>NC_135340.1:34203130-35403130 GCF_023851605.1 Tamandua tetradactyla | reverse complement strand
GAAATCGATAATAGACAGAATACCAGAAAATTCATAAATATGTGGAGGCTCAACAACACACTCTTAAACAACCAGTGGGTCAAGGAAGAAATTACAAGAGAAATCAGTAAAAATATCTCCAGGCAAATGAAAATGCACAACATATCAAAACTCATGGGATGCAGCAAAGGCAGTGCTAAGAGGGAAATTGATTGTCCTAAATGCCTATATCAAAAAGAAGAAAGTGCAAAAATCGACGAATTAACTGTCCACTTTGAAGAAGTAGAGAAATAACAGCAAACTAACCCCAAAGCAAGCAAAAGGAAAGAAATAACAAAGATTAGAGCAGAAATAAATGGAATTGAGAGCATGAAAACCATTGAGAAAATCAATAAAACTAGAAGCTGGTTCCATGAGAAAATCAATAAGATTGATGGACCCTTAGCAAGACTGACAAAAAGAAGAAGAGAGAGGATGCAAATAAATAAGATCAGAAATGGAAGAGGAGACATAACCACTGACCCCACAAAAATAAGGGAAGTAATGACAGGAACAATGAACAACTTTATGCTAATAAATACAACAATGTAGATGAAATGGACAACTTCCTAGAAAGGCATGAGCAACAAACTTTGACTTGAGAAGAAATAGACGACCTCAATAAACCAATCACAAGTAAGGAAATTGAATCAGTCATTAAGAAGCTCCCCAAAAAGAAAAGCCCAGGACCAGATGGCTTCGCAGATGAATTCTACCAAACAGTCCACAAAGAATTAGTACCAATCCTGCTCAAACTCTTCAAAAAAAATTGAAGAGGAAGGAAAGCTACTTAATTCATACTACAAAACCAACATCACCCTCATACCAAAGCCAGACAAAGATATTACAAAAAAAAAAAGAAAACTACAGACCAATCTCTCTAATGAACATAGATGCAAAAATCCTCAACAAAATTCTAGCAAATCGAATCCAGCAACACATGAAAAGAATTATACATCATGACCAAGTAGGATTCATCCCAGGTATGCAACGATGGTTCAACATAAGAAAATCAATTAATGTAATACACCATATCAACAAATCAAAGCATAAAAACCACATGATCATCTCGATTGATGCAGAAAAGGCATTTGACAAAATTCAACATCCTTTCTGGTTGGAAACACTTCAAAGGATAGGAATAGAAGGGAACTTCCTTAAAATGATAAAGGAAACACATGAAAAACCCACAGCTAATATCATCCTCAATGGAGAAAAACGGAAAACTTTCCCCCTAAGATAAGGAACAAGACAAGGATGTCCACTATCACCACTGTTATTCAACATTGTTTTGGAAGTTCTAGCCAGAGCAATTAGACAAGAAAAAGAAATACAAGGCATCAAAATTGGAAAGGAAGAAGTAAAACTCTCACTGTTTGCAGATGATATGATACTATATGTCAAAAACCCTGAAAAATCCACAGCAAAACTACTAGAGCTAATAAACGAGTACAGCAAAGTGGCAGGTTACAAGATCAACACTCAAAAATCTATAGTGTTTCTATACACTAGTAATGAACAATCAGGGGGAAATCAAGAAAAGAATTCCATTTACAATTGCAACCAAAAGAATAAAATATTTAGGACTAAATTTAACTAAAGAGACAAAAGACCTATACAAAGAAAACTACAAGGAATTGTTAAAAGAAATCACAGAAGACCTAAATAGATGGAAGGGCATACTGTGTTCATGGATTGGAAGACTAAATATAGTTAAGACGTCAATTCTACCTAAATTGATTTACACATTCAATGCAATACCAACTAAAATCCCAAAAACTAACTTTTCAGAAATAGAAAAACCAATAAGCAAATTTATCTGGAAGGGCAGGGTGCCCCGAATTGCTAAAAGTATCCTGAGAAAAAGAAATGAAGTCGGAGGTCTCACACTACCTGACTTTAAGGCATATTATGAAGCTACAGTGGTCAAAACAGCATGGTACTGGCATAAGGATAGATATATTGACCAATGGAATCGAACAGAGTGTTCAGATATAGACCCTCTCATCTATGGACAATTGATCTTTTATAAGGCAGTTAAGCCAACTAACCTGGGACAGGACAGTCTCTTCAATAAATGGTGCGTAGGGAACTGGATATCCATATGCAAAAGAATGAAATAGGACCCATACCTCACACCCTATACAAAAGTTAACTCAAAATGGATTAAAGACCTAACCATTAGGCCTAAGACCATAAAACAGAAGAAAATGAAGGGAAATATCTTATAAATCTCATACTTGGAGGTGGTTTTATATACCTTACACCCAAAGCAAGGACATTGAAGAAAGAAAGAAAGAAAGAAAGAAATGGGAACTCCTCAAAATTAAACACTTTTGTGCATCAAAGAACCTTGTCAAGACAGTAAAAAGACAGCCTACACAATGGGAAACAATATTTGGAAACGACATATCATATAAAGGTCTAGCATCTGGAATTTATAAAGAGATTGTTCAACTCAACAACAAAAAGATAGCCAATCCAATTACAAAATGGAAAAAAGACTTGAACAGACACTTCTCAGAAGATGAAATACAAATGGCCAAAAGGCACATGAAGAGATGCTCAACTTCCCTAGTCATTAGGGAAATGCAAATCAAAACCACAATGAGATATCATCTCACACCCACCAGAGTGGCCATTATCACCCACCAGAGTGGCCAAAACAGAAAATGACAAGTGCTGGAGAGGATGTGAAGAAAGAGGCACACTTATTCACTGTTGGTGGGAATGTCAAATGGTACAACCACTGTGGAAGGCAGTTTGGCGGTTCCTCAAAAAGCTGAACATAGAATTGCCATATGACCTGGTAATACCATTGATAGGTATCTACTCAAAGGACATAAGGGCAAAGACACAGACATTTGCACACCAATGTTTATAGCAGCATTATTTACAATTGCCAAGAGATGGAAACAGCCAAAATGTCCATCCACAGACGAGTGGCTAAACAAACTGTGGTATATACATACAATAGAATATTATGCAGCTTTAAGACAGAATAAAGTTATGAAGTATGTAACAACGTGGATGGACCTTGAGGACATTACACTGAGTGAGATTAGCTAAAAATAAAAGGACAAATACTGTACGGTCTCAATGATATGAACTGACGTTAGTGAATAAACTTGGAATATTTCATTGGTATCAGAGACCACCAGGAGATAGAAATAGGGTAAGATATTGGGTAATTGGAGCTGAAGGGATACAGATTGTGCAACAGGACTGAATATAAAAACTCAGAAACGGACAGCACAATACTACCTAACTGTAATACAATTATGCTAAACGCTGAATGAAGCTGCATGTGAAAATGATAGAGGGAAGAGGGCTGGGGACATAAATGAAATCAGAAAGAAAGATAGATGTTAAAGATTGAGATGGTATAATCTAGGAATGCCTAGAGTGTATAATAATAGTGACATGTACAAGGTACAATTTAAAAAATGTTTTTGCATGAGGAAGAACAAAGGAATGTCATTACTGCATGGTGCTGAAAATAGATGGTAATTAATATTTCAAAATCTCACCTTATGTGCGAGACTAAAGCAAAAAATGTTTATTTGGTACAAAATTTATATTTTGACTAGTGCATTTCCTAATATAACTTATGTAGATAGTTTGATTGAATGCCATAAGTACTTGGAATCTCAGATAGGACATGAGATTTTGTTGGTTTGTCCAGAGTGATGCCCCAATGAATCCCAGAGTGATTAGATCAGTGAATGGAAAAGTATTTGCAAAGTCCCCTTTGGGGAATGGTGAGAGTGGGGAGAAATTCAACTTCCCCAAGTTGAATTCTTGATATTCTCACAAGCAGTGTGGACAACCAAAGCTATAGGCTGAGCCCCCAGTCTTGAGGCTCGTTCATATGAAACTTAACCCCAAAAAGGATAGGTCAAGTGTACTTAAAATTTAGGCCTAAGAGTCACCTCCAAGAGAGCCTCTTTTGTTGCTCAGATGTGACCTCTGTCTCCAGCCAACACAACAAGCAATCTCACCACCCTACCCCTGTCTACATGGGACATGACTCCCAGGAGTGTGGACCTTTGTGGCAGCGTGGGACAGAAATCCCAGAATGAGCTGAGACTCAGCATCAAGGGATTGAGAAAACCTTCTTGACCAAAAGGGGCCAGAGTGAAATGAGACAAAGTGGCAATGGCTGAGAGATTCCAAACAGAGGTGAGAGGTTATCCTGGAGGTTATTCTTACGCATTAAGTAGATATCACCTTGTTATTCAAGATGTAATGGAGAGGCTGGATGGAACTGCCTGAAAATGTAGAGCTGTGATCCAGTAGCCATGTTTCTTGAGGATGCTTGAATAATGATATAGCTTCACAATGTGACTGTGTGATTGTGAAAACCTGTGTATGACACTCCTTTTATCTACCTTGTCAACAGATGAGTAGAACATATGGAATAAAAATAAATAATAAGGGGAACAAATGTTAAAATAAATTTAGTATGAAATGCTAATGAAAGCGAGGGGTATGGGGTATGGTATGTATAATCTTTTTTTGTTTTTGTTTTATTTCTTTTTCTGTTGTCTTTTTATTTCTTTTTCTGAATTGATGCAAATGTTCTAAGAAATTATGAATATGCAACTAAGTAATGATATTGTGAATTACTGATTATATATGTTGATGTTTTAGTTCATTTGTTAAATTTTTTTAATTAATAAATAATTTTTTTTTAAAAAGTCATTCTGTTTCTGGTATATTGCATTCTAGCAGCTAGCAAACTAAAACACCACCCAAAATCACCTCTCCAAGCTGTGTTCCAGTAGCCATGTTTCTTGATGATGATTGCATAATGATACAGCTTTCACAATGTCACTGTATGATTGTGAAAACCTTGTGTCTGATGCTCCTTTTATCTACCTTATCAACAGATGAGTATAACATATGGAATAAAAATAAATACTAGGGGGAACAAATGTTAAAATAAATTTAGTTTGAAATGCTAGTGATCAATGAAAGGGAGGGGTAAGGGGTATGGTATGTATATATTTTTTTCTGTTTTCATTTTATTTTTCCATTGTCTTTTATTTCGTTTTCTGAATTGATGCAAATGTTCTAAGAAATGATCATGATGATGAATATGAAACTATGTGATGATATTGTGAATTACTGATTATATATGTAAAACAGAATGAGCATATGTTAAGAATGTTTGTGTTTCTTTCTTGTAATATTTTTTAATTTAAAAATTAATTTAAAAAAATCATCTCTCCAGCTAAAAGAATGGAAAAGGGTCAGCCTAGCAAAATAGAAAACATTTTGACAATTCTTATGCTACTCCAGCCAAACATGATGACAAAAGCACAGCCTTCATCCATCAGCACAACTGAGTGATGAGCCTAGACTTCAACTCCATTAACAATAATGATTCTCCACTCCTCCTTCCTTCAATTCAGTAGAAGTTCAGTGGGGAACCTGGACTTCCCTCACTACCTGGAAGTAACAAGTTGTCTTGTTATGTACCTGCATCTACAGTTATAGAGGAGGCTAAATGGGAGTCAATCTTCCACCCCTACCCCCATTACAAGCAATGAGGTATCTCTCTCCATGTCAGCAAAGGTAGAATGGAGAGCATGGATTTCTACTCCCACTCAGGAGTAGCAAGATGGTGCCCCTCTTTCTCTACTGATAAGGTGTCAATCGAGGTCTGCTAAAACACAGGATTTAAATAAGATCCAGGGCCTCATAAAATAGTACCCAGCATTTTCAGGATACAATGAAAAATCACTTGTCCTATCAAAAATCAGAAAAACCTTTATCTGAATGAGAAAAGGCAATAAACAGACATTGACACTCAAAGATGTTGGAATTACACAAGGATTTTTTTTCTTTTTTATTTATTAATTAAAAAAATTAACAAACAAAAACATTAACATATCATTCCATTCTACATATATAATCAGTAATTCTTTTTTTTTCAGTCACACTATGAAAGCTATATCATTATACAATCATCATCAAGAAACATGGCTACTGGAACACAGCTCTACATTTTCAGGCAGTTCCCTCCAGCCTCATCATTACATCTTGGATAACAAGGCAATATCTACTCAATGCGTAAGAATAACCTCCAGGATAACCTCTTGACTCTGTTTGCAGTCTCTCAGCCATTGACACTTTGTCTCATTTCCTTCTTACCCCTTTTGGTCGAGAAGGTTTTCTCAGTCCCTTGATGCTGAGTCTCATCTCATTCTAGGATTTCTGTCTCACTTTCCCAGGAAGGTCCACACCCCTAGGAGTCATGTCCCACACAGACAGGGGGAGGGTGGTGAGTTTGCTTGTTGTGTTGGCTGGAGAGAGAGGCCACATCTGAGCAACAAAGGAGGTTCTCTTGGGGGTGACTCTTAGGCTTAATTTTAAGTAGGCTTAGCCTATCCTTTGTGGGGTTAAGTTTCGTATGAGCAAACCCCAAGACTGGGGGCTCCTACTGCCACATTTTTTTTATTAATTAACGGAAAAAAAGAAATTAGCCCAACATTTAGAAATCATACCATTCTACATATGCAATCAGTAATTCTTAACATCATCACATAGATGCATGATCATCGTTTCTTAGTACATTTGCATCGGTTTAGAAGAACTAGCAACACAACAGAAAAAGATATAGAATGTTAATATAGAGAAAAAAATAAAAGTAATAATAGTAAAAAAAAAAACTATAGCTCAGATGCAGCTTCATTCAGTGTTTTAACATGATTACTTTACAATTAGGTATTATTGTGCTGTCCATTTTTGAGTTTTTGTATCTAGTCCTGTTGCACAGTCTGTATCCCTTCAGCTCCAATGACCCATTATCTTACCCTGTTTCTAACTCCTGCTGGACTCTGTTACCAATGACATATTCCAAGTTTATTCTCGAATGTCGGTTCACATCAGTGGGACCATACAGCATTTGTCCTTTAGTTTTTGGCTAGACTCACTCAGCATAATGTTCTCTAGGTCCATCCATGTTATTACATGCTTCATAAGTTTATCCTGTCTTAAAGCTGCATAATATTCCATTGTATGTATATACCACAGTTTGTTTAGCCACTCTTCTGTTGATGAACATTTTGGCTGTTTCCATCTCTTTGCAATTGTAAATAACGCTGCTATAAACATTGGTGTGCAAATGTCCGTTTGTGTCTTTACCCTTTAGTCCTTTGAGTATATACCCAGCAATGGTATTGCTGGGTCGTATGGCAATTCTATATTCAGCTTTTTGAGGAACCACCAAACTGCCTTCCACAGTGGTTGCACCCTTTGACATTCCCACCAACAATGGATAAGTGTGCCTCTTTCTCCGCATCCTCTCCAGCACTTGTCATTTTCTGTTTTGTTGATAATGGCCATTCTGGTGGGTGTGAGATGATACCTCATTGTGGTTTTTATTTGCATTTCTCTAATGGCCAAGGACATTGAGCATCTCTTCATGTGCCTTTTGGCCATTTGTATTTCCTCTTCTGGTAGGTGTCTGTTCAAGTCTTTTTCCCATTTTGTAATTGGGTTGGCTGTCTTTTCGTTGTTGAGTTGAACAATCTCTTTATAAATTCTGGATACTAGACCTTTATCTGATATGTCATTTCCAAATATTGTCTCCCATTGTGTAGGCTGTCTTTCTACTTTCTTTTTTTTTTTTTTCTTTTTATGTTTTTATTTTTATTTTTATTTTTTATTTTTTATTTTTTTTATTAATTAAAAAAAGAATTAACAAAACAATTAGAAATCATTCCAATCTACATGTACAATCAGTAATTCTTAATAACATCACATAGTTGCATATTCGTCATTTCTTAGTACATTTGCATCGATTTAGAAAAAGAAATAAAAAGACAACAGAATAAGAATTAAAGCAATAATAGAAAGAAAAAAAAACAAAAACAAAAACAAAAAACCTATACCTCACATGCAGCTTCATTCAGTGTTTTAACATAATTGCATTACAATTGGGTAGTATTGTGCTGTCCATTTCTGAGTTTTTATATCCAGTCCCGTTGTACAGTCTGTATCCCTTCAGCTCCAATTATCCCTTCTCTCTTTTTTTTTTTTAATTAACGGAAAAAAAGAAATTAACCCAACATTTAGAGATCATACCATTCTACATATGCAATCATTAATTCTTTTTTTTTTTTTTTTTTTTTTTTTTTTTTACTTAACTTTTTATTTTCCCTGGAATCATTTTTCAGTTGCTTCTTTTTTTTTTTTTTTTTTCACTTTTTTTTTATTAATTAAAAAAAGAATTAACAAAACAATTAGAAATCATTCCAATCTACATGTACAATCAGTAATTCTTAATAACATCACATAGTTGCATATTCGTCATTTCTTAGTACATTTGCATCGATTTAGAAAAAGAAATAAAAAGACAACAGAATAAGAATTAAAACAATAATAGAAAAAGAAAAAAAACAAAAAAAACAAAAACAAAAAACCTATACCTCACATGCAGCTTCATTCAGTGTTTTAACATAATTGCATTACAATTGGGTAGTATTGTGCTGTCCATTTCTGAGTTTTTATATCCAGTCCCGTTGTACAGTCTGTATCCCTTCATCTCCAATTATCCCTTCTCTTTTTTTTTTTTTTAATTAACGGAAAAAAAGAAATTAACCCAACATTTAGAGATCATACCATTCTACACATGCAATCATTAATTCTTAACATCATCACATAGATGCATGATCATCATTTCTTAGTACATATGCATTGGTTTAGAAGAACTAGCAACATAACCGAAAAAGATATAGAATGTTAACATAGAGAAACAAATAAAAGTAATAATAGTAAAATCAAAACAAAACAAAACAAAAACCTATAGCTCAGATGCAGCTTCATTCAGTGTTTTAACATGATTACTTTACGATTAGGTATTATTGTGCTGCCCATTTTTGAGTTTTTGTATCTAGTCCTGTTACACTGTCTGTATCCCTTCAACTCCAATTGGCCATTATCTTACCCTGTTTCTACCTCCTGCTGGACTCTGTTATCAAGGACATATTCCAAATTTATTCTCGAATGTCTGTTCACATCAGTGGGACCATACAGTATTTGTCCTTTAGTTTTTGGCTAGACTCACTCAGCATGATGTTCTCTAGGTCCATCCATGTTATTACATGCTTCATAAGTTTATCCTGTCTTAAAGCTGCATAGTATTCCATCGTATGTATATACCAAAGTTTGTTTAACCACTCTTCTGTTGATGGAGATTTCAGCTGTTTCCATCTCTTTGCAATTGTAAATAACGCTGCTATAAACATTGGTGTGCAAATGTCCGTTTGTGTCTTTACCCTTAAGTCCTTTGAGTATATTCCCAGCAATGGTATTGCTGGGTCGTATGGCAATTCTATATTCAGCTTTTTGAGGAACCGCCAAACTGCCTTCCACAGTGGTTGCACCATTTGACATTCCCACCAACAGTGGATAAGTGTGCCTCTTTCTCCGCGTCCTCTCCAGCACTTGTTATTTTCTGTTTTGTTGATAATGCCCACTCTGGTAGGTGTGAGATGATATCTCATTGTGGTTTTGATTTGCATTTCTCTAATCACCAAGGACATTGAGCATCTCTTCATGTGCCTTTTGGCCATTTGTATTTCCTCTTCTGGTAGGTGTCTTTTCAAGTCTTTTCCCATTTTGTAATTGGGTTGGCTGTCTTTTCGTTGTTGAGTTGAACAATCTCTTTATAAATTCTGGATACTAGACCTTAATCTGATATGTCATTTCCAAATATTGTCTCCCATTGTGTAGGCTGTCTTTCTACTTTCTTGATGAAGTTCTTTGATGCACAAAAGTGTTTAATTTTGAGGAGCTCCCATTTATTTATTTCCTTCTTCAGTGCTCTTGCTTTAGGTTTAAGGTCCATAAAACCGCCTCCAATTGTAAGTTTCATAAGATATCTCCCTACATTTTCCTCTAACTGTTTTATGGTCTTAGACCTAATGTTTAGATCTTTGATCCATTTTGAGTTAACTTTTGTATAGGGTGTGAGACATGGGGCTTCTTTCGTTCTTTTGCATATGGATATCCAGTTCTCTAGGCACCATTTATTGAAGAGACTGTTCTGTCCCAGGTGAATTGGCTTGACTGCCTTATCAAAGATCAAATGTCCATAGATGAGAGGGTCTATATCTGAGCACTCTATTCGATTCCATTGGTCGATATATCTATCTTTATGCCAATACCATGCTGTTTTGACCACTGTGGCTTCATAATATGCCTTAAAGTCAGGCAGTGCGAGACCTCCAGCTTCGTTTTTTTTCCTCAAGATGTTTTTAGCAATTCGGGGCACGCTGCCCTTCCAGATAAATTTGCTTATTGGTTTTTCTATTTCTGAAAAATAAGTTGTTGGGATTTTGATTGGTATTGCATTGAATCTGTAAATCAATTTAGGTAGGATTGACATCTTAACTATATTTAGTCTTCCAATCCATGAACACGGTATGCCCTTCCATCTATTTAGGTCTTCTGTGATTTCTTTTAACAGTTTTTTGTAGTTTTCTTTATATAGGTTTTTTGTCTCTTTAGTTAAATTTATTCCTAGGTATTTTATTCTTTTAGTTGCAATTGTAAATGGGATTCATTTCTTGATTTCCCCCTCAGCTTGTTCATTACTAGTGGATAGAAATGCTACAGATTTTTGAATGTTGATCTTGTAACCTGCTACTTTGCTGTACTCATTTATTAGCTCTAGCAGTTTTGTTGTGGATTTTTCCGGGTTTTCGACGTATAGTATCATATCGTCTGCAAACAGTGATAGTTTTACTTCTTCCTTTCCAATTTTGATGCCTTGTATTTCTTTTTCTTGTCTAATTGCTCTGGCTAGAACCTCCAACACAATGTTGAATAATAGTGGTGATAGTGGACATCCTTGTCTTGTTCCTGATCTTAGGGGGAAAGTTTTCAATTTTTCCCCATTGAGGATGATATTAGCTGTGGGTTTTTCATATATTCCCTCTATCATTTTAAGGAAGTTCCCTTGTATTCCTATCTTTTGAAGTGTTTTCAACAGGAAAGGATGTTGAATCTTGTCGAATGCCTTCTCTGCATCAATTGAGATGATCATGTGATTTTTCTGCTTTGATTTGTTGATATGGTGTATTACATTAATTGATTTTCTTATGTTGAACCATTCTTGCATACCTGGGATGAATCCTACTTGGTCATGATTTATAATTCTTTTAATGTGTTGTCGGATACGATTTGCTAGAATTTTATTGAGGATTTTTGCATCTGTATTCATTAGAGAGATTGGTCTGTAGTTTTCTTTTTTTGTAATATCTTTGCCTGAATTTTGGTATGAGGGTGATGTTGGCTTCATAGAATGAATTAGGTAGTTTTCCCTCCGCTTTGATTTTTTTGAAGAATTTGAGGAGAATTGGGACTAATTCTTTCTGGAACGTTTGGTAGAATTCACATGTGAAGCCATCTGGTCCTGGACTTTTCTTTTTAGGAAGCTTTTGAATGACTAATTCAATTTCTTTACTTGTGATTGGTTTGTTGAGGTCATCTATGTCTTCTTGAGTCAAAGTTGGTTGTTCATGTCTTTCCAGTAACCCGTCCATTTCATCTAAATTGTTGTATTTATTAGCGTAAAGTTGTTCATAGTATCCTGTTATTACCTCCTTTATTTCTGTGAGGTCAGTAGTTATGTCTCCTCTTCCATTTCTGATCTTATTTATTTGCATCCTCTCTCTTCTTCTTTTTGTCAATCTTGCTAAGGGCCCATCAATCTTATTGATTTTCTCATAGAACCAACTTCTGGTCTTATTGATTTTCTCTATTGTTTTCATGTTTTCAATTTCATTTATTTCTGCTCTAATCTTTGTTATTTCTTTCCTTTTGCTTGCTTTGGGATTAGTTTGCTGATCTTTCTCCAGTTCTTCCAAGTGGACAGTTAATTCCTGTATTTTTGCCTTTTCTTCTTTTCTGATATAGGCATTTAGGACAATAAATTTCCCTCTTAGCACTGCCTTTGCCGCATCCCATAGGTTTTGATATGTTATGTTTTCATTTTCATTCTCCTCGAGGTATTTACTAATTTCTCTTGCAATTTCTTCTTTGACCCACTCGTTGTTTAAGAGTGTGTTGTTGAGCCTCCATGTATTTGTGAATTTTATGGCACTCCGCCTATTATTGATTTCCAACTTCATTCCTTTATGATCCGAGAAAGTGTTGTGTATGATTTCAATCTTTTTAAATTTGTTAAGACTTGCTTTGTGACCCAGCGTATGGTCTATCTTTGAGAATGATCCATGAGCACTTGAGAAAAAGGTGTATCCTGCTGTTGTGGGATGTAATGTCCTATAAATGTCTATTAAGTCTAGTTCATGTATAGTAATATTCAGATTCTCTATTTCTTTATTGATCCTCTGTCTAGATGTTCTGTCCATTGATGAGAGTGGGGAATTGAAGTCTCCAACTATTATGGTATTTGTGTCTATTTCCCTTTCAGTGTTTGCAGTGTATTCCTCACGTATTTTGGGGCATTCTGATTCGGTGCGTAAATATTTATGATTGTTATGTCATCTTGTTTAATTGTTCCTTTTATTAGTAGATACTGTACTTCTTTGTCTCTTTTAACTGTTTATAATTGAAGTCTAATTTGTTGGATATTAGTATAGCCACTCCTGCTCTTTTCTGGTTGTTATTTGCATGAAATATCTTTTCCCAACCTTTCACTTTCAACCTATGTTTATCTTTGGGTCTAAGATGTGTTTCCTGTAGACAGCATATAGAAGGATCCTGTTTTTTAATCCATTCTGCTAGTCTATGTCTTTTGATTGGGGAATTCAGTCCATTAACATTTAGTGTTATTACTGTTTGGATAATATTTTCCTCTACCATTTTGCCTTTTGTATTATATATATCATATCTGACTTTCCTTTTTTCTACACTCTTCTCCATACCTCTCTCTTCTGTCTTTTCGTATCTGACTCTAGTGCTCCCTTTAGTATTTCTTGCAGAGCTGGTCTCTTGGTCACAAATTCTCTCAGTGACTTTTTGTCTGAGAATGTTTTAATTTATCCCTCATTTTTGAAGGACAATTTTGCTGGATATAGGAGTCTTGGTTGGCAGTTTTTCTCTTTTAGTAATTTAAATATATCATCCCACTGTCTTCTAGCTTCCATGGTTTCTGCTGAGAAATCTAAACATAGTCTTATTGGGTTTCCCTTATATGTGATGGATTGTTTTTCTCTTGCTGCTTTCAAGATCCTCTCTTTCTCTTTGACCTCTGACATTCTAAGTAGTAAGTATCTTGGAGTACGCCTATTTGGGTCAAATCTCTTTGGGGTGCGCTGCACTTCTTGGATCTGTAATTTTAGGTCTTTCATAAGAGTTGGGAAATTTTCAGTGAAAATTTCTTCCATTAGTTTTTCTCCTCCTTTTCCCTTCTCTTCTTCTTCTGGGACACCCACAACATGTATATTTGTGTGGTTCATATTGTCCTTGAGTTCCCTTATACCCTGTTCAAATTTTTCCATTCTTTTCCCGATAGTTTCTGTTTCTTTTTGGAATTCAGATGTTCCATCCTCCAAATCACTACTTCTATGTTCTGTCTCTTTAAATCTATCATTGTACATATCCATTGTTTTTTCCATCTTTTCTACTTTTTCCTTCACTCCCATAAGTTCTGTGATTTGTTTTTCTCAGTTTTTCTATTTCTTCTTTTTGTTCAGCCCATGTCCTCTTCATGTCCTCCCTCAATTTATCGATTTCGTTTTTGAAAAGGTTTTCCATTTCTGTTCATATATTCAGCATTAGTTGTCTCAGCTCCTGTATCTCATTTGAACTATTGGTTTGTTCCTTTGACTGGGCCATATTTTCAATTTTCTGAGCGTGATCCGTTATCTTCTGCTGGCGTCTGGGCATTTAATCAGATTTCCCTGGGTGTTGGACCCAACAGGTTGATAGATTTTTCTGTGAAATCTCTGGGTTCTGTTTTTCTTATCCTGCCCAGCAGGTGGCGCCCGTGGCACTCGTTTGTCTGCGGGTCCCACCAGTAAATGGTGCTGTGGGTCCTTTAACTTTGGAAAACTCTCGCCGTGGGGGAGATTCACCAGCCAAAGCAGCTTGGAGGAGTGCCAATCAGAATCTCCCAGCCGGCCCAGGGATCCAAATGCGGGGAGGGTCACTGGCCGCCGAAGCCCGGGAGAGCGCCTGTCCGAATTTCCTAGTCGGCCCGGTGCGCCAAGTGTGGTGGGAGGGCACCAGCCACCATGGCCCGGGAGAGTGCACCGTTCCCAGCTGGACCGGGGAGTCACGTGTATGGAAGGGACCCCCCCTGGTCACCGTTCTCTGCAGCCTGGGGATTTCTGATCCAATTCTCTCAGTTGGTCCAAGGGGCCGCGCATGGTGGGGGCGCCAGCTGCCGCGGCTTGAGGGGACCATCTGCCCAATTCTGCCAGCTGGCCTGGGAAGGAGGAGGGGAGGGACTCCGGCCACTTGCCACCCCGCCCAGGGAAGCTCGCACCCTTTGGCAATCTCACCAGAGCGGGTTCTGCCAGCCAGTCAGTCGTTCCAGGATGGGGTACACTGTCTTTTTTATCTCTGTCATGGCTCCGGGAGCTGTTCTGTATTGTTTCTACTCCCCTTGTAGCTGTTCTAGAGGAGGAAAGGTGAGGATGGCAAGGCTGTTGAGGAAAGTGGCGGAGGAGCCGGTGAAGGCGGAAGAGGGCACGGTGGTGGTTGGAGAGCCACTGGAGTAGGAGGAGAAAGGGAAGGATAAGATGGCGGATGGAGCACCGCCGGAGCAGAAGGGGAAAGAGAGGGCAAGATGGCGGCAGGAGTGCCGCCAGCAGAGAAAGAGGAAGAGGAGGGCTTGATGGTGGCAGGAGCGCCGCCGGTGGAGAAAGAGGAAGAGGAGGGCTAGATGGCGGTGGGAGCGCTGGCAGAGAAAGAGGAAGAGGAGGGCTAGATGGCAGCAGGAGCACCACTGGTGGAGAAAGAGGAAGAGGAGGGCTAGATGGCGGTGGGAGCACCGCCGGCGGAGAGCAATCAGTAATTCTTAATACCATCACATATTGCATATTCACCATTTCTTAGAACATTTGTATCGATTTAGAAAAAGAAATAAGATGGTAACAGAAAAAAAAGATTATACATACCATACCCCTTACCCCTCGCTTTCATTTATCACTAGCATTTCAAACTAAATTTATTTTAACATTTATTACCATTATTTATTTTTATTCCACATGTTCGACTCATCTGTTGATATGGTAGATAAAAGAGCATCAGACAAAAGGTTTTCAAAATCACAGAGTCACATTGGGAAAGCTATATCACTGTTCAATCATCATCAGGAAACATGGCTACTGGAACACAGCTCTACATTTTCAGGCAGTTCCCTCCAGCCTCTCCACTACATCTTGAACAACAAGATGATAGCTACTTAATGCATAAGAATAACCTCTATGATAACCTCTCGACTCCATTTGAAATCTCTCAGCCATTGACACTTAGTCTCATTTCACTCTTCCCCCTTTTGGTCAAGAAGGTTCTCTCAATCCCTTGAAGTTAATTCTCAGCTCATTCTAGGGTTTTTATCAGTCCCTTGATGCTGAGTCTCAGCTCATTCCAGGATCTCTGTCCCACATTGCCAGGAAGGTCCACACCCCTGGGAGTGGGACTGATAGTCATGTCGCACGCAGAAAGGGGGAGGGTGGTGAGACTGCTCGTCATGTTGGCTGGAGAGAGAGGCCACATCTGAGCAACAAAAGAGGCTCTCTTGGGGGTGACTCTTAGGCCTAACTTTTAAGTAGACTTGACCTACCTTTTTTGGGGTTAAGTTTCATATGAACGAGCCCCAAGACTGGCAGCTCAGCCTATAGCTTTGGTTGTCCACACTGCTTGTGAGAATATCAAGAATTCAACTTGGGGAAGTTGAATTTCTCCCTGTTCTCACCATTTCCCGAAGGGGACTTTGCAAATACTTTTCCACTCACTGATTGAATCATTCTGGGATTCATTGGGGCATCACTCTGGACAAACTAACAAAATGTCATGTCCTATCTGAGATTTCAAGTATGTATGGCATTCAATCAAACTATCTACATAAGTTATATTAGGAAATGCACTAGTCAAAATATAAATTTTGTACCAAATAAACATTTTTTGCTTTAGTCTCACACATAAGGTGAGATTTTAAAATATTAATTACCATCTATTTTCAGCACCATGCAGTAATGACATTCCTTTGTTCTTCCTCATGCAAAAACATTTTTAAAATTTGTACATTGTATATTTCACTATTATTATGCACTCTAGGCATTCCTAGATTATACCATCTCAATCTTTAACATCTATCTTTCTTTCTGATTTTGTTTATGTCCCCAGCCCTCTTCCCTCTATCATTCTCACATGCAGCTTCGTTCAGTGTTTTAACATAATTGTATTACAGTTAGGTAGTATTGTGCTGCATACAAGTATTTTAAAGCAGCCATCATAAAAATATTCCATAGAACAATTAAGAACATGCTTGAAACGAATGAAAAAAAAAGAAAGAGAAAATTACAGAAACAAAATTTCTGTTCTCTAAAGTAGAGAACGTGGTAGTTAGATTCAGTTGTCAACTTGGCCAGGTGAAGGTACCTAGTTCTGTTGCTGTGGACATGAGCCAATGGCATGTGAACCTCATTTGTTGCTCATTACATCTGCAGTGGCTAAGAGGAGTGCCTGCTGTAATGACTGATGTTTGATTTAATTGACTGGGGCTTAAATGAGAGAGATCAATGTAGCACAGCCTAAGCAGATCAGCATACCTCATTTCAGCACTTGCAGCTCAGCCCAGGCCTTTGGAGATGCAGAAATAAATCACCCCTGGGAAATTTGTTGGAACCCAGAGGCCCAGAGAGAAGGCCAGCAGAGATCACCCTGTGCCTTCCCACATGAGAAAGAGCCTCAGTTGAAAGTTGCCTTTCTTCTAAAGAACTAACAAAATAAATCCCCTTTTATTGAAAGCCAATCTGTCTCTGGTGTGTTGCATTCTGGCAGCTAGCAAACTAGAACAGAGGATATGAAGAAAAACAAAATGGAAATTATAGAATTTTAAAATATAAAAACTGAAATTAAACACTCACTGGATAGGCTAAATATCATAATGAAGTTGAAAATGGAAAGAATCAGTGAATATGAAAATAAACAGTAGAAATTTCCCAATCTGAGCAACAGGGGGAAAGTAGAATTAGAAATAATAATAATTAACTGATCCTTAAGTATCTGTGGGACAAAAACAAAGAATCTGTCATTTATGTGATTATCAGCCTAGAAGGAGAAGAGAAAGTATGCCAGTTTGAAAAGATGTATGTACCCTAGAAAAGCCATGTTTTAATCATAATCCCATTTTGTAAAGGCAGCCATTTCTTCTAATCCCTAGTCAGTACTCTATGTTTGAAACTGTAATTAGATCATCTCCCTGGAGATGTGACTCAATCAAGAGTGGTTGTTAAACTGGATTAGGTGGAGACATGTCTCCACCCTTTCCAGGTGGGTCTTGATTACTTTACTGGAATTCTATAAAAGAGGAAACATTTTGGAGAAAGCTGGAGATTCAGATAGAGCAGAGAACAACAGAGCCTTGAGGAAGCCATAACAGAGAATGCCACAGAACCACAAAGCAGAGAGTTCACAAGCCAGCGACTTTTGAAGATGAAAAAGGAAAACGCCTCCTGGGGTGCTGGAGAGGAAGCTAGCAGATGATGCCGTGTTTGCCATGTGCCCTTCCAGCTGACAGAGAAATCCTGACCATGTTTGCCATGTGCCTTTCCAGATAAGAGAGAAACTCGGAATTTCATCGGCCTTCTTGAATCAAGGTATCTTTACCTGGATGTCTTAGATTGGATATTTCTATAGACTTGCTTTAATTGGGACATTTTCTCAGCCTCAGAATCATAAACTTGTAACTTACTAAATTCCCCTTTTCAAAGACCTTTCCATTTCTGGTATATGGCATTCCAGCAGCTAGCAAACTAGAACAGAAAGAGTGCAGGGCTGAAAAATTATTTGACAAAATAATGGCTGAAATTTCCCCAAATTTGGTGACAGCCATAGCATAAATGTTCAGGATGCCAAAGGAAACACCTAACAGGATGAACCCAAAGAAATCCACACCATAAACATCATAGTCAAACTTCTGAAAAGTTAAGACAAAGAAAAAACCTTGAAAGCAGCTAGAGAGATTATAGGAGAACAACAATTCAAATGACAAAAGATTTCTCATGAAAGCTATGGAGGCCAGAAGGAAGTGGCACATGTTTCAAGTGCTGAAAGAAAAGAACAGTCAACCTAGAATTCTATATTCAGGGAGAATATCCTTCAGGAATGAAGATTAAATAAAGACATTCTCAAATGAAGGGAAACTTTAACACTTTGTTACCAGTCAACCTACCCTGAAAAGAGGAGCTAAAGGAAATTATTAAAATAGAAGGAAAAAAGAACAATGGAGAAAGTAAACATATAAATAACAGAATAGACTACCCTCCTCTTCAGTTTTTTTAAATTAAAGAAATTAATTAGAGAAGTTCTGGGTTTACAAAGCAATCATACACAAACTACAGGGTTCTCATATGTTACCTGACCACTAACATTTTGCATTTGATATGGAACATTTATTACAATTGATAATGACACTTTTTTATACTTACACTACTTTTTAACAGGAACTACTTTGCTACAATGGATGAACTGTCCTGACCTGCAGGACAGTCAACGGGGTCCGCCACCTGCTGAGGGTAGAATGGCTATGGGACAGAGAGACGCAAGAAGGACAGCAAGACAGGATTCTGATCAAGCTGCAAATTTTATTAAGCAAGCCGGGTGTATATATACTGGCTTGGGGAGGGAGTAGGGTATGTGGGGCATTATGATAGGAGGGAGTTCGCGCCGGCGGGAAGGGCTGGTTAGATAATTGGTGGGGAGTTCTTGCCGGCGGGAAGGTCCCGGCGGGAACCTATTTCCGTGAAGAACCTTGTTGTACTATATAGATGCCATTGCATTAGCCGGGGTGGCCATGTTGGCTCAATCGCTATCTTAGGTTAGCCTCTGGTCCCCAACCTCTCCTCCCTTTGTTTTTCAAAAGGATGGAGGAAGGATGCTGATTAAGCATTCTTTTGGCATTAACCTTTGCTGGGGGAAGTAGAGGCCTCATTCCCCAAGTTGTTTGTGGCTCTGTTTTTCTGGGGAGGGGAATTTTTGCAGAGCGAACCCCTATGCAAATGAGGCATACTTCTCAAGGAGCTCGAAAACGGCCTTTGATTGTTCTGGCCCTCCTTTGCAGTGCTTTGCCTTGCACCCAGCGGTACCAATCATAGCATAAGCTAGAAGCATACTTTCGAGTGGTATGCTGCTCCCGTAGGAGGGGGGGGATTTACAGAGGGTAGATGTTTTCTTGGCCTTCCAGGGTTACGCCCTGGTTCTGGAGATGGAGCCTTTGGTAATGCACCTGAATGGGCCTCCCTAGGACTGAGTTAACTTGATCCTTTACAAGCTGCAGTATTTTCCTTATAATAGCAGGTGCAATAGATATTATAAGGAGTAGGGTTATTAAGGGGCCTAAGGGGTAAGGGAGGATTCCATTGAGTCCCCAGGAGGAAACTCCTTGGGCTTCCCACTCACGTTTATGGTTTTCAATTCCTTCCCTAAGTTTGGTTATGGAGTTTTTAACTAATCCAGAATGATCAGCATAAAAACAACATTCCTCGCCTAATGCTGCACAAAGCCCTCCTTGTTTAAGGAAGAGCAGGTCTAGCCCTCTTTTATTTTGGAGAACTATTTCTGATAGGGACATAAGGGACTTTTCAAGGTGGATGATGGAAGTTTCAATACGGGTTAAGTCCTCATCTATTGCAGCTCGTAGGCTGGAGAGGCTTTGTTGTTGGAGGGTGATTGAGGCGATACCGGTGCCTAGACCAGCAACACCAGTAGATGGATTCTTAGACTTCAGTCGTCTGTCAGCTTAGCCGTCGTTGAATAGGTTATAGCAGGGCTTGCTGGTTTATTAGTAGCTTCAGCTGTGCTGGAGAAAGGAAGAGAGAAAAATGCCTTTTCTCAGGGCAACCTTTTTGCCCTGGACAGATTGTTATTGTCTATTTGTTTTGTTAATCGCTCTGGTAACCATTTGTCTGAATTAATTCCCTAGAACATATATACACTGATTCTCTGCCCCATATCAGGACCGGATCTGGTCCTCACCAAGTGTTATCCAATGGATCTTTCCAGAGGACCATGGCGAATTGTGTTTAAATAGATCTAAAATAGGCCTGTGGGAGATTGCAAGGTAAAGAAAATATTAAAATCAACAGGATTTTTTAGATTTATTTGAACAAGCTGTCCTTTTTGAATGCATTGTTCAATTAATTGTAACTCTCGTTCGGCTGCAGCTGTTAACTGCCTTTTGCTTAATAAATCAGAATCTCCTTGTAAAATATCAAACAAGTTTTGTAATATATAATTAGGAATCCCTAAAGTGGCAGGTAGCAAAAATGAATGTAGAGTGCCAATAGTGACATGTACCCATAGCAAATGACCAGATTTTTTAAATTGAATTCATTGGATTGATTTAAAAGGAATGCAGGAATGTGGATTCTTTATAATTGGTTGTGCATTTTTGCTAATTTTAAATTTATTGCATGCAGTTTTTATGGTATTTTCTCACAATAGTGGCCAAATTTCGGTTTGCTTACATGACAGGGCCCAGTTGGGTCCTCTGGGAACTGGCTAGGGACCAAGAGGAGCTTCCTGGGACCTAGATATCTTTATTAAAGTACACCTCTTTCTGGGGGGATAGCCAGTCCTTCTAGCTAGAGTGTACATTTTAACTATTTTTTATCAAGGTCATGTGATAGCAATATCAGTTGCATGTAATGGTAACATCAGGTGAACAAAAAAGACTCCATAAGTATATTTTTTCCTTGCATTCAACCCTCAAATCTGATCTGCTTCCAATATAAGCCATGGTTATTTTAGGATAAATTTAGCTTATACATATGTAGTTTATATAAAGATTGGACAAAGCCTTAAGATATTTTGGCTTAAAGAAATATAGGTTTTTATATGATTTGAATATGATTTAGCTAGTAATAGATTCATTTATAGTAATAGTACTTAGATTAATAGATTAAGCCACCTGGTTTAGGGCAAGAAAAGAAGCACTATTTGCCAGTATAATGATACCCAGGAGAAAATCAGTATTTTTTATACAGATAATAACATGATAAAAGTTAATATGTTATTTTGATAAAACACAGACTCTTTGCTTTCTAACTAATTATTTAGAAATTTTATATCTTTTCATTAGAACAGGCTAAAAGTTCAAGAAAATATTATCATTTTAGACTCGTTAAATCTTTCTTGATTTTAACCATAATTTCTATTTTTACAAACCCTCAGCACTTATTATATTAGTTTAGGCTTTATTCCATATTCCATTATTCAAAAATAATGTGTAGGGGGCAATTTTTTGAATAATGACCCGATTTGTTACAATTAAAACAGATGGGGCCGTTGTTTTGAGGGCGATTTTGTAAGACAGCTAATATTGCCTGAGTATTAGGATTTATTCCGTTACAAAGTTTAATATAATTGGAGAGGTCAGTGTTATGAAAAGGGCAGATTGCCGCCTGACAGGCGGTGTTAGCATTTTCATAAGCGAGATGCTTGATAAAATCGCTTTCGCTTTCCTGATCACCAAGAATGCACTGGGCTGCGATCTGTAGCCGACTGAGAAAGTCAGTATATGGCTCGTTGGGGCCCTGAACTATTTTTGATAAAGAGGACGTGAGAGCCCCTTTTTGGGGGAGTAGCCTCCATGCTTTAATGGTGGCAGACTGCACCTGGAGACCAAGTCCTCGGGGGTATTGTGCCTGGGTAGAATTAAGATGATAAGGACTTGACCCTAGAAGCTTTTTTAATGACCAGGATTTTGTGCTGTCTTTTAAGACATTGCTTTCAGCATACTTTTTACACTGCTCCTCAGAGTCCGCTTTCCATAACAAGAAATCGCCACCTGATAGGGTGGCTCTGGCGAGCTGTGACCAATCATTTGGAGTAAGCTCCGTTTCGCTAATATTGTCTAGCAAAGCCAGAGTAAAAGGGCAGTTGCTCCATAATCATGTACGGCTTTCTTTAGTTCTTTAAAATATTTTAGATTAATCCTTTTGTATTTATTGGTCGGGGTGTTTCCTCCTGCTCGCGGCTATGCTCGTGGCTACATTCTGATTTTATTTCATCCTCATCATTGGCCTTCTCGCTCCCTTCCCCCTCACTGCTTTCCTGTTCAGACTGAGGCTCGGAAGCTTCTGACCTTGCCTTTTGCTGGCTACGGAGGACTGGAAAAGTGTAGTGGGCACAGCGGGGGTTAGAGGGCTTATTTTGGTTAGTCATTAGAGAGAGAGAAGAGAGCGCCTGACTGGCGGTTTGCAGGGAGTTAAGGAGGTGATTATTTTGCAGTTGTTGTCGGTTAGCTCTGGCCTGTTCTTGGGCAAAGAGTTCATTAAAGGCATTTGCACTGTTTCTGAGCATAGTGGCCGTTTCCTCCAGGGCTGTATATTGTGACAGGAAGGGCAGAACTCGGGGCATTATAGGATAGCAATGGTGAGGAGGTTGTGGCGCACATGGCACATAGAGGGGGGTCGGAAGGCTGGGAGGTCATTAAAAGCTGAGAGGGGTTTTTCGGCACAGGGAGTTTTATCTTCTTGGAGGTCAGTGTCATTTCGCATATCTATAGTGACAGAATTACATTCTGAGTGGGGTCTGGAGAGGGGATGTGCATCTTTTAAGGCATTTTCTCCCTCTCTACAAAGCTCTAGTATTTCAGGGTCTGAAGGGGAAGTTTTTATGGCCTCATTGATTAAGTTCCAATAATTGAAGGCTGTAACTGGTACCTTTTCCGGCCCAAAAGTTTTATAGTAGTCCTTTAAACAATCTCCTACTCTCGATCAGCATTTTTGGTCTATGGTCCCGTCAGCAGGGAACCATGGACAGGTTTGATAGACAAACTGAAAGAAATTTCTAAGGTCCTTTTTCTTAACTCTTGCTCCTTGCGTCTTGAGGGTTTCTTTTAATTGTCTCACGTAAAGCTCATGTGTACTAGATTCCTGTCCCATAGTGAATTTTTTAAATGAAAATGAAAGTGACTTAATGCGTGATCCTTCGCTCTTCTCTTCGTTCGTCCGTCAGCGCGAGGCAGTGTCGCCGGGGCTGCATTCACAGGTGAGTTACTTCTGTGGCAGTCCGGGGTTATGGGAGGGCCCTCCTCATTTTTCGGTGCGCGACGCTTCTATCTCTCAGCTAGCGGTCAAGCCTCACGCTGGGCGCCAATTGTCCTGACCCGCAGGACAGTCAACGGGGTCCGCCACCTGCTGAGGAAAGAATGGCTATGGGACAGAGAGACGCAGGAAGGACAGCAAGACAGGATTCTGATCAAGCTGCAAATTTTATTAAGCAAGCCGGGTGTATATATACCGGCTTGGGGAGGGAGTAGGGTATGTGGGGCATTATGATAGGAGGGAGTTCGCGCCGGCGGGAAGGGCTGGTTAGATAATTGGTGGGGAGTTCTTGCCGGCGGGAAGGTCCCGGCGGGAACCTATTTCCGTGAAGAACCTTGTTGTACTATATAGATGCCATTGCATTAGCCGGGGTGGCCATGTTGGCTCAATCGCTATCTTAGGTTAGCCTCTGGTCCCCAACAATGAACAATTACTAAAATTGTCCTCTTATATATTATCCATAATTTATATTATTTGTATTTTTCCCATATAATAACACTCTATTATTGACACTGTTCTAGTTTGCTAGCTGCTGGAATGCAACCTACCAGAAGCAGAATGGCTTTTATAAGGGGAAATTTATTAAGGTGCAAGTTTACAGTTCTAAGACCATGAAAATGTCCCAATTAAAGAAACTCTAGAAAAAGTCCAAATTAAGCCACCAACAAGAGGTTGCCTTCACTCAGGAAAGGCCAATGCAGTTCAGGGTTTCTCTCTCAACAGGAAAGGCACATAGTGAATATGGCAACATCTGCTAACTTTCTCTCCAGGCTTCATCTTTTATGGAGCTCCCCTGGGGGGCATTTTCCCTCTTCATCTCCAAAGGTTTCGGGCTATGTGGGCTCTCATGGTTCTTGTGGCTCTCTCATTGCTCTCTCTCTCTCTCTCTCTCTCCAAATTGCTTCCTCTTTTAAAGGATTCCAGTAAACTAATCAAGGCCCACCTGGAATGGGTGGAGTCACATCTCCATATAATAAAAAATTAATACCCACAATTGGGTGTGTCACATCTCCATGAAGATAATCTAATTAAATTTTCTAACCTACATTATTGAATAGGGATTAAACAAAACAGTTGATCCCCCAAGATTGGATCAGGATTAAAACATGTTTTTTTCCTGGATACATAATCCCTTCAAACCAGCACATTCCACCCTCTGAACCCTAAAAAAGTCATATTTTTCCAATATACAAAATACATTCACTCCCTCATAATATCAGAAATCCTTAAAACATTTCAGTAACAATACAAATATAATACAATGTTAGAACCAGTACAAAGTCTCATTAAAATCAGCTACAAGCATGGACGGTCCTAAGGCAAAATTTTCTTCTGGCTCTGGACCTATGAAACTCAGAACAAGTTATTTGCTCACAATATACAAAGAAGGAACAGTCATAGGATACATATATCCATTTTCCTTAAGAAGGAATTGGAAGGAACACAGGAGTCACTGGACCCAAACAGTTTTGAAAATTTGCAGGGCAAACTCCACCAGATTTCAAAGTCTGTGAGTCCTTATCTTCAGGACTTTAGAAAGTGCAGTCCCGCCATTCCCAAGGGCATATGCAGTGGCCTGCCTCTGTCTGAATGCAACCTTGGGGGACATTAAGGAGACCACCTTTTTCTCAGCCCCACCCTCTCCAAGCATCGGGGCCTCACACAGGCTCTCGGCCATCTCTGGGGCACATGCTCAACCCTTCCAGTGGTGGCAGTCAGCCTCTCCCCAAACCCCAAGAAGTGTGCTTCACCCTCTCCAAGGCCTGAAGTAGCAGAATTCCTCCACTGTAACAAGGTGGAAAGCCCATCCTCTGCCTTTGGGACAAACTCACCCTCTCCATGTGCTTGGGTGGGTCTGCTCTCCTGGCCTAAGTCTTCATGACTTCAGACCCCAGCCTCCATGGTTCTGCCTCTGAAGTTATTTTCCCTCCAATGTGTCCCTTTTATATCTCTCTCAGTCCAGGCTGGCAATGGTTCTGCTTATACAGATCCTGTAACACTGCTATTGGCTTTCTATGTAGTAAGCTCAGATCATGCCCATCAGACATAAGAAGTTTCCACAAATCCTTCCAGGATAACTCCATCTCCAATCCTAGCTTTTTCTGAAATGGCTGGCTGGTTACGCATTTGGAATCCTCACATGGGCTTCCCTTCTTGGAAGCCCCAAATTCTCCAGAACATCAATTTCTGGTTTCTTTGTACCAGAATCTGGTACAATTTCTGGTTTCTTTCAGTTCTAAGCTTATCTCTTTCCTGTTGCATTTCACTATAAGCTGTGAGGAGAACCCAGGCTGCACTTTCCACATTTAATTCGGAAATCTCTTTTGCTAAAAAAAAATCCAAGACAACAAAAAAAGAAATAAAATGATAATATAAAGAAAAAAATAAAAATAAAGAATACAAAAAATATATATAAAAACAATCAAACAAAAAAAAATCCAAGTTCATGGCTTTTAAAATCTGCCTTCCAGCCAAAGCCACTAGTCAATTTTTCCAGATTATCTGCCCTTTTAAAACAAGGGTCACCTTCCTTCCAGATTGCAATTACACATGCCTCATCTCTGTCCAAGACCCTATCAGAAGTATCTTTAGAGTCTACATTTCTACTATCAGTCTCTTCAAAGCGTTCTAGGCCATGCTAGAATTTCTTGGCCTTAAAACTATAAACTAGAAGCTTATTGAAGTCCCCCTTTAAAAAGCCATTCCATTTCTGGTATATTGCATTCTGGCAACTAGCAAACAAGAACAACATAAAATGGAATGTTGGATCAGGATTAAAACATGGCTTTTCTAGGGCACATAATCCTTTCAAACCAGCAAAAACACCTTATATTAGTATGGTACAAATGCTATAATTCACAAAAGAATGTTCTTATACTGATATAATTAACTATAATCCACCATCTCCAATAGGGTTCACTGTGCTGTACAGTCCTATGTTTTAGCTTTAATTTTTATTCTAGATATATGTATATATACATATCCTAAAATTTCCCCCCTTTAAACACATTAACCTATATAATTCAGTCCTGTTGATTACACTCACAATAATGTGCTATCATCACCACCATCAATTTCCAAGACTTTACCATTAACCTAAATAGAAATTCTGTACAAGTTAAACATTTACTCCCCATTCTCTAAACCCAATCTATTGCCTGGCAACCCATATTCTAGATTTTAACTCAAATTCTATGAGTTTTCTTATTATAATTCGTTCATGTCAGTGAGATCACACAATATTTGTTCTTTTGTGTCTGGCTTATTTCACTCAACATAATATCCTCAAGGTTCATCCATGTTGTTGCATGAATCAGGACTTCATTCCTTCTTATAGCTGATTAACATTCTATTTTATGTTGTTCTTGTTTGCTAGTTTCCAGAATGCAATATACCAGAAATGGAATGGCTTTTAAAAGGGGGATTTCAATAAGTTGCTAGTTTACAGTTCTAAAGCCAAGAAAAAGTCCCAATTAAAACAAGTCTATAGAAATGTCCAGTCAAAGGAATCCAGGGAAAGATACCTTGATTCAAGAAGGCCAATGAAGTTCAGGATTTCTCTCTCAAGTGGAAAGGTGCATGGTGAACACAGTCAGGGTTTCTCGCCTGGCAGGGAAGAGCACATGGCAATCATAGCATCATCTGCTAGCTTCCTCTCTATCTCCCTGGGAGGCATTTTCCTTCATCTCCCAAAGTCGCTGGCTGGTGGACTATCTGTTTCGTGGTGCTGTGGAATTCTCTGCTCTCTCAGATTCTCAAGCTTTCTCCAAAATATTTCCTTTTTTATCGGATTCCAAAAAACTAATCAAGACCCACCTGAATTGGTGGAGACACGTCTCCACCTAATCCAGTTTAACAACCACTCTTGATCGAGTCACATCTCTAGGGAGGTGATCTAATTATAGTTTCAAATATACAGTACTGAATAGAGATGAGAAGAAATGGCTGCCTTTACAAGAATTAGGATTAAAGCATGGCTTTTTTAGGGTACATACATCCTTTCAAATTGGCACAGATGTATGTACATTTTGTCCATCCATTCATCAGTTGATGAACATTTGGGTTGCTTCCATCTTTTGGTAATTGTGAATAATGTCACTGTGAGTATTGTTGTGCAAATAGATGTTCAAGTCCGTACTTTCAGTTCTTCTGGGTATACTAGTAACAGGATTGCAGGATCATATGGCAATTATATACTTAGCTTCCTGAGAAACAACCAAATCTTCTTCCACAGCAGCTACATCATTTTACAATCCCACCAGCAATGAATGAGTGTTTCAGTTTCTCCACATCTTCTGTTTAGTAGTGGCCATCCTAGTGGATGTGAGATGATATCCCATTCAGGTGTTGACCTGTATTACCCTAATATTACCCTATTATCCTAATAGCTAGTGATCTTGAGCACATTTTCACGTGTTTTTTACCCATTTGTATTTCCTCTTTGGAGAAATATCTAACCAAGTTTTGTCCTTTTTTTATTTGGGTTGTTTGCAATTTTGCAATATTCTAGACATTAAAGACTTATCAGAAGTGTGGTTTCCCCAAATTTTCTCCTAGTTGATAGGGGTGTCTTTTCACTTTTGTGACAAAGTCCTTTTATGGACAAAATTTTTAATTTTGAGGAGGTCCATATATCTATTTTTTCTTTGTTCCTTGTGCCTTTCGGTGCAAAGTCTAAGGTATTTCCTTCTAGGGGTTTTATGGTTCTGGTTCTTATATTTAGATCTTTGATTCATTTTGAATTAATTTTTGTACATGGTATGATAGGGGTCCTCTTTCATTCTTTTGTATATGGATATCCAGTTCTCCCAAAACCATTTTTTAAGAGACTGTTCTTCCCCAGTTGTCAAAAATAATTAGACATAGATGTGAGGCTCTACTTCTGAACTATCAATTAATTCCATTGGTCAATCTATCTGTCCTTATGCCAGTACCATGTTGCTGTGACCACTGTAGCTTTGTAATATGCTTTAAAGTCAGGAGGTGTGAATCCTCCCATTTCTTTCTCAAGATGATTTTTTGGCTATTCAGGGCCCTTTGTCTTTCCAAATAAATTTGATGAATGACTTTTTCATTTCTGCAAAGTAAGCTTTTGGGATTTTGATTAGGATTACATTAAATCTGTAAATCAATTTGGATAGAATTGACATATTAACTGTATTTGATCTTCCAATCCAGGAATAGGGAACTCCTTTAATTTGTTTAGGTCTTCTTTAATTTTTTTTTAGCAATGTTTGTAGTTCTATATTTGCAAGTAATTTATATTATTGGTTAAATTTATTCCTAGATATTTTATTCTCTTAGTTGCTATAGTAAATGGAATTTTCCCCTGATTTTCTCCTTGGATGACTCAATGCTTATGTATAGAAACAGTACTGATTTTGACATGTTGATCTTATAACCCACCATTTTGATAAACTTGTCTATTCTCTCTAGCAGCTTTGTGGTCATTATTTGGGGGGACTTTCTATATATAGGATAAGGTCATCTGCAAATAATGAAAGTTGTATTCCTTTCTTTCCTATTTGGATGTCTTTTATTTCTTTTTCTTGCCTAACTGCTCTGGCTAGAACTTCCAGTATGATGTTCAATAACAGTGGTGACAGTAGGCATCTTGTCTTGTTTCAGATATTAGAGGAAATGTTTCCAGTCTTTCACTATTAAGCATGATATTCACCGTGGATTTTTCATATATGACTTTTATCATGTTGAGAAAATTTCCTTTTATTCCTATGTTTCAAAGTATTTGTACAAATAAAGGTGCTGGAGCAGGCCACAGTGGCTCAGAGGGCAGAATTTTTGCCTGCCATACCAGAGACCTGGCTTCATTTTCCAGTGCCTGCTCATGAAAAAAAAAGAGAGAGAGACAAATGTGCTGAACTTTGTCAAATGCCTTTTCTGCATCAATCAAGATGATCATCATGTGGGGGTGGGCAATATGGCAGCTTAGTGAGGTATGGAATTTAGTTCATCCTCCAGAGAAGCTAGGAAATACCCAGGAACTATACAGAACAACTGCTAGGGCTACATCAGTGACCAGACACAGAGCATATGCCAGTCTGGACCAAGTGGACCAGATAAAATTCCAAACAGAACTGTAAGTCTCCCAACCTATGAAGGCCAGTGTCCCTTCCCCATGGGCACAGCAGCTTGGTTTCCTGAGGAGAAAGGAAACAGACTTTACTAGCAAAAAGGGTTTAGCTCAACCAAGCTCCAAATGAGATATTAATTAACAAATTCTGACTACAGAAAATAGATCCCCAGCACAGATAATCCTGGAATAAGCAGTAAAAGTACTAGGATTTTTTTTGCCCCAGCAGAGAGGGGACATGGCTGGTGGAGAAAAAAACAGAGCAAAATACTGAAAAAGGGCTGGACCTCAAGAAAAGGGAGCACATTGAGCCTAGAGATACATTGACAAATGCAAGGAGCAGGAGGTGGGGTTGGGGGGTCCGTTCTGAAAAGGTTTTTTTTGCTTTTTTTCTACTCCTTAACAACTCACTAGATAGATTTGGAAGCCTTCTCAGGCCCCAGCACTTCCCCAGGCAAGGTGGAATTAAGCTTGTCTGATAGAGTAACTAGTCAGATGAAGGGAAGTTAATTCTATAAAGGCTGTACCTTCCCCAACAAAAAGGTGGGGTCCAGCTCAAGTGGAATCTCTCCTTCAAGGATTCCAGGCCCCAGGGGCTAGAAAACTGAAGCAATTAAAGCCATCCTACAAGCTCAACTCTGTCTCAACCACACACCTGGCAGAGAGAGTCTATTAAAATCAAAGGCACCACATCATTTTATACTGATGGGAAGCCATAGGCAAGCAAGTGCCACATGCTAGACAAGATAGGAAAAGCACAGAATCTAGGGGCTTCACAGAAAATCTGACAACCTGCTGGGTCTCACCCTCACTTTCAAGGAAAACTGATTCTGGCAACTCATTCCTCTTGAGAGGTGGCCATTCTGGTCTGGGAAAATCTGACTTGGGCCTACAGTATCTGAGGAGACCCTAAAAAAAAAGGCTCCATATGGGCAGGGCAAGAAATAGAATAACAAGAACTAAAAAATTCTGATCAGTTAAACAGAACTTAAGCTAGAGGTCTAGAAAAAGTTGAATCGAATACCAAAGAACAGATAGAGAACAAAGCTACCCAGCAAGAAAATCCTAGGTAAAAGAGTGAAAACAACCTCCAGAATAAAGTAATTAAGGAAATCAAATGCCTAGATGCCAGCAAAAAAATAACAAGTCATAGTAGGAAATTTGAAGATATGGCCCAATCAAAGGTACAAACTTAACAATTCAAATGAGATACAGAAGCTGAAACAACTCATTCAGGATGTTTGAATAGACATGGAAAATCTCATTAAAAATCAAATGAAATAGTTGAGGGAGTGTTTTAGTCTGCCAAAGCTGCCAGAATGCAACACACAGAGATGGATTGGCTTTTAATAAAATGGGATTATTTCGTTAAAAATGTATAATCCTTCAGCGGAAAGGCAGCTAACTTTCAACTGAGGTTCTTTCTTACAGGGGAAGGCACAGGGTGATCTTTGCTGGCCTTCTCTCTAGGCCTCTGGGTTTCAACAACTTTCCCTGGGGTGATTCCTTTCTGCATCTCCAAGGACCTAGGCTGAGCTGTGAGTGCTGAGATGAGGTATGCTGAGCTGCTTGGGCTGTGCTACATTGAGCTCTCTCATCTAAGCTTTCAGCCACTTAAATCAAACATCATTCATTGCAGCAGGCATGCCTCCTATCCAACTGAAGATGTAATCAGCAACATATAAGCTCCACATGCCATTGGCTCATGTCCTCAGCCATAAAACTAGGTACCTTCACCTGACCAAGTTGACATCTGAACCTAACTACTACTGGGAGGATATAAAAAATACATTGGGTAAACAAAAAGAAGAAATGGAAAGTTTGAAAAAACAAATCACAGAACACATGGGAATGAGAGGTACAATAGAAAAGATGAAGAAAAAAAAGAATGGCAACTGACAATAATAGATTTGAAGAGACAAAAGAAAGGATTACTGAACTAGAGGACTGGACATCTGAAATTTAACAACCAAAAAAATATATAGGGAAAAGAATAAAAAAAATATGAGCAGGGTCTCAGGGAATTGAATGACAATGAAGCACACAAATATCTGTGTTTTGTGTGTCCCAGGAGGAGAAGAGAAGGGAAAAGGAGTAAAAAGATTAATAGAGGAAATAATCACTGAAAATTTCCCATCCCTTATGAAAAACATAAAATTATATATCCAAGAAATGTAGCATGCCCCAAACAGGATAGATCCAAATAGACACACTCCAAGACAGTTACTAATCAGATTGTCAGATGTCAAGGAGAAAGAGAGAATTTTGAAAGCAGCAAGAGAAAAGTAATCTATCATATACAAGGGAAGCATAATAAGACTATGTGTGGATTTCTCAGTAGAAACCATGAAGGTGATAAGGTAGTGGCATGATATATTTAAGATTCAAAAGAGAAAAATTGTCAACCAAGAATTGTATATCCAGCAAAATTATCCTTCAAAAATGAGGGGGAGATTATAATATTTTCAGACAATCATTGAGGGAATTTGTGACCTTGAGACCGTTTCAGCAGGAAATACTACAGGGAGCACTACAGGCAGATAGGAAAAAGAAGAAGAGAGAAGTCTAGAGAAGAATGTAGAAATGAAGACTATCAGTAAAGGTAAAAAGAGAAAAAAAGTAGATATGACATAAAATCCAAAAGGCAAAATGGTAGAAGAAAGCATCACCTTTACATTACTAACACTAAATGTTAAAGCATTAAACTTCCCAATCAGAAGAGATAGACTGGCAGAATGGGTTAAAAATGGGCCCATCGGTGTGCTGTCTACAGGAGACTCATTTTAGACCCAAGGACAAAAATAGGTTGAAAGTGAAAGGTTGAGAAAAGATGTTTCATGCAAACGACAGTAAGAAAAGAGTAGGAATAGCTATAAATAATATCCAACAAATTAGACTTCAAATGTAAAACAATTAAAAGAGATAAAGGAGGACACTATGTATTAATAAAAGAAACAATTAAACAAGAAGCCATAATGATCATAAATATTTATGCACTGAGCCAGAGCAATGCAAAGTATGAAGCAAACACTGACAATAGCGAAATAGATGCCACTACCAAAATAGTTGGAGACTTCAATTCCATGCTCTCATCAATGAATAGAATATCTAGATAGAGGATCAACAAAGAAAGAAAGAATTTGAACAATACAATAAATGACTAGACTTAACAGACATTTACAGTACATTACACACTGCAACAGCAGGATACACATTTTTCTCAAGTGCTCATGGATCATTCTCAAGGATGGATCATATACTGGATCACAAAGAAAGTCTCAATAAATTTTAAAAGATTGAAATTATACAAAACACTTTTTTAGATCATAATGAAATGAAGTTGGAAATAAATAACAGGCAGAGGGCCTTCTTAGAAAGGCACAAGCAGCCAACATTGACTCAAGAAGAAATAGACAACCTCAAAAACCAATCACAAGTAAAGAAATTGAATCAATTATCAAAAAGCTCCCAAAAAGGAAAAGTACAGGACCAGATGGCTTCACATGTGAATTCAACCAAGTATTCAAGAAAGAATTACTGAGTTCTGGGTCAAGATGGTGGCTTAACAATGTGCGCATTTTAGTCCATCCTCCAGAACAACTACTAAATAACCAGAAAGAGTACAGAACAGCTCCTGGAGCCACGATAGTGACCAGACCCACAGCGTACCCCAGTCTGGACCAGCTGGACCGGCTGAGAGCACCCCCCAGAACCGTGAGTTCCCAAAACTGCGGTGGCCAGCACCCCTCCTCCACAGGCCACTTCCCAGAGGGGAAAGGAAAGGACTTTACCAGCAGCAGGGACTGGGCACAAACAAATGTCAATTGTGGAATGAACTAACAAATTCTGACTACTAAAAACAGGGCCCCAGCTTAGGAGAACCTGATCAAAGCGGAGGTTGCTCATTTTTGCCCCGGTACCAAGGGAGCAGGACTGACAGAAAAAGGGGAGAAAAAAGAGAAGGAAACACAGGTTTTTGTGGCTGTGTATCTACAAAGGCTTGACTGCCTCTGGATACAGCGGCAGGACTTTTCAGACTGAAACTGCCCCAAGAGCAGGCAGAAGTGAGCTCTTTCGGGGGCTTATCTGGAGCTTGTGCCTTTCCCAGGGGAGGGGAGAAGCCCTCCATCAAGGAATACAGACACCAGGGCTTGGTAATTTGAAGCCATTAAAACCAGCCTACAACCTCTCCTCTGTCTCCACCATGCCCCCAGCAGGGAGAGTCTGCCAAAGTTAAAGGTACCGCATCATCTTATGCTGGTGGGACCTGCAGTCAGACAAGCACCACATACTGGGCAGGATAAGAAAAACAAAGTCCAGAGACTTCACAGGAAAGTCTTTCAACCTGCTGGGTCTCACCCTCAGGGAAAACCAATGCAGGTGACTCTTTCTTCCTGATAGGAGGCCAGTTTGGTCTGGGAAAATCTGGCTGGGGTCTATAATATCTAAGTAGACCCTCCTAAGTGTGTGTGGGGGAAAGGCACCACACAAGCAGGGCAAGAAACAAGAAAACAAGAACTGAAAAATTCTCCTCTGTTAAACAAAAATTAAGCTAAATGTCCAGATAGAGCTGAACGCAATGTCAAAGAACAGATAGACAACAAATTCATCCAGCAAGAAAATCCTAGATAAAAGAAGTTAAAGCAATCTCCAGAATAAACTAATTAAGGTAATTAAATGCCTCGATGCCAGCAAAAAATAACAAAGCACACTAGGAAAACTGAAGATATGGCCCAGTCAAAGGAACAAACCAACAATTCAAATGACATACAGGAGCTGAAACAACTAATTCAGAATGTACGAACAGACATGGAAAACCTCATCAAAAACCAAATCAGTGAATCGAGGGAGGATATAAAGAAGGCAAGGAAAGAACAAAAAGAAGAAACTGAAAGTCTGAAAAAACAAATCACAGAACTTATGGGAATGAAAGACACAGTAGAAGAGATGAAAAAACAATGGAAACCGACAATGATAGATTTCGAGAGACAGAACATAGGATTTCTGAACTGGAGGACAGAACATCTGAAATCCAACAAGAAACAGAAACTATAGGGAAAAATGAAAAAATATGAGCAGGGACTCAGGGAATTGAAAGACAATATGAAGCGTATGAATATACGTGTTGTGGGTGTCCCAGAAGGAGAAGAGAAGGGAAAAGGAGGAGGAAAACTAATGGAGGAAATTATCACTGAAAATTTCCCAACTCTTATGAAAGACTTAAAATTTCAGATCCAGGAAGTGCAGCGTACCCCAAAGAGAATAGATCCAAATAGACATACTCCAAGACACTTACTAATCAGAATGTCAGAGGTCAAAGAGAAAGAGAGGATCTTAAAAGCAGCAAGAGAAAAGCAATCCATCACATACAAGGGAAGCCCAATAAGACTATGCGCAGATCTCTCAGCAGAAACCATGGAGGCGAGAAGACAGTGGGATAATATATTTAAATTATTAAAAGAGAAAAACTGCCAACCAAGAATTCTATATCCAGCAAAATTGTCTTTCAAAAATGAGGGAGAGGGGCGGGCCGCGGTGGCTCAGTGGGCAAGAGTGCTTGCCTGCCGTGCCGGAGGACCCCGGTTCGATTCCCGGCCCCAGCCCATGTAAAAAACAAACAAACAAACAAAATATAATAAAAACAAGAAAATGTTTAAAAATGTTTCCCTTCCTTCCATCCTTCCTTCCTTCTCTGTCTTTCCTTCCTTTCCTCCCTCTCTCAAAAAAAAAAAAAAAAAAAAATGAGGGAGAAATTAAAACATTTTCAGACAAAAAAATCACTGAGAGAATTTGTGACCAAGAGACCAACTCTGCAAGAAATACTAAAGGGAACGCTAGGGACAGATACGAAGACAGAAGAGAGAGGTGTAGAGAAGAGTGTAGAAAGGAAGACTATGAGTAAAGGTAAAAAGAAGGAAAATTAGATATGACATATAAAATTCAGAAGGCAAAATAGTAGAAGAAAGTGCTACCCATGCAGTAATAACACTGAATGTTAATGGATTAAACTCTCCAATCAAAAGACATAGTCTGGCAGAATGGATTAAAAAACAGGACCCATCTATATGCTGTCTCTACTCAAAGGACACGAGGCCAAGGACACAAATGGACATTTACACACCAATGTTTATAGCAGCATTATTAACAATTACCAAGAGATGGAAGCAGCCAAAGTGTCCATCAACAGACAGTTGGATAAACAAACTGTGACATTTACATAAGATGGAATATTATGCAGCTGTAAGACAGAATAAAGTTATGAAGTAAGTAACAACATGAATGGACCTTAAGGACATCATGCTGAGTGTGATTAGCCAGAAACAAAAGGACAAATACTGTATGGTCTCACTGATATGAACCGACATTAGTGAATAAACTTGGGATATGTCGTTGGTAACAGAGACCATCAGGAGATAGAAATAGGGTAAGATATTGGGTAATTGGAGCTGAAGGGATACAGATTGTGCAACGGGACTGAATATAAAAACTCAGAAATGGAAAGCACAATATTACCTAACTGTAATACAATTATGTTAAAACAATGAAGCTGCATGTGAGAATGATAGAGTGAGGAGGGCTGGGGCATAAATGAAATCACAAAGAAATATAGATGATAAAGATTGAGATGGTGTAATCTAGGAATGCCTAGAGTGTATAATGATAGTGACTAAATGTACATATTTAAAAAACGTTTTTGCATGAAGAAGAACAAAAAAAGTCATTACTGCAGTGTGCTGAAAAATAGATGGTACTTAATATTTTAAAATTTCAACTAATGTGTGAGACTAAAGCAAAAAATGTTTATTTGGTACAAATCTATACTTTGACTAGTGCATCTCCTAATATAACTTATGTGGATAGTTGATCGAACATCTTAAGTACATGGAACTTTGTATAGGACATGAGATTTTGTTGGTTTGTCCAGGTGATGCCCTGAGGAATCCCAGAGTGATTTGATCAGTGAGTGGAAAAGTATTTGCAAAGTCCCCTCCTGGGAATTGTGAGAATGGGGGGAAATCTCAACTTCCCCAAGTTGAATTCTTTTTTTTTAAATTTTTTTTTAAATTTTTTTATTAATCAAAAAAAAGAAAAGAAATTAACACAACATTTAGAAATCATTCCATTCTACACATGCACTCAGTAATTCTTAGTATCATCACACAGATGTATGATCATAATTTCTTAGTACATTTGCATCGATTTAGGAAAAGAACTAGCAAAACAGCAGAAAAAGATATAGAATGTTAATATAGAGAAGAGGATTAAAATAATAATACTAATAAAAAATATATATATAAAAAGGAAAAAGAAAAAAACCCAAACAAAAGATACAAACACACAAACAAACAAACAAAAAACCATATTTCAGGTGCAGCTTCATTCAGTGTTCCAACCTAGTTACATTACACTTAGGTATTATTGTGCTGTCCATTTTTGAGTTTTTGTATCTAGTCCTGTTGCACAGTCTGTATCCCTTCAGCTCCAATTACCCATTATCTTACCCTGTTTCTAACTCCTGCTGGTCTCTGTTACCAATGATATATTCCAAGCTGATTCTCGAATGTCGGTTCACATCAGTGGGACCATACAGTATTTGTCCTTTAGTTTTGGGCTAGACTCACTCAGCATAATGTTCTCTAGGTCCATCCATGTTATTACATGCTTCATAAGTTTAGTCTGTCTTAAAGCTGCATAATATTCCATCGTAGGTATACGCCATAGTTTGTTTAGCCACTCGTCTGTTGATGGACATTTTGGCTGTTTCCATCTCTTTGCAATTGTAGATAATGCTGCTATAAACACTGGTGAGCAAATGTCCGTCTGTGTCTTTGCCCTTAAGTCCTTTGAGTAGATACCTAGCAGTGGTATTGCTGGGTCATAATCCATTCTGCCATTCTATGTCTTTTGATTGGGAAATTCAGTCCATTAACTTTTAGTGCTATTACTGTTTGGATAATATTTTCCTCTACCATTTTGGCTTTTGTATTATATATATCATATCTGATTTTCCTTCTTTCTACACTCTTCTCCATACCTCTCTCTTCTGTCTTTTTGTATCTGACTCTAGTGCTCCCTTTAGTATTTCTTGCAGAGCTGGTCTCTTGGTCACAAATTCTCTCAGTGACTTTTTGTCTATAAATGTTTTAATTTCTCCTTCATTTTTGAAGGACAATTTTGCTGGATATAGGAGTCTTGGTTGGCAGTTTTTCTCTTTTAGTGATTTAAATATATCATCCCACTGTCTTCTAGCTTCCATGGTTTCTCCTGAGAAATCTACACATAGTCTTATTGGGTTTCCCTTGTATGTGACAGATTGTTTTTCTCTTGCTGCTTTCAAGATCCTCTCTTTCTCTTTGACCTCTGACATTCTAAGTAGTAAATGTCTTGGAGAACGCCTATTTGGGTCTATTCTCTTTGGGGTGCGCTGCACTTCTTGGATCTGTATATTTAGGTCTTTCATAAGAGTTGGGAAATTTTCAGTGATAATTTCTTCCATTAGTTTTTCTCCTCCTTTTCCCTTCTCTTCTCCTTCTGGGACACCCACAACACGTATATTTGTGCGCTTCATATTGTCATTCAGTTCCCTGATTCCCTGCTCAAGTTTTTCCATTCTTTTCCCTATAGTTTCTGTTTCTTTTTGGAATTCAGTTGTTCCATCCTCCAGTTCACTAATTGTAGCTTCTGTCTCTTTAGATCTACCATTGTAGGTATCCATTGTTTTTTCCATTTTTTCTTCTTTGTCCTTCACTCCCACAAGTTCTGTGATTTGTTTTTTCAGATTTTCTATTTCTTCTTTTTGTTCAGCCCATGTCTTCTTCATGTCCTCCCTCAATTTATTGATTTGGTTTTTGAAGAGTTTTTCCATTTCTGTTCGTATATTCAGCATTAGTTGTCTCAGCTCCTGTATCTCATTTGAACTATTGGTTTGTTCCTTTGATTGGGCCATATCTTCAATTTTCTGAGCGTCATCCATCATTTTCTGCTGGTGTCTGGGTATTTGATCAGATTTCCCTGGGTGTGGGACCCAGCTGGTTGAAAGGTTTTTCTGTGGAATCTCTGGGCTCTGTTTTTCTTTTCCTGCCCAGTAGGTGGCGCTCGTGGCGGTCGTTTGACTGCGGGGCAGTCGGCCCGGGAAACCGCGCGTGGAGGCGGGGGTCGCTGGCTGCGGCTTGGGGGAGTGTCGGTCCAAATTGCCCAGCTGGCCCGAGACACCAAGCGTGACGGGAGGGCCCCGCTATCCAATGTTCCCAGTCAGACCGGGGAGCCACGTGCGTGGAGGGGACCCCAGTCGCCAGCCGCCCCAGCCGGGAAAACATGCGCCCCTCGGGTATCTCACCGCAGTGGATTCTCCCTGCCCGTTCAGCCGTTCCAGAATGGGGTACGCTGTCTTTTTGGTCTCTGTCGTGACTCCGGGAGCTGTTTCGTATTGTTTCTGTTTCTTTAGTTGCTTTTCAGGAGGAGGAACTAAGACCCACGCGTCTTACTAAGCCGCCATCTTCTCCGGAAGTCCCCCAAGTTGAATTCTTGATATTCTCACAAGCAGTGTGGACAACCAAAGCTATAGGCTGAGCCCCCAGTCTTGGGGTTTGTTCATATGAAACTTAACCCCACAGGGGATAGGTCAAGCCTACTTAAAATTAAGCCTAAGAGTCACCCCCAAGAGAACCTCTTTTGCTGCTCAGATGTGGCCTCTCTCTCCAGCCAACACAGCAAGCAGACTCACCACCCTCCCCCTGTCTACGTGGGACATGACTACCAGGGGTGTGGATCTTCCTGGCAGCGTGGGACAGAAATCCCAGAATGAGCTGAGATTCAACATCAAGGGATTGAGAAAAACTCTAGAATGAGCTGAGACCCAGCATCAAGGGATTGAGAAAACCTTCTCGACCAAAAGGGGGAAGAGTGATGAGACAAAGTGTCAATGGCTGAGAGATTCCAAACAGAGTCTAGAGATTATCCTGGAGGTTATTCTTATGCATTAAGTAGATATCACCTTGTTATCCAAGATGTAGTGGAGAGGCTGGAGGGAACTGCCTGAAAATGTAGAGCTGTGATCCAGTTGCCATGTTTCTTGATGATGATTGAACAATGATATAGCTTTCACAATGTGACTGTGTGGTTGTGAAAACCTTGTGTCTGATGCTCCTTTTATCTACCTTGTCAACAGATGAGTAGAACATATGGAATAAAAATTAAATAATAGGGGGAACAAATGTTAAAATAGATGTAGTTTGAAATGCTGGTGATCAATGAAAGGGATCAGTAAGGGGTATGGCCTGTAAATTTTTTTTCTTTTTTTCTGTTTGTTATTTTTTCTGTTGTCTTTTTATTTCTTTTTCTGAATTGATGCTAATGTTCTGGGAAATGATCATGATGATGAATAAGCAACTATGTGATGATATTGTGAATTGCTGAATGTATGTGTTGGGAGTGTTTGTTTCTTTTTTTTAATTAATTAAAAAAATGTTACCTAAAAAAAAAAGAAAGAAAGAATTAGTACCAATCCTGCTCAAACTCTTCAAAAGAATTGAAGAAGGAAAACTACCTAACTCATTCTATGAAACCAGCATCACCCTAATACCAAAGCCAGACAAAGATACAAGAAAAGAAAACTGCAGACCAATCTCTCTAATGAATATAGATGCAGAAATCCTCAACAAAATACTTGCAAATTGAATCCAGCAGCACATTAAAATAATTATAAACCATGACTAAATGGGATTTATTCCAGGTATGCAAGGATGGTTCAACATAAGAAAATCAATAAATGTAATACACCATATCAACAAATCAAAGCAGAAAAACACTTGATCACTTTGGTTGATGCAGAAAAGGCATTTGATAAAATTAAACATTTTTTTCTTAATGAAAAAACTTCAAAGGATAGGAATAGAAGGGAACTTCCACAACGTGATAAAGGGAATAAATGAAAAACCCACAGCCAACATCATCTTCAATGGGGAAAGATTGAAATATTTCTCTTCAAGAACAGGAACACTACAAGGATGCCCACTGTTCTTGTCATTGTTATTCAACATTGTGCTGGAAGTTCTACCCAGGGCAAATAGACAAGGAAAAGGAACTAAAAGGTATCCAGTTTGGAAAGGAAGAAGTAAAACTCACTGACTGCAGGTGATATGATACTATATGTCAAAAATCCAGAAAAATCTGAAGTAAAGCTACTAGGGTTAATAAATGAGTACAGCAAAGTGGCATGGAACAAGGTTGTTCTAGTTTGCTAGCTGCTGAAATGTAATATTTCATTTTGCAGAAAATGAATGGTTTTTAAAGGGAAATTTAATAAGTTGCTAGTATACTGTTCTAAGTCCATGCAAGTTTATAAAAATGTTCCAATTAAGGCATCAACAAGAGGTTACCTTCCACTGAGAAAGGCTGATGAAGTTCAGAGTTTCTCTCTCAACTGGAAAGACACAAGGCAAGCATGGTGATATCTGCTAGCTTTCTCTTCAGGCTTCTTATTTCATGAAGTTCCCCCAGGGATGTATTCCTTCTTCATTTCCAAAGGTCTCTGGAAGCGTGGGCTCTCTACTTCATGGATCTCTCATCTCTTGGCTCTGTTGTCATCCTCTGTCTTCTTCCAAAATGCTTCCTCTTTTAGAGAATTCTAGTTAACTAACCAATATCCACCTGGAATAGGTGAAGTCACATCTCCAACTAATCAAGTTAATACCCACAATTGAGTGTGTCACATCTCCATGGAGACAATCTCATCAAAAGATTCCAACCTACACCTATTGAATAGGGATTAAAGAAATGGTTGTTCCACAAGATTGGATCAGGATTAGAACATGGCCTTTCTAGAGTCCATAAATCCTTTCAAACCAGCAAAAAGGTCAACACCCAAAAATCAATAGTGTATCTATATACTACTGGTGAACAATCTGAGGAGGAAATCAAGAAAAAATTCCATTTACAATAGAAACCAAAAGAATCAAATATTTAAGAATAAATTTAACTGAGGATAAAAAAAGACCTGTACACAGAAAACTACAAAATGCTAAAAGAACTTATGAAAGACCTAAATAACTAGAAGGGCATGCTGTGTCCTTAGATCGAAAGACCAAATATAGTTAAGATGTTAATTCTACCCAAATTGATTTTTAGATTCAATGTAATACCAATTAAAATCCCAAAAACTTACTTTGAAGAAATAGAAAAGCCATTCATCAAATTTATTTAGAAGGTAAGTGTGCCTAAAATAGCTAAAAATATCTTAAGAAAGGAAAATGAAGTGGAAGATCTCACACTACCTGATTTTAAAGCATATTATGAAGCTACTGTTGTCAAAATAGTATGGTACTGGCATAAAGATAGATATACTGACCAATGGAATTGAAAAGGGTGTTCATTTATAGATCCTCTCATCTATGGATGATTGATGTTTTTCTTTTTTTTTCTTTTTTTATTTTCACATGGGCAGGCACCAGGAAGGGTGGACAATTCATCTTTGATAATGTACATGGTCAAGCCAATCAACCTGGGACACAGAAGCGCTTCAGTAAATGATGCTTGGAGAACTGGATATCCATATGCCAAAGAATAAAAGTGAATTGATGTCTCACACCCTATGCAAAAATTAACTCAAAATAGATCAAAGGCCTAAACATTAGTGCTACCATCATAAAACTTTTAGAAGAAAATGTGGGGAAATATCTTATAAAACTTGTAATAGGAAGTGGTGTCATGGTTAGGGACAGGTGTCAACTTGGCCAAGTTGTGGTACCTGTTCATCCGATTGGGCAAGCGCTGGCCTGTCTGTTGCAATGAGGACATTTCATAGGATTAGGTCATGATCACGTCAGCTACATCCACAGCTGATTCCATTTGTAAGCAGCCAAAGGGGAGTGTCTTCTGCAATTAGTGATGCTAAATGCAATCATGGGAAGCCTTTTAAGGAGGACTCAGAGGAGATAGGTTGCATTCCTGCTTTGGCTGGTGAGCCTCTCCTGTGGAGTTCATCCAGGCCATCCATTGGAGTCATCGGCTTCACAGCCTGCCCTGTGGATTTTGGACTCTGCGTTCCTATGGTCACGTGAGACACTTTCATAAATTTTATATTTGCAAGTGTTCCCTGTTGATTCTGTTTCTCTAGAGAACCCTAACTAATACAAGTGGTTTCCCAGATCTTACACCCAAAGCAAAAGCATTGAAGAAAGAAATAGATAAATGGGAACTCCACAAATTTAAACACTTTTGTGTATCAAAGAACTTTGTCCAGAAAGTTAAAAGCCTATGCCATGGGAGACAATATTTGGAAGCCATATATCAAATAAAGGTTCAGTACCCAAAACATACAAAGAGATTCTTCAATTCAACAAGAAAAAGACAAACAACCCAATTAAAAAATGGGCAAAAGACATGAACAGACACTTCTCAGAAGAGGAACTATAAAAGACTAAAAGGCATGTGAAAAGATGCTCAACTTCACTGGCACTTAGGGAAATGCAAATCAAAACCACAATGAGATATCATCTGACACCCACTAGAATGGCCATTATCAGAAAAACATAAAATGATAAGTGCTGGAAAGGATGTGAAGAAAGAGGCACACTTATCTGCTGTTGGTGGGAATGTAAAATTGTACAATTCCCCTGAAGACAGTTTGGTGGGGCCTCAGGAAGCTAAGCATTGAATTGTCATATGATCCAACAATCCCATTGCTAGATATATATTCAGAGGCCATGAAGGCAAGGACACAAATGGACATTTGCACATCAATGTTTACAGCAGCATTATTTATGATTGCCAAGAAATGGAAAGAGCCCAAATTTCCATCAACAGAAGAGTAGCTAAACAAGCTTTGGTATATACATATGATGGAATATTATGCAGTTGTGAGACAGAAAAAGTCATGAAGCATGTAACAACATAGATGAGCCTTGAGGACATTATGCTGAGTGAAATTAGCCAGAAACAAAAGGACAAATACTGCATGGTTTCACTAATATGAGCTAACATTAACAAATGAACTTTGAGAATTGAAGTTAAGACACAGATTATCAGGAGATAGAAATAGGGTAGAGATTGGGCAATTGGTGCTGAAGGAATACAGGCTGTGCAACAGGACTGATTGCAAAAATTCAGAAATGGATAGCATGACACTACCTGATCATAGCACAATAATATACATACATTGAATGAAGCTGAATGTAAGTATGATAGAGGGAGAAGGGCTGGGGGCATATATGAAACCAGAAGTAAAGATAGAAGTAAAGATTGAGATGGTATAATTTCGGAATGCCTAGAGTGAGCAACGACTGTAATCAAATGTACAAATTTAAAAACATTTTTGCAAGCTGGAGAATAAATGAATGTCAACATTGCAAGGTGTTGAAAATAGATGGTATATGGGAAAAAGAACAATCAATGCAAGCTAGGGTCTATAATCAACAGTAACATTGTAATTTGTTTCCACTGAATGTAACAAAGGCATTATGCCAAAACTAAATGTCAACAGGTATGGGGAATTGGAAAGGGGTATGGATTCTTTGTGAAAGAAAAAGAAATGTCTTCAGATAGAACATGGTGGTGAAGGCATATGTATACACTTAGGTTGGACTGTACGATGTGTGATTAAAATGAACAAAGAGAGATGGAGGCGAGATGGTGGCTTAGTGGGGTGTGGAATTTAGTTTATCCTCCAGAGTAGCTGGTAAATAGCTAGGAACAGTATAGAATAACTGCTGGGGCTACATCAGTGACCAAATACACAGTGGACATCAGTCTTAGCAATCTGGACTGGCTGAGACCCCACATAGACCTTAAGTCCCCCAAATCACAGAGGCCTGCATCCTACCCTCATGGGCACAGCAGCCTGGTTTCCTGAGGTGAAAGGAAACAGGCTTTGCTAGCAACAAGGGCTTAGTTCAACAAAGCTCCACTTGAGGAATTAATTAACAAATTCTGACTACTGAAAATTGGAGCCCAGCTCAGATAAACCCTGAATAAGCATGAAAGGGACTAGAAGTTTTTGCTCCAGCAGAAAGGAGGTGGGGCTTATGGGAAAAAAATGAGGCTTTTTGAGTCAGACAGCACAAAATACTGCAAAAAGACTCGATCCAGAGTTCTGGGAAGATGGTAGAATAGGATAGGTTGGGTTCACCCCTGCTCCAAGGAACAGCTAGAGATGGGACAAGAAGGTAACTGAGACAGCAATTCCAGGGTGTAAATGACCCAGGATGATCTTCTGCATCACATGGGGAGGCCCTGGTTAGAAAAGCTAAGAATTGAGGTGCAGGGAACCAGAGACCAACCAGCTGGTGCAAAAGCCTAACATGCCCCTTTCCAAATGGAAACCCAGAGCTTTCAGAAGCGCACAGACTGGGAAAAATGGGACTAGGAATACTCTACCTCTGTTCCCCTCATGCCACACCCTGCTACTGCACTCCAAGGTCTGTCTGAGCTGCACTACCTACCCATGGCCCCCACATCACACCTCTACAACCTAAAAACACACACCTCATGTTCAAAGGCACCAGTGTAGTGCCATCAACTTGTGCCTATACCTGTGCTGTAATGCATCACCACACTAATGTGTGGCCTCACCCCATGCTCCACATCCTGCTTCACATCCAACCCACAAATACAAAGCTTTAGACTACTGAAGAAAATCACTTACAAAGTAAACCACAAAGACAGCAGGAGATCACTAAGCATATCAAGATTCACGCAAATATTGCTGAGCTTAATGACAAAAATTAAAACATCAGAGGTGATGCAGACTATGGAACAATTAATCAAAGATGTCATATAACTCTACTAAATAAAATAAATGGAAAGGTTAATGATATAAAGGAAATCAAGAGGACACTGGAAGAGCATAAAGAGGAATTTGAAAGAATAAATAGAAAAATAACACATAACCCAGGGATTAAAGATGCTGTAGACCAAATAAAAAATTTACTATAGAAGGAGCCAAAATGGCAGCTTAACAAAGTGTAGGATTTAGTTCGTCCTCCAGAACAGCTACTAAATAACCAGGAACAGTACAGAACAGCTCCTGGGTCCACGTCAGTGACAGGACACACAGCGTACCCCAGTCTGGACCAGCTGGACCGGCTGTGCCCCCCCCAGAACTGTGAGTTCCCTAAGCCACAGCGGCCAGCACCCCTCCCACAAAGGCTGCTTCCCAGAGGGGAAAGGAAAGAGACTTTACTGGCAGCAGGGGCTGAGTGCAACTAAGCTTCAAGTGTGGAATTAATTCACAAATTCTGACTACTAAAAATAGGCCCCCAGCTCAGGTGAAACTGGTCAAAGCAGAGGTTGCTGATTTTTCACCCCAGCACTAAGTGGGCAGGGCTGGTAGAAAGAGAAAAAAAGGTTTTGGGGGCTGTGTTTCTATGGAGGCTTGGCTGCCCTTGGATACAGTGGCAGGGCTTCTCAGGCTGCAACTGCCCCAGGCATAGGCAGAAACAAGCTCATTTGAGGGCTTGTCTGGAGACTGTGCCTTCCCCAGGGGAGGGGTGAAGCCCAACTCAGGTGGGATCCCTCCCTCAAGGAATTCAGACCCCAGGGCTTGGTAATTGGAAGCCATTAAAACTAGCCTACAACCGCTCCCCTGTGTCCACCATGCCCCCATCAGGGAAAGTCTGCCAAAGTTAAAGATACTGCATCATCCTATGCTGGAGGGACCTGCAGTCAGACAAGTGCCACATACTGGGCAGGATAAGAAAAACAGAGTCCAGAAACTTCATAGGAAAGTCTTTCAACCTGCTGGGTCTCACCCTCAGGGAAAACTGACACAGGTGACTCTTTCCTCCTGACAGGAGGCCAGTTTGGTCTGGGAAAATCTATAGTCCCAGCTGGGGTCTATAATACCTAAGTAGACCCTCCTAAGTGGGGGCGAGGGGGAAGGCACCATACAGGCAGGGGAAGAAACAAGAAAACAAAAACTGAAAAATTCTCTTCTGTTAAACAAAACCTAAGCCAGTGGTCCAGAAAATGCTGAACTGAATGTCAAAGAACAGATAGACAACAAATTCATCCAGCAAGAAAACCCTAGGTAAAAGACGTGAAAACAATCTCCAGAATAAATTAATTAAGGTAATTAAATGCCTAGATGCCAGCAAAAAATAACAAATCACACTAGGAAAATTGAAGATATGGCCCAAAGGAACAAACCAACAATTCAAATGAGATACAGGTGTTGAAACAACTAATTCAGAATGTACGAACAGACATGGAAAACCTCGTCAAAAATCAAATCAATGAATTGAGGGAGGATATAAAGAAGGCAAGGAAAGAAAAAAAGAAGAAATAAAAAGTCTGAAAAAACAAATCACAGAACTTGTGGGAATGAAAGCCAGAGTAGAAGAGATGGAAAAAGCAATGGAAACCTACACTGTTAGATTTTGAGAGGCAGAAGATAGGATCAGTGAATTGGAAGTGGAACATCTGAAATCTGGCAAGCAAAAGAAAGTATAGGGAAAAAATGGAAAAATATGAGCAGGGAACTGAATGACAATATGAAGCACATGAATATACATGTTATGGGTGTCCCAGAAGGAGAAGAGAAGGGAAAAGGAGGAGAAAAGCTAATGGAGGAAATTATCACTGAAAATTTCCCAACTCTTATGAAAGACTTAAAATTACAGATCCAATAAGTGCAGCATACCCCAAACAGAAGAGATCCAAATAGATGTACTCCAAGACACTTACTAATCAGAATGTCAGATGTCAGAGAGAAAGAAAGAATCTTGAAAGGACCAAGAGAAAAGCAATCCATCACCTACAATGGAAGCCCAATAAGACTATGTGTAGATTTCTCAGCAGAAACCATGGAGGCAAGAAGACACTGGGATGGTATATTTAAATTACTAAAAGAGAAAAGCTGACAACAAAGAATTCTATGTCCAGCAAAATTGTCCTTGAAAAATGAGGGAGAAATTAAGACATTTTCAGGCAAAAAATCACTGAGAGAATTTGTGACCAAGAGACCAGCTCTGCAAGAAATACTAAATGGAGCACTAGAAACAGATACTAAAAGACAGAAGAGAGAGATGTGGAGAAGAGTATAGAAAGGAAGACTATCAGTAAAGGTAAAAAGAAGGAAAATTAGATATGACAATAAAACCCAAAAGGCAAAATGGTAGAAGAAAGTACTGCCCATACAGTAATAACACTAAATATTTGTGCATTAAATTGCCCAATCCAAAGACATAGACTGGCATAACGGATTAAAAAACTTGACCCATCTATATGCTGTCTACAGGAAACACATCTTAGACCCAAGGATAAACATAGGTTGAATGTGAAAGGTTGGGAGAAGATATTTCATGCAAATAACAATCAGAAAAGAGCAGGAGTAGCAATATTAATACCCAACAAATTAGACTTCAAATGTAAAACAGTTAAAAGAGACAAAAAAGGACACTATGTACTAATAAAACGCACAATTCAGCATGAAGACATAACAATCACAAATATTTATGCACCGAGTCAGAATGTTCCAATGTATGAGGCAAACACTGAAAGGTGAAATGGACACACCTACCATAATAGTCAGAGACTTCGATTCCACACTCTCATCAATGGACAGAACATCTGGACAGAGGATCAATAAAGAAACAGAGAATGTGAATAGCACAATAAATGAGCTAGACTTAACAGACATTTATAGGACATTACACCCCACAACAGCAGGATACACATTTTTCTAATGTGCTCATTGACATTCTCAAGGATAGACCATATGTTGGGTCACAAAGTGAGTCTCAATAAATTTTAAAAGATTGAAATCATACAAAACACTTTCTCAGATCATAGAGGAAAGAAGTTGGCAATCAATAATAGGCAGAGTGCCAGAAAATTCACAAATATGTCGAGGCTCAACAGCACACTCTTAAACAACCATTGGGTCAAGGAAGAAATTACAAGGGAAATCAGTAAATATCTCGAGGCAAATGAAAATGAAAACACAACATATCAAAACTTATGGGATGCAGCAAAGGCAGTGCTAAGAGGGACCTAAACGCCTATATCAAAAAAGAAGAAAGGGCAAAAGTTGAGGAATTAACTGTCCACTTGGAAGAAGTAGAGAAAGAACAGAAAACTAACCCCAAAGCAAGCAAAAGGAAAGAAATAATGAAGATTAGAGCAGAAATAAACGAAATTGAGAACATGAAAACAATTGAGAAAATCAACAAAACCGGAAGCTGGTTCCATGAGAAAATCAATAAGATTGATGGACCCTTAGCAAGGCTGACGAAAAGAAGAAGGGAAAGGTTGCAAATAAACAAGATCAGAAATGGAAGAGGAGACATAACCACTGACCCCATAGAAATAAAGGAAGTAATACAGGATACTATGAACAAATTTATGCCAGTAAACACGACAATGTAGATGAAATGGACAACTTCCTAGAAAGGCATGAACAAACAACTTTGACTCGAGAAGAAATAGATGACCTCAACAAGCCAATCACAAGTAAAGAAATTAAATCAGTCATTAAGAAGCTCCCCAAAAAGAAAAGCCCAAGACCAGATGGCTTCACAGGTGAATTCTACCAAACAGTCCACAAAGAATCAGTACCAATCCTGCTCAAACTCTTCAAAAAAATTGAAGAGAAGGGAAAGCTACCTAACTCATTCTACGACACCAACATCACTCTCATACCAAAGCCAGAGAAGCTATTACAAAAAAAGAAAACTACAGACCAATCTCTGTAATGAATATAGATGCAAAAATCCTCAACAAAATTCAAGCAAATCGAATCCAGCAACACATGAAAAGAATTATACATCATGACCAAGTAGGATTCATCCCAGGTATGCAACGATGGTTTAACATAAGAAAATCAATTAATGTAATATATCATATCAACAAATCAAAGCAGAAAAACCACATGATCATCTCAGTTGATACAGAAAAGGCATTTGACAAAATTCAACATCCTTTCTTGTTGAAAACACTTCAAAGGATAGGAATAGAAGGGAACTTCCTCAAAATGATAAAGGGAATATATGAAAAACCCACAGCTAATATCATCCTCAATGGGGAAAAACGGAAAACTTTCCCCCTAAGATCAGGAACAAGACAAGGATGTCCACTATCACCACTGTTATTCAACATTGTTTTGGAAATTCTATCCAGAGCAATTAGAAAAGAAAAAGAAATACAAGGGAGGGCCACAGTGGCTCAACAGGCAAGAATGCTTGCCTGCCATGCCAGAGGACCTGGGTTCGATTCCCGGTGCCTGCACATGTAAAATAAATAAACAAATAAGTACAAGGCATCAAAATTGAAAAGGAAGAAGTAAAACTCTCACTGTTTGCAGATGATATGATACTATATGTCGAAAACCCTGAAAAATCCACTTCAAAACCACTAGAGCTAATAAATGAGTACAGCACAGTGGCAGGTTACAAGATCAACACTCAAAAATCTATAGTGTTTCTATACACTAGTAATGAACAATCTGAGGGTGAAATCTAGAAAAGAATTCCATTTACAATTACAACCAAAAGAATAAAATATTTAGGGATAAATTTAACTAAAGAGACAAAAGACCTATACAAAGAAAACTACAAGGAATTGTTAAAAGAAATCACAGAAGACCTAAATAGGTGGAAGGGCATACTGTGTTCATGGATTGGAAGACTAAATATAGTTAAGACGTCAATTCTACCTAAATTGATTTACACATTCAATGCAATACCAACTAAAATCCCAAAAACTAACTTTTCAGAAATAGAAAAACCAATAAGCAAATTTATCTGGAAGGGCAGGGTGCCCCGAATAGCTAAAAGTATCCTGAGAAAAAGAAATGAAGTCAGAGGTCTCACACTACCTGACTTTAAGGCATATTGTGAAGCTACAGTGGTCAAAACAGCGTGGTACTGGCATAAAGATAGATATACTGACCAGTGGAAAAGAATTGAGTGTTTAGATATAGACCCTCTCATCTATTTGCAATTGATCTTTTATAAGGCAGTTAAACCAACTAACCTGGGACAGGACAGTCTCTTCAATAAATGGTGCCTAGAGAACTGGATATCTATAAGCAAAATAATGAAAGAGGACTCATATCTCACACCCTATACAAAAATTAGCTCAAGATCTATCAAAGACCTAAACATTAGATCTAAGACCATAAAACTGTTAGAAAAAAATGTAGGGAAATATCTTATAAATCTTATACTAGGAGGCAGTTTCCTAGACCTTACACCCAAAGCAAAGGCATTGAAGAAAGAAAGAAAAAAATGGGAACTCTTCAAAATTAAACACTTTGCACATCAAAGAATTGCATGAAGAAAGTAAAAAGACAGCCTACACAATGGGAAACAATTTTGGAAACGATATATCAGATAAAGGTGTAGTATCCAGAATTTATAAAGAGACTGTTTAACTCAACAACAAAAAGACAGACAACCCAATTACAAAATGGGCAAAAGACTTGAACAGACATGTCTCAGGAGAGGAAATACAAATGGTCAAAAGGCACATAAAGAGATGCTCAACTTCCCTTGCTATTAGGGAAATGCAAATCAAAACCACAATGAGATATCATCTCACACCCACCAGAATGGCCATTATCAATAAAACAGAAAATGACAAATGCTGGAGAGGATGTGGAGAAAGAGGCACACATCCATTTTGGTGGGAATGTCAAATGGTACAACCTCTGTGGAAGGCAGTTTGGCAGTTCCTCGAAAAGCTAAATATAGAATTGTCATATGACCCGGTAATACCATTGCTAGGTATTGAGGACAAGAGGGCAAGGACACAGACATTTGCACACCAATGTTTATAGCAGCATTACTTACAACTGCAAAGAGACGGAAACAGCTGAAATGTCAATCAACAGACGAGTGGTAAACAAACTGTGGTATATACATATGATGGAATATTATGCAGCCGTAAGATAGAATAAATTTATGAAGTATGTAACAACATGGATGGACCTTGAGGACATTATGCTGAGTGAGATTAGCTAGGAACAAAAAGACAAATAGGTCTCACCTATGTGAACTGACATTGGTGAATAAATTCGGAGAATTTCATTGGTAGAGATGGTCTCTACCATCAGGAGGTAGAAATAGGGTAAGATATTGGGTAATTGGAGCTGAAGGGATACATATTGTGCAACAGAACTGAATGTAAAAGCTCAGAAATGGACAGCACAATGCTACCTAACTGTAATACAATTATGTTAAAACACTGAATGAAGCTGCATGTGAGAATAATAGAGGGAGGAGGGCTGGGAGCACAAATGAAATCAGAAAGAAATAAAGACGATAAAGACTGAGATGGCATATTCTAGGAATGCCTAGAATGTATAATGATAGTAACTAAATGTACAAATTTAAAAAATGTTTTTGTATGAGGAAAAACAAAGGAATGTCATTATTGCAGGTTGCTGAAAATAGATGGTAATTAATATTTTAAAATTTTACCTTATGTGTGAGCCTAAAGCAAAAAATGTTTATTTGGTACAAAATTTGTATTTTGACTAGTGCATTTCCTAATATAACTTATGTAGACACTTAATTGAACACCATAAGTACATGAAACCTTGTGTAGGACATGAGATTTTGTGGGTTTGTCTAGAGTGGTGCCCCAATAAATCCCGGGAGGATTTGAACAGTGAATAAAAAAGTATTTGCAAAGTCCCGTTTGGAGAATGGTGAGAAAGGGGGAAAATTCAACTTCCCCAAGTTGAATTCTTGATATTCTCACAAGCAGTGTGGACAACCAAAGCTATAGGCTGAGCCTCCAGTCTTGGGGCTTGTTCATATGAAACTTAACCCCACAAAGGATAGGTCAAGCCTACTTAAAATTAGGCCTGAGAGTCACCCCCAGGAGAGCCTCTTTCGTTGCTCAGATGTGACCTCTCTATTCAGACAAAACTACGAGCAAACTCACCACCCTCCCCCTGTCTAAGTGGGACATGACTCCCAGGGGTGTGGATCTTCCTGGCAATGTGGGACATAAATCCTGGAATGAGCTGAGGCTCAGCATCAGGGGATTCAGAAAATCTTCTCGACCAAAAGGGGGAAGAGTGAAATGAGACAAAATGTCAATGGCTGAGAGATTCCGAACAGATTCGAGAGGTTATCCTGGAGGTTATTCTTACACGTTAAGTAGAAGTCACCTTGTTACTCAAGATGTGACGGAGAGGCTGGAGGGAACTTCCTGAACATGCAGAGCAGTGTTCCAGTAGTGATGTTTTTTGAAGATGTATATATAATGATATAGCTTTCACAATGGGACTGTGTGATTATGGAAACTTTGTGTCTGATGCTCCTTTTATCTACCTTGTCAACAGATGAGTATGAGATGATTTATAAATAAATAATGGGGGAACAAATGTTAAAATAAATTTAGCTTGAAATGCTAAATTCAATAATCAATGAAAGGGAGGGGTAAGGGGTGTGATATGTATAATTTTTTTCTGTTTTCATTTTATTTCTTTTTCTGAATAGATGCAAATGTTCCAAGAAGTGATCATGATGATGAATATGCAACTATGTGATGATATTGTGAATTACTGATTATATATGTAGAACGGAATGATCAAAATAAGAGTGTTTGCATTTGCTTGGTGTTTTTTGGTATTTAAAAAATAATAATAAAAAATTTTTAAAAATTTACTAGAGAAACACAATAACAGATTTGAAGAGGCAGAAGAAAGACTAAACAAACTAAAGGACAGGACAACTGATTTTGAACACTCAAAATAGCAAATGGTAAAAAAAAAAAAGGTCAATTTTGAATTGGACCTCAGGAAACTGATGGACAAAACAATGCATGTAAATAAAAGAATCATTGGTGTCCCAGAAGAAGAGAAGAGTAAAGGACCAAGAAGATTAGTTGAAAGATTTAATGGGGGAAACTTCCCAACCATTATAAAGGACATAAATATGAAGATCAAAAAGCCCAATGAGCTCCAAATGGGCCTTCTCCAAGACACATACTTATCAGTCTGCCAAATGTTGAAGAGAAGCAGAAAATCCTGAAAGCAGCAAGAGGAAAGCAATCTACTACATACAAGGTAAAACCACATAAGACTGAGTTCAGACTACTCAACTGACACCAGAGAGGCAAGAAGGCAGTGGTATGATATATTTAAGATTCTGAAAGAGAAAAACTTCCAGCCTACAATTCTGTACCCAGCCAAATTGTCCTTCAAAACTGAGGGAGGGAGAGATTAAAATTTTCACAGACAAACAAATCTTGAAAGAATTTTTCACCAAGAGACCAGCCCTACAAGAAATACTAAAGGGAGTCCTGCCAGTTGAAAAAAAAATAGGAAAAAGAGGTCCGGAGGAGGACAGAGAATTGAAGAACACCAGTAAGGATACCTTAAAGGATAAAAAGAGATAGAGGGAAAAGAATATATAGATCTGGCAGACAAAATCCAAAGGATAAGATGGTGGGTTCAAAAAACGCCTTTTCAGTAATAACTTTGAATGTTAATGGACTAAACTTATCAATTAAAAGATGCAGATTGGTAGAATGGATTAAGAAGTATAATCCAGATATATACTGTTTACAAGAGACTCATCTTAGACACAGGGGTACAAATAGATTGAAAATGAAAGGATGGAAAAAGATTTTTCATGCAAGTTGTAACCAAAAGAAAGCAGGAGTAGTTATATTAATATATGACAAGATAGTCTGTAAATCATAAGACATCATAAGAGACAAAGAAGTACAATATATTAATAAAAGGGACAATTCACCAAGAAGAAATAACTATAATAAATGTTTATGCTCCCAATCAAGGAGCTCCAAAGTACATGAGGCAGACATTGTCGAAACTGAGGGGAGTGACAGGTGTTTCAACAATAATGGTAGGATACTTCAATACACCACTATCCTTTATAAACAGTACAACTAGACAGAGGATCAACAAGGAAATACAGAAGTTAAGAAACTTGACACATGAATAAGACTTAACAGACATATTTAGATCATTGCACCCCAAAACACGAGGATATACATTCTTCTCTAGTGCTTATGGAACATTCTTCAGGATACATCATATGCTAGGGCATAGCACAGGTCTTTATAAATTTTAAAATATTGAAATTATTCAAAGCACCTTCTCTGATCACAACGGAATGAAGCTGGATATCAATAACCATCAAAGAAAGAGAACTTTCACAAATATATGGAGATTAAATAACACATTCTTCAACAACCAGTGGGTTAAAGAAGAAATTGCTAGAGAAATCAGTAGCCGTCTGATGATGAAGGAAAATGAAAATACAACATATCAGACATTATGGGATGGCAGCAAAGGCTGTGCTGAGAGGGAAATTTATTGCCCTAATGCCTATATTTAAAAACAGGGGGGGAAAAAAAGCAGGAAAGGACAAAAATCAAGGACTTAAGTGTTTACCTGGGGTACTTGGGAAAGAACAGCAAACTAACCCCAAAGCAAATAGAAGAAGAAAAATAACAAAGTTTAAAGCAGAGGTAAATTGATGGGAGAACAAAAGACGAATAGAAAGAATCAATAAAACAAAAAGTTGGTTCTTTGAGAAAATCAATAAAATTGATGGGCCACTAGAAAGACTGACAAAGAATAAAAGAGGGAGGATGCAAATAAACAATCAGAAATGAGAGGGGGTTCTTTACCACAGACCCTGAAGAAATAAATCAAAAGATGATGCTATGAACAACTATATGGCAACAAACTAGACAACTCAGATGAAATGGACAAATTGTGGAAACACACAAACAAGCTAAACTGACTCAGAAAGAAAAAGAAGATCTCAACAAACCAATCACAAATAAAGAGATTCAATCAGTCATCAAAAATCTTCCTACAAAGAAAAGCCAAGGGCTTCATAGGGGAATTTCATCAAGCATTCCAATAAGAAATAACGTGAATCCTGCTCAAACTTTTCCCCAAAAAAATGAGGAAAAAGGAAAACTACCTTATTCATTTTATGAAGCTAACATCACTTTAACACAAAAATTGGGTAAAGATGCTAAAAGAAAGAAAACTACAGGCCAATCTCCCTAATGAATATAGATGCCATAATTCTCAACAAAATACTAGCAAATCAAATCCAACAAAAACATGAAAAGAATTAAACACCATGACCAAGTGGGATTTATATCAGGAATGCAAGGAAGGTTCAATACAAGAAAATCAATTAATGTAATACAGCACATTAACAAATTGAAAGGGAAAAATCACATGATCATATTGATGCTGAAAAAGTATTCCACAAAATTCAACATCCTTTTCTGATAAAAAAAAACACACACTTCAAAAGATAGGAATCAAAGCTTACTTCCTCAATATGATAAAGGGCATTTATGGAAAAACCCATAGCCAGCATCATACTCAGTGGAGAGAGACTGAAAGCTTTCTGATAGAAGTACTGATCAACGGAATTGACTGGGGAGTGCAGAAATAGACAACCAACTCATTCTGACAAGGCTCCCAAATCCACTGAACTGGGACAAAATAATCTTTTCAATAAATGGGCATGGGAGAACTGGATATCAATAGCCAAAAGAATGAAAGAGGATCTTTAACTTACACCCTATACAAAAATTAATTCAAAGTGGATCAAACACCTAAATATAAGAATTAGCACCATAAAGCTTCTAGAAGAAAATGTAGGGAAACAGCTTCAAGACCTAGTAAAAGGAGGTAGCTTCCTAAACTTTACACCCAAAGCAACAAAAGAAAAAATAGATAAATGGGGACTCCTCAAAATCAAAAGCTTCTGCACCTCAAAAGACTTCGTCAAAAAGGTGAAGAGGCAACCAACTCAATGGGAAAAAATATTTGGAAATCATACATCGGACAAAGGTTTGATATCCTGCATACATAAAGAAATCATACAACTCAACAACAAAAGAACAAACAACCCAATTATTAAATAGGCTAAAGATATGAATAAACACTTGTCTGAAGAGCAAATATAGATGGCTCAAAAGCACATGAAAAGATGCTAATTTTGTTTAGCTATAAGGTAAATGCAGATCAAGACTACAATGAGATATCACCTCACACCTATAAGAATGGCTGCTATTAAACAAACAGGATATTACAACTGTTGGAGAAGATGTGGAGAAATTGGGACACTTAACCACTGCTAGTGGGGATGTACAGCCACTACGGAAGACAGTTTGGCAGTTCTTAGGAAACTTAATATCAAGTTCCCTATGAGCCAGCAATAGCACTACTCGGTGTATACCCAGAAGAGCTCAAAGCAATGACATGAACAGACATTTGCACACCGATGTTAATAACAGCATTATTCGCAATCACCAAAAGATGGAAACAATCCAAATGCCCATCAACCGATGAGTGGATTAACAAAAAGTGGTATATTCATACGATGGAATATTATGCAGCAGTAAGACAAAATGACATCCTGAAGCACATGACAAAATATATGAGCCTTGAGGACATAATGCTGAGTGAAATAAGCCAGACACAAAATGATGGATACTATCTGACTCCACTTTTATTACCATGATAAAGGTAAAATCAGAGGCTTATAATTCAGAATATGGGGGACTGAGAGACATATAGAAGCTAGAGATGAGTGAAGGGTTAGCTAATGAAGTCGAACTCAAATGTAAGGAAATAGAAGTGAAGGTGTTTCTTTAGTGAGTCTACAAATAATATTACAATATTGAAGGTGAACATGATTGAAAGGGGTTGTATAGACCTATGTGTCCCATTGATTAACACTAGAAATATAAATAAGTTCTTGCAAAAACTACTTCAAAGGTATGATTCATGTACAAAGAGTGTTTAAGCCCAGGGTACAGGGGAAAAACTGCTATTGCATGTTATGGACTATGTTTAACAGGAAAACATCAGCAATACCACAGCAACAGCAGGGGCAGATAATGGGAGGAGGGACAAGAGTTAAGAGGAGGTTTAGATTTCCTGTTTGGTAAGGGTGTGTTTATTGGTTTTCTCTTGGGAATAATGAAATTATCTAAAATTGAGAGTGTTGATGGACTGTGGACTTTGGACATCATACATAATGTCTAATGAGTGCAGGTGGGTCAAAGATGCACTGACTAAGAAGTAGATTGCCACGATGGTGCATACATATAATCAAATAATGTGCTGCTACAAAAAAGGAATGAAGCTGTGAGGCATGCAATGATGTGTATGAACCTGTGGGACATTTGGTGAGGCAAAATAAGCCAGAAAATGAAAGAACAATTATTGTATGGCCTCCTTTAGAAAATGCTTATAACAAAACAGGGGAAATAAAGAAAACAGGGGCCTAGATTGTAAGCTCTTATGGCAGACCCATTTAGTCTGGAGTGGTATATTATTTCTGGATTTTGAGAGATTTTTTTATATATCTATAACCTGGTATTTGGAAATAAGAATGAAGCAGACCAGGTCAGAATTAAGGTAATTCAGAACACAGGGGTAGAGAAGAAATTGTCGACATTTTAGAATGACACATACTTTTTGAGACCAAAGAAAGAAAGGTTTATTTTGTCCAAAACCTAAATTTTTTGTAGCACATAATCTAACTGAACGTCTCTGGATAGCTCATTTGAACAATTGAAACACAGAGAGCCCAGAATAAGAATGAGGGCCTCTAATCCTGTATATATTAATGTAATGCCTGGACACATTCTAGAATATATTCAGCAGATAATCAAAAAGTATTGACAAGGGTGGGTCACAGTGGCTCAGCAGGCAGTTTTTGCCTGCTGTTCTAATTTTCTAGCTACTGGAATGCAACATACCAGAAACAGAATGGCTTTTAAAATGGGAATTTAATAACTTGCTAGTTTACAGTTCTAAGACTGAGAAAATGTCCCAATTAACACAAGTCTATAGAAATGTCCAATCAAAGGCATCCATGCAAGGAAAGATACCTTGGTTCAAGAAGGCCAATGAAGTTCAGGGTTTCTCTCTCATTGGAGAAGGCACATGGCAAACACAGTCAGAATTTCTCTCTCATCTGGAAGGGCATATGGTGAGCATGGCATCATCTGCTAGCTTCTTCTCCTGGCTTCCTGTCTCATGAAGCTCCCCCAGAGGCATTTTCCTTCTTCATCTCCAAATGTCGCTGGCTGGTGGACTCTGCTTCTTGTGGCTGTGTCATTCTGCTCTGCTCTCTCTGAATCCCTTTCATTCTCCAAAATGTTTCCTCTTTTATAGGACTCCAGAAACTTATCAAGACCCACTCAAATGGGTGGAGACATGTCATCACCTAATCCAGCTTAACAACCACTCACAATTAAACCACATCTCCAGGGAAATGATCTGATTACAGTTTCAAACATATAGTATTGAACAGGGATTATTCTGCCTTTATGAAATGGAATTTAGATTAAAACATGGCTTTTCTAGGGGGCATATATCCTCTCAAAACAGCACGCCTGCCATGCGAGAGAGCCGGGTTCGATTTCCAGTGTCCGCCCATGCAAAAAAAAAGTATTGATGAAAAAAAAATTTTTTTTTAAGTTTTGGAAAAGTCCCTCGAGGAATGGGAAGAAAAATATTGAACTATTAAGCTTTACTATTAGGGAATCCCCTGATACTGTGTCAAATATTAGGGACCCAAATCAATAGTCAAGCCCTTGATCTTGAGCCTACTCTTGTGAAGCTTATGTAGGTCATGGAGATCAGCCTACCTATAAGTATGCTTAAGAGTTACTTCTGGAAGACCTCTTTTGTTGATTTGATGTTTCCTCACTCTCTGTCTCTAAGCCCAACTCTGTAAGTGAAATCATTGCCCTCCCCTCTACATGGGACATGACATCCATGGGTGAAATTCTCCCTGGCAGCATGGGAGACAACTCCCAGGGATGACTCCAACCCTGGCACTATGGGATCAATAATTCCATCCTGACCAAAAGTGGGGGGAAAGAAGTGTAACCAATAAAGTATCGGTGACTGAGAGAGTTCAAATAGAGTCAAGAGGCTACTCTGGAGGTCACTCTTATGCAAGCTTCAGTTTGACGTTGCAATCTATCATAACTTGCCAACCCCGAACCAAAACCATTCCAGCCAATCCTAAAGAACACCTAAGGCAATATACAAAATTCTACAAAAGTTCCACGCACTAGGGTAACTTTCCAGAAACTTACAACCTCCAGATGGGTCCCTGGACCAGATAAGTCCCGAAATGCAGAGGGCCCAACCTCTACAGAACATCAGCTCATTCCATCTCCCTACCCTATATTATTAACAGCCCCTTCCAACATGAAAAAGTTAGAATGGCCGTAACCCAAATACCCCTAAAGAGTGGGATAGAAAGATCAAAGGTGATGGTGGAGTTATACAGATAAAATAGGGTTTAACAAATGAATATGATTGCTGAATCATTAAATTAATATTTCTTTTAGTCTCCAGTATCTTAGAGCAGCTAGAAGTGAAGACCTAAAATTGGGGAGTTGTAACTCATACCAAACTCTGAAATTTGTTCTACAACTAATTGTTTTGCTGTACTTTGAAATTTATACCTTTTTTTTTGTATATATGCCATCTTTCACAAAAAAGAAAAGTCAATTGTGATGATTAAAAAATATGTATTCCTTCCAGCACTCTATAATTCTGGAGCAGCTAGGAGGAAAAATCTGAGATGATGGTATGGTAGCCCATGACAAACTCAGGGATCTGTCCTGTAACTACTTGTTGAAGAGAACTTTGAAAACTATTGCTTTTTTCTTTCTTTGCTTTGTATATATTATACAGTTTTAGAAGTTTTTAAAATATATATATCAATGATCTAAACCTTCAAGAAGACATAGCAATCTTACATAAGTATGGACCAATCAGTAGAGGTTCAAAATGCATGGAGCAAAAACTTATAGTAATGAAAAAAGAAATAGAAAAAAATCCAAAATTATAGTTGGAAATTTCAGTATCCTTCTCTAAACAATGTACATAATTACTATATTAAAAATAAGGACATGAAAGAACTGAACAACACCATCGACCAACAGGTTCTAATTGAAATTCTATATGAAATTCTCTACTTAAGAACAGCAGAACACATGCACTTTCAGCATTCATGGAATATCCACAAAGATCACCCATATCCTGGATCATGGAAAAAAACTCAGCAACTTTTAAAAAATTGGAAATGCAGAATATGTGTTCTCTGATCATAATGGAAACAAACTAGAATTCAATAACAGAAAAATAATAGGAAAATCTGCAAACAGTTGGAGATTAAGCAACATATATCTAAATAATCCATGAGTAAAAAAGGAAGTCTAAAGGGAAATAAAAATTGCATTGAACTGAATGAAATGAAAATATGAAATACCAAAAATTTGGGGACTTAGTTAAAATAGAGCAGAAAGAGAAATTTATAACACTAAATATTACACCTCAAGAAAGAAGTAAAACAGAACAAAGCAAGCATAATGAGGTGAATGATAAAGAGTGGAAATAATGAAATTTAAAATAGAAAGCCAAAACTTATCAAATAAACAAAAAAGTGGGATTTTTTTAGAACTCAACAAAACTGACAAACTTCTAGCAAGACTGGCAAAGAAAAAAAGAGGAGACAAGTTACTAAAATCAAGAATAAAGTAGGGAATAGCACTGCAAAGAGTACATATACTAAAATAATAATATGGGACTACTTCAAGCAATTCCACTCACGTAAATTCAACAACTTAGATACAATGGCTCAATTCTGCAAAAATCAAAACTGCTAAAACTCACCCCTCAAAATACATAGTAGACTCCAGTATCTTATAGCAACTAGAAACAAAAACCTAAAATTGTGGAAGAGCAATCCATATCAAACTCTGAAATATGTCCTACATCTAATTGTTCTGATGTGCTTTGAATTTATTGCTTTTTGTATATATTCTATTTTTCACAAAAAAGAAAAAAATATTTTTTTCTAATCTCCAGTGTTTTGGAGCAGCTGAAGGAAAAATCTGAAATAGTGGAATGGTAACCCATAACAAACTCTGAAATCTGTTCTGAAAATACTTGTTGAAGTGCACTTTGAAAACCATTGCCTTTTATTTCTTTTCTTTGTATAGATATTATATTTAACAAAGAAATGTTTTAAAAATAAAATAAATTAAATCAATTAATGGGGAAAAACATACATAGTAGATCATTAAAACCTAGTTTTAAAACTGAAAAATAAATCTTCAGGTCCAGATGGTTTCAATGAACAATTCTAACAAATATTTGAAGAAGAATAAACACTAATTCTACACATCACTTAGAGAAAACAGAAGAAAAGGGAACCATTTCCAGCTTGTTTTATGAGGCTAGGATTACCCTGATACCAAAACCACACAAGGACAGTATTTTCTAAAATTCTTCATGAATGTAGATACAGAAATCTTCAATAAAGTATTAGCATATAGTGGTTCATAATATTCTTTCATGATTTTTTAAATTTCTTAATGATCTGTGTTGACAACCCCCCTCTCATTTCTGATTTTGTTTATTTGTGTCCTGTTTTTTCCTTCATTAGCCTAGTTAGGGGACCATCTATTGTATTGATTTTCTCAAAGAACCAACTTTTACTTATGTTGATTCTTTCTATTGTTCTTCATTTGTTTATTTCTGCTCTAGCAATTATTATTTCTCTCCTTTTATTTGCTTTGGGATTAGTTTGTTGTTCTTCCTCTACGTTCTCCAGGTGAGTAGTTAAATTCTCAAGTTTTGCTCATTCTTGCTTTTTTATTTTTTCCCAAATGAAATGTTTATTTAAAAAAATAAGATACATAAATTAAGACTAAAGCAAAATATAAAACAAATTGGGAATGGCTGACAAAATGGGATGGCAGGGCTAAAAGAAATTAAATATCCATCTATTCAATAAATGTGATGAAGTTCCCATTATATGCTAAGTTCTCTGCTGGTCTCTACTTTCAAATGGATGAAGCACACACATACAGATGGAAACTCCTCTTCTTTCTCTTGTCATATTTTCAGAGATAAATGTGTTTGTTGTAAACTCTAGGTTTATTCATCTAGCCTTTTTAAAAATGCAACTACCTTTTAAATTTTTTATTAGACCAATAAACATACAATATGAACTTTTTTTCTTTCATCACATAGTTGCATTTTCATCATCATGATCATTTCTTAGAACATTTGCATCAATTTTGAAAAAGAAATAAAAAGAAAACAGAAGGGCGGGCCACAGTGGCTCAGCAAGAATGCTTGCCTGTGATGCCAGAGGACCCGGGTTTGATTCCCGGTGCCTGCCCACGTAAAAAAAAATTTTTTTTTAAAGAAAACAGAAAAAAAATTCATACATACCACACCCCTTAACCCTCCCTTTCATTTATCACTAGTATTTCAATCTACTAAATTTATTTTAACATTTGTTCCCCCATTTATTTATTTTTAATCTATACGTTTTACTCATCTGTCGATAAGGTAGAAAAAAAAGGAGCATCACAACCACACAGTCACATTGCAAAAGTTATAACATTATACAATCATCTTCAAGAAACATGGCTATTGGAACACAGCTACATTTTCAGGATGTTCCCTCCAGCCTCTCTGTTACTCCTTAACTAAAAAGGTGATGTCTATTTAACGCATAAGAATAACCTCCAGGATAACCTCTCAACTCTGTTTGGAATCTCTCAGCCATTGACACTTTATTTTGTCTCATTTCTCTCTTCCCCCTTTCAGTCAAGAAGGTTTTCTCAATCCCTTGATGCTCAGTCTCAGCTCATTATAAGATTTCTGTCCCATGTTGCCAGGAAGGTCCACACCCCTGTGAGTCAAGTCCCATGTAGAGAGGGGGAGGATGGTGAGTTTGCTTGTCATGTTGGCTGAGAGAGAGAGAGACCACATCTGAACAACAAAAGAGGTTCTCTTGAGGGTGACTCTTAGGCCTAATTTTAAGTAGGCTTAACCTATCCTTTGTGGGGTTAAGTTTCCTATGAACAAACCCCAAGATTGGCTCAGTCTACTGCTTTGTTGGTCCCCACTACTTGTGAGAATATCAAGAATTTTGCACTTGGGGAAGTTGAATTTTCCCCCTTTCTCACCATTCCCCCAAGGGGACTTTGCGAATACTTTTTTATTCACTGTTCAAATCCTCCTGGGATTTATTGAGGCATCACTCTGGACAAACCTACAAAATCTCATGCCCTACTCAAGGTTCCATGCACTTACGGTTTTCAGTTAATCTGTTTACATAAGTTCTATTAGGAAATACACTAGTCAAAATATAAATTTTGTACCAAACAAGTATTTTTTAAAATATTAATTTGTGCTGGTTTGAAATGATGTATGTACTCTAGAAAAGCCATATTTTAATCCTAATTCCATTTTGTAACGGCAGCCACTTCTTCTAATTCCTATTAAGTATTGTATGTTTGAAACTATAATTACATCATCTCCCTGGAGATGTGATTTAATCAAGAGTTGTCATTAAGCTGGATTAGGTGGAGGTGTGTCTTCACCCATTTGGGTGGGTCTTGATTTGTTTCTGAAGTCCTATAAAAGAGGAAACATTTTGGAGAAAGAGATTCAGAGAGAGCAGAGCAGAACAACATAGCATGAGAAGCAGAGTCCACCAGCCAGTGACCTTTGGAGATGATGAAGGAAATGCTTCCCGGAGAGCTTCATGAAACAGGAAGCCAGGAGAAGAAGCTAGCAGATGATGTCGTGTTCACCATGTTCCCTTCCAGATAAGAGAGGAACCCTGACTGTGTTCACCCTGTGTCTTTCCAGATAAGAGAAACTCTGACTGTGTTTACTATGTGCCCTTCCACTTGAGAGAGAAACCCTGAACTTCATCAGCCTTCTTGAACCAAGATATCTTTCCCTGCATGGATGTCTTTGATTGGACATTTCTATAGAACTCGCTTTAATTGGGACATTTTCTTGGCCATAGAACTGTAAACTAGCAACTTATTAAATTCCCCTTTTTAAAAGCCATTCTGCTTCTGGCATATTGCATTCCAGCATTTAGCAAACTAGAACATAATTACCATCTATTTTCAACACCTGAATTATTGACATTCCTTTCTTCTTCCTCATGCAAAACATTTTTAAATTTGTACATTTAGTTACTATCATTATACACTCTAGGCATTCCTAGATTATGCCATCTCTGTTTTTAACAAATATCTTTCCTTCTGATTTCATTTGTGCCTCCAGGCCCCCTCCCCTTATCATTCTCACATTCAGCTTCATTCAGTGTGCTAACTTAAGTAGTATAGTGCTATCCATTTCTGAATTTTTACAATCAGCCCATTGCACAATTTGTATCCCTTCAGTTGCAATTACCCAATATCTACCCTATTTCTATCTCCTGATGACCTCTGTTCTTAACTGAAATTATCCAAGTTCATTCACTAATGTTAGTTCATATCAGTGAGACCATACAGTATTTGTTCTTTTGTTTCTGGCTAATCTCACTTAGCATAATGTCCTTAAGGTCCATCCACATTGTTACATACTTCATAACTTTATTCTGCCTTACAGCTGCATAATATTCCATTGAATGTATATACCACAGCTTGTTGAGCTACTCCTCTGTTGATAGACATTTGGGCTGTTTCCATCTCTTGGCAATTGTAAATAATGCTGTTATAACCATTGGCATGCAAATGTCCGTTTGTGTCTCTGCCCTCATGTATTCTGAGTAGGTACATAGCAATGGTATTACCGGGTCACATGACAATTCTATACTTAACTTCCTGAGGAACTGCCAAACTGTCTTCCACAGTGGCTGTACCACTTGACATTCCCATCAACAGTGGATGTGTGCCTCTTTCTCCACATCTTCTCCAGAATTTGTTGTTTTCTGTTTTATAGATAAAGGCCATTCTGGTGGGTGTGAGATGATATCTCATTGTGGTTTTAATTTGCATTTCCTTAATAGCCAGTGAAATTGAGCATATTTTCATGTGCTTTTTGGCCATTTGTATTTCCTCTTCTGGGAAGTGTTGTTCAAGTCTTTTGCCCATTTTGTAATTGGGTTGTCTGTGGTTTTGTTGTTGAATTGAACAATTTTTTATATATTCTGGATACTAAATCTTTATCTGATATATCACTTCCAACTATTGTCTCCCATTGTGAAGGCTGTCTTTTTACTTTCTTGACAAAGTTCTTTGAAGCACAAAAGTGTCTAATTTTGAGGATTTCCCATTTATTTATTTATTTATTCAATGTTTATGCTTTGGGTGTAAGGTCTAGGAAACTCTCTCCTATTATAAGATTTATAAAATACTTCCCTACATTTTCTTCCAACAGTTTTATGGTCTTAGATCTACTGTTTAGGTCTTTGATCTATTTTGAGTTAATTTTTGTATAGGGTGTGAGATATGGATCATCTTTCATTCTTTTGCATGTGGCTATCCAGTTCTCTAGGCACCATTTATTGAAGAGACTGTTCTGTCCCAGGTGAGTTGGCTTAACTACCTTATCAAAAATCAATTATCCATAGATGAGAGTGCCTAGATCTGAACAATCTATTCAATTCCATTGGTCAGTATATCTATCTTTATGCCAGTACCATGCTGTTTTGACCACTGTAGCTTCATAATACGCCTGAAAGTCAGGTAGCATGAGACCTTTGACTTCATTTTTTTTCCTCAGGATACTTTTAGCTATTTGGGGCACACTGCCCTTCCAGATAAATTTGCTTATTGGTTTTTCTATTTCTGAAAAGTAAGTTTTTGGGATTTTAATTGGTATTGCATTGAATGTTTAAATCAATTTAGGTAGAATTGACATCTTAACTATATTTAGTCTTCCAATCCATGAACAACGGTATGCCCTTCCATTTATTTAGGTCTTCAGTGATTCCTTTTAACAATTTCTTATCGTTTTCTCTGTAGAGGTCTTTTGTCTCTTTACTTAAATTTATTCCTAAATATATTTTTCTTTTGGTTGCAATTGTAAATGGATTTTTTTTACATGATTTCCCCCTCAAATTGTTCATTACTAGTGTATAGAAACACTACAGATTTTGAATGTTGATCTTGTAACCTGCCACTTTACTGTACTCATTTACTAACTCTAGTAGTTTTGCTGTGCATTTTTGGGGTTTTCAACATATAGTATTACATCATCTGCAAACAGTGAGATTTTTACTTCTTCCTTTCCAATTTTGATGCCTTGTATTTCTTTTTCCCTTCTATTCCTGTCCTTTGAGGTGTTTTCAACAGGAAAGGATGTTGAATTTTATCAAATGCCTTTTCTGCATCAATCAAGATGATCATGTGGTTTTTCTGCTTTGATTTGTTGGTGTGGTGTATTACATTAATTGATTTTCTTATTTTGAACCATCCTTGCATACCTGGGATGAATCCTACTTGATCACGGTGTATAATTATTTTAATATGCTGTTGGAGTTTTTTGAGGATTTTTGCATCTATATTCATAAGACAGGTTGGTCTGTAGTTTTCTTTTTGTAATATCTTTATCTGGCTTTGGAATGAGGATGATGTTGGCTTCGGAAGAATGAGTTAGGTAGCTTTCCTTTCTCTTCAATTTTTTGAGGAGTTTGAGAAGAATTGGTAATATTTCCTTCTTGAATGTTTGGTAGGATTCACATATGAAGCCATCTGGTCCTGGGCTTTTCTTTTTGGGGAGCTTCTTAATGACTGATTCAATTTCTTTACTTGTGGTTGTTTTGTTGAGGTCGTGTATTTCTTCTTGAGTCAATGTTGGTTGTTCATGCCTTTCTAGGAAATGGTCTGTTTCTTCTACATTGTCTAGTTTATTAGCATAATGCAGTTTATAGTATTCTTTCATTACCTCCTTTATTTCTGCGGGGTCAGTGGTTATGTCTCCTTTTCCATTTTTGATTTTACTTATTTGCATCTTCTCTCTTCTTCTTTTTGTCAGTCTCCATAAGGGTCCATCAATCTAATTGATTTTTCTCGGAACTAACTTCTGGCTTGGTTGATTTTCTCGATTGTTTTCATGTTCTCAACTTCACTTATTTCTGCTATAATCTTCACTATTTCTTTCCTTTTGCTTGCTTTGGGGTTAATTTGCTGTTCTTTCTCTAGTTCTTCCAAGTGGACGGTTAATTACTCAATTTTTACTCTTTCTTCTTTTTTGATATAGGCATTTAAGACAATCAATTTCCCCCTTAGCACAACCTTTGCTGCATCCCATAAATTTTGATATGTTGTGTTTTCATTTTCAGTTTCCTCGAGATATTTACTGATTTCTCTTTTAATTTCTTCCTTGACCCACTGGTTGTTTAAGAGTGTGTTCTTGAGTCTCCATATATTTGCGAATTTTCTGGCCCTATGCCTATTTTTGATTTCCAATTTCTTTCCTCTATGATCTGAGAAAGTGTTTTGTATGATTTCAATCTTTTTAAATTTATTGAGACTTGCTTTTTGACTCAGCATATGGTCTATCCTTGAGAATGATCCATGAGCACTTGAGGAAAAGTGTATCCTGCTGTTGTAGGGTTCAATGTTCTATAAATGCCTGTTAAGTCTAGTTCATTTATTGCATTATTCAAATTCTCTGATTCTTTATTTATCCACTGTCTAGGGTATCTATCTGTCCATTGATGAGAGGGGGAATTGAAGTCTCCAACTATTATGTTAGATGTGTCTATTTCTCTTTTCTGTGTTTGCCTCATGTATTTTGGAGCACTCTGGCTCCGTGCATAAATATTTATGATTGTTATGTTTTCTTGTTGAATTGTTCTTTTTATTAATACATAGTGTCCTTCTTTGTCTCTTTTAACTGTTTTACATTTGAATTCTAATTTGTTGGATATTAGTATTGCTTCTTCTGCTCCTTTCTGATTGTTATTTGCATGAAATATCTTTTCCCAACCTTTCACTTTCAACCTACGTTTATCCTTGGTCTAAGATGTGTTTCGTGTAGACAGCATATAAGTGGGCCGTGTTTTTAAATCCATTCTGCCAGTCTATGTCTTTTGATTGGGGAGTTTAATCCACTAACATTTAGTGTTATTACTGTATGGGCAGTACTTTCTTCTACCATTTTGCCTTTTGGATTTTACATGTCATATCTAATTTTCCTTCTTTTTACCTTTATTGATAGTCTCCACTTCTACACTCTTCTCCACACCTCTCTCTTCTCTCTTTTCATATCTGCCTCTAGTACTCCCTTTAGTATTTCTTACAGAGCTGGTCTCTTGGTCACAAATTCTCTCAGTAATTTTTTACCTGAAAATGTTCTAATTTCTCTCTCATTTTTGAAGGACAATTTTGCTGGATATAGAATTCTTGGTTGGCAGTTTTTCTCTTTTAGTAATTTAAATATATCATCCCACTGTCTTCTCACTTCCATGGCTTATCCTGAGAAATCTACACATAGTCTTATTGGGCTTCCGTTGTAGGTGGTGGATTGCTTTTCTCTTGGTGCTTTCAAGATTCTCTCCTTCTCTTTGACATCTGACATTCTGATTAGTAAGTGTCTTGGAGTATGTCCATTTGGATCTATTCCATTTGGGGTATGCCGCACTTCTCAGATCTGTAATTTTAAATTTTTCATAAGAGTTTGGAAAGTTTCAGTGATAATTTCCTTCATTAGTTTTTCTCCTCCTTTTCTCTTCTCTTCTCCTACTGGGACACCCACAACAGATATATTCATGTGCTTCATGTTGTCATTCAGTTCCCTGAGTCCCTGCTCACATTTTTCCATTCTTTTCCCTATATTTTCTTTTGATTGTCAGATTTCAGATGTCCCATTCTCCAGTTCACTAATCCTATCTTCTGCCTCTTGAAATCTAACACTGTAGATTTCCATTGTTTTTTTTTCATATCTTCTTCTGTGCTTTTCGTTCCCATAAATTCTGTGATTTGTTTTTTCAGACTTTCGATTTCTTCTTTTTGTTCATTCCTTGCCTTCTTTATATCCTCCCTCAGTTCACAGATTTGATTTTTGATGAGGTTTTCCATGTCTGTTTGAACATTCTGAATTAACTGTTTCAACCCCTTATCTCATTTGAATTGTTGTTTTGTTCCTTTGATTGGGCCATATCTTCAATTTTTCTAGTATGATTCATTATTTTTTGCTGGTGTCTAGGCATTTAATTACCTTAATTAGTTTATTCTGGAGACTGTTTTCACTTTTTTTACCTAGGATTTTCTTGCTGGATGACTTTGTTGTCTATCTGCTCTTTAACCTTCAGTTCAGCTTATTCTGGACCTCTACATTAGGTTTTGTTTAACAGGTCAGAATTTTTCAGTTCTTGTTTCTTTCCCTGCCTGTGTGGTGCCTTTTTACCCCCTTTAGGAGGGTCTACTTAGGTATTATAGACCCCTGCCAGATTTTCTCATACCAAACTGGCCTCCTGTCAGGAGGAAAGAGTCACCTGCATCAGTTTTCCCTGAGGGTGAGACCCAGCAGATTGAAAGGCTTTCCTATGAAGCCTCTGGGCTCTTGGTTTCTCCTATCCTACCCAGTACGTGGTGCTTGTCTGTCTGCAGGTCCCACCAGTATAAGGTGATATGGTACTTTTAACTTCAGCAGACTCTCCCTGCTGGGGCATGGTAGAGACAGAGGAAAGGTTCTATTCTGGCTTTAATCAATTCACTTTTCCAGACCCTGGGGTCTGAACTCCTTAAGGGAGGAATTCCACCTGAGGTGGGCCCCACCCCTCTCCTGGGGAAGGCACAGGCTCCAGACAAACACTCAAACAAGCTTAATTCTGCCTATGCCTGGGGCAGTGGAGCCTATGTAGTCCTGCAGCTGTATCCAAAAAGCAGTGAAGCCGTAGAAGCACAGCCACCAAAATGAAAGAGAAAAATCCTTTTCAGAGCAGGACCCCCGTTCCTCGGGTTTGCCAATCAAGAGCTTAAGTTGGTACATTGCTCTGTGTATCTCCAGGTCCTATGTGCTCCCTCCTTTCCTTCAGGGCCCAGACCTTCTCAAATTAAAAAAAAAAAAAAACTCTTTTTTTTTTCTTTTTCTGTCAGCCCTGCCCCCACTGTGCTGGGGCAAAAAACCAGCGACCTCCACTTTTATACGAGGTTCAGCTGAGCTGGGGGCCTATTTTTAGTAGTCGGAATTAGTGAATTGATTCCACAATTGGAGTTTGGTGGTGCTCAGCCCCTGCTGCTGGTAAACTCTCTTTTCTTTCCCCTCTGGGAAGGAGCCTGTGGGGGATGGGCACTGGCCACCAGGGCTTGGGGAACTCATGGTTCTAGGGGTGGCTCCCAGCCAGTCAAGATTGTTCAGATGGGGGTACGCTGTGTGTCTGGTCACTGACGTGGCCCCAGCAGTTGTTCTGTACTATTCCTGGCTATTTATTAGTTACTCTGGAGGATGAATTAAACCCCACATCTCACTAAGCCGCCATCTTGGCCCTCCCTCCTCATTCTTGCTTTTTAACATAGGCATTTAGGGCAATAAATCTCCCTCAGGCATTTAGGGCAATAAATCTCCCTCAGCACTGCCTTTGCCACATCCCATTAGTTTTGATATGCTGCATTCTTATTTTCATTTGTCTTCAGATATTTACTGATTTCTCTTGCAATTTCTTCCTTGAACCACTGATTATTTAAGAGCGTGTTGTTTAATATCCATATGTTTGTGCAAGCTCTGGTTCTTTGGTGATTATTAATTCCAACTTTATTCCATTGTGATCAGAGAAAGTACTTTGGATAATTCCAATCTTATTAAATTTATAGAGACTCAGTTTGTGTCCTAGCATATGATCTATGCTGGAGAATATTCCATGTGTGCTAGAGAAGAATGCATATCCTGGTGTTTGGGGATGTAATGATCTATATAAATCTATTAGCTCTAATTCATTTATCCCATTGTTAGATCCTCTATTTCCTTGATGATCTTCTGTGTGATTGTTCTGTCTATACTGGAGAGTGATGTTTTGAAGTCTCCCATTATTACTGTTGATATGGCTATAGTTCCCTTCAGTTTTTCCAATATGTGCCTCATGTACTTTGGAGCTCCTTGATTGGGAGTATACACATTTATGATTTTTATTTCTTCATGGTGAATTGTCCCTTTTATTGATATGTAGTGTCCTCCTTTGTCTTTTATGACATCATTAGATTTAAAGTCTATTTTGTCTGATATTGGTATAGCTACTCCTGCTTTCTTTTGGTTACAGCTTGTATAGATCTTTCCATCCTTTCACTTTCAATCTAACTGGGTCTTTGAGTCCAAGATGCATCTCGTAAACAGCATATAGATGGATTATTTTTTAAATCCATTCTGCCAGTCTGTTTCTTTTAATTCACAAATTTAATCCATTAACATTCAAAGTAATTATTGTAAAAGCAGTTATTGACTCTACCATCTTGTCCTTTAGTTTTACTTGCCAGACCTATATATTATTTTTCTTTCTCTCTCTCTTTTCCATTAAATTACCTTTACTCATATTCTTCAGTTCTGTGCCCTCCTGCAGACTTCCTTCTCCTGTCTTTTTTTCTTATCAGCTGACAGGGCTCCCTTTAGTATTTCTTGTAGGGCTGGTCTCTTGTTGACTAGTTCTCTCAATTTTTCTTTGCCTTTGAAGATTTTAATCTCTTCCTCAATTTTGAAGGATAACTTGGCTGGATAATGAATTCTTGGCTGAAAGCCTTTCTCATTCAGAATCTTAAATATATCATCTACTGCCTTCTTGGTTCCATGGTGCCTGTTGAGTAATCTGAAGTCAATCTTATGTTTTCCCTTGAATGTAGAAGATTGCCTTTCTCATGCTGTTTTGAGGACTTTCTGTTTCTCTTCAACAACTGGACAGTCTAATTAATATGTGTCTTGGAGTAGGCTTGTTCGGATTTGTTCTATTTGGAGTTTGCTGGGCCTCTTTGATTTGCACATTCATGTCTTTTATAAAGGTTGGAAAGTTTTCTCCAATTATATGTTCAACTAACTTTCCCAAACCTCACTCTTCTCTTCTTCTGGGACACCAATGATTCTTATATTTGTGTGCCTCTTGTTGACCACCATTTCCCTAAGATCCAGTTGCATTTTGTCATCTTTCTTGCCATTTATTCTTTGGTGCACTCTAGTTCTACTGTTTTATCTTCTAGCTCACTTTTTCTTCCTTCTGCTTCTTCAAATCTGCTATTGTGTGTCTCCAGTATATTTTTTATTTTGTCTACTCTATCTTTCATTTCTGTGAGATCTGCCATTTTTCTGTTTAATCTCCTGAATTATTTCTCATGTCTTCCTGATATCCTTTATTTCTTTATAAATATCCTTGAGTGGTTGTTCTATAGTCTGCATTCCCTTCTGGAATTTAGAATTGGACATTTGGCTGGGCCATTTCTGCTTGGATCTTCCTGTGCTTTGTGATTTTCTGTTGTGGTCAGGCCATTTGATTATCTTGATATGGTTATTTTGCAAGTTGGTTCCCCTCATTCTTCTAAAGTTTTGCATTTACTTGGTTGTTGCTGAATGTTTCCTTTTGTACTTTGTTTGTGGGTTATTCTCCACCAAATCAAGGTCAGATCTTATGTAGGGGATCCAATTCAACTTAAGGGTCTATTAGAAGCTAAACCAGGATAAATGGGTACTCCAGTGGCAGAATGGCTGCCCACCATGTGGGAGACCCAGTCTCGACCCAGCCTATGCACACACACACACACACAGAATGAAAAAAGAAGAAAAATAGATAATAATAATAAAGTAAAATAACAATATAATAAAAATATGAAACACAAAAACAAGAACAACAACAAAATGCAGCTCAACAGTAGTAGACCCCAGAATCAAAAGGAGACACCGTAAGATATAATGGAAGAGAAGTCAAGCTGGTGCCCACCAAAGGGAGAGAAAATTTAAGAGGAAAATATTAATATCAATAATAAAATAAATGAAACTGAATAATAAAGAATAATATATGAAATAAGAAATAGAAAATAAAGAAGAAAAATATAAAATATGTATACAAATCTCAAAATAATGAGATGAACAATTATATTACTAATAAAAATATATAGAAATAATATATTTTAAACGGGGGAAAGAAAAAAAATATTAAGAAAAAAACAAAATAAAAAATAGAAATAAAGACCTAGTCAGATAAGGAGTTACATTGCCTGCACTTGCTCCTTCTCCCCAGCAGGTGACGCCGTGAGGCCCCTCCTCCCTCAGCCCCGCCCCTCCTAGCCTAAGCAACTCAAAGTCGGGGTGCTCAGAATCCGGGCTACACCATCCCCACTGCCGTTGGCGGGTCTCTATCAAGGGTACTAGGGAGCCGACCAGCACCGGAGGGCCCACAAGACACGGCGGCTGCGGGCTGGCTATTCTCGCACCCGACCAGGTGATGCCTACTTCCACCCAAGGCTGCCCCACAGTGGCGCTGTCCACTACAACCATGTGGGGAGGTTTCCGCAGCCTGCAGCTGTGCAGCCTGGAGCAGAGGACTGTCAGCTCCCTCCTGTCACACCTATCCGCAAGCACCACAGCCCAGCTGATGGGAATCCCGGTAACCTGACCCACTCATGCTCCCTGACTCATCCCTCCAATGCTCTCCTCCCTAGAGCTGCCTAAAAACCCTCGTGGTTTACTCTCACCCCAGGATGGGCAGCCCGGGTCATTTTCTCCCTGTCTCCTATCTTGTTTCACGGAGCAGGTCTAAACTCACTCCACTCTGCCCTGCGGTCTTGCCAGAAGTCATCACTCATTCTGGTTTTGTTTGCATTACCCCATTGCTAGTGATGATGAAAATCTTTTCGTATTATTATTGGCCATTTGTATATCCTCTTTACAAAAAAATGTTCAAGTCCTTTGTCCATTTTTTTAATTGGCTTGTTTTTTGTTGCTGTTGAGTTTTGAGTACTTTATACATTCTGGATATCATTTATGTGGTTTCCCTCATTAGTTATGTGGTTTCCAAATACTTTCTTCCATTCTGTAGGTTGTCTTTTTACTATCTTGATAATGTCCTTTGATGCAAAAAAAAGCTTTTAATTTGATGTTCAACTTATCTATTGTTTCTTTTGTTGCTTGTGGTTTTTGTATAAAGTCTAAGAATCCGCTGTCCAACCCAAGCTTAAAAGACTTGCCCCAATGTTATATTCTGAGAGTCTTATGGTTTTAGCTCTTATATTTGTGTCACTCATCCATTTTACTTTTTGTATAAAGCATGAGGTTTAGATTGGAGGTTTTTGTTTTGTTTTCTTTTGCCTAGGGATGTCCAATTGCTCCAGTACCATTTACTGAAAAGACTGTCCTTCCTCCATCAAATTGCTTGAGGACCTTTGTCAAAAAAAAAAAAAAAGTATCTGGTTGAACGCCATATATCTAATAACCTAGGCTTTTATTGCCATATTTTAATCATTGAAGGATCACCAAGGCTTACCTTATTTGGTAAATAAAAGTCAAAACTAGGAATATTAAGACACTCTTATTGCCTTATTATACTAAAGGATCTATGTGTCTGATCTTGAATTAAAACAACAAGAGACGTTAGTAACATTTAGTGGCAGTGTAAATGATAAGAAATACTTAAGTTCTTGGATGTAGAAACCCCACATCTACCATCTTTGTCATATCCTAAAACCAAACTAAATAAATGAAATCTATATTTCACTCAATGCAATTCTAATCAAAATACTAAAAGCATTTTTTGTGGGAATAGAAAAGCTAATTATCAAATTCATACGTAAGGGCAAGGAGCCTCGAAGAGCTAAAAACATCTTGATCAAAAGAACAAAATTAGAGGATTCAAACCCACCCCCAATTTCAAAACTTATTAACAAAAATGTGGCACATACAACACAATAATATGTTACACAGACATCAGAGGGAATGAAGTTCTGAGACATGATGCAACATGGTGGACCCTTGTAAACATTATTCTGAATGAAATAAGGCACCTAAGAAAAAATACTGTATGATTTCACTCATGTAAAATATATAGAAATAGCAGATTTGTAGTCACAGAGTGTAGATTTAAGGTTACCAGGGGATGTGGAATAGGGGCAAGGGAGAGTCACTGATTGGTGGGTATAGTGTTTGTAAATTCTTAAATAAAATTTAATTTAAAAAATAAGGAAAATAAGACAAGCTATAGATGGGAAGAAAATTTGCAAATCACCCATCTGACAAGTTCAGTGGTAGAATTCTCACTGCCAATGGAGAGAGAGACCCAGGTTAAATTCCTGGTCCATGTACTCCTCAAAATAAGCAAACAAAGAAAAAACAAACAACATTCAACAAATGGTGCTGCAATAATGAGATACTCACATGTAAAAAGAATGAAATGTGCCCCCCCAATACAGCATACCAAAAAAAAAAAAAAAAAAAAGCAACAATACAGTGTTCCCGATTCTCAATGGATGGAAGCGGCCTAAGGGTACAACGCTGAGGGACGGAAAGGAGGACTGCTGTATATAGAAACAATGGACTACTGAGCAGCCACAAGAAGGAATGAACCTTCCTTCTGTGTTCTGATTTGCGTTAGTCCTATCCAGATCAGCTTCATTCATATCTCTGATTGAGGTCTGATCCCTTTTTCAACTGCTTAAACAGTTCCTGTATGAGATAGTGATGACTTTCATAGCTTCAGAGCTCTAACTCTGAGTCTCAGGTGTCACATAAATACCCGAAGTTTCTGGGAATGGCCAGGTTATTTACAAACAGCTCAGTATCTCAGAATACAGAAATAACAGTTACAACTCCTGAATATGTGACACATATTCAGAAGGAATGAACCTTCTTGTGAGGCATGCAACTAAGGTGAATGAACCTTAAAGGACTGTATGCTGAATGAAATGTCAGAAACAAAAAGATATATATTATCATGCCTCACTCATATGGACTAACTATAACCTGGTGAATTGAAGATGAGAGTGTGGGTTATCAGACTGGTGCCTATTGCAAAGGGTTCTAGATTGTAAGCTCTTACAGTAGTCACATATTCAGGAGTTGTAACTGTTATTTCTATATTCAAGATACTGAGTTGTTTGTAAATAACCTGGTCATTCCCAGAAACTTCGGGTATTTATGTGACACCTGAGACTCAGAGTTAGAGCTCTGAAGCTATGAAAGTCATCACTATCTCATACAGGAACTGTTTAAGCAGTTGAAAAAGGGATCAGACCTCAATCAGAGATATGAATGAAGCTGATCTGGATAGGACTAACGCAAATCAGAACACTGGGTAAAGGATGATATCGTTCATATTTTAAAACTTCAACTTCTGTGTGAGACCAAAGGGAGAGATACTTATTTGGTGCAAAATTTGTATTTTGGGTAGCATGTTATCTAATTTAACTTGTAGGTCAGTTTATTTGGACACCATAATTACATGGAATCTTGAATAGGGTGTGAGATCTTATTGGTGTATGCAGGTTGGTGTGATGCCCCGATAAATCCCAGAGTGATTTGAACAGTAAATAAAGTATTTGCAAAGTCCCCTTATGGGAACGGGGGGAAAGGGGGAATCATTCAACTTTCCAATTTGGAGAATTCCTGATATTCTTGCATGTAGTGGGAACACCAAGTCAATAGGCTGAGCCCCCAATCTTGGGGTTTGCCCCATGAAACATTCCTGCAAAGGATAAGCTAAGCCTTATAATTATGCCTAAGAGTCACCCTCAAAGAACCTCTTTTGTGGGGACAACAAAATCAATAGGCCAAGCCCTCAATCTTGGGGTTAGCCACTATGAAACTTACCCCTGCAAAGGATAGGCTAAGCCTACTTAAAATTAGGCCTAAGAGTCACTCCCAGAGAACCTCTTTTGTTGCTCAGATGTGGTCTCTCTCTCTCTCAGCTGACACAGCATGCAAACTCACTGCCCTCCCCACTCTCTACATGGGATATGACTCTCAGGGGTGTAACCCTCCCTGACAACGTGACACGGAAATCCTAGGATGAGCTGGGACTTAGCACCAAGGGATTGAGAAAACCTTCTTGACCAAAAGGGGGAAGAGAGAAATAAAGTGTCAGTGGCTGAGAGATTTCAAACAGAGTTGAGCAGTTATCCTGGAGGTTATTCTTATGCATTATATATATATCTCCTTTTTAGTTTATGGCATATTACAAAATGGGCAAAATATATCACCAAGGAGGATATATAGATAGCAAATAAGCACATGAAATGTTCAACACCATTAGCTATTAGGAAAATACAAATTAAAATCACAATGAGATATCACTACATGTCTATTAGAACAGGAAAAATAAACACTAGTGACAATACCAAATCCTGACTACAATGTGGAGGAACTAGATCTCTTACACCTTGCTGGTGGGAATATAAGATGGTATAGTAACCCTGGGAAATAGTTTGTAAGTTTCTTATAAAGCCAAACATATACTTACCATATCACCCACCAGTCACACTCCTGGACATTTATCTCAGAGTAATGAAAACTTAAGTTCACAAAAACTTGTACATGAATATTCATAGCAGTTTTATTTTTAATAGCAAAAACTGGAAACAACCCAAATGTCCTTTAAAAGAATGGTCAAACAAACTTCGGTTCATCCAAACAGTGGAATACTACGAAGCAATAAAAATGAATGAACTTTTGGTAGAAGTAACAACTTGGATGGAATTCAAAGGTACAATGCTGTAGGGGGTGGGGAGGAACCATTCTTAAAAGGTAACAAGTGCATGATGCCATTTTTATAACATTCTTGAAATGCCAAAATTATAAAGATGACTAATGGAGCAGTGATTGCCAGGGGCTATAAATGGGAGAGGATGAGTGATGTGGGCTCTAACACTAAATGGGCAGAAGGCTTCCTTTGTGGCAACGGAACAGTTCCGTATTCTGATTGCGATGGTAATAACATGAGATAAAATTGCATAGACCACTACACGCACACTCACTTATGAGTATATGTAAAAACTGGTGAAATCAGTTTAGTTAATGATAATGTATCAGTGTTAACTGCAAATGTACCATGGTAGTGTAAGATGTTAACATTAGGGGAAACTGGGTAAGGAACTCTCTATATTGTCTTTGCAACTTTTCTGTAAACCTAAAATAAAAAGTTTAGTTTTTTTAAAAAGCAAATACTTTTTTTTTAATGTTATACCACAACACACTTCCCAGAGCAGCTAAAATGAAAGAGAAAAATAGCAAATAGACAAGGATGTGAGGCAATACCCTATTCCAGTAATCTCATTCTTAATACATACCCAGCGGAAATGCATGTATATTTTCACCAAAAGACATGTTCTAGAATGTCCATAGCAACTTTATTCATAATTTTTAAAATTGGAAACAGCCAAAATGCCTATTAACAGAATCAATAAATTGTAGGATATTTATACAATGCAATTACTATACAACAATGTGAATAAACAAATACAACATGCAACAACATAGGTAAATTGCACAGGCATAATGTTGAATCAAAGAAGCCAGGCAGAAAAGAAACCAGACAGAAAAGACTACATAATATATGATTCCATTCATTTGAAGTTCAAAAACAGGGAAAAAGAATCTAGCATGTTGGATTAATACCCTTGGGGTGGTGGCATAATGATTGGAAGAGGGCATGCACAGGGCTTCTAGAGTGCTGCTGCTGTTCCATTTCTTGATTTCTTGCCAGTGTTTTTTGTGTGTTCAGTATGTGAGTGATACCTTAACAAAAGTTTACCAAAAAGCAAACACAAAATAAGATACCGCTACACACCCACGAGAAAGCCCAAAATTAAAAGGACAAATAATACCACATGTTGGTATTGTGTGGAGAACTGAAATTTCCATTCAAAGCTAAGAATATAAATTGGTACAATCATTTTGGAAAAATTTGGCAGTATCTATTTAAAGTGGAATATTCACACATAAGAATGTTCATAGCAGTATTACCACAAATTGAAAAGAACTCAGATGTCCTTCAATGCTGCATGAGCCAACTAAGACCAGTTACAGTCCAGAAGTGCAGAAAAGTTAATCTCTTTGGTATATCCCTCAACCTATGGGGAACAGGAGACAGTGGATAAATATTGCAGCCTCCCTTCCTCCCATCCTTCAGACAATTCTGGAAAGCATTAAACATTCAGCCTCCATAACAGACCATTATATTGACTTTTCCTCCTTTACTACCTCAATCCCCATTTAGTCACTCCTACTCCTTGGGATCACTTCCCAAATAAACAACTGCACACAAGCTATTTTCTTTTCTCTTATGGGGAGCCCAAATTTCAACTCAAAAACTATATAATATAAAGACAGGCAAAGCCTACCTATGGTGATAGATGTCAGTAGCGTGGCTACCTGGAGAGGGTAGTGATGGAGTGTGGCATGAAGGAGGTTTCTGGGGTGCTGGTTATGTTCCAGTCTTGATCTAAGTGGTATTTATAAAGGAGCATGTTCACTTGGTAAGTTTTCATCAAGCTGTATACTTCAGATATGTTAATTTTTAAAATTTAGGAATGTAGGTGTTGAGGGTAAGTCCTATTAGGATAGCAGGTTTTCTAAGGGAAATTTATTTGACTTGAAGGTGTTGAAAACCTCAAAGGCAGGTTTAACTGCAATGGGCATGCCCATCTTTTTAAAATAATGCCCCTATTTTCTTTCACTCTTGGCATCAGATACAGATTACTGAAGAGATGGATGGTTTACAATGGGAGAAGATTGTGAAATATTACAGTGAAAGTACTGACAATGAAGTACATCTGAAAGGATGCATCCTTTTGAGACAGGCATGAGGCACCCCAACACTCCCCCAGGCATATTGTGAACAGTCAGTTCTTCAGCCTTGATTGACATTTCTGCTGCCTGTTTCCAAGACTGCCTCATCCAGTGCTAACCCTCCTCCACTTCCTCTTTCCCATTCACTCGTTAAATGAATATTTCAGGAACTGTGCTAAACACTGGAAATATACTGATGAAAAATAAATTTAGTTCCTGTTCTTGGTGGGTTTTCACTCTAATAAGGAATACACATTAATCAAATATCAACAAATTAAGGAGTAAAACTGCACGTAGTGCTACTAAGATTCCTGGTTTTATGAGAGCCTATTGGCCTAGTTAAGGAGAGGAAGCTTCTTAAGGAACTGACACCTGAGCTGAGATATGAAGAATGAAGAGAAGTTAACTAGGGAACTAAATAGGCAAAGATCCCATGGAGAAAAAGAGCACTAGAAGTAAAAATGACTAAAAGTTCAGTGTGGCTGCAGCAACAAGAGTGAAGGGCATATGAGGAAAAGACTGGACATACAGGTGCCCTGCGGTCTGCTAAAAAAATTTGTCATTATACCGACAAAGCCACTGGAGAATACTTAGTGGAGGAATGCCATGATTATGTGTTCAGAAAACACTATGGCCTTTGTGTGAGGTGACTGGAAAAGGATCAAAGGAAGTGGATAGGCAGGAGGCTAATCCAGGAGCAAGGCAAAGGTAGGTTGCACTGGGATGGAGGAAGGCAAGATGGATAGAAGTAGGATGATTCAACAAATATTTAGGAGGCACTTGAGCTGTAACAGTAGCTATAATACATGGTGTCATCTTTACTTATCAAATAGTGATATGTCAGCTAGGTGCAGAAGTTTGCATTTTGTTAAACTTAAGTATTAGTCTTGTTTGACTAGCACACTAATGAAATAAAGATGTGATGGTGTACTTGGATTGTACGTAGGATATTTGAAAACAGCTAATAGAAGTACAAATATTGCTCAAGGAGAAAACTGAGGTGAGAATTGCCATAAGGTTGCAAAGGAAAAATCCTAGCGGCAGTGGTGCTAAGAGCTGAGACCGGGGAGGGGGGTGGGGGGGAGTGTAAGAAGGCCAACTCAAAAGCTAGGACAATGCTTCCCAAGACCTTTCAGAGAAAAATGAACCTTCAGGTCACTTATATATAAATAGATTCCTAGGGAAGGTGAGAGAGTTGGCTAGGAAATTAATATATTGGAAACTGTATTTTACATTCAAAATGGGTGCTCAAGTGTTCCTATGAAGCAACTTCACTAACAAGTGTTGACATGTGCCAGGTCCACAGGGTAAGAGAAATAGTGGACCCTGGGTATGCAGCCCAGTCAGGTTGCTAGCCTGCAGCAGATGGAATGATCATGATTGTACTCCCAGATAAGAGGGAGTGAAAAACAGCAAATACTGAGGCTGTGTCTAGAGATGGTAGAATAACTGAGCAAGTGAGGGTGCTGCCAAACTTCCCTGGGGTGAGTGTGGGTGTTGTGTGGGAACAGCTCCTTAACCTACCCAACGCAGAGAGCGGGGACACAGAGTAGAATAGAAGGCCAAGATCAGCCTAAGATGGAAAACCAGGCAAAACAGGGTAGGCCTCCAAAACATGTTCAACAATTGGGCTGATAGAAGCAGCAGCTTCTGTGGGGTGTGCAAACAGCTGAAGTTCTGGGAAAAGGGTGTGTTTAGATGTACGAGGGGGGAAAAGTACCAAGTACAGAGGAATATCGTGTACTTGGAATAAGTTGAGGTTTGGGGATATTTCCCCAGCAGGGACAAGAAGGTCTTTGAAAGATATTCGCTCAGGCCCCTCTAGACAAAGTATCTTTTGGGGTTACAAAAAAAAAAAAGTATACACCTATACTTCCATAGCAAAATTCCCAAACCAGAAATTGATATAAGTTTCAAAGTTGTTTGGCAGGTGGGTTCTTCAGGTGCCCCCCCCTTCCTTCTTTTGCACAATCTACACTCAAACCAGAAATTCGTTGTGGCTTGTGTGTACACTCAAGGGTGACTCAATCTGTCCAGCTGGACCACTTTCAAGAAATGCCTGTGGAGAACAGCAGTCTTGCCAAATTCTTATAATGGACCATCAAGTGTCAAGAAACAGGGAAGAATTTATCATAGCATTGTCCAAAGTGATTTCTGCCAGAAAATTGGAAAGTTTATGGTGTCTGAGTTATAAGAAACATTCAAATAGGTTATCTGAGAGCCCCAGAATAATTATGGAAGATCACTGGAAGAGGCGTCTTCTGTCTTCTCGCTGTATTTCTGAAGCCCAACAGTGCTGCCTGCATGAAACAACACTTAAGCATTTTTAAATGGGCTTTTCCAACTGTGCTCTATGGACCACTTCTAGTCCTTGGTGAGTAGTATGGAAAAAGTGTGGAAATACCCCCCCACACACACACCTTTTGTTGGGTTTAAGAGGAGACTGTTGCTTATAGTTTAGAAATGGCTGACTCACCAATAGTGATTATTTCCTGAATCCTAGAACCAGAGGCACCATTTCCTATTCTAGAATGTAAAAATCCTAGATGTTAAGTGAGATTCTAGATTTCAATTTTAGAACCATTTAATAAGTATTTGAACAAAGTCCTTGAATCTTTCTGAAAACCTCTGAAATATGGGCATAACTACCATACTACTTAATAGGCCTGCTGTGAGAATTAAGATTCCATGATGCCTGCCAGCCCAACATCAAGCTGAATGTGTATACAACTGGAATGTGAGTAACATTGACAAGGCCTGCAATACCCTTCAGTTGTATAGTATTCCCTCATACTATAGAATCTTCAGTATCAGGGGCTACAGCCTAAAATACGAGTTTTCAATAAACTCAGGATATAAAACATCTTGGAAAGTCACATTTGTTCTCATAAATTCCCAAATTATCTGTATTTGTTTAGTATTTTGCAATACTGTGCTAGTCAGTAAATTCACCCTGTCACACGTGGTTAAACTAAAATTCATGCTAGCCGTATTTCAAGGTCTCAGTAGCCACACAACTAGTGGCTACCATATTTATCAGTGCAACATTTCCAACACTAGAGAAAAATTCTATTGGATAGTACTGTAGTTTTAAAATGCAGCCCTATTAAATTCGGCTTACTTTGCTTTGCTCAACTTCAGAGAACATGGATCTTGCCTCTTCTCACCTTTAACCCTACCTAGATGCCTCCTCAGGTGTTTCCCAATTTACAATCTCGTTCTTTGTTTACACTGTTTGCCTTTTTTGTTACACCTGGTTGCCTCTGTAAGCCACAGGAAGAGGCTTTAAGCCTCAACCAGCTGGTACTAATCTCACAATCCTTGCAAGTTTTTGACATTGGGATAACATCTGAACTCTCAAATGGGAAAGTTATCCACTCTAGCTTTCAGTTAGTTCCTTCTATTGGTGAGACTGCAACAAATTACCAAACACCCTAAGCTACTGAGCTCCAAGAAACAATTTCTCCATTATAAATTAGGCAGCATCAGAAAGAAATGTTTCAGAATTTCTTCTTTTAATCAACCACCTTCTCTCCTAGCTACCAGGCTATTTTCCTAGATTTGATGACATAGTGAGAAAGCACACTGTTCTGATTTTTATACCCTTCAAATGCACCTTTGTATTTTGTTTTAAATCTTTCTTTGTAAAATGTGGTACCCCAGGTAGTGCAATGGTGGCTCAGTGGCAGAATTCTGCCATGCCTGAGACCCGGGTTTGATTCCCGGTACCTGACCATGCAAAAAAAAAAAGTGATGCCCCTCCTGAAGTTATACGAAACTCCCTCCGAACAATTATTAGCTAACTCTAAAAGTGTCATGTCTTTCTTCCTTTCTGCACTGCCCTGCCTGCTGCTCTGCCTCTCTAACTTCTATCGAATCAACCAATAACACACATTAAGGTTACTGTACACTGATGGCAGTTAAGAACTCTACCATTTTCAAACAAAAGCCTCTAATATCCACTCTGGAATTCCATTTCAAAAGAAATTTTACCATATGGTAATTTCAATGTCTTCTTTACTTTGTATCAGTACATAATGGCCTGGAAGACTGAATTTCAACATTTTAATAAATTGGTTTTTCAGCAATAAATAGTGTGCATGTATATAGGCAGAAAAGAGTTCCAGCTACTGAAAGACTGTTTCTTTCAATGCCTGGCTTTTTATTGAATAAAAAGCAACCAACAAAGGGTGCACAGGTGGTTCAGCGGCAGGATACTGGCCTTCCATTCTGGAAACCTGGGTTTGATTCCCAGATTATGTGCCACCCCACCTCCCACCCCCAAATAAGCAACCAACAGTCTGACAGGATACAATTATAAATAGATATCACCAGAAACTAAGCTAACAGACCTCCCTGTGCTGGGAAGGAGGTCCTACAATGAAAAGACAACATATTCAATTTAGGATTAAATTATCTAGTACCTTTCAAATACTGGGAGCTAATAAATCTTAAAAAGGCAGGGTTTATTAACAACTTACAATATTTATACTTTCTTCTAAACATTCAGCTAATTTTATTATTATGGGCTATGTGCTGAAAGTGACTGTGTAACATCACATAAAAAACAGGGTGGACTAGATGTATTTTGGTGGATTAACATACTAGAGAAGCTACATTTCTACCGTGAATCTAAGGCTCCAAATTAGAGTCTATCCTACTACTACTTCCTCTTATATTTTGTAAGAAATCAAGAGCCTGAACAGTCTATTGTACTGATTATAAAATGGTTTAAGTAGAGCATTACAGGATGTGACTTTATAAGGGTATGGCTTTCTAATCCAGAATTATCCTCGCCCTTGTAAAATGCAACGAATATCTTGGTTGCATGCTGTGAAACAATGGCAACTTTCTGGGGGATCCAAGGTTTATGTGCATGAAAATAGTCCAAATGAACTGTGGTTTTCTCCTGCCCTGATGGAAAAACTGGACTAAGTAAACTGGAGCTGTCAGGACTAAAACATAATTCTGGAAGCTGTTTAACATATCCATCTCTAGTACGAAGTTTAGGTGGTTCCATGCTTAAATATCACTGTAATTAAAGAAAGGGGGAATATGGATAAAAGGTCAAATAATGTTCTCTGACAGAAAGTAAAATAAATTTACGGTCCTCATTAGCTTCTCAATTCCATGGGAAAGCAACATATTACAGGAGATCAGAAGTTTTCTGATTTCCACTAACACTGAGGCATAGACTGAGAGTACAGTAAAAGCTAACTGGGGCTTTAATTAGTAATTAAAGGGACAAAACAGAAAATTATTTAATTCAGCAGCTTTTTTCCATCTTACTGCTTGATCCTCTACTGTTTAAGGATAAAATTATTTGACATCTAACAAAAACTTCCAACCCAGACTATACAGCATTGATGAAGACTTTTTCTTTAGGATATAAAAGCCATTTTCCAAAACAATCTCCACTCTGTGTCAAAGTCTGCTTCTTAATGCAATACCCACCCATCCCACCCCCAAGGACATATATAATTTGAAGTGTTATGCTGGTATGCATAATGATTATGACTCCAAGCAAAATATATGTAGTACATTGTAGGGGTTTTGTGGAGGCCAGCTGTAAAGCAAAGAATTTGAAGTAAACGATTATAAAATACAAAAATAAAAAACCAGGTTTTTTTTCCTCCAAATTCCTGGTTTAATAAGGTTTTGTTTATTTTGAGAAAAAAAGGTCCCAAACATTAGGCTGTTCACAAAAATAACCCACAGTATCAACTTTAGAAAACAAATCTTAAGACTATTACACTAATTATTTTTCTAGAGGATGCATATGACATGCCAACTCTCATTCCACAAAAATACATTGTTACATTTGTTTGACAGCCCCACACAGCACTCTTAGGTGGGATATAACACACATACCTCTAACTCAAAGCTGCTCACAGGTGCTACTCAACTAATTGAGATTGCCTTTGCAGTTAGGGAAGCAATTACTGAACTCATGTATATGAATGGTGAGAACTGTACTCCCTAAATAACAAGAGATTATTTTGGAGACAGTTGATAAAAACCATACATCCTTTTTATTGTTAAGTCATAAAGAGGTATCAAAATTAAAAGCGAAAATTACAGGGTAAGACTTAACTACTAGGAGCGTCAAAGGAAGTGAAAATGGGACTAGGCGCAGGGCAATTGAATTAATGAACATTAATGGGCAGGATGGGGAGAACAGTGAGCATGTGCTGAAGATACTAGGGGAGAGGATCTGGTGAAAAATTTGATCTTAGACAAGCGCCTAGGTAAAGTAATAATGGGATAAGATTTCTAAACCCCACTATGTGCTTAAGAGTCATCCTCGCCATTGGCGCTGTCTCTGTCATCCTCTCCTTCCTCTGCCTCTTTTTCATCATCCTTGATCAACTCCAGCTGTGAGAAACAGACACAAATAGGATGGAGTTAGAAGCACTCCATGTGTCCCTGATCCCCCCTCCACCACCTCTTTCTTTCCTTTCCCATGGTTTTCACCTGGTCATCCCCCCGATCTTCATTATCATCATCATCCAGTAGGTCCCCCTCCTCAGCAGAGTCATCTGCACCCCCCTCAGACTCCATCTTCACATTAGTCTCATCTTTCTTCAGGGAGCTGCTGCTCTGCTCCTCTTCTGACTTATCATTCTTCATCTCTACTGGGGATGAGAAGGACAAGTCTGTCTAGGGGCAAGTAATGTCCACAGGATGTAGACAATCCCCATTAATGACGACAGAACTGCAGCACAAGTCTAAATCCTCCCACACAAATGCCGTTTCCAATTCATACTCCCGAAGCTTCAAATTCAGTTCCTTTATAAAACCCCACTATTCCAACACAGACTTTCAACTATCTTAGGTAACTAAGTGAACTTTACACCCAACAGGCAGCAGGCCAATTTACCTCCTTGCTTGCTCTGTTCCTTTTCAATTTTTTCCAGGCTTTCCAGTAGAGAATCCACTTTTTGCTTTATCTGGGTCAACTCCTTCTTAATGGCCTGAAGATCATCTCCCTTCACTTTAACAGAAATAAAATCCTAGGATTAGAATCAAATGTACCAGAAACTAATGTACAAAAAAAATTCCCACTAGACTATGCCAGGTGCCAACTGGAGATGCCAAGGGAGAAACTGTGTTCGCACCAATCATAACAGTAACAGGGACTTTCGATCTTTTATTTGTCAGCAGAAAACGGAATCTAATATACCTAGGCCCTTAAGAAGCCTTGTGCTGAAAAAAAAAACATCAATTCTATTTTAAAGCACCTTCCTGCTTTATCGACTTACATATTTTCATAGAACAAAGTAAAAATAAAAACAAATGCCCACAGGGAATAAATAAAATCTGAATGTGTATTTTAGACTACACCAAGAAGCGCTTAAAATTTTTAATTCAATAGGTACCCTCAAGTTCCCTAAAGTTTAATGACTTTTTTCCAAATTACCAAGCCCTTAGTGATAGAAAACAGTCTAAAACTGACCTCTAAATCACTATATTCTCCACTTCCTAAACCTGTTATCTGCATTGGTTTCCCTATTTCAACACATTAAAAAAAAAAAAAAAAGATCAGAAATTCCAATAATAATACATACACTTTCCAGATTTAGAAGAAGACCCCCTCTGTCCACTCTTGGAATTAAAGCCACTTTTGCCTCTTCGTGATGTGTTTCCCGACACACGCTGGCGTTTTGAGGGCACTACAGCCCGAGCAATGGGAGGAGGAGGAGGAACACGTGCTGGGTAGCTGTACATCCTATTGGAGAAAAAGAATGCACAATTTCTTCACACATAAAAATAAAGTCAACAAGATTTAGCCTTACAAACCTTATACAATAATAAATTAGTATCTGTTATTTACAAATCATTTCTGCTGTTGCTAAGTTAATTTCATTCAAAAGGTCAGCAATTTTCCAAGAATGTTTACACATTGTATATATATATATATATTTTTTTCAGCTCTATTCTGTGGGAGCAGCAAAGTTATTGCCTTTTACAATGAATGATCTTTACCTTATTCTTCTCATATGTATCTTACAATAAAATGAGTTACATAGAGTCTAATAAAGTATTCAAAAAAAGAGGCTACAATTAACTGGGCCTACAGAGGCATTTAGTGTTAGCCAAATCCTTGATATTTTCACTCATGAAGAATACAAATCACCATTACTAACTAGATAGTGATAGTAGGTTGAATCACATGAAATTGCCAATATTGAGCATTTCTGACTTATTTTATAACTACTATCAATTCAAAGTACATTTAAACTAAACTCCATTCAAAGTTCCAACAGAGCAGGAACCATTGTCTATCTTGTTCACTGGTGCCGAAATCCATTTCTCAGCACACACTTATTACTCAAAAAATACTGTGGCTCACCTAATTACTGTTTCCATTACAAGTTTTAACTTCAAATGACATATATTTGCAAACTTAAAATCCCAGGGATTGGTAAGGATACAACCTAGTGAAGACGTGGTACTGCCCCTTTTAGTTTTGAATTTTAGAGAAAATTCAAAGCACAATAAACTCTTTTTTATATGGACATCAGTTTTACAAAGATTCTACATTTCATACTGTTACTTTTAAATAATGGCCCATGACAATACAAGATAAAACATCAGTGGGGAAAAAAATCTTCTAATCCTAGCTCTACGGCATGTAAGCAACTCAAACACCAAAAGGTCAAGGTAGTCTTCTACTGAACAATGGATTACTAACAGCTCTAACTTCAAAGGTTTCAAGGACCAAGTATGATGCTCTGAAATTCCATAAAATTACCTATAATGTGATGAGCCTCTCACCTATATATCCATTCATTAGTGGCTAGCCTTTTCCAAGTTTACAAATAGTCCCCAATTCTTTTGGTAGTGTTAGCTCTGATTTTCTTCTGCCCAATCCAACAATAAAAATTGTTGCCAAGATGGTAATGCTTTATCCTCCTCAAAGAGGGTCTATAGGAACATCTGTCCTAAACTAAGACCACACGAACACTGTCAAACCCAGGCAAGGTTTATTTTCACTTAAAAGCAGTTTTCAGTCCTAACCCACCCAGAAATATCCCAGCCCCCAACCCCATCAAAGCACAGTAGTTACTGATTTGTCATGTGCCAAAGAATCAACCACAGGGGGAAGTTACCAAAGCATTCGTATGTTGGTTGTTTTTTTTTTGCATGGGCAGGCACCAGGAATGGAACCCGGGCCTCCTCCAGTATGGCAGGCAAGAACTCTGCCCGCTAAACCATCATGGTCCACCCTATTGGCTAGTTTTCAACTCCAATAAAAACACATTTCAAATTTGAGCTGAGAAGTAAAAAGTTCATAATTCAGAAGACAGGAAGGCCTCAGGTTTTCTATAGAAATAATTCCTCAGTAGACAAATATTAACTGCACTGTTAATATTCAGCTTTTTGTTTGTTTTTCAGACATGTCTTTTATTGTAATAACCTATATACAACAGAAAGCTACCAACTTTAACCCATGACTGTAATATTCCTTTTATGGACAGGCAATATTCTGTTCATCCATTTTCCTGCTGATAAGCATTTTAGGTAGTTTACAAGATTGGCTACTGTGTGTAATGCTGCTGTGAACCTTACCCTTCAGGTCATTTTTTACTGTGAAAAATGACATATTTACAAAACAGCAATCAATTCCAAAGCATATTGCAACGAGTTATAGAACAGATTTCATAACTGAGTATGGGTTACAGTGCTACAATTTTAGGTTTTTCCTGTAGGTGCTCCAAGACACAGGAGAAAAGAAATATTAATATAATGATTCAGAAGTTATATTCATTTGTTAAGTCCTACCTTCTCTGTTATAATTCTACCTTCTCCTATGATCCTTCTCCCAATGTTTAGGGGTATTTGAGCTATGCCCATTCTGACTTTTTCCTGTTGTAAAGGGCCAACAATAATATGGGATGGGGGGTTGAAACTAGCTGATGATGTTTCTAGAGAGGCTGGCCCCTCTGGGTTTCAGGACTTTTCTGGCCTAAGAATCCACCTGGATGTTGCAGAATTCTAAAAAGTAATCATAGTGCATGGAACCTTTGTAGAATCTCAGATAGAGCCCTCAGTGTCCTTTAGGTTTGGCAGGGATGGTTTTGGTTGGGGTTTGGCAAATGATGGTAAATAGCAGTATCTAGCTGGAGCTTGTGTATAAGAATAGCCTCCAGAAGAGCCTCTGACTCAATTTGAACTCTCTTAGCCACGGCTACCTTATTTATTACAATTCTTCCCCCATTTTTGGTCAGGAAGGCATTGTCAATCCCACGGTGTAGGGCGAGGAGCCAGGCTCACCTCTGGGAGTCATATTCCACACTGTCAGGAATACTTCCACCCTTGGATGTCATGTCCCATGTATGGAGCAAGCAATGATTTCACTTGCACAGTTGGGGAGAGGGAGAGGGAGGGGGAGAGGGAGAGGGAGGGGGAGAGGGGGAGGGGGAGAGGGGGAGGGGGAGGGGGAGGGGGGAGAGGGGGAGAACACCAAAAGAGGTTCTCTGGAAATAACTCTAAGACACAATTACAGGTAGGTTTAACTTCTCTGCTACGGAAATAAGTTTCATAAGAGCAAGACTCAAGATCAGGGAGGGGCTTGGTCTATTGACTTAGGAGACACTAATGTTTGAGACAGTATATGGGGTTTCCCCAGTAGCGAAGTTGAATAGTTTCATGTTCTCGCCCATCCTTCAATGGACATTACTCTACATACCTTGTGATGTATCTGGTTATTACAAAAAGCTATTCAGAATTACAAGCCCTCATTCCCATTCTGGGCTCCATGTATTTACATGATCTACCCAGACAGGCTGAGTTAGATTATGTGCTACAGAAAATTTATGTTCTGGACAACATAAGCATCTCTTCCTTCAGTCTCAGAGTAGGTGAAGTTCTAAAATACAGACAATATCATCCTTACCCCCGTATTCTGATTTACCTTAGACCGACCCAGTAGGCTTTGTAGTTATCTCTAATTGAAGCTTGATCTCTTTCACAATTTCTTTAAGTTATTGTATGTGGCAATGCTGACTTTTAGATTTGAAGAACTCCTACTCTGAGTCTTAGGTAAGACTCAGTTTTAATCCACTCACAGAAATTAAGACAAAAAGTTACATGGTAACTTCCATCTTGGCCCAATATTTTTAAAAGTATGATTCAGAAACGATAAAATATCTGTGTTCAGAAGCTAACATTCTTTGTTCAATTTTTGGAGGTAAATGAAGGTAGTTGTTTCATCATCTTTGGCATGAAGCAGAGCTCACATCTTGGCCCAGCTGGATTTAGAGGTCCAAACTACGTCCATCCTACTCACTCGGTTTCTCTGGTACCAGTCTCCAAACCAATGAGCTAGCTTTACAGATTTCCTATAATTTACGGCACTGAAACTTTCATTTGAGTCATGGTAAAAAGCCATGAGCAAAATCCAACAAGAAATGGAGTTTGTTTTAAATCTGTGGAATGGACCCATGAATACAACCGGAATCAAATGCTCCAACTCTCTGATCAACTGATAATGCTATAGGCTTTTAGTGTCAGAATTTAATTGCTGATCAAGTAAAAATGCACCTTCAAAGACACAAAAAATTCCTGAGGAAGTTAAGCAGACCTAGCCTTGTAAACTTTAAAGTGAATAATTGTGAAGCTCTAAGGAGGAAAGTTAAGCAAAGGAAAAAGCATACCTACTATGGTAACTCAAATTCAGAGAAGGAAGATTAAGTATGACAGCTTCAAGAACACAAGAAGAGGGCGGGCTACGGTGGCTCAGCAGGCAAGAGTGCTTGCCTGCCATGCCAGAGGACCCGGGTTCGATTCCTGGTGCCTGTCCATGAAAAAAAAAAAAAAAAAAAGAAAAAGAAAAAAAAAAAAACAACAAGAAGAAAGTAACAAGTATTCCTATGAGAAAGCAATAAATCTCACAAGCAACAATAGCTGCTGTTCTACTTTTTCTAAATGTCTTGATAACACTTTCATTACTACAGGAGAAACTGGCACTAACTCCTAAGAGAATTACAACTAAACCCTAAATGGGAAATGCTAGAACTAGGTGTTGGTATAAAATCTAATCAGAATAAAAGATAATGAAAATACTACTTGAAAAAACTGAGTTTTCTAGAGATATACCAATTATCTGAAAAGACACATGTGACAAACTATCTCAATTTCCAAACTAAAATGTAGGCATTGAGGCATTTATTGAAAATAGGTTTTCAAGTGTCTTAAATGGAAATTCTGACCATTATTTATTAAATTTACATATAGTAATTTCCCTGAATTTCACAGCAAACAAAAAAAGGTGAGTGATAATACATTTCAATTACCATCAAAGTAGAAACAGTCAGAGTTAATCTATCAGTAAAAACGCTATTCTCCTGAATATGTTTCTTCAATGTACCACTGCTGTTTCCCATCTTAAAATTTTAGACATATTAAAATAATTGGCTTAAGAATGTTAATTATGAAATAGCAACTAATTCTGTAAACCAACTAATTTTCAGATATTGTTTCCTATAACAGTACTGTTAATTAAAAGTTAAAAGCTGCAACATAAAATCTCAGGAGACAACAATCTAGTAAAATTAATGAGCTCAGCACAGCTCACTTTAGCATTGACAAATTATTCTTGAACATTTTATTATGAACTACTACTTTTCCCCAAATATAACAAGACATTTATCAAGTTCAACTCTAGTGGTTATCAATTAAATCAACTCCCAACTGATGTCAAATAAGATACCTGTCATATTATATAGGTACTAGGATTCTCTAAAATAAAAATGAGCACTAACTCAAAGTTCACTTACTTGAAGAGTTTAAAAAGCCCTGAGTGAAGAATTTTCACCACTGTAATTTTTGTTCCAACCACTGTGCCCCCACCCAAAACATTCAATGTGCCCTAAATTAATAATTCCTTGATTATGATATATGGTTGCCCATACCTCTTATTCAAAAAGCACAATTCCTCTTACCAAAAATGACTAGTGGAAAAGTATTTCTTCAACTGTACTTTTAGATTACCCAACATATCCACAGTAAACCTTTAGGACATGCTTAATTACACATTATTCTGTCTAATTTGGTGGAAAGATTTAACAACTTTTATTAATCTATCTTTGATCTTGAGTAGATCGAAATCAAGTACTGCTGAATAAGCTATATGTAAAATTACAGCTACTAACACTCAAATATCACAATTTTTAACTGTCCAAGGACAAGGCCTTCAATAACTGATGATCTTTGAACATTATAAAATATATTTCTGGTTATTTCTTTAAGCTGATGTGAACACATATTTGAATAATTTAGGAAACTATTTTCCAATTTTTTTTAGAACTACAAAAAAATTCTCCCACTGGATTTTACAACCCTTTGGAAGACTTTTCCAATCTTAATCCTTATTTAATATTGTAAATAATATAGTGAAAGCATTTAAAATTTATTTAATGAAGACTGTATAAAATTCAATGTAATTGATCTTTAAAATTCACATCTATTTTTTTAAATCTCAAAACTTTATTTTACACAGTAGGCTGCTGAGTTTGCATTAAGTTATGTTACAAAGAATGATGGCCCTAAAAATTTACCATGCGGCATTTAATTTAGGTTGATATCAAAACATTAATATGAAATTGTTATATCATCAAAAACCGGCCCAAAACAACACAAACCTGTTTTCATAATTTGTGATTTGTTTCTAAATTAAAAAAGAACACTTGTAAATGCTATTTGCAAGTACTGTACCACAAATAACGTGCTCTTTTGTCAAGCATGGAGAGAGTTAAACTGGCTATTAACTGAAACATACTTTAACTCTATCTAGTTTTGTTAAGCTTCAGGATACAGAGAACTGATTCAAAGTTAATTTGCATAGTAACACTTGATGCTCCTTAACTCTCTTTTGCTTTTGTTTATCCAATTTTCCACTACGGGTATCAATTAAATATACTGCATTATCTGTATGACAGTCATATATTAACACCAGCAAGCAGATTAACTGATAAAACGAATATGTCCCATCTGATCACCTCTAAATCTGCACAAGCTAACCAATATATATTTAAAAAGCATCCAAACTTAATTTTTAAGGAAAATTAATTCTATTAATTTAAACAACGGAAACAGAGGTTATTACCACATCTGAGGGTTTAATACCATGCCCACAGAATGCCAGGTTGGAACACAAATGTACCTCTACTACAAAAAGTAGGCATCAACAGCCATTAAACATGGCACTAATGACACCAATCAATAGTTGTTTCTGCAGCCATCTATCAGACAAAAAATTGCTTAACACAATTAAATACAGGAACTAAAATCATAATTTTCACAAATAAGTTTAAAATGTAATTGTACCAGTCAATGATGCTGTTCAATACCGTTAGTATTTAAGGGTATTTTTTTTTGCAAATTCTAAGACATATGATTGATGCCCCACTGGTTTATTTATTAAAGTTATGGCAGAAAAGAGGAAAAAGTAATGCATTCAATTTTACAAAATTGTAAATATGAACAGCTATATCTTAAAACTGAGAAAACATAGTGATTTGTTTTGAAGGATTCATTGGGAAACTATGGTATGTGATGAATGTTTCACTGGAAGATAATTTGAAAATTTTACCTGAAAACTTTCTGGTATTGTTGCTTTGGGAAATGGACTGGTAAGGATCATAAATTCACAAACAAGACTAGATTCAAGACTTACAAGAGATAAAAAATATCCCTGGCTTTGCTTCTGTATAGAGAGTATATATACAAAGTCTTCCAACCAGGTGAGTCTTTTCTAGACTCCTAAACTTCAATGGGAGAATTCTAACATTATTCATATTATGACATCCTCAATACAGATAACACCAAATGTCACTGTAGATCTTCTTTTCCAAAGATAAAACTATGTGGTTCCATTTTTTAATTAAAAAAGGTAAAATTATCAATGAGTTTTATGAAGAATATTATTTAGAGACCATACATTAAATTCATTCACTCCTATATTCCTTTTTTATCAAGTCAGATCAGAAGATTACACTTCCCTTTCATCTAAAATAAACTTTCTTTTAAGGAATTGTCTAAGTAAACACATCTATAGTTGTCTACAAAGGGGCAGCATGAGTGAATTTTGGGGGGAGTGATGGAACTGTTCTGTATGTAGTTTATATGACTATGCATGTGTTCAAATTGTATACCAAAAAAGTGAATTTTACCATATACAAAGAACTTTCTATATTTATCTGTATCTTTCACAATTTCTATCTTCCCATTCTCTCTGTCCTTACCATTCAGCCCCCACCATTCTCCAGAAAAATTACCCTTGTCAAAAGTCAGCAGTCAGCAATGATCGCCACATTAAATAAATCAGACATTTCTCAACAGTCACACACCTGAACTGCCTATAGCATTTGGCACAGTTCATCATTCTACTCTGAAACATACTCAAATAGCTTTCAGGATACTGAATCCCTCTGGCTTTTCTCCTACTCTAATTTTGTGGCATTCTCAATCTTCTTTGCTTATGCTCCTTATCTCCCCAGACTCTAAAAACTGCAGTACCCCCAAAACATCTCTTCGATCTCTAGTCATCCATTTTCATCCACTTATGAGCAGATGACTTCCCTTGCCTATTTAACATTTCTCCACCTGGACATCTAGTAAGGAAACTTGAACATTTCTGGAACATATGTGCTGATATTCACCCTTCACCCTAGCTCCTGGCTCCTCTGGTGTTCTTTTCAGTCTTCTAACTGTGCTGGCCAAATTTTCACAACATCTTTGATTCCTTTCTCTTATTCAACTTCCTCCCACTAGGAATACTGCATGCACCTCTTGGTCCAACCTTAAATGGTTGTTTCCCTTGACTTTTCCATAATCTACATATTCGCAAAGCAATGAAAATAATACTGGTAAAATAAGATCCTTTCTCTACTCAAAAATCTCCACTAAGTACCAATGAAAAAAAAAGCTAAAGACATACAATGCCCTAAACATGCTCTACATGATGTGCATCTACTTATGCTCGACTACCTGTTGTTTCTTACATACAGCAAGCAATTTCCCAACTCAAAACATTTGCACTTAGTTTTTACTATTTTCCCTGCAATATAAAACATTTTTGCACTTAGTTTTTACTATTTTCCCTGCAATATTTTCTGTACAGACATGCTTAAACCCAGCTCCCTTACTTCCACCAGGACTAGACTCAAGTCACCTTCAACTTATCAAAATTAACTTTTCTGCTATGAAATCCCATAAAGAGGATGAAAAGACAAATTACAAACTGGGAAAAAGACTTGGAAACCACATATCTGGCAAGGTACTAGTATTTAGATTACATAAATAATCTCTCAAAATTGAACAGTACAAAACAAAATCCAATTAGAAAATGGGCAAAAATGATAAACAGACATTTCATCAAAAAGAACATACAGATTGCAGTAAGTACTTGAAAAGACATTCACTACCATTAGGCTGACAGGATTTGCAAAATTAAACCCTATGAGATATCAATATACACCTATCAGAATGAATAAAACAAAAAATGGTGAAAACACCAATTGCTGAAAAGAAAGTATACCCAAGAAACTGATGTTATTTTACAGAATTATTCATACAGTGCTGAACCTAAAATGATATAACCACTGTGGAAAATGATATAACCACTGTGGAAAAGTCTGGTAGCTCCTTTAAAAACAAGATGTGAAACTACCACACACAACTAATATCAACTACATTCTTTTATATTTATCCCAGAGAAATGAAACCTATGTTCAAACAAATCACTATACATGATTTGTACAGTTTTATGTGTAACGCCCAAAAAGGAGAATCAGCTCAGATGTCCTTAAAGAGACGAATGGCTAAACAAACTTTGTGCATACATACTATGGAATACTATTCAGCAATAAAAATGGACAAGCCAAAGATTGACACAACTTGCATGAAGCGCGAGGGAATTATATTGAGCAAAAAAAGCCAATCCCCAAAGGCTACATACCCTATGATTGCTGTTAAAGTAACAATTGAAATGACAAAATTTTTAAAATGGAGGACAATTTAGCGGTTTGCCAGGGAAGGGTTACTGAGGATTAGGATGGATGGGCAGGAGGTAGAGGTGGTTATAAAAGGGTAATATGAAGGACACCTTATAGTATTAGAGTTGTTTGGTATTGTAGACTGTGGTTGTGAACACAAACTTATACAGGTGATAAAATTAAGTTGAATTAAAACATAGAAATTCAGGTAAAGTACAAGTAAAACTGGGGAAATGTGAATCAGACCTGTGAGTTGTAGAGTATTATGGTTGTGATACTAGAACTTTACAAAATGTGACCACTAGAGGAAAGTAGCCAAGTGTACAATATACCATATTCTAAATAATTCTATATTATTTCTTACAATTGTATGGGAATCTACAACTATTGTAATTAAAAAGAAGTGAGGCCATCCTTTGCAACCTTATGCATTCCTCCTAAAATGCAGGCTCCACAAGAAAAAGGATTTTTGTCCTTTTCACTGTAGTATGTACCCTCAGAGCATCTAACAATGTCTCACCGTAGAAACTTAACAAAATATTTTAGTAGATAAGTGACTCTCCCAAACTGGCTTCTAAGAATTTACCACAAATCACTCAAGAGTAACACTGAACAAACCAAACCTGCTATCCAAAACCTACTCCTATAGCTAAAAAACTAAAGGAAATGATCTTGATGTTTTCTGACTTGAAAAGACTATTGGAAAAAGAAAAAAAAAAGACTAGTGGAAAGTTTTTCCATTTGGAAGTAAGACTGTGCCAATAGTTGGATCCTTTCCAAGCTATTACCAAATAAAAATCAGATCCTGTACCTATAATTAATGTGAATGAAACAACTGTCATACTTGCTGTAATGAAATCACAAACAAAAATTTCTGCTACTACATATATTCTGTGCCCTATAAATCTAACTCCGTTGCTGAACTACAGTAATCCCATCATGATAACATTTATACATTTAGAAAAATACATTTTGCTGCCTGAGCAAGATACTATTTGGTGGGACTCTCTCGTTCCTTGGATTAGTTCTTATGACGATATAACAAAATACGGTCTGTTCTATTTACCAAAATGATACCTTTCCTTACCCTGCAAAATAACATCTGTGTTCTGGATATACTCTCAATATCCTCTGTCAGCTTTGTTCTGAAACTGCATTCTGATTTATCTTACTTCCGGCTTAGAGGGCAGGCTATTTAATCACTGCGACGGGATAATGAACACTACTTGAGACCGACTCAATACATTAAGACTTTTGCTGCATCTTAGACCTGTACTGTCTTATCCAACAGGCAACTTGTCTCAAAAGTTCAACCATAAACATAGCATAAAAGACCTAATAATTCTACTCCAGGCATATAACCCAGAGATATGAAACCATGACCATGCAAAAGACTTGTATACAAACATTCATAGCAGCATTATTCAAAACACAGAAACAACTCAACTGACTATTAAGTGACAAAAGATACACAAAATGTGCTACAATCATTCAGTGGAGTATTATTCAGTAATAAAAAGGCTAAATAAGTGGAAGAAGACCAAATATTGTATGGCTCCATTTATAGGAAATGTCTAGAATAGGTAAATCTACAGAGACGGAAAGAAATTATTAGTCACCTAGGCCAGGTGGTTGCAGGGGGTGTGGAGAATGACTGCTAATGAGTAAGGGGTTTCTTTTGAGACTATAATGTTTGGATCATGTTCATAAACAACAACAAAAAACCCTGAATAATGAATTATATCTCAATAAAGCTGCAAAGTTAAAAACAAAACATAACAAAAAACCCAAAGCGTTTGCCAAAGCCCGTGTAGATGAAGGCCATAAATAGATTCCTAAAATAGCAGAGGACACCTTGGAAGGAGGTTAAATTAATGTAGCTAGAATGTCACTTAACGCAGAGCCATGTAAGATTCTCTGATTCAGGCTCAGCAAATGCTTCCTCTTCAAAGGAGCATCTCCCACCCCTAAGCAACAGTCCAGGTTACAATGAAAAATAAAAATAGCCTAGGGCATGCCACTGTGGCTCAGCAGGGAGAGTTCATGCCTGCCATGCCAGAGACCGGGGTTCAATTCCCAGTGCCTGCCCACGTTAAAAAAGGAAAAAAAAAAAAAAAAAGCCTAAATAAAATAGAACTTTCAAGATTTCAAGTAAAATAATACATTTCTTACTATTATCCCAATCAAAAATCTTCCTGACACCTGTACTTCAATATGTAGGTTCCCAAATGAAAGATACAACCAGGAGAGGCTCCGAGCAAATGCAAATTTTTCCCTAGGCCCTAAAGTAGCCTCCCACCCTAAAAGAAAACCTAAGAAATCATCTCTTGGCTTTTCCAAGTTGCCCAGGACTCTCTTGCACTCTGAATCATGTGCCTTTCTAAGCAATTAATTAAAATATTTCAAAATCTAAATATTTCATGCTCTCTCTTTACACACCTATATAAACCTTTTCTCTCTCAGGGCTAGTGCTGCTCAGGACTATCAGAAAATGGAAAATAAGTGGAGAGGTAAATATATTGGTTCCTCTAATCACAATAAGATGATTCTAAGGTACCACAGCCTATATGACACCACTCCTTAACATGACTTTTACAACCAATCTTCTTAAACTGTTATCTTCCCACATACATTATGGTGACACTAAATATCTGTCTGGTGCCCCAACCAGGGTCCCTGACAACTGTAAACCCTTATTAGAGATGTAACTTTCCACATGCCTTAAAAATCTTAACCTCAAAAGTAAGCTCGCTTTGTGAAACCAGCTCTGAGAACTACTGGCCTTTTAGGCAACGCAATTCATTTTCTATAATGGTAAGGCACACTGCAGGACAAGTTACAGCCTCAATGTTCACTTTATAATATAGTATTGTCAGAAATATCAGTGTGTCTTCTTTGATATGAGTTAATATATTTCATTCCTCCTACTATTCCGGATACCCTGGCATATTTAGCTAACGTATTTAGATAGGGAGCAATAAACTCTGACAAACCTCTAATGGAAAGATTTCTATAGTCTAGTTACTTATGTCCTGACAGATTACTAATCATGTGCCATATACAAAAGATGATTAGTTATTATAAATTCCTCAGAGACCACAAAACAGATCTTTTGCTTATCAGGTATTTATCATGTTTCAGCTATCATACAATAGCCTATTATCAAACATGATTTACTTAACTTTGTGACTTTCCCATGCTCCTGATTTCTCCATATAAACGATTGAAAAAGAATTACTTGGCTCTCCAAACTGGATGACGTATCTTTGCAATAGAGGTATGATTTAAATACTGTAAAATTACCCTTTCAAAGTATTGGACTCAGTTTTTAGTATACTAAAACTGCCATAGGAAATTAATCTTGTAAAAATGATGGCAAACCAGAAAATACTGATTATGAGAATGCCAGGTTAGCAGTGAACATCAATTCCTTATAAATGTCAATCTAAGAACTTTTATATCTATTTTTAGTAACATTCCAATCTCCTGGCTTGAAAAAAATGATTCCTCAGAAACCATAGCTCTGAAATGCCTGTGGTCCTCCAACAACAACTTATTTTTATTATAACACATACTGCCCTGTAATAATTAATAATTTTAAAATTAAATGACTTTTCAGGGATGGGTCTGGCCCTGGCACCGTGGGGTCAACGATTCCAACCTGACCAAAAGGGGGAAAAGAAGTCTAACAAACTATCAGTGGCTGAGAGAGTTCATAGAGTCAAGAGGCTACTCTGGAAGTCACTCTTAAGTCAAGCTTCAGTTAGACATTGCTACCTATCATAACTTGTCAAACCCCAACAAAAACCATTCCAGCCAATTCTAAAAAACACCTAGGGCAATATATGATTCTACAAAGGTTCCACGCACTAGGATAACTTTCCAGAAACTTTCCACCTCCAGATGGGTCCCTGGACCAGGTAAGTCCTAAAATGCAGAGGGCCCAGCCTCTACAGAACATCAGCTAGCTCTCTAGCCCTACCCCATATTATTGACAACCCCTTCTAACATGAAAAAGTTAGAATAGGAATAGCCCAAATAGCCCCTAAAGAGTGGGACAGAAAGATCAAATGTGATGGTAGAGTTATACAGAGAAAGGTTTAACAAACAAATATGATGTTGAATCATTAATATAATGCCGAATCACTAAACTGAAATTTCTCTTAGTTTCCAGTATCTCTGAGCAGCTAGAAGTAAAAACTTAAAATAGTGGTATTGTAACCCATACCAAACTCTGAAGTCTGTTCTACAACTAACTGTGCTGTGCTATGAAATTTATTGCTTTTTTGTATATGTTTTCACAAAAAAGAAAAAAAAGTTGATTGTGATGATAAAGAAAAATACTTATTCTTTCTAGTCCCTGATATTCTGGAGGAACTAGAAGGAAAAATCTGAGCTGATAGACAACAGCCAATGACAAACTCTGGGATCTGTTCTGTAACTACTTGTTGAAGAATGCTGAAAACTACTGCTTTTTCCTTTCTTTGTTTTGTATATGTTACACTACACAATAGAAAAAAAAAGGTAAAAATTCCTTCACCATGGATGGAATGACAAAAAAAAAAAAAATTGAATGACTTTGAAAATCAGTATGGGAAGATTTAAAAAAAAAAAAAATTTCAGGGGAACTGCTCATAGGATAGTTTTCCAGCAAGAACATCTCTAGCAACAATTTTCCAATTAGCAGCAAGACTCTCAAAAGATCTAAGTGATAACTGGACCCTTCTGCCAGGTTTGCACAGGTTGTCAACCTTCAGCATCAACATGCATTCCACACACATGGGTGATGTACAACTACCATAATTTTATAGACAGACTTCTTGAGTATGAACATTAAACCAGAAAGTTACTTTTGGATTGTATGCTTACAATAAATACATATGAGTTAGATAAACCGATCTTCAGGTAATTATTACAAATTATATATGACTGTTGATAGCATATCTGTAAGTTACTAAGTATGTCTCAATGTTAGAAGATTAACATTACTTTTGAACGCTTTGTTTTACAGTTTTAGGGGAGCCACAAGAAAAGAAAGAAATGAGCTTTTTGAGAGGCAAAAAGCTGTTTATTGGAGTTATCCAGTTGATTAAATACTCCTGCTACAGTGGTTGTTTTTTAAAACAAGGCTAATGTCATACATTCCAAAAAAGTACATGCACACATATTTTAATTATTTATGAGACTTGTTTTTACTCAAAGCTGTTTATCAAAAACCCGCTGCAAAAAAACATAATATAAGGGAGAAAAACACATTGTAAAAGAAAAAAACAAAATGGCTAGCTGGCAGAATCCCGCAAGGCTGTTTTCAGCCTTGTCATAAGGTTTTCCGTCATTCTACGGAAATTCAACTGCCAGGCACTTTGCCATAGATTAGTAAATCTACCTAAACTGGTAATTTTACATTCATAGCAATTCATCTTAAACTTATCTAAAAACTTCTAATACTGTTAACATCAATAAGGTAGACTGAATTACATACCCCAAGTCAGACATGTAGTTGGTAGTAATCAACATTTCTGCGGGTATAAACCTACTAAAACACAACCTTTCAGGATCTTATTCTAGTTTAAGTGTGGCCCAAGTTAATATGGCTTATGGGAGTCATCTAAACGGAGGAAATTCAGATAGTAAAAAAAAGCATAGAGAAAAGCAGGAAGCAAAAAGTAAGCTGTAACAGGAAAAGAAAAAAAATTAGACAATCAGAATGGCCTTATGGAACATGGGGAAAAGGCAGGTCCAACTTACAAGGTAACTTATTGGGGAAAAAAAAATCTCTTGGGCTTTTTCCATCATTAAAATGTAAAATCTGACCATTGAAATAGATCTTACTAAAATATTAACAAGTGCATTTTGTAGCATTTAGTACATACAGGTCTATAAAATTCTTCAACAAGATCAGAATCTGTCCTAAAAATTATTCCAAACCAAAGTAATCTCTTCCAAAGGCTGAAAATGACTAATCTTACTGCACAATATTAAGGCTACAGAATTCAACTGTTTTCTTCTTCTCAGAAAACAGCACATTAGAATCAACTGACTCAAGTTTTTCCTTTTGATTATCTTCCAGCTATAAAGATAAAGAATTACCTTTTATTTGGAACTTGATCACATAACACCCACAAACATCAAAGCAAGAATATAAACTACAACAAACTGTCAACATTAAATCATATATTTCCTGATACCTAAAATACGGTTCTCCTTACAAAAGACAATGCCTACATTCTTACAGTTCCTGTCAAAAGTCAACAGCTGATCCTGATTAAAGTATATAACCTTTAATGAAGTATTCTCCTCCAACCTCCAATGCAAAAACACACACACAAAACAGAAAAAAAAAAACACAAGAAAATAGAATCTGATCAAGCCTCTAAGCCTATCCACTAATTCACAGGAAATACAAGAGGCAGAGGAACATGCTAAATAATGCAATCTGCAAAATTAATAATTAAGGAGGAGACAATACTGGCCATGAGTTAACTAAACGTTAAAAATGAATAATAAATTCATGGAGACTCATTAAACTATTCTTTTATATATATTTTAAATGTTTCACGACACAAAGTACAAAAGAAGTTGAAATAACTATTGAAACGGATGTTTAGAAAACAATCACCAACATTCTTCATTTTACTATGCATTAGTTGGAAAGACTATCGCACATAACTAAGGAGTCCTAGGTTGTACTAGAGCTGTTATTGGGGGGAGAGGCAGGGTGTCAATGAATCCCTTCATTCTGACATTTATTTAATGTCAACAAAATATGTTGTAGCAATAGTGTATGTTGGTATTCAGTGTTAATAAAATACAACTTCCCAAGTGTAATTTCCATAGCACACAGGGAATCTACTCAAAAACTGGATACTAAAGTGGTCTGAAGAAAGAAAATTTTAAGTCTCGAAATATTTATGCGAATCTCATGTTCTTAAGGGTGTAATTAAAGCATATTCAGATAACCACTGATTTAACTCCATTTGCATTTTCGCATGGAGCTTCCAGCACATTTCAGAATCAGTTTCCCACCTTCTTTTAGTAAAGAATCTAACATAGTATGTCCATAAACATAACATTCAGATAACAAAAATCTGAACCTTGTCAATAAAGTATCTTCACAATGACTTTTTTTGGTGCATGGTCCAGAATTGAACCCGGGTCTCCCACATGGAAGGCAGGCATTCTAACCACTGAACTACCTGTGTACCCCACCCCACAATGAATTGAGAGAAAATGCATACCTTTTCCCTAAAGAGCTTTCCCAACTCTAGCAACTTCTACTTAAGGAACTGTATTTCCACACTAGCAAACTGGATTTACTACTTTCCTGATTAATGAAGTATTTTCTCTCTCAGCTTCATATACATCTATCATACAACAAATGAAGTGAATGTCTCAACTTGAGGTATTTTAAGTTCCAAACATATATTCACCTCCTACAATTCTTGACTAAACATTATTCATTTTTCCACCATAGACTTTGGTGCTACACTTGAATGAGCAACTCACCAGCTATGCCTGGTCATTTTCTCTAAGAAATCTTTTCCTATTGGTTGAGGTTACAATGGGAGGGGAAAAGGATATTCCTTTTCACTGACACTGAGTATCCTTAACAATAAATCAGAGAATAACTAAAAGTATTTCCCTTGTCTCTTGAATATCAAATAGTGAGGTTATTAGTGGTATAGCCACCAATGATTTTAGGACCAATAGCAGCTAAAAGCATTTTGAAGATGTTTCTACAAACATCTAAATTTCTCTACCATTAACTGTTATCTTTATCTCTACTTTTCAATCAAGTTCTTCCATTTAAGATATTTATTTTCAAACTTACTTACATCCTTAAAATGACAAGGATGATCAATTCTCTGACTACAAAGAACAAGATTTTAATTTGTATACCATAAAAAGAATTACAAATGTGTTCAAACAAAATAACCAAAAAAATCTGAAATAACCTCTTAAGGCCAAATGAATTATGCCTTTTGATGACATATTAAGGAGACTCCAATCACAAAATCGTAATTTGGCTTTCTAGGCCCTCTACAATGTAGATACAAATTACCTTTCCATTCTTCTTCTGCCCTTTTAATGACTAGCTACCATAGTCTACATTTTTCATAGTCTGCATTTTCAGGTCTTTGCACATGTCATTTACTGGCTAACTTGAATCCCTTTCCCAACCTGCTTTCATGACTGATGAATTCAGTTTAATATTTCTCTTAAAAAAGTGAATTTATTCCAAAACCAGAGACGGATTTTCTAACTGGAATTACCATATGCAGTAATAACATAAAAATATTAATCATCAGAATTCTGACGCAGGAAAAAAGATTACTTATCAAAGGTAAGTCAATAAATTTTATACTGCATAATTTAAAAAGCTACAGACTACAAAAACATGTTTCCTTAGTGTTAATGAAGACAAGGTTATGAGAAGGCCAATATAATACCGGTATTTTTTAGCCCATCAATCCCTTCACCGATAACTAATTCCTCCTACAGCAATAGGTCTAAACCCATATCCAAAGCCATCCATTACTGGTCCTATCCACACATCTTCCAATTTCATTTCTCAAGACTCTCCATAAAGCATTAAAGCTGATCTGAAGCACAGAAGAAATCACAGGCATTATCCTAACCTCCCTGATGTTTAGAAATATAACACCCACCACCTCTCAATCTACCATTACCAACCTTAACCCTTGTTTTAATTCATTATGTAATGCTTATCATATTCCACTTTGTGTAAATTGGTTGGTTTTGCAAGAAATTGAGGGATTTTTAAGCAGGGATCATTTAAATAGTTTTTCTGTATTGCCCTACAATGGAAAGCAAAGTGGTAAGTATAAAAAAGGGAAATAAGAGAATATGGACTTGCTGAAGAGTCTTACTTCACCAATAGGCAAAGCAAATAGTCCACATTTTTTATGGTATAAAAATTAACCAGTCCTCCAAAAAAGAAAAGACATCTCCCCATATGCCCTGAAAACACATGAACAGATTCTCTGAAATCAACCAATCTACCTCTGATGATTGGAGGAAAGGCAATTTTAATTTTGGCTCAGGGGAGATGCGAGACTTTTCTTAAAAACATGTTTAAAGTTCCTTAGTATAAAAGAGAAAATTTATTACTCAAGTCAGAAAAACAAAACACTACTGATTTAACAGAATAGAAAAACTAAAAACTCCTTCAACATACCTGTCATAATAATCCCGTTGAAAGTCATAGTCCAAGTCAAAAGAAGAGCTGAAAAATAAATACCAAAGCAGATTAACTTGGAGGTGTTGATGTCAAGTCACACAGATGGGATAAAAAAAACCATGCGAAAATAATCACAACAAACATAACAAACATATCAACAAGATTAGCTTAGAATATTCCCCAATCTCTTAGTAATAAGTCACTAGTCTGGAATTCTTTTTCTCTGTAAGACTGCCTGTCACCTTAGGCCACTGGACATGCAGTGGTCAAATTAGTAATTCAGGTCAAAGATTTATAAAATTTCAACTTATGACACCAGCTAAAAGAATAATAACAGTGAATAATATAACAGTCAACTAAGCATTCTTATTATCACCTCCTTCATGTTTCTTACTCCTCAGCTTCTTAGAAGCTAAAACAAACTTTCAATAGATTTCAACTTATGCCATAAACAGCAAACTACTATTTAACAGTAAAAATCTCAGGTCTAATAATTCTCTGGGAAACGGGCAAAAACGAGGCATATTAAAACATACAAAATTAATAAAGCATTCTTTTACACAGATTAAACAAGATTATATTTAACCCCCACCCCCACATCCAGAAAACAGATAGAGAAGATGCCCATTGATGGACACAATGCAGTTATAAATAATAAAGTTCCGGACCTGAGTAGAGGGGACGGAGAAGGGTGTTCTGGTACTGACCCGTACATCTCCGCTGCAGATCGTTTCACACCTGCTTTTCCTCGGTTCACTTTTGGCTCTGCAGCCAGATTAATATCTGGGGAAAAAAAAAATTTAATGACAACTCTGAGGAGAAAACCTCAACCATTTATATCATGAAGTTATATAAATCAATGGAGGTTTAACAAGACATCCCATCTTCCCTTCTCTTATTAAAAAATGCTTTCATTTCTTTAGCATTCTGATCTGTTTTGGAAGTGTTCACTGTACATAATATGCTACGTTTGTCTTTGCTACCTTTCACCCACATCTCCCCCTTCAACTCTCAGTAACTGTTAACTGTTCATTTTTCCTATCACAGGAGAAAAGTATCAATGACAGAAGAGCTGCCATTCTAAGAATGGTGAATCTCAAGATTCCATGTATAATAATTTTTAAAAATCTACCTCTAATTTTAAAAAATCTAGCTAATTACTCTGACTCCCATTATCTACCAAAAAAATATTCATGTTCTTCCCCCTCTTATTCTTAGGAAAACAAAAAGCCCATTTGCCAAAAACCAATTATTGGTTTATTAAATGTCCAACTGAAAATTAAGATTTCTTCCTATCTGTTCAACAGTTTACATGAATAACCTTCAGAGCCGTCGGTCCACTAAACCAATTTCTAACTTTAATACCATTTAACATTTGTAACAACCTTGCTTTTTACAGTTTTGACTTAAAAAAAAAAGGAATCTGTAAATCGTCAAAACAAATTGAAACAACCAAATTATACAAAGTTGGGTATATAACCTTAGAGGAAAATTATTTCACAAGGTTATAAACTATAGTATTTTGACTCAATATACATATTGGGATTTATACCAAGAATAAAAAGAACTGCAAATCTATAATTACATTCAGTAACTTAATTTTGGTAAAAATATAAAAGAAGAAGTTAAGTAAAAACCTAATAATCTTGAATCTGATTTGGCAACACCAGTATGGAGTCATATTATTTATTATTTCTTGCATCAAAAGTTTCTTTTTCTGCTCATTGAAACCAACTCGAAGCAATCTAAAATTCAGAAGAACACTTCTAAAGCCCAGATTGTGGTCTGTAAAATATTTTCAACTAAAAGGAATCAGTAGTAAACTTCAGTTTTAGATCAAGAAATGGATCAGATGACATGGGTCATCTTGTGGTGCAGAGAGCAAGGAACCTACCCAAGATTACAAAGGTTAGGTCTGAAGGACATAGAATTCAACTTGAAGATGATCCACTGGCCAAAGATAAAATATTCTGGGAAATTTAGGCTGGATCAAAATACATCAATTAAAAATACATAAATTCATAATGACAGAAAACAAAAGCAACAATTGTATGTGGAAGGTGCCAAGAGTATAAGTTCATCACACTAAAATTCCAAAAAAAGATCAAGAATCCAGATTTATCCTGCCTTTCCAATGTGAGCAGTAGTTGAGGAGTCAATTACTAATGTTTTAATATTTTAGAAAATTATAGCTAATAAACAGAAAAAGTTCGAAAAATCACCTTTACAACCTACAACCTCTAATGGATGATCACTGAAAGGTGAAAAACTGATGGGGAACTTTATAACATTATGTTAGCCATTAACAACTGAACCCATGATTCATTCTCTTTTTTTTTTGTTCTCTTTTTTTTTATTAATTAAAAAAAAATTAACTAACACAACATTTAGAAATCATTCCATTCCATGATTCATTCTTAATATCACTAAAATTGAGACAACCATTTTAGGCCACTTCATATGACACAATATGAAATACATAACAGTATTAAGTGAAGTATTTAAGTATTTTCACCAAAATAAAATGAGGCTTAATTTAATCAAGCTTCTACATCTGCATGAGCAATACGGTGACCCCCCCTAGCCACATGTGATGATTAGCTATTGAAATGTGGCTAGTCTGAATTCAGATGTACTTTAAATTTTAATATACTCACTGGATTTCAAAGACTTTACATGGAAAAAAGAAAGTAAACACCTCATTATTTTTATATTGATTACATGTTGAATGACAGTATTTGGGGTATATTAAGATGACAGAAAATATATTAGATTTAATTTCACGTATTTTTTTAAAACTTTTTACTGTAGCTATTGAAAAATTTACTTACTTACTTCTCCCTTTATATTTTTATTGGAGAGCGCTACTCCAGACCTTCCAATATTACATAAATCAACAGCATAAGAAACACAAATGACACAAGAAAGTAATCAACCAAATTCAGCACATAGGAAGTGCTAAAACTTTCAATAGTGTCATGAATTTTTAAGTGAGGGTAGGAGGGCACAGGAGAACTTTCATTTATGGACCTGGATTGGAATCTGGTTTGAACAAAGTTATTTTTAAAAATTTGAGACAAAGGAAGAAATATGAATCTAGATTGACTATCAGATGACATGGAATTACTGTCAATTTCGCTAGGTGTCATAATGGAATTGTGTTTTGTGTAGTTGTAATTAAGAAGTTAGGATTTAAGGAATGATTATGGTTGCTGAATCATTACACAGATATTCCTTTATGCCTTGTGGTATACTGAAATAGACAAGATGGAAATAGCTGAAATCTTTAACTGTAATACAACTGCTTTGATCTCTGATAATGATTGCAAAACCTTTATCTTGTGCCCTTATGATTGTTAAGTAAAAACCTTGTGACTGATTCTCACTTGTACCCATTTTATCTGGTTTTGGACATTTGAGTCTTGTGATCACTAAAGACAGCCCTTAATACTTACTAACGAAGGGTCTTGGGTCAGCCCAGACCTAACTCACCCTAAGCCCAGTTATCTTGATAACTGAAGCTGGATCTAACATGCGCAGGGGCTAAGACTTCACCTCATTATGATACTAAATTTCACATCCATCATCATATTAAGGCCACCAACTTTCTTATATATGTTGTGATTATGCGTGTAATCAAGCTGCACATGCTTAGTAATTAAACCATCTGTAATTACATCATCCAGAGCCACTGTGCTCATTATCCTAAAACCTGCCCATCTTTTAATATTATAAAACTATCAGAATTACTGCCGTTCAGGGAGACAGATTTTGGGGCAAATGTCCATCTGCTCTCCTGCTTCATGCCTAACAATAAAATTTTCTCTCTTTGAAACTCTGATGTCTCAGGAATTGGTCACTGAGCATATCAGTTAAAGAATTTACCATCTTTATCCAGTAATATTGTTAAAAATTCTATCTGCTAGATTGCCGGAGACCTGGGTTCAATTCCCGGTGCCTGCCCAGGCAAAAGAAAATTCACCTGCTAGATAGATACTGAAGTCTTTAAAATACTTTAAAAACATACAAAAAAAAATATGTGAAACAATACTGACCAAATGTTGATACTCAAACTAGGCGAGATAAACAGGTTTCATGATATTGTTCCTGCCACTTCTGTGAATGCTGGAAAATTTCCATAGCATCACACTGCATGCGTTCATTTTAAGAGCTTCTGCAAAACTCCTGTTTTAGCTTACTTTCACCACAGCCACTTTATGGATGTGCAACTTTAATATATTCTGAGTTTTGATGTATATTGGATATAGGACAGATATGAAAATTTCTTGTGTAGTCTCATTTACAACTGCTCCATTGTGCCAATTCATTGCCTTTTGCACTTGATAGGCGATTTATTTTTAAAGAGCATCTGATAAATGCTCAGATCTGAAATGCAAATTACACAGATCTGTCACTCCATCAAGGTGGAATAAAAGCTGCCACTAAACAGCTAGAATTAAAGTCACTGAGAAATTAGAGCCAAATTTCCAAAGTGGTTTCAAAACATCAACACAGAAATACTTATTAAAGGGAGACCTACTCCAAACTGAAGAGGGGATTCAAGCACATGTTGAACTTCCAACATTTTAAAAACTGAATAAGAACTCCTCAAAATGCCGAAAACAAAATGAAAAAGTTCACTGACTCTTCAAAAAAAGTTGAAAAAAATCTCATGAATTATAATAACTTGCTATAAACTTTATAAATCTAAAATGTCTGTTAAACTGATACAAACAATGAGGCATTCTTTCTTTTTCTTGCCTATATAACTAAATGGCATTAAGCCAGCTTTTTTAACTCATTAAAAAAAAGGGGGGCTTTACAAATCATTTAAATTTCCCATTTAAATTCATACCAGGTAAGTGAAGGAACCCAAGAAAACAGAACCTGTATCAAATTAATATGACTCTAAACAGTAATCCTAGAAGTTAGTAAACTATTCACGGAGATAAAAATTTTTTAATTATATTTAAAAATTTAAAATTATGGTTCTAATAATTGAAAATGCAATCTCTTAAAGTTTAGAATCTAAAAAATATTACGTGAACAGAGTTCAGATCTCATTTTACAAAGTTTGAACAATGGAGACCTCTTAATAGGGAACGAATATTTAAAACATAAATGCAGGGTCCCACACTGCTAAAACAGAAGTAACCCTTTTACTGCGCAATATACTGGAGGGCTCTCGTCAATCACTTCAACTACTCCTCTCAACTTATCTAAATCTTCTCAAGTACAGATACTATTAGTTCAAGTAAGCCTAAGCATTCAGGTACTATTGATTCTTCATTTTAACACAAAGACCAATCAATGGTTTGTAGCCTGCCCAACAAACAAATAGTAGTGGAGGATCCAATATGAGCCAGGTAGTATGACTCCAGAGCCCATTATGTAGAAGCTATGCTGCCTTTCCTAAATTTACTGTGCAAAATACAACATAGGCATTTAGATAGCATTTCTACATTATGAAACATTATTCTTATCTTTCCTCTTACTCAAGCCTGCCAACTGAGGATTACCTAGCCTCTACTATGTACAACGGAGTAATAATTAAATCCTTATTTAACATATTATACCTATAACCTTAAAGTCATAGCCACAATACGCAAAACATCTCAGTCAGCTTTTGGGATATGAGGGGAGAAAGAAAAAGGAAGAACAGGAAAACTCTTAGGGCTGAATTACAACATCAACGAAACAATTTATTTAATCCAGACCTTACCTAAAACCTGGCCAGCAATCATTCTGCCATCCTCTCCTGCTACAGCAGCCCGGGCATTTCTCTCGTTAACATACTGAACGAAGGCAAAGCCCTTATGAACAGAGCAACCCACAATTTTGCCATACTTCGAGAAGATTGCCTCCACATCAGACTTCTTCACCACCAAGGTATTGAGATTTCCAATGAATACACGGGAGTTCATGGAGCGGGGATCTGTCTTGTTGGTAACATTGCTGGCCATGGTGTTTGATGATACGGTTTGTCACAAAGCTGAAAAATTGGAAGGAAAAAAATACATTAGGGTGAACAGTTGTTAAAAATCAAACTTCTTGATAAAATTTACTCTATTCTTATTCTGAGCCAGTATGACTATCAGACAATTTAAAGGGATCTTGCAGCAGCAAATGAATCAGATCAAGTATACTGCTGTATAAAGACCAAAGCTCAAGAATATATTTTTCAATAAGCCCAACTTCCTCTTCTCTAAACTATTCCAGCTGCACTAAACTATCATTTCTCAAGAAAAAAATAAAACCCTCTTTTAGACTACTGGTCACACAATCCACTTGGACATTACTAAATCCTAGTTACCCCCCCCCCTTTTTTAAGTCCTCAAACAAGTAAGTACTTCCCAAAACTCTCTATTTCTGTTTAAGTTTTCATCTTCCCACTCATGCAGCCAGTTCTTTCCACTTATCAATATTAGCTACATCTTTCTGTATATGGGCTTCACTAAAATGAGCCTCACTCACTCCCCCACCCCAATATACAAAATTTCAAATGCGTCCCAAATCTTTAAAATGAAAGTGGATAACTGACTCTTAAGCCTTCAAGAACAATGAACCTCACTATGAAAATAAAGGCATTAAATTAAATAGAACCCATTCATTCTGGACATACATATTTCCAAGTATTTCAAATTATTTATATTATGCTGCAAATATATCAACACCATCTTTTTTAGTACAGATACTTTTAACCTAGTTTTGATGTGATGACCTAGAATATAAGGACATTAATACTAGATGGTGATGATGATAAAACTAGCCATTGGATCATTACATAGATCAACAGAGGAATAGGGGGAGCAAGGAATAGGACTCAGACTGCTTAAAAACAAAAACATCTTTATGTATGTTATGGAAGTTCATTCCTATTATAATTAATGGAAATTCATGCTAATACCATCTTACATCCTTTGTAAGTGAAATGTTTAACCTAACAACCTTTTAGCTTTTATATAAATTTGCTGCCCTTTCCCACTCCAACCCCCAATCTTGAATAGGTGTTGGATGAACCAACCATAGTTAGCTTTAGAGTAACATTCTGAAGATATTTCCCATTCATCTCATTGAAACAAACATACTGTAGAAACTCAAGTCAAAAGATATCAGGGTGGGCTAAGGTGGCTCAGTGGCAGAGTTCTTGCCTGCCATGTCGGAGACCCGGGTACAATTCCCGGTGCCTGTCCATGTTTAAAAGAAAGAAAAAGATATCAAACAAAATCTAAAATCTACTGCTTTCCAATCTTCAAGTGAATCATGACAAACTAGCTCTTAAGGATTATGCAAACTGTTTTATAATGTACCTAAAAAACATGTAGTATATTATTTGTACATAACCCCTACCTTTCTGACATAAGTCAGTTAACAGGGAGAACTAGTTTAAAAGCTATTAATAACTGATCTTACCTCCTATCCTTACTGAAATTCAAGAAATAATCTGTCTTCTATCTTAATTTCTAATTTGTCTAAACAGATTCTAAAGGAAATAATTTCTTAATCCTTTTATTATCAGATTAAACAATGAAAATTTACCAGCAAAACAGTAGATCCCAATGGCCTTTCAAGTCTAAGTAGGCAAGGCAAAAATCCTGACAACACTAAGTGTAATTATGTATATAGAAACTTGCTAAAAGGCTTAAGTGGCTTCACACACTACTGCTGACCTTAAGGTTTGCTGTTATTACAAGTAGAGACATAAGTCAGTTTTCTACAAATATTTTTCAGAGTAAATACATCTATGGTAAATATAGATAAAAATATTTCTGGGTTTATTCTACCCTCCTATAATCTGGAGCAGATGATGGTATGGTAGCCCATGACAAACTCTGGGATTTGTCCTGTAACTACTTCTTGAAGAGGGTTTTGAAAACTACTGCTTTTTTCTTTATTTGCTTTGTACATATAGTATATTACACAACAAATATATGGGTTTAATAAGAAGAAATTACCCTAGAAAGATAGGGCAAGGACCCTACATGCTACATGGGTAAAAATACCCAACAAATAGATCAATAGCCCATTCAAGGGGTTGTGCTTTGAACCATGGATTTAAGTGACAGCACAGCCAGATATGCTAAAAAAAAAAAAAAACAGGAACACCCACATACATCTACTCCTAAAGACTTAACCAAGAGTCACTGAATGAAAACAGGGACCAGGGCCATTTGAGAGGATAAAATATCATAAACATGGTCCTCACAGAGTTTACATTCTAACGGTATTACTGTAAAAACATTTTACTGAAAAGGGAATATATTTCTCAAAGATTTAGAAATCAAATTATTTCAGATGACACTTTGCCCTACACTTCTAACATTTAACATACCTTACTTATAAGATATATATGGAAAGGGGAAAGATGGTCAATACCCTAAATGCAAAGAGACTACTGGAAAAGACCTAGAGTTCCTGGAAGAAAGCAACAACAGGATAGTATAGTTTTTGAATCTTTCTAAAAGCCCATGAAAACAAAGCTAGATGGCTAAATTGATGGTGATAATAACACATTATGAACATAATTAAAAGCACTGAATTATATACTTGAATATGGTTAAAAGCGAAAATTTTAGGTTGTACATGTCACTAGAATGAGAACTTTTTAACAAAACAAAAGAGTGGATCAGAGAACCCTAGTGAAAATCATGAACTATAATCATAGTATAATAATATTCTTTCATCGATTTTAACAAATGTACCACACTAATACAAGATGTTAATAATAGAGGGTACATCAGAACTCTGTATTTATGCATAATTTTTCCGTAAACTTACAACTTCTGAAATAAAAGGAATCATGTAGCAAAACTGAAAACTAATGGGCAAAACATTTACAATAAAACTAGGTGTTAAGGTATTCCAACGAAGACCTCAAAATACAAGCTAAAACTCACAAGATCTGCACGGGTATCACTGACTGAACAAAAGGAAGCAACCAGTACTGAAAAAAATGCAGAAACATAAGAATCCCAAAATATATGGTGAGTTTTTATAGGAAAGCAAAGGGAGCCAATTTTAAGAAAAGGAGAAGTGGGAATACATTTTCCTGCTTTAATACTTGGGTGAGCCAAGAGACTATATGTAAAAAGCTGAAGGAACCAGAGCAGTTTTAGTTCCTTTATAAATTCTCAAAACTAACACAGAATGCCCCTGTGTGCCCTTCAACCACTATCTGGCCCACCAAAATACCTATTCTGCATTTATAGTAATCATTTTTCTTCCTTTTTAAATAATTCTACCACCTAAACGAGTATCTCTAAACACAACAGCCATGCCCATTAAAATGAGCCTACCTAAACACAATAGCCTTGCCCATTAAAACAAATTTAATGTATCTTTTAAGGCTCTTTTAATCAGAAAATTCCTTCTATTTCTTTTTTCAACTTAAAGTTTATCTGTTAAGCGATTCCTGCCATACAGCATACAAAAATAAACATGTATATATAAGTAAATATATGTAAATAAATAATCTGTTGAAGAATCCAGGGCATTCATTTGACATCTAGTTTCCCAGCCTGGATTTTCCAGATTTTCATACTCAGTACAGTTCAACATTATTTCTCCATACTGTGCATTTTCTGAAAATTGGCAGCCTACTCCAAAGTCTTGATCAGAATCATGCTTGATCACTTCACATTGCTAATTTGAAATACTGTTCCTTAAATTCCATCATGTTTCCCTAGCTATTTTGGTGCCTCAGGCTTCTAACAGATTACTACTAAACAAGTCAAAAACAATGGCTCCTTAGGGTTCTTCTATGTTGGTAACAGTTTGACTGTAGTCTTGATACACTTAAATCAGTTTTGCTGGGTATAAAAATCTTTGGATCACATTTTTTTCCCTTACATATTACTACTCCATTTAATTCTGAAAGATTTTCTGGCTGTCACAAGATTATTTCAAAGTGGAAACCTTGGAGGCAAAAGTTCCACTTCCTAACCTGAAAGTTACAAGGACTTTTGTTTTATAACGAGACATTAAGCTTTTCTTTTCTCTTTTAATGCATGAGATATGAACAGACCTCAAATAAGTGATGAGGCTTTTAAAAAGAACTGGTAGGGAAGAAAGAAATGGGAGACTACACTTACCAAAATTTATCTTAAAAATGGTACAGTGTCAAAGAAATAACAGATTTCAAGTATAAAACACAAACTACAGAATGGGTTGACTTCTGCTTTTTACTTTATTCAGAAATGAAGCATCTGCTCTACATGCATATATGTAAAATACAAGATTTTGTAACACATCCAGTATTCAAATAACCAGCAACTGAGATCTGCAGAAAATTTAGAGAACTTTAAAATGTTTGCCAAAAGGCAGTATTTAAAAATTGTGAATTATATATAAAAGGAATTGTACATTATACATAAAATACATGCTTCATTGGGACAGGACAGAAATATGCCCCAGAGTGTTTTTATTTCTGTTGCTTGTGGTTCTTCATAGCTTTCTATATTTTCCAAATTTTCTGCAATGAACATGTAGGTTTGTTATTAGTTTGATTTTTCTTTTTTGGGCAGAAAAAGTCAAACACATTAACACTCAATCAGGAAAACCATATGAAAGAAAAAAGAGAGATCAGATTAGTGACTAAATGCACAAATTTTAAAAATGTTTTTGCATAAGGAAGAACAATGGAATGCCATCACTGCAGGGTGCTGAAAGTAGATGGTAATTAATATTTTAAAATTTCAACTTATGTGTGAGACTTAAGCAAAAAATGCTTATTTGGTACAAAATATTTATTTTGACTAGTGCATTTCCTAATATAACTTATGTAGACAGCTTGGTTGAACACCATAAGTACATGGAACCTTGGGTAGGACATGAGATTTTGTTAGTTTGTTCAGAGTGATGCCCCAATGAATTCAAGTAATTTGATCAGTGAATGGAAAACTATCTGCAAAGTCCCCTCCGGGGAATGGTGAGAACAGGAGAAAATTCAACCTCCCCAAGTTGAATTCTTGATATGCTCATAAGCAGTCTGGACAATCAAAGCTATAGGCTGAGCCCCCAGTCTTGGGGTTTGTTCATAGGAAACTTAACCCCATAAAGAATAAGTCAAGCCTACTTAAAATTTAGGCCTAAGAGTCACCTCCAAGAGAGGCTCTTTTGTTGCTCAGATGTGGCCTCTCTCTCCAGCCAACATAAAAAGTTAACTTACCACCCTCTCCCTGTCTACATGGGACATGACTCCCAAGGGTGTGGACCTCCCTGGCAACATGGGACAGAAATCCTAGAATGAGCTGAGACTCAGCATCAAGGAATTGAGAAAACCTTCTCGACCAAAAGGGGGAAGAGTGAAATGAGACAAAATAAGTGTCAATGGCTGAGAGATTTCAAACAGTCGAGAGGTTCTCCTGGAGGTTATTCTTACCCATTAAATAGGTATCACCTTGTTATTCAAGATGTAATGGAGAGACTGGAGGGAACTGCCTGAAAATGTAGAGCTATGCTCCAGTAGCCATGTTTCTTGAAGATAATTGTATAATGATATAGCTTTCACAATGTGATTATGTGATTGTGTGATTGTGAAAACCTTGTGTCTGCTGCTCCTTTTATCTACCGTGTGAACAGACAAGTAGAACATATGGAATAAAAATAAATAATAGGGGGGACAAATGTTAAAATAAATTTAGTATGAAATGCTAATAAAAGCAAGGGGTAAGGGGTATGGTATGTATAATCTTTTTTTGTTTTTGCTTTATTTCTTTTTCTGTTGTCTTTTTATTTCTTTTTCTGAATTGATGCAAACGTTCTAAGAAATGATCATGATGATGAATATGCAACTATGTGATGACACTGAATTACTCATTACATATGCAGAACAGAATCATCATGTTAAGAATATTTTTGTTTGTTAATTTAAAAATAATAATAATAAATAAATAAAGAGATCAGATGTTTTAATCCAGGTCTTAAAACATCTATTTTACACAAACATTCAAATGTTTTGACATCAGCCCCCTCATCTTCTACCTACTGTCACCTCCATTTCAAGACTAGTTTTTCTTTCTTCAACTATGTAAACCCAGTTCTTCTTAGTCTACATATTAGCTGGAATTTATTAGTCTAATAATCCCACCAAATAATAAAATAACATTCATCAGCATGATTTATCTAACTGTAGTCAATCTAGTATTTTAAAGGAAAATAAGTTAGAGTTCATGGGTATACAGTTATTCTAGCTTTTTCCCCTTCTCAAAAATCAGAAGTTTCTGGACAAACCTAATTACTCCATAATTTGAGAGACTAAAGTACTCTAGCCACAACCTTTAAAATTTTCCTAAGCAAAAACTTAGAACAGCCATAGCCCAAATACCTCTGAAGAGTGAAAGACATCAAAGGTGGAGTTATACTGAGAAAGTGGAGTTTAAAAATGAGTATGAGTGCTATATCAGCATACTGATATTTCTTTTAGTCTCCAGTACCTTAGAGCAGGGAGAAATAAAAACCTAAAATTGTAGAACTATAACCTATGCCAAACTCTGAAATCTGTTCTACCACTAATTGTTGCAACATACTTTTGAAATTTATTGTTTATTTTGTATATGCTATTTTTCACAAAAAAGAAAAAAAAGAGAAGGAAGAGTATAATATAGAAGGTAGGATTTAACAAATGAATATGACTGCTATTTTGATATTTCTTTTCGTCTCCAGTGTCTTGCAGCAGCTAGAAGAAAAGAATGAAAAATCCTGGAACTGTAGCCCACACCAAACGTTAAAATACACTTGGAAATTTATTGCTTTTTTTATATATGTTATTTTTCACAATTAAAGAAAAGTTTAAAAAATTTTCTAAACAAAATGAGATCCAAAGTGATCATAATCAAGCTCCTTTCTCAAGTAGAATTCAGAGTAAGAATTGTACATAAGAAAGCACATACAATTTTTAACACAGATAAGAGTCCACCTGGATCAGGATGGTGGCGTTAAATGCTTTAGGGCAGCCTCCCCAAAGAAGTCTGAACACCAACAACAGTAACAAACAGAAACATCTTTCTTAAAGCTCCAGAAAACATTTAAAGGACTTCAGTAACAGCTAAATGCTTAATTAAGAAAAAGTTTACTTAAAAGTGGTAAGATCAATAGAAGTACTGACTAATGGAATAGAATCAAGAGTACAGAAATAGACCACCAAATCTATGGTCAATTGATTTTTGACAAGGCTCCCAAATGCTCTGAAGCAGGACAAAGTAGTTTTTTCAATTAATGGGCATGGGAGAACTGGATATCAACAGCCAGAAGAAGAATAAAAGAGGACCCTTACATTACATCCTATACAAAAATTAACTCAAAGAGAATCAAGTACCAAAATAAAATAAAAGCACCATAAAGCTTATAGAAGGAAATGTAGGTAAACATCTTCAAGACCTAGTAATAGGAGGTAGCTTCCTAAACTTTATAACCAAAGCACAAGCAACAAAAGAAAAAATACATAAATGGCAACTCCTCAAAATCAAATGCTTCTGCACCTCAAAAGACTTTGTTAAAAAAGGTAAAGAGGCAACAAACTCAATGGGAGAAAATATCAGCTAATTATATACCAGGCAAAGGTTCGCTATCCTGTACACATGAAGAAACCATACAACTCAACAACAAAAGAATAAGCAACCCAATTATAAAATGGGCAAATGCCATGAACAGGCATTTATATGAAGAGCAAATACAGATGGCTCAAAAGCACATGAAAAGATGCTCACTTTCATAAGCTATAAGGCAAATGCAGATCAAGACTACAACAAAATACCACCTCACATCTATAAAACTGGATGCTATTATATGAACAAGAAACTATAAATGTTGGAGGATGTGGAAAAATTGGGACACTTACGCACTACTGGTGGGAATGTATAATGGTACAGCCACTATGGAAGACAGTTTTGTAGTTCCTTAGGACAACTAAGTATTGTGTTGCCGTATGAGCCAGCAATACTTGGTATATACTAAGAGCTGAAAGCAATGACAGACATCTGCACACTCATGTTCACAGCAGCATTATTCACAATCGCCAAAAGATGGAAACAATCCAAATGTCCACCAACAGACAAGTGTATTAACAAAATGTGGTATATACACACGATGGAATATTATGCAGCAGTAAGACAAAATGAAGATAGGATTCAACAAATGAATCTAAATGCTGAATCATTAAATTGATACCTCTTTTAGTCTCCAGTATCTTAGAGCAGCTAAAAGTAAAAACCTAAAATTTTGGAAATGTAACCCATGTTAAACCCTGAAATATGTTTTACAACCAATTATGGTACTGGGCTTTGAAATTTATTGCTTTTTTGTATATGTTATTTTTTGGGAAAAAATGACATCCTGAAGTATATGACAAGATGGATGAATCTTGAGGACATAATGCTGAGTGAAATAAGCCAAACACAAAGGGACAGATAGATACTGTATGAATGCACTTTTATGACCATGGTAAAGGTGGCTGAAGGATGCCCAGGCTCAGAAGCAGACTGGTGAACAATGGCGTGCACACCTATCTGATCGAATATTATGCTGCTACAAAAAGGAAAGAAGTCATGAGGCATGCAATTATGTGAATGAACATTTTTTATTTTGGTGCTTCTGCTTTGGGTATAAAGTTTAGGACACTACCTCCTACTACCAGGTCTTGAAGATGTTTCCCCACATTTCCTTCTATAAGCTTTATGGTGCTTATATTTTATTTTATTTTATTTATTTCGGTGTTTGATTCACTCTGAGTTAATTGCTTGGTGTCTGGTCAGCCTCTCCTCCATCCTTCACTGGCTCAACATGGACACTCCTGCAAAACCTGGTACAGATTCCTCCTTCCTTTGGAGGGAGCAAGTAATCCTCTTGTACATACTGGGAACATGTACACCTGGCCCAATGTGAAAGTTAGTGACCCGAGGAACTCGCTGTCCCAGAACCTAACTTGAACTTTGAAAGTAGCTCATTGAAAACTCCTACAAAATACTGGGAAAACAGTCATGTTGTGCTGCATGAGTCAAGATATGGCTGTCTAGGGCATTTCAGGAGAGCTTTGTCTTACTGCTGGTTGCATATTGCATACAAGCTTAAGGAACAGACATTTCAGAGTCTAAATTCTAGTGGATAACACATTAAAATATCCAAAAGCCCAGGCTTCAACAAAAAGTTACAAACATACAAAGAAGCAGAAAATGATGACTCAGGCAAAGGGGAAGATTAAAGCATTGGAAACCACTGATGAGGACAGACCTAGAACACATACAAGACTTAAAAAATGGGCCTAATAAATATGCTCAAAGAACTGAAGGAAGACATAGACAAACAACTAAAGGCAAGCTGGAAAACTACAGATTAAACATTAAAGTTATCAATATAGAGACAGAAAATATGAAAAGGAACTAAACAGAAGTAAAGACCATAGTAACAAAAATTTAAAAATCCCTAGTAGGGCTCAACAGCAAATTGAAATTCATATAAGAAAGAATCAAAGAACTTAAAGATAACACAGTGGAAATCAACCCATCTGAGAAGTAGAAAGAATGAAGACAACTAACAGAGCTCAGGAACATGGGAAACACTATCAAGCATACCAATATATGCATTGTGGGAGTCCTGGAAAGAGAAAAGAAAAAGGAGTGAACATTCAAAGAAATAATGGTAAGGAATTCTGAAAGCCATAAGGGAGTCTTGATAATATTAACTGCTGATTTCACTTGAAACAATCTAAGCAAGAAAGCAATGGAATAGCTAACATGCTGAAAAAACTGCCAAAAATTCTATATCCCACAGATCTCCTTCAAAAATGACAGAGATTAAGACATTACCAGATAAAACCTGAGTTTAGGCAAACCCCACAGAAGTTAAACAGAGTTCTGTGAGTTGAACATAAAGGACAATAGACTACAGAGTGAAGTTACACACAAAAATTAAAATCTTTGGTGAGGGTAAAGATATGGATATGTATAAAGTCCCGTGCGCTTGTACTTTCGGTTTTTAGCTCCACTTTTTATTTCCCAAAGGATCTCAAAGGCAATTGCATAAAATGTAATCAGAATCAGTGCTCCTGAACTCTTAAAGTATAAACATGTTATTTGTGACAGAAACTACATAAAGGCGGGAAGACAGAGGGATATAGGAACATATGTTGTGGTATACTATTAACATCAGGTGGGTGATATTCAAAGTAAAGGACACTGTTGTAGATTTAGGATGTTAAATTTAAGGCCCATGGTAACTACAAAGAAACTACTGAAGAATGTAAAAGGTCAACGAGACAGAAATGAGAGTAGATTGCCAAGGGGTGGATGGGAGTTAATACATAATGGGGATAGGAATTACTCTGGGGAGACTGCAAAGTTCTAGATTTAATGGAAGGTGGCTATTCAAGGTCCCTTGCCCTTGGCAAGGTTCCATAATATCATGAATGTGATTAATACCAATGAATGGTAAACTGGGGAGTGGTTGAGATGGCATCCCTATTCTTATACATGGCAATGTCCAAGGAACAGTATGTATGCAATCTACACTCAAGTATTAAAAGTATTCATTTCCCAGTGCCTGCCCAGGTTAAAAAGAAAAAAAAAGTATTTGGTAGGGTTTATAAGTAAAGCCCTCTTCTAACTTCCTAGCCTATAGCTATTTGGTATGACATACAATTTCACACTAAATGGGTTGTGTTTAAAAAAGCATACAGCAATTATAAAAAGGCAAAAAGACAAACCACTAGATGCCTCTGATAAGGGTTCACAACAAGTCTGAACGAACATTAAATTCTGAATGGAGAAAACAAGAAAAAACAAACTAACAGATTCCTAGTTATTGGTTATCCCCTCGCAGAAAGTAGAGGCAGACCAGAATGATGCCAATGTTTTAAAAATGATCGTGCTGATGAACACACAACTATGTGATTATACTGTGAGCCACTGATTGTATACTTTGGATGGAATGTATGGTATATGAAGATATCTCAATAAAAATACATTTAAAAATTTTTTTAAAAAGTAGAGGCAGAGGAAGAGCTACTACAGATACCATGGATATGCTTTTTATGTGACTGTAAAAATTTAGAAATGGATAGCACAGTACTGACTGTAGCACAATAATATAAGTACACTGCATGAAACTGAATATGTGAATGACAGGGAGGAGGGCTGGGGGCACATATGAAACCAGAAGGAAAGACAGATGATAAAGACTGAGATGGTATAATCCAGGAATGCCTAGAGTGCACAATGACAGTGACTAAATATACAAATTAAAAAACGTTTTTGCATGAGGAAGATATTGCAAGGTGCTAAAAATAGATGGTCATTCATATTTTAAGACTTCAACATCTGTGTGAGACTAAAGCAAGAAATATTTCTTTGGTGCAAAATTTGTATTTTGACTAGTGCATTTCCTAATTTAATTTATATGGACAGTTTAATTGAACACCATAAGTATATGGAACCTTGAATAGGGTATGAGATTTTGTAGGTTTGTCCAGGTTAGTGTGATGCCCTAATAAATCCCAGAGTGATATGAACAGTGAATAAATAAGTATTTACAAGTACCCTTGGGGGAACGAGAAGAATGGGGGAAAATTCAGCTTCCCCATTTGGAGGATTACTGACATTCTCGCAAGCAGTGGGGACAACCAAATCAATAGGCCAAACCCTTAATCTTGGGGTTTGTTCCCATGAAACTTATCCCTACAAAGCAAAGTCTGCATCCTGTCTGATTCACTAACAGAGTTTCACTTTACCCTGGTTTCCAGAAAAACAGAATTCTACCACAGGTCCAACAAAGAATCAAAGAGAAGAGAAAGGAAAAACAAGATTAAATATACACCTAGAGGTTCTTGGGTGATAATAGCACTCACATTGATAGTTCTTGTATAAGTGCATGAATGCGTACATAATATAGAATAAAACATTTATTATATTTATGGAGATTAGGTTTTCATTTTAAGTTCTTATTGCTTTAATTTCATTCAACAAAGGATCACAAAGGCATATCTCCTGAGTGAAAGTCAAAACCAGGAATATTATTATACTTTTACTGCTTTAATAGATAAGGATCTATGTGCCTGTTTAATCATATGTGTAATCTAAAGCAATAAAACACAAGATTTTAGTGGCATATTGGCAGTGTGAAGAACAAAAAAAAGGGAAGACTTTTGGATACAGAAATTGGTCTCAATTTTCTCTTCTACCTTCCTTGTCATGTACTAAAACCAAATAATAAATCAATAATCTGGTTCAATGAAATCCCAATAAAAATACCAACGGCCTTCTTTGTAAAAATGGGAAAGATACCAATTTTACATGGAAGGGGCAAGGAACCCTGAATGGCCAAAACCATCTTCAAAAAGAGACAAAGTGACCCACACTTTCCAATTTCAAACCCTGTTACAAAGCTACAATAACCAAAATAATCTATTTAAAATGGCTCTGCAACCTAAATATAGGAGCAAAAACTGCAAAACTCTTAGCAGAAAACAGAAGTACCTGGTGGACCTCACATTGGACAATGGATTATTAAATGTTACACCAAATCATGAACAAGCGATAAAGCAGATCAATTGGACTTCATCAAAATTAAACACTTTTGTACATAGAACTAGTTATCAAGAAAGTGAAAAGAAACCTGCAGAATGGAAGAAAATACTTGGAAACCAGGTATGTGATAAGGGTTTAATTTCCAAAACATATAAAAACTCACTAAAGTTCAACAAATAGACAATCCAATTAAATAAATGGAAAATAACTTGAACAGACATTTCTCCAAGGAGAGATTTATCAATGGCCAATGAAAACATACTCATCATTAGTTGTAAGGGAAATGCAAATCAAAACTACAATACCACTTCATACCCACTAGAATGGCTCATACTGAAACAAACGAAAATAAATACAAGAAAGGATGGGGAGAAACTGGAATACTCATTTGAAACATTTGTCAGCAGAAATGTTCAACAGTGCAGCCACTCTGGAAAACAGTTTGACAGTTCCTCAAAGTTAAATACAGAACTACCATACAACTGAGCAATCCCACTCCAAAAGAATCTCAAGTACTGAACAGATATTTGCAAACTGATGTTCACAGAAGCATCATTCACAAAATCCCTAAAAGTAGAATAATGAGAGTACCCATCAACAGATGAGTGGATAAATAAAATGTGGTAAAGAATTAAATATTACTCAGCCTTAAAAAGGAAGGCAATTCTGATACATGCCCCTGCATGGATGAACCCTGAAGACATGTTAAGTGAAATAAGACACAAAAGGACAGCTATTGTAACAGTCCAACCTATATGAAATAGCTTGAGTCCAACCTATATGAAATAGGGAGCCAATGAGTAACGGGTGCAGGGTCTCTGTTCAGGGTGACAAGAGTGATGATGGGAGCACAACACTGAATGTGAAATAAATGAATATAAAATGCAATGAAACGAAATGCCATTGAAATGCTTGGACAAGGTAGAGATGGGGAATTTTAAGTTGTGTATGTTTCCATAATTTAAAAAGAAAGAGACCAAAGAGACAATGACAATTAAATGCATTAAATTATCCTCGAAACTAGATCTAATAACGGAGGAGAAAAGGCCAAATGCCAAAATGCCCAAAGGACATTATTGGGACAATTTAAAAAATTGGAATGTAGTCTGTATGCTTAATACAAAGTTAAATTTCTTTATCTTGGTAACTGTCCTTTTTGTGGCTGCATAAATGAGTATCCTTGTTCTTGGGTTAATATATATGGAAGCATTAAATGCCAAAGGAACACGATGTATACAACCTAATCTCAAGAAAAGTTTAGAAGACATACAGAGAATGCAACAAATGTGAAAAAATATTAAGAACTGGTAAATCTGGATAGGGGATATATTTAGAGCTCTCTGCTTTTTTATTTTCAACTTTCCTTTAAGTTTGAAATCGTTTAAAAATTTTTTACAAAACTGCATCTGTCTGGGACGCAAGCAAATCTGTCAACTTTATCTCCTATTATGCATTCTCCTTTCAGTTCCAAGGAACCTAAGATTTTAAAAAATTATCATGCCTCTCTGCCCTCCTAGAAGTAAATCCATCTTGGACTGCCAATTTAGCTAAAACCTTTAAATTCTTTTTAACTACTATTCAACTTCTCTCATGTTCATATTAAATCTCAAGTGAGATTCAAATCAATTTGTCTTAAGTTTCAGGTTTAGCAAGCAAAGTGGGAAAAACAGGTTGAACTATGTGATAATCATGAGAAAAAAAGGGCTATTCAAAAATGGTCCAGACACAGAGAGGTTATTAATGTCATGGAATTTGCAAGCATTAGCCTCTTGCCTTTATATCGAAACTATAGAACTCCATCTTTTGGGAAAGGGTTGAGAGGGGCTGTACATTAAATACTTGACAAGTTTTCAATACCACTGCCACTGATTTAGACTGTTTTCAGTATCTTTCTAGTCATTATTTATTGTAAATAGGAGCAGAAAATAGGTAAAGAAACCACACCAAGATATTTTTACTGGGCATTTCAGCAAATCCTCCCTTCTCCTCACCTAAACAGGCTTATCACAGTATACTTGGGGGGGGGGGGGGATCCAAGATAATATTAGTATGGCTTATCAGTCATCAAATTACACTAGATACAGAACAAAGGATATCATTTATATCAGATTAAAAAATTCTTATATTTATTTTATTACTTTCCATAATCTAAACTAGCCTTTACGTTCCATTCAAATTAGATGCAACTGCCATACACCAAATATGCTAAATGTAAAAATTATTTCCCACCTTTCTTAGAAGAATTTTAAAGAGAAAGTCACACTAGATGGCAGCAATGAGTTGGCAATTTCTAAAAGAGATGAATAATTCTTGGTTCCACAGTTTTCCTCCTTCAGTCTGACTTGCACAATTTCTTGTCAAAGTCTCTCATCTGGTATCAGTTAAAGTTTTCTTTCACCACATTTCAGCTATTTTGCCTCTTCAGGTCCCTTGTCCTTCTTGGTACACTTTTCCACACTACTTTTCTATTTCTCTCTTCTGGCTATCTTCTTAGTATTGTGCCACCTATCGATCTTTATTGCTTTCATCAACTAACTCCCTCCGACCTCTTCACAAAGGCCAACAATGAATTTCCAATATACCAGTAAAAAAAGAGAACAGTATTTTCACTTGTTCCATCCCCAAAGGTCATTTATCAATAATGAAGACATCATCTCAAAGCAGAGACTAATATATAAAGACATTTAGCATGGGAAAATAGTACCATGTTGTTGCTTTCAGGACATCTTCAAGACATGAAAAAACAGTTCACCATTTTTAGACTATACTAACTATACTCACTGCTATGTCAAAGGATGAAAACTAAGAGGATATTTATAAATTATAAGTGGAGAAAAATATGGATTTCATCCCCTAGCTCTTCTCTTTACTGTACATTAGGAATATGATTATCTCCCTTTCTATTTTCCTTTGACATAAAACATCTTTTTCAAACTGTTCCCCATGCTGGCCATCTTATATGAATGAGAAATGGTGCCTTGCAACAAGTACAACTTAATCTTGTAAATGCCCTTTTGAACATAATAGTCCAAATGTGGCTGGACTACAGCAAGTGCCAGATACTATTATTTCTGCTAATTTTGACATTGTCAACATATGCAGAATTCATTGAGTAAAACTAGTAATTCTTAATCATTTATTCAAATGTAAAATAATCTCTGAACACGGTACAACTTTTTTGTTGGGTTTCTCTAATCAAATGCAGAGCTTTACATTTCACATACTATTTCATTTTCTTACATATATTTAGTTCATAGCTCCTGGTTCCAGCCTGAAGTAAACACCATTCTGATTCAAGTATTTACAACCCCTCAATTATGTCCTTCATTGGTTTGCTGAACATGCCCTCAGGAGTTCTGTTCAAGTCATTTTTAAAAAGTTTAACACAATTTTCCTTCAACAGCAAAAGCTTTTCTCATGCTGTATTTCAATTCTGAAACAATTAGCAAAGTCAATCTCAACTGAGAAGCAATTTTACATTTTCTGTACCTTGAAAAGTGCTACCCCAGTTTAGTCCTGAACAGGTCACAATTTAGTAACTTGAAAAATTTTAAATCAAGTTTTTAGGTGACTGGATTACATAAATAGATGGAAAGAATGGCATGGCAAATGGTACAAAAAGTTAAAAGCTGGTAGATCTGGGTATTTAAATGCAGGATATGTTCACAGTTCTCTGTGTTTTATATTATTTCTGTAACTATCTATAAGTCTGAATTTCAAAATTTTTTAAAAAGTAGGTAATATCTACTTCTAGATATTTTACAAAGTAACTGAAAAGGTAAAGAGAAAAATACCTATTTCCACAATTTCTAGGTATGTGCACCACGACAAAATGTCATTTAAAATAGTTAACGTCTAAGCTTGAGGTGAGAGCTTCCTTAAGAGAACATAACAATATAAAATATTCACATATTAAGATACACCACTAATAGAAACCAATAAAATATTAAAAACAGCTGGTTAACAGCTTCAAGGTTTTAAGGTCAGACCGACCTGTTCCAAACTCAACTGCTTTCTCTAGTGGTGATGTGCCTTTATGTTCAGGAAGTCAGTCTCTTTGACAAACAGATTTTTCATGTGTAAAATGAACAGCACTGACAGTATGTTCTCATAGGGTAATTTTAAGGCTTAAATCAAATAAAAGCCCTGAACATGGTGCCTGAGACATAGCAATCGCTACTGCACTGTTCCTGCTACTACATCATTTACTATTATTGGAACATACAACACAAAATGGGCCAAGGACACAAACAGATAATTAACAAGTAATACTAGGATCTAGGAAAATAAAAAAAAAATTCAGCATGGTTATAAAGGAAATAAAAATTAAACCAAATACCATGCTTCAACAAACAGGAAAAAATATCTAATTAATATCTACTGTTGGCAAATCAAAAGCAATGGAATCATTTTTATTAATTTTGACAATATGAACTGGTACTATACTTCCAAAGGGCAACTGGACTATTTTATCAGAGCCTAAAACAGTCCATAATCTGATTTAGTTTCAGTTTATTCATCCAAAGGAATGAAGATGTGAACATATCAGCAGTGAAAAACTTAAAAACAAGGGCCCATCAACACTCAGTACTCCAATCCAATGGAAAACAAGCAAAATTACTAAAATAACTCAGACATTGAGAGATGTTCAAGATATGAAATGGAGTATATCTATATAAAAGTTATATGGATTATACATCAAGGTTTTAGTGGGCATCTCAGAATGTGGTAGGATTGTGAAGTTTTAAATATTTTTTCTTCTATACATTTCCTCGTTTTTCTTTAATACACATTGCTTTTGAAATAGGAAAAAAATAATTTTTCCACTCTAAAAAGACAGCTAATGTTACTTTGGGTTTTAATAATTATGATGTACAGCTGGCCTAGAGTTTGCAAACCATTTCTATACACCCCTAAGCAGGAGTTGAAAAGTTGAGATCTCTTCCCCTCTTCAAGAACAATTCAGAACTACAAGAAAAAGAAGGAAATGGGGCTTATCTAGAGCACGCTTCCAAAATTTTCATTGTATACTGTACTTCATAATCTGAGATCTCATTATTCTTGAGTATCAAGAGATAAAGCCCTTTCTCTACATTCTCAACTTTCATAGTCATCTATGTGCTATCACTAAATGTTAGTGCTCGGCTTCTATGAATGCTACATCAGACTTAAAAATTGAACTTAAAAACAGCATTTTTGAGCCGGTTATAATCCTAACTACAACTCCTATTCTACAGAGTAAAACTTCTCAGCAGCAGCAAGCAGCATCTATTAACTCTGGGAACATTTTTAATGTTAATGTTTAAAATGTTAAAATGTTTAAAATGTAACATTTTAAAAATACTTGGAAAAAAAAGCTCCTGAATATTAGAGTATTAAACAAGAATTAGGAACACATAAAGAATGCTTTTATAAGATCACTATTCAAAATTACTTCAAGTAAGATCAATAAATCTTGCCTAGGAACTAAAACATCAAGAGCACAAACAATATTAAAAAAAAAGAGGAAGGACCTATTATTTCTAATATAATAGAATATATGCAAATGAGTAAAAAATAGTTACTGTGAAAACCCTTGGTCAAGAAAATATATTTAAGAGACTCATGCTTAAGAATTTATGGGTCAAATATCTTTGCCTTAAGTCTAACTTCCTTTCAACGGTTAAACAAAAAAAATTCTGCACAAAAAACAAAGATGGCAATCAAGATGAAAAGTCATGATTGTAAATCTTTTCAGTTAACATTTACCACCAAGAATTAGAGCTTGGAGAAACTCTTTTGTGGCTCAGATGTGGCCTCTCTCTCCAGCCAACACAACAAAAGAACTCGCCACCCTCCCCGTTTATGTGGGACATGACTCCCAGGGGTGTGGACTTTCCTGGAGACGTGGGACAGAAATCCTGGAATGAGCTGAGACTCAGCATCAAGGGACTGAGAAAACCCCTAGAATGAGCTGCGACTCAGCATCAGGAGGTTGAAAAACCCTTCTCAACCAAAAAGGGGAAAAGTGAAATGAGACAAAATAAGTGCCAATGGCTGAGAGAGTCCATACAAAGTCGAGAGGTCATCCTGGAGGTTATTCTTACGCATTAAATAGATATCACCTTGTTAGTTAAGATGTAGGAGAGGCTGGAGGGAAATGCCTGAAAATGTGGAGCTGTGTTCCAGTAGCCATGTTTCTTGAAGATGATTGTATAACGACACAGCTGTCACAATGTGACTGTGTGATTGTGAAAACCTTGTGTCTGATGCTCCTTTTATCTACCTTATCAACAGACGAGTAAAACATACAGAATAAAGATGAATAATAAGGGGAACAAACGTTAAAATGAATTTAGAGTGAAATGCTGGTGATCGGGGAGGGGTGGGGGGTATGGTATGTATGAAATTTTTTGTTTTCTTTTTCTTTTTCTGAATAGATGCAAATGTTTCAAGAAATGATTATGATGATGAATATGCAACTACGTGATGATACTATGAATTACTGATTATATATGTAAAATGGAATGATCAAAAGTTATGAATGTCTACATCTGGTGTTTTTTGTATATTTAAAAAAAACTTTTTAAATTAATAATAAAAAAGCTTGGTCTTATGTCATCCCTGGTATGATCTGCATAAAAACTCCTAATTCAAAAAATACATATTTCATGATAGCATGTAATTTCTGATAATGAGCCAAATCAGAATGGATAAAGAGACATCACCATTTATCCAGCCTGACTGCTTTGATATTATTTGACTCTTAATTCTATTTTTTAATATGGGGAAGTCATTATTTCAAATTTCACACCTAAAATGATCATTTTTTATATTATTTTCAAATTTATAGGAAATATGGCTGCACTGTGACCTTCATCAGCTTCTTCCCTAATCAAAAACCCTCTCACCAGAAAACCCACCAAAATCTTTAACTACCAAGCATGCAATAAAAAAGAGCTGAAACATATAAACAAGTAATAGTCCAAGGTAGGGTATGAGATTTCGCAAAGTTTAAGCAACTACTGTCTAATACAATGTTCTGACAATGTCTCCCTGTGGTTTCATCTAGGAGTTTTAAGTTTTAGCTCTTATAATAAGTCTTTGATCTATTTTTGAGTTAGTTTTTTGTATGTAGTGTGAGATAGGGGTCTGCCTTTATTCTTTTGCATACGGAAATTCAGTTCTTACAGCACCAAATAAAACTCTCAGATGATAATGATGATGATGATGGTGCTAAAGCACACAGACCATGCTCTGAACAGTCAACAATACTTATTCACAAGACTTTATTTCCTTATTACCCTTCAATTATATCAACAGCCTCAAATTGAGCATATGAATTCTGGCAAATTAGACTTTAAGTCTATTATGATTCCTTTTTGTAACCTTTGGAAACACCGTTGTTTGGAAAATCACGACTTCTTCAGATTTTAGAAGGGTAATACTGTGCTTTTTTTTGTTGTGTAACACCCCAGTGTGATCTGGAGAAGCACTCAATTTCAAACCAAATATTTTATTTCCAGTGATACATATGAATCATCACTAAAGGTAACACAGACTCGCGTGCTGAGGTCATGTTTTAACATCAAATGAGTGTGTAAACCTAATAAAAAGCTTTACTTGGGGAGTTTTGTGAATTTTTGAATTGTGGAAGATTTGGGGCCAGTATAGCAAAATATGTAGAGACCCTAAGCAATTTTTTAGAAGGAAATCTAACCAAGTTACAACATTCTCTATCACTCAGACCAAAGCAGTTAAAACGTGGGATTATGTATAAACAAGAAGTTAATGATAAAACACGTAACACCACAATAAAATATCATCTTCGGTTTTAAAGGACTTAACTATATGTAAGCAAAAACCAATCTGTTAGATGATGTTTTGGTAATGAATGGTAGTAATGTTAGCAAAACATTGTGAATGAAATTCACACCATTGAATTGTATTGAATTGAAAAGTGGTTAAAATGGGAAATGTTATGCTGTATTTATGTTACAATAAATATTTAAAATACAAAACAAAACAATGTACCTTGTTATCACTCCTACACAAACAAAACAGAATGAAGGAATGAATACCTTATTCAATCCTGTGTGTTGTATTTTGGACCTTAAGATATATTTAAATTCATTAAGTGCTTTTTGGTGTGATGATTTTTTATCTCGTAAAGCTATACGCTGAATTATCTACAGATGAAACTATGTCAAAGATTTGCTTCAAAATAACACGAGGTAAAGTGGACGCAGCTACAGATAAAACAAGACTGCCCAAGGATTAATAGTTGAATCTGCAACACAAGTAAATGGGGATTCATTATACCATTCTCCCTTCTTTTTTGCATGTTTGAAAATTTTTCACAATAAAAAGAGAGCAGCAAATATACACATACAAATATGATATTACATGTGAATCTCAAAAATTATACATGGAAATGTAGGCAACATGGAATGAATGTTTCACTCAAAAATCCAGAAAACACACCTCTGTAAACATTCTTACTATTCAAGCCAAAGACTGATATCAAACCTTTCAGACACTGAAGAAGGTAAACAGTCAAACATGAAAACACAAATAAGCAAAAGATCCAAGTAATTCACAAAACTAGAAACAAGTTATTACTTAGTCACTCCTGCAATGCCATTAAATCGGTAAGTTGTTTTCATCTTTTGGAAGGCAACCTAGATTGAAAAGTTCTTAAAACATGCATGCTCTCAAACAATTATACTTCTCAGGCTTAATTCTAAGAAAACGATATTTATAAAAATTTACTTGTAAGATTGTTCAAAGCATTTATGAAAGGAAGACAATTTTAAGGGCCCAACAATAAATAAAATACTGCCTAACTATGCCCTGTAACATTAAAGTAGCTATTAGCATTTTTATAGATCACTGTCTACTGATCCAAGATGATCATGTCAAGTAAAAAAATTCCTACTTAAGTATGAGCTGTAGTGACATGACTTTTTTAAAAAGACTATATATGCACAAAAAGCCTGGAAGTACACACCAAAACTTTTGTTTGAATGTCCTTTTTTTCTCATTTACATTTTTTATATGTTCTATGAGCATGCACTGCTTAGTTTTGGTTAATGGTAAAATATAGACAGTGCCTTCTTAAAAATCTACATCAAACATCTTAGCCACCTGACGTCATCCTTTTCAATGTCAATAGAGCTCCATCTAAAACAGCATAAATAACTGTATAATTCCAACACAAAAGTCAAACTTTCAAACACAATAAGGGAAAATTTTTCTTTGACTAGCCACGTATGGCTCAATGAATTCCCAAACAATTTTATTAGTTTTGAAATCAACTCAGATGCCCTGGAAAACAGGATTCCCAACTAGTACAATTAGAATCAAAATAGGTTAAGGAAAAAAAAAACCTCAGCGAAGATCTAACCTGTTAAGGGTACCTCTTACAAATATTACTAAGTCTCTAAAGTCTTTCAATTTTCCACTAGTCTCATCACAGGGAACAAAACAGACTATGCCTAAACTGCTAACCTGACTCATTTCATCATGGCCAACTCCATTTTAAGGCTCTTTTTTTTCAACCTAGTAACACACTACACTTACACTCACAGGCACAGAAATGCTACGTTGTCTTATACCTAGACACAAAATCAGCAGAGGTGAAATATATCTACAATAATGAAACAATATAATACAACAGTGTCCATTCTAATTCTGTTTTAAAGCCATGGCTCAAATGTTCCTTACAACATTCCTAAATTCCACTCCATTGCCTAGAAGTAATCAATGTTAATTGCTTGGCATATATCCTTCCAGGCATTTCTTTCAGGGTTCACATATACATGTTTAATCAACAACTACTTATTCAGCTCCTATGAGTCAGGCAACATTCTAGGACTTGTAAAGCCAGTAGTGAAAAAGAAAGGAAATACCCTTCACGTAGGTTACATTTTAATGAAGATGACATAGTTGTAACTAAGTTAGCAGAAAATAAAGTTCTACAGTCGAGCTGGTGATTAAATGCTGAAGATTATTTAGGGGGAAGAGGGTTTCAAGGGCTAAGTAAAGGAAGACATCACTGAGGTGATGGTAGTGGCTTTTGAGAAAAAGACTACAGAATGAGGAAATGGATCTTGTGAATGGGGGAGGGGGTAGTTTCCAAGCAAAGACTAAGCTAAAGGGACTCAAGAAGGAATCAAGTGTGTTCATAAGAGTCACTGGCTGAAGCAGAGCATACTGATAGTAAGGGGGAGGGGAGCACAACAAATCATAGAATATCATGTAACTCCATAAAATTTTGGCTTTCATACTGGAATAGGCAGCCATTAGGTGAGGCAGAAACTCTTTCAAGCAATAGCATTACATTTTAACAGTACAGTTCTAGCTGTCACGTTGGGAACAGACTGGGTAGGTGGGAAGGGGCAAAAGAAATGGGAATCTATTCCCATAATGCACCACAGATGATGTTGGCTTGAAATTGGCCCAAGTAATGCAGCATAAGTGGTGAATTTTTGTTATATTTTAAAGGAAGAGCTGCATTTTCTAACCAGCCAAAGGCAAACTATAAGACAAAAGTTTGTGGCCTAAGCAAAATGAAAATTGGATCTTCATTAACTGAAAAGGCCAACAATGCAGAAGAAACTGCTTTGAAGGAGTAATCAGGAGTCCAGTTTTCGTTTTAAAATTGATATACATAGTTGACATTCAAGAGAGCTGACAATCAACTGGATAGGGGAGTATGTCACTCAGGAGAGAAGTTCAAGCTGGTGATGTAAGTGTGGGAGACATCAGGTTATAGATGGCATAAAAAGTTATGAGACTGAGACATACTTCCGGGAAGATGGCTGATTAGAGTTGCTGGAGATTAGCCTCGCTCCACAGTAGTCAGAGAAGGGACAGTAGTGCAGATGACCTAGGGAGAGCCTTCTGCACCACATATGGCACCTTAGTTGCAGAGGCTGAGGAAGTGAGAGGAAGAAAGCTGAAGCCTGGTGCAGAAGCACAGAGTTGCAGAGCCATAGAGCCCAAAGGAGTGTACAGACAGGAAGTATGCTAGGCCACGTTTCTTGGACGCGCTACCCATACAAGCGCAGCCCCATGACCGTTGATTCACCCCACACACCTGAACCCCAATATCTGCTTCCATTCCCCACACTCCAGGCACCCCCAGTGCAGGTACCTGCCCCCTACCTCCACTACAAGTGCAGCCCAACCCACCTCTCCTGCACCCCTCCCAAGCACTACCTCCCCCTCCCTATTTCCTGTAGGCTTTTGCCAGAGAATAGATTGCGAACACTAAGCTTCATTCCTAGGCTATCCCCCCCCCCCCCCATAATGTTGTTACACAGCCTCACCCCGCCCTCCCTGAGCTCAGTGCATCTGTTTAAAGGCACTCCCAGGCCCACGTAAGTGCACGGGCCCCCAAACATGTCATTCAGCTCTGGGAACCCCACTTCACAGCAGTCCTAGAACCACGCATGCGCACAGCATTCAGCCTCACTTTCCAGCTCTGAGAAAGTGCCAACCTGCACAGCTAGGTCATATCTGCCCCCAATTCACAAAGGTGTAACGCCAACCAGCTGCCACAGCTCTACCCATGCGCATGAAGGGCTCCATGCCTTAGACCAGAGCGCACCAGGGTTACGCACCCCCAGACTGGTGCACCTGCACAGCTACATCCTCCTGGGCCGCTGGGCGCCCACATTCACAGGCATCAGTGTTAACACCCCCAACCTGCACCCATACCTGCCCTGAAACAAATCACAGTACCGATTGATCCACGCCATGCCCTGCTCCCTGCTGCACAACCATCCCACAAACACAAGGCCTCAGACTGAAAGAAATCAACTCCCAAAATAAATCAATCAAGATATCTACATGCCAAAGACAGCAGAAGATCACTAAACATATCACAATGCAGACAGATATAGCCCTGCCAAATGACCAAATTATAACACCAGAGGAGTCAGAGACGTTGGAACAACTAATCAAAGATGTTCACGCAATTCTACTTAGTAAAATAAGTGAGATAGCAAATGGCATAAAGGAGATCAAGAAGATAGCAGAAGAGCACAAAGAGAAATTTGAAAGAAATCAGCAGAAATCAGAGATTAAAGACTTTGTTGACCAAATAAAACATACTAGAGGAACACAACACCAGATTTGAAGAGAAAGAATAAGTGATATAAAGGGCATGATAACTGACTTCAAAGACTCAAAACAGCAAATGGGAAATGTTAGATAAAACAAAGTACACAAATATACGAAAAAATGGTGTCCTAGAAGAAGAGAGGTGTAAAGGGCTAGAAGGGTAGCTGAAGATATAATGGGGGAAACTTCCCAACCCTCATAAAGGACATAAATATACAAGTCAGAGAAACCCAAACAACTCCAAAAAGAATAAATCCAAATAGGGCTTCCCCAAGGCACATTTAATCAGTCTGTCAAAGCTGAAGAGAAGCAGAAAATCCTGAAAAAAAGCAGCAAAAGAAAAACAATATACTACACTACATACAAAGGAAATCAAATAAGACTGAGTTCAGACTACTAAACTAGCACCCTGGAGGTGAGAAGGCAGTGGTGGTATGATATATTCAAGATCCTGAAAGAGAAAAGACTTCCAACCAAGAATTCTGTACCCAGCCAAACTGTCCTTCAAAATTGAGGGACAGATTTAAGTTTTCACAGAAAAAGAAGTCTTGAAAGAATGTGTCAACAACAGACTAGCCCTACATGAAATACTAAATAAAAGTAGTTCTGCCTGCTGAAAAAAAAGACAGGAGAAGGAAGTCTGGAGGAGGGCACAGAATTGAAGAATACCACTAAGGGTAATTTAAATAATACAAAGAGAAAGAGGGAAAACAATATATATAGATCTAACAAATAAAAAAGATAAGATGGCAGAATCAAGAAACACCTTTTCAGTAATAACTCTGAATGTTAACGGACTAAACTCACCTATTAAATAACTCTGAATGGTAACAGACTAAATTCACCAATTAAAAGATAAAGATTGGCAGAATGAATTAAGAAACATAATCCAGCTATATGCTGCTTACAAGAGATTCATCTTAGACACAAGGAAACAAATACATTGAAAGTGAAAGGATGGGAGAAGATTTTTCACTCAAGTCGTAACCAAAAGAAAGTTGGAGTAGCTATACTAATATCAGACAAAATAGACTTTAAATATAAAGACATCATAAGAGACAAAGGTTGCTACAAAAAGGAAGAACATCATGAGGCATGCAAGGATGGGAATGAACATGTGGAATCCGGTGAAATAAAATAAGCCAGAAACAAAAAACAATGGTATGGTCACTTTTGGAAGATGCTTATAAAGAAACAGGGGACTAGATTATAAACTTTTAAAGCAGAAACATTAAGTATGCAGTGGTGATTATTATTTCTGGATTCTGAGAGGCTATTTTATATATATAACCTGATATTTACAGATAAGAACAAAGCCAAACATGTTGGAGTTTAGGTATTTCAGAACATAGGGGTAAGGAAGACAGTGGCTATACTTTAGTATCACACATACTCTTGAGCCCAATGGAAGGTTTATTTGATCTGGAACTAAAATTTTTTGTAGTGCATAATCTAATTCAACCTATCTGTATAGTTCATTTGAACAATTGAAACACAGAAGTACAGATTAAGAAAGAGATCCTTTAATCCTGTAGATTACTGTAATACCTGGACACATCTTAGAGTATATTAAGCATGATCAAAATGTATTGGCAAAGTCCCCTGAGGGAGAGGAGAGAGACTATGGAACTACTAAACCTTACCATCAGGCAATACACTGATACTGTGTCAAAACTTAGGGATACCCAAATCAATAGGCCATGCCCTCGATCAGGAGGCTTAATCTTGTGAAGCTTATGTAGGTAGAGGAGAAACTTAGACTACCTAAAGGCATGCCCAAGAGTTACTTCGGGAGGACCTCTGTTGTTGCTCAGATGTGGCCTCAGTCTCTCTAAGCCCAACTCTGCAAGTGAAATCATTGCCCTCTCCCCTATGTGGGACATGACATCCAGGGGTGAAATTTCCCTAGCAATGTGGGACAGAACTCCCAGGGATGAATCCTGACCTGCACCATGGAATCAACAATTACATCCTGACCAAGTGGGGGGAAAAGAAGTGTAATTAATAAAGTATCAATAGCAGAGAGAGTTCAAATAGAGTTGGGAGACTACTCTGAAGGTTGCTCTTATGCAAGCTTCAGGAAGGCCTTGCCACCTACCACAACTTGCCAACCCCCAACCAGGACCATTCCAGCCAATCCTAAAGAACACCTGGGGCAATGTATAAGATCCCACATGGGTTCCATGCACTAGAGTAACTTTCCAGAAACCTACTATTTCCAGATGGGACCCTGGTCCAGGTAAGTCCTGAAACCTAGCACAGCCTGTCCAGAACATCAGATAGTTTCATCTCCCTACTCCATATTAGTGACAGACCCTTCCAATATCAAAAATTTAGAACTGCCATAGCCCAAACAACCCCAAAGAGAGGTAATGAAGATCAAAGGTGATGGTGGAATTACACAGAGAAGATAGGATTTAACAAATGAATATGAATGCTGAATCATTAAATTGATATCTTTTAGTCTCCAGTATTTTACAGCAGCTAGAAGTAAAAACCCCAAACTGGAATTGTAACCCATGTCAGTCTAAAATATGTCCTACAACTAATTGTGGTGCTGTGCTTGGAAATTTATAGTTTTTCTGTATATATACTTTTGTTGACCAAAAAAAGAAAGAAAAAAAGTCAATTATGATGATGAAAGTATTTAAGCCCTCTAACCTCCTCTATTCTGGGGCAGCTAGAAGGAAAAATATGAGAGGATTGTATGGTAGCCCATGACAAACTCTGGGATATGTCCTGTAACCACTTGTTGAAGACTGCTTTGAAAACAACTTTTTTTATTTCTTTGCTTTGTATATACATTAAAAAGTTAAAAAAAAAAAAGTTAGAATGGGCATAGCCCAAATATCCCTACAGAGTGTGAGAAAGATCAGAAGTGATGGTGAAGTTATACAGAGAAAGTTGGATTTAATAAATGAGGGCTGAATCATTTTACTGATATTTCTTCCAATACCTTTGAGGAGCTAGAAATAAAAACCTAGTATTGTAGAATTGTAACTCGTACCAAACAGCAAAATCTGTTCTACAACTATTTTTTGCAATGTACTTTGAAATGTATTGCTTTTAGGTATGTTATTTAAAGAGAAGGAGTATAACAGAGAAGATAGGATTTAAGAAATGAGTACGACTGCTGAATCAATATATCGACATTTCTGTGAGTCTCCAGTATCTTGGAGGCACTACAAGGGAAAACCTGAAATTGTGGGAACTGTAACCCATACCAAACTGTGAAATCTGTTTCATAACTACTTGCTAAAATGTACGTTGAAATTTATTGGTTTTTTGTATACATATCACAAAAAAAAAATTTTTTTTTAAAGTTATGAGAAAATGAAAAGAGACGTGGAAGCACAGGACACGTTAACAGAAATGGGTTAAAGCACAGGTAGAAGCATACAATAAAAATAAGGAAACAAGTAAAAAATGCTTCAAGGAAGAGAGCATTTGGTTTAATGATACCAACAGGTCACGTGATAAAGATCAACTTAGAACACACCTTGCTGGGCATGTGTTCTCTTTTAAAACCATAAACAGATTTTGTTTTTACCCACTAAAGCATTTTTAAAAATGTATTTACTTCCCTAAAATACTGTCACATTCAAAGACCATAAAATTACACCATAAATTTCTATCTAAATTTACTATCTTGGACAATTCTTCACCCCATTTAAGTTTTTGTGAATTAAAAGTCAAAATATATAACCACATTTAATTTAAAGGTTCTTTTTTTTTTTTTGAAAGTCCAGAGTTGGCTTTTAAATACTTTAACCAAATTAAGAGATTTTCTTTATAACCTAGATCTTAAACATGGCCCTATAAGACCCTATACTATGAAAGTTTGATCCTTTCCTACAACTCTCACTCTTCACATCTGATGACTGTTCTCCAGTAGTTATTTCTTACTCAGAGGTCCAGTTGTTTCTCCCCACCCAATCCATCACATATTCCACTTTCAGATCTCAGCTTCAACATCAGGTTATTCTTTCACTGGCTGCAAACCTTCCCTGCTCCCTGTTCTAAATTTGGTTACCTTACAATAGTATCCTCATGGCACCCTGTTCTCCAGTTGTGCTAGTGCCATTTACTCTTATTCCTCTATTTTACTCTATTTTCTTTATCAATGGTCTATAACACTCAGGAAGGCAGAGTACAATACCTATTTTGCTTACCTTCATATACCCAGTCCTAACAGTAATTTTCCAGAGTAAGCAAGCATATACATAAATGAATAAACACCTCTACTTAAATGTTCCATCAAATCAGTGTTTAAAAAAACTTCCTGCTCTACCTTCCAACTCTAACCTGCTCCCTTTCTTTACATTCCTTCATGTCCCATCTAGAAGCTAAAAACCTGGTCCTGCCAAATTTCTTACTCATCCTGCTACCGTATCTCATTCATCGCATCAAATCCTATCTCATATACCACACCAAATCCTCCTAAGTTTCTCCCCTCTTCTGCAATTCCACTACCACTACCCTTCTCCACGTCACGTCATTTCTTCTTCCTTGGATTATAATTTATAATAACCTCCATAATTATCTTCTGCTTCCAATCTCATCCTCCCCGAATCATTTCCACACTGAGCAGAATGACATTTCTTAAAATAAAAACTCCAGTTTTTATTTTAATTTTAAACTCCCAGTTTAGAATCTTTCAACAGTTACTGGATAAACAGTTTCAGGATAAAATACAAACTCCTTGGCATGGCATTCAAATTCTTATTACCTGGCCTGAATCTCTTCTAGGATCCAAACACAAAAGTGAATTGTCATCTCACTGTTTATCTGTTTTCCTAATTTGTGGTGAGTCCTTGAAGATGAACAATTTATTATCTTTCTTTTTATCCCCAAAGCCAGATTTTGTAGAATAAACAAATAACAGACACATAAAACCTACAGTGAATAGCAACCACACACCGACAGAGAATAGAGAAGTAGAAACAGCCCTCATATGATAAGAGTATCAATAAAACTTGGACCTATTATCTGAAAAGTCCAATTCCTCTTCTAGATAACTCTCTTGCTTTAACTTTCTCCCATCCTGTTTTCCTTTGAGGCTGCCTTTCAGTGTTCACTTTAACCAGATTTTACTTTTCCAGCAAGGGAAGTGAAGGAAAGGGCAAGTATGATTTGCTTCAATACCTGAGCCCTGGATATACCTTTAAAAATATTCCACTATTCCTCTGGCTCAAAATCCTTTACAACAACTGTGAAACGAGTTACCAGAATATTTTGCTTTCGCTAATAAATCAAAATACTACAGGCTGCTGAAACTCCTAATTTCTTGGCTATCCACAATCTTTTTCATCTCTGTTATTCTGGTAAGACTGGATTCATCCTTTCCTACCATCCTTGGCCACAGACTGGATTCCCTAGTTACAGCTTGGCCTCAAATCAATGAAAAAAGGTCACATCTACCTCCTCCCTTCTCTGACCTGGCTACAAAGATTAAACTGATTGCCCTGTTTCTCGAGGTTTAAAAGCCTACCGGGTGGGCCACAGTGGCTCAGGAGGCAGAGTTCTCACCTGTCATGCCAGGAGACCCAGGTTCGATTCCTGGTGCCTGCCCGTGCAAAAAAAAAAAAAAAAAAGCCTACTATCGTTTTCTCAAAACCTTAAAAATCTTTCAGTGAGATATCGCTTTAATATTACAGCATGTCACTTGTGGTTTGACTTAACTGTTAAATTTTTACAAGATAAACTAGTCTAAACAGAATACAATCCAAAATTGTTGTCAAAACACCAGGGAAGATTACTCTTAAAATTGAAAAAACTTTACTAATTTGTAAGAATCTAGAAAAAAGAACTGCCTAGTATGTCCTTGTCTTGTTTTTGCTAATCATTAAAACAAGGCATTCTCATTTTAAGGTTTAAGTAAACTTCAACTTCTCTTTCCAAATCAAAAATTCTCAATCAGTCCAAATTTATTACTCATATTATTTCATTAGTTTAAAAATAACTGAGGTGGCCTGCTTGGGAACATCTCATAAAGCACACACACCTAAAAGGTTTACCCAAGATATTTCCAAAGGCTATCACCTACACCGGTCCAACTAAACTTAAATGAGTGTATTTCCTAGTTTTTGCAATGAAACCATGTGGACCTCACACCTCTTACCATCACCCAGGAAGGGTGTGCATCTGTTCCGAAGGCCCCCCTGGCTCCAGGTCATCCTGGCTGCTGCTGCTCCAGGCTGGGCATCCATGTTGCTGCAGCTTGTGGTTTGTGAGGGGTAGTGTACAGGAAAAGCAGGATGGGATTTAAGGGAAACAGGAGGAAGATGGCTTTCTGGGAAAATGCCATCACCATTATAGGTGTTAAGTAGTACCACACACATTTTATTGCAGCACAGTTTAAAAATTTAACAAATGAAAGATTAAAAATAAAAAAAAAACAAAAAAATAAAAAAAATTAAAAATACAGACGTCCAGAGATGCTCTAAAACAGTTAAGTTAAAGATCAGGAAAAATAAGGTACAGACTTAAACAGCCAGTAAAATTCTTTCCAGTGTGGGGAAGGGGAGATGAGGGCAAGGGTGGGGTTGGGAGAGAAAAGGTTTATGTGATCAATCTACTTAAAAATGCTAATGCTTTCACTTTCTCTCCCAAGATACAAAACTCCAAAGTCAATCAGGAGGCCGGAGAAATTCTTATGAACATTCAGAAAAACTCGATTTTAATCTGGTTAAAAATCATCAGTGTCATTATCATCATCATCATCACCATCATAAGTATAATAATAATAAATAATAATAGTAACTAGTAACAACAATAAAAAGGAAATCAGCGGAAAGTCAGGAAAAATGTAAAAAAAAAATTGGAATAACTTACTGTAGCTGAAGATCAAAAAAATCTCACTGTAAAAAAACAAAAATAAAAATAGCCCAGATTAGAAAAACGGGAGGTGTAAAAATGTCAAGTCAGTAAAGTTCATTTCTTTTTTTTTTCTTTCTTTTTTTTTCCAAAAGCAGTTTCCACAAAAACCGCAAGGGTAAAGTTCTTAGTAGCAGACAAGCAAAGCCCTTTCCACATCATTATTCAATCTTAAAAATACACGAGGGAAGTAGAGAGGTCAGTTTATGAGAGGCTAAAAGGCTCCTCCTCCTCTAACCCAACTGCTGCAGAAAAAATAGAAATAGAAATTTTAAAAATTACATTTTAAATCCAGGTCCCGTTTTGGAAACAATTTTAAAAAAAAAACACCTGTAAATTCGCCGTAGTGCACACCAAGTTGCATTATGTTTAAAATGTCTTTATAAAATCAATTTTGGAATGGGAATGTGTGTGTTCTGGAAGGGTGGGGAAGGGAGGTTAAAAATCAAAGCTGAGCTCCAGTGAGTAGGGATGGGGTTCGCCTTGCTGCCCTGTGAAAGGAGAAGGGACAGATTGAGTCAGAGTTCCTCAGAAATGTTGTGCCCTAAACCCCCAAGACAGAAATATCTGTCTAACTACATCTAACACATTTTGGTAAAACATAGCATTTCAGTGGGATGGGGAGAGCCTCTATAGGATCTTCACCTTTTCCAGTGACTTTCTTCCCAAGTTTTCAACATCAATAGGTAATTAAAATTAACTGAATACATGCTGGTATTTCCAATACCCTTAAGGGTTTTCAGAGTCTCCAAAAAAAAACAGTCTATATTCAGACGTTCATTGTGGTAACCAGCAGTTTGGACAAAGAAAATATAGAAAAAAATAGATCACTGAATAGAGTTGAAGAAGTGAGCAAATGTCAATTATTTAGATTATGAAAGTAAGTTGATTCATGGTTTTAAACTTTTATGTCCATGTAGTATTTCCAAATGAGGATAAAGACTGAAGGTAAATGGTCTTTAAATATATACCATGAATATATATTTATGAAAGAGATGACTCATCTGTTCTCAAAGACAATGAATGGTCAAACCACAAGGTCTAACAGATTCTACAAGCTAGTGGGAAAGATGTTTTAAATAAGGAGCACATTAAACCACTCAGTGACAGGATGAAAAACCATACAGATGGAGGAAAAAAGATTAACTGTTATGGCTACGGAAAACTATTTTATAATAAAAGTTGGGAAAAAATGGTGTGATGGCTGAGACACTGAGTGCTTATATAAAATTTTTTGTTTCTCTTTCCACCATTTATCCAGTGGTGTATATAACTACTTCCAAGATATGACTTCTAAAAAGCTGGTACACAGTACCACATTTTATTAATAATATACTTGGCAAACCGGTTATTTCAAGAAGTAAAACAAAATTTGAAATTAGATTTTAGGTCATGTTGCACCTAAGAATGCCTGTTCGGTTGCATTTACATTTCAATATTCAATTATAAAATCTTATTCTTTTTAAAAATTTCAGCAAAATAAATTTTTAAACTGTGCTTTACAGGTGTTCCTTGAATCTATTTTGTACGTATGGTAAAGCAATAAAAACCACAACTCAAAACTGTAAATCAAAAGTGGTAGACCGGTTTAGGCATTAATGTGTAATATTTGTGCACGTGGACTATGTTTAAAATTGCACAGATGTACAAATTATACAAAATATTTGTAGAAAATGTACAATTGGGTACCATTTCCTTCAAGTCAGTGTTTGGGAAGTAGTTATGGTGAAACATTCAACTTTTTTTTCCTTGGGATCTCAACCTTAATCTGGTATTCAAGATTTTAAAGTTGTGTTAAGTAATTTTATGGCTCACAAATACCCTGAACATGTGCCACAATACAGATGCCTAAAAAGCAACAATGTGAAAATAAAGCACTGACATTTTTTCAGTGCTGAGAAGTCAAGATGTCTGCCAACAAGTTGATGAGCTACCACTTAAAAAAAAACAACACAAGAACTTCAGCAATTAACTCTCTGCAATTAAAGTGCATTCCTAGATAATACTTCGTTAAACCTCAGTGAAGTCTGGGTCTGGCTCCCTTCTAAAGGGACATTCTCCAAGTGAGATCGCAACAGCATGACCATTGTCATAAACTACCAACTGTTAGAAATGCAAATTCAGACCCCACCCCCATCCAGACTTAATCTGAAATTCTCCTGGGGGGGGGAAGGCTGGGGGGGGCAGCATTTTGTTTTAGCCAACTTCCCTGCCCATTTTGATATCTGCTCAACTTTGAGAACCACTGTAGGGTTTAACTAGAGACATCTAGGAACCAATTCTTTAAACAAAGTGCCTAATCCTTCCAGTGGACTGTGTCAGAAGTAGGTTTGAGTATATTTCCATACACTATAATAAATCCAAGAAATCACTTAGCATAGTAACTGCAGTTATTAAGGCAGTTCTATCTAAACAACTGCTAATTTCCAAAACAGCTATCAACAATAAAACTATTCCCGTACACCTTTTAACCTTTGGCAAATGACAAACTAGAAATTAAAACAAGTCCAAGACCCCTGATTTTACAGATACAAAACTAAAATGCAGAAAATGAAAAGTGATTTACCCAAAATAACACAGGTAACAAGCGGGGGAGGGGGGGATGGGATGGGATGGGATTTGGTTCTAACTCTTAGGCCAAGATTTTGCAACTGTTATACTCCCCAGGTAATCAATCCTTCTCACATTCAACAGTTAATGTGTCTTTAGGATTAGAAACAGCTTCACTGGAATTTATTCTTGGTTTGTTTCTAACAGCAATTCCATCCAAAACAAGATCACACGCTATGTTAAACCTAGAAATGTAATTACACTATAAGCTATATTTGAATTCTCTACACAAAGAATAGCAACCACCACCAAAGTATTCCTGAGAATGACACAGCATGGCAAACACAAAAAAGTTTGTCTTTCCTCTTAAACCCTTCCTCTCTAGCCCAACATGAAAATGTTACTAAAGCCTACCTCTTGAAAACACAGCTAGAATTGTTTCAGGTATTAATTTTGTGGACAGAGTTTCTGACGGATGTTAACTCAGGAAATTTGTGACATGCTGATGTTAATGAGGCCATATCTCTAACACCTCGAAATTTCGACAACTACACAAGAATTTCGGTTCTCAATAATAACCCTTCTTAAGTATTAAAAATTAATGCCTCAGGGGCGGGCCATGGTGGCTCAGCAGGCAGAGTTCTCGGCAAGCCATGCCAGAGACCCGGGTTCGATTCACGGTGCCTCCCATACAAAAAATAAATAAATAAAAGTAATGCCTCACAGTCAATTGCCAACAATACTTTTACCAACTAGATGATTGCCTAAATTAATTATCACTTGCTTTTATCTTATTTCTGACAGTTCAGCTGCGTGATGAGCTTTACTTTTAAAAAGCCCATACACAATATACATTTTAGGCCTTCAAAAAAAAAAGAGGGCAGGCAATGGTGGCTCAGTGGCAAAGTTCTCACCTGCCATGCAAGAGACCCAGGTTCGATTCCCACTGCCTGCCTACGTTAAAAAAAAAAAAAAAAAAAAAAACAGGAAATACTTTTGATACTGCAGAGCCCATTACAGGATTTACAGTATCTACATAGTGAAGAACGAGCAAATACATAGCCATCTAGAATATGCCTACTTTTACCGTCTAAAAATTAGGTTTCTTGGAGGATGAACTTCTTACTCTTCATTACTGGTTTAAACTTTGCTTAACACAGCATTCGTATTTGAGATTTACACACTGTAAAAAATATAATTAGCTCAATCTTACACAAGGATAAATTAGCCATTTCAAGTTTTACTAACTCAGAAAATTTTTAAGTTTCAGTATCTAGCAAATAGTAGGCACTATAATAAAGTGTAGTTGGGCATTTTTTTGTCACAAAAGTTTGGGTGGACAGCAAAAATTTATAAATACCAAAACATCTTAAAAACCGAATTTAAGTATGTCGTCGTCGACAGTTAATCTTAATAAAAAAATGCAACTCTCATAACTAATTATCTTTTCCAAGTGCAGTTTGGTAATTTTCCAGTTAACTGCCAGTGGTTTCTGTAACTAGGTTCTTGTAAAAATTCAAACGTAGTGCCTGGTACCAACTATTTTCAAACAACTAGGTAAATCCACTCGACTGACCTAGTGGTCAAATACCTCAACAGTCCTGATTTAACATACTCTGGCATCCAACACTCTTACGCCTCAGATTTTTGTCTGAGAAAGATATTAATACCTACCTCAAGCAAAGTTCCACTAACTTATATATTTCAAGTGATTTGAAACCTGCAGATAAAAAGTAGTAAGTCAGCTGCAATTTTAATTGTTAATACGTGAGGTTACATTTTTCTTTTTAAAATAAAAAAATTACTACTTCGAAGTCCACATTTGCCTAAAAAGAAGTAAAATAATAAATATTCAGAATACTAAGTCTATTGCTGTATTCATTATTTCCATGCCCTGCAGCACGTTTCAGAATTTACAGGCTCGCGGTACAACACTTTGGTAAGCACCCACTCCCCGACTGCTCAATTTTTAAATGTGAAAGAATGAGGTAACAGAAAACATTAGCTCCACATAAACTTCAACTATATTAACGAACATCTCGAGCTTCACTTTCAATTCTCTTGGGAGTCCTCACGGTCGTAGAAAAATGAAAGGAAACCAACCGTTAACATAGGTAAGCAAGACGAAAAAAGGTATTTTCTCCGACGATCAAGGCCTAGAGAACGCCAGATTAAATCCACGCGGAGATTGAAAACGCTAACACTCCCTCCCACACAAAACCTAATTCCCCAAGGCAAATAAAAGAAAAGGGGGCCTGGTTACTCTGCCGAGAGGGTTCCCTCGCCTTTTTTCCCCACACCCTCTCGCGCTCCCCGAAGAACCCAGTGCCTCTCCTTGTCTCCCCCTCCACTTACCAGGAGGGGGGAGGGAGAAGGGATTCAAATCTGAATCTCCCACTCCCAGATTCCACGCGAAGAAGCCGACTGCTGCTCGAGGTCGGCAACGCGGTAGCAACCGCACAGTCTCCGTCCGTCCACAAAATGGCTCCTGAGTCTCCTCCGCCGCCGAGGCGAAGGCCTAGTCCCCGCCCCATTCTTGGAACCTCTCTATTGGCTGCGCCCTTTCTCGCTCCCGTTCCTTGTAGGTCAGCTCTACTGTTCTTCACAATCTCGCCCAATTAAAATCAGCAATGGGTTAGACCAAGTAAGAGAATTTCCACATGCGTGAAAGAAACTAGCTTATAACTGGTTATTGCTCCTATCACTTATTGCTTGAGGAATTCTTATTGGCCAATGTACCGGACGTAGCGCTGGGTGAAAATTCGCCTTTGTATCGCGCGCACCGCTTCACATCCGGGTATCCGGCATATTTGATTGGCGTCCGTAGTGCCCTATCTCTACTCCTTCTAGCCCTTGGAGAAGGCCCGCCCAAATCTCGGAATTCCCGCGACGTGGGGGTGAGGAGGGATAAGAGGCGTTGTTAAGTTGCCGGCGCGAAGGTCGAGTCTTAGGCCCTCTTCCGCCTTTCGCAGCGGTCTTCTTAGCCTTGGGCAGGGGGAGAAGGTATACCACGAAGCGACGTTTCCTTTGTGCTATATGGATAAAGAAAGATTTTTTTTATTAAAGTGAGGAGAAAGCGGTGATAACTAGGCCATGTTAAGCTACATAGAAAACTAACCATACCCGCAGTTTTTCCCCAACCCCAGATCCCTTCCTCAGTTCCAGACTCGAATTTCACCTCCCCATTCCTCTGCCATCAAGCTCTTGTTCAGACAGCACATATCCCACCCAATTCAGCTGGCTTCCTATTCCTCTCCAATATATCAAACAAGGAAGTATAAAATGCTAGCCCGGAATACTATACAGATGGAATAGAACTAGCTAGCCTTACTAAGAATGAGGGAGAGCTATATGTGGATATGTTAAGGAGAGGGCTTATTCCCATTAACTGGAAAATGTAAGGTGCAGAACTCTTACATATTGTGATTCCATTTCTGTAAGTTTTTAAGGGACATATGAATATGTAAATGCTTTATGCATTAGTTTTAATTACTTCTGAATTACAGAGATTCACACAAAAAAGTAGCTGTTACCTTTGGAGAGAGGAATTTTTACTTTTTTCATTGGTATCCTTTCTATACTGTTTGAATGTTTTACAGTATTATTATTTTTTGCAATATTATTACTTTAAGCCAGTTGGAAAAAGCAAAAACAAAGGTAAAAGAAAAAAATACTAAAATGTTAATGGTGGTTTCTACTGATGAGGTAGATTTTTACTGCCTTGTGCTTTTCTATATCTTACATATTGTCTACTTTAAACAAGTAATTGGGGGAAATACTACGTGCTTAAAGCCTCAACTCAGCTGCAACATTGCAGTTAATTTAAAACTACCTCATAGCATTGTGATTAATTTTGCACTCGTCTGTTCTCTCGTCTTGGACTGGAAGCTTTTTTGATGGCAGAGTTCACTTACTCCTATTTGTATTCCGCTTGCTTACCACCTATTACAGGGCTTTATGCAGAAAGTGTTTGAAATATGTATTACACCGATTAATCATTTTTATTTATCGGGGGAAAATACTATTTTGCCAAGACAAGCAGGTAGATTCTACATTTCTTTTTTATTAAATAACTTATATGACAATTTCTCAGAGGGGTCCAGAGGCTCAGAGGTCTGGTTAAAGTGAAATTATTGACTTAAGTAAACAAAAATAAACATTAACATAGCTTTTTTATTGCTCACTGTTTTCATAGAATAAAAGTCTCTAAAACATTAATGAAAACTGCCTATTTCATTTTTTACCAGAAATCAGTTTTACTTCATATTCTTTGTCATGACCTACTTATTAACCAGCACTGTGTTCATAGAAGCAAAAATAGTACTTAAAAGACAACATCATGCTTTCAAACATTTCACCTGTTTGCTAGGTGGTGTGAAAGTGAAGTATACAAAAAGAATTAACTGCTAGTACTTCTACCAAATAACTTACAATTTTCTAGAGAAGAAAACAAGTGCAAAAATAGCATTCATACAAATGCAACATGGTGCAGAATGTTGAGCACCATGTTGATGGCAAACATTCATGACTTTGGATTCTGATGCTCTGTAAACTTAGGTGGGTAAGGTAGAGTGTAGAAAGTTCCCTTAAGTTCTCTTGTGCCTATTCTAAAGACCCTTACAGTTTACAGTAGAATGCATCTATTGAAAGGCTATATATAGTAGAAAGAAAGCATGAGCCAGCCTCTAGTAGTGGAAAAAGAGGTAAGGAAACAGAGAAAACTTGGCCTAAGGAGAAAATAAAACAAAACTGAACATTTGTTTTACTTCAAAAAATAATTCTGTTCAGAGATTTCATGTGGCTTGAAATATCCCCTCTACTCTCACTACCCCAGCCTGCCCCCGCCTCAATTCTGTCAAAAAGAAGATGAAAGGAGAAGCAGTAACTGCTATGAAATAACTTAACTTTTTACTGGAGTCATTGACCAAATACTGTCCTCAATATGTATCATCCTCCATCCCTCAGCCTCCCTAGTCCCATCCCATACAACAAGCCAAATAGGGCTCTTCTAGTACAATCGTTATTGCCTCTCATCCTCTGCACCTCCATTGTCCAAGAGTGTCATAACAATTTTCCCCTAGAGAGTGAGGAAATGGTTTCTGATGAATCCAGTCAAAACACTTAAGTAAAATTTCATGGTGCTCTGAGACTCAGAGTTAGAGCTCTGAAGGTATGAAAATCAGCACTACCCCATACAGTAACTGTTTAAAAACTTGAAAAAGGGATCAGACTTCGCTAAGAGATATGAATGAAGCTGATCTGGATACGACTAAGGCAAATTAGAACACAGGGTAAAGGATGATATTTGTCCATATTATAAAACTTCAACTTCTGTGTGAGACCAAAGGGAGAGATGTTTATTTTGCACAAAATTCATATTTTGGGTAGCGCATTACCTAATTTAACTTGTATGGTCAGTTTAGTTGAACATCATTAAGTACATGGAATCTTGAATAGAGCATGAGAGCTTGTTAGTTTATCTAGGTAAGTGTGATGTCTCAATATAGCCCAGAGTAATTTGGGCAATGAATAAAAAAGTATTTGTTAAAAACCCTTTGGGGGACTGCGGAGAAAAGAGGAAATATTCAACTTCCCCATTTGGAGAATTCCTAATATTCTTCCAAACAGTGAGAACAACGAAATCAATAGGCTGAGCCCTCAATCTTGGGATTCACCCCTATGAAACTTATTCCTGCAAAGCGTAAGCTAAGCCTACTTATAATTATGCCTAAGAGTCACCCTCACTGAACCTCTTTTGTTTCTCAGATGTGGCCTCTCTCTCTAAGCCAACTCAGCAGGTGAACTCACTGCACTCCCCACTACATGGGACATGACTCCCAGGGGTGTAAATCTACCTGGCAATGTGGGACAGAACTGCCAGGATGAGCCAGGACCCAGCATCATGGGATTGAAAAAGCCTTCTTGTCCAAAGGGGAAGAGAGAAAGGAGGCAATAAAAAGTTTCAGTGGCTGAGAGATTTCAAAAAGAGTTAAGAGGTTATCCTGAAGGTTATTCTTATGTATTATATAGATATCCCTTCTTAGTTTATGGTGTGTTGGAGTGGCTGGAGGGAAATACCTCATATGTTGAGCTGTGTTCCAGTGGCCTTGATTCTTGAGGACGATTGTATAACGATATAGATTTTACAGTGTGACAGGGTGGTTGTGAAAACCTTGTGTCCGATGCTCCTTTTATCCAGCATATAGACAGATAAGTTAAAAAATATGGATAAAAATAAATAAATAATAGGGGGGGAAAGGGTAAAATTAATTGAGTAGATTGAAATACTAGTGGTCAATGAAGGGGTAAAGTGTGTGAGATGTATGAGTTTTTTCTTTTTATTTCTTTTTCTGGAGTGATGCAAATGTTCTAAAAATGATCATCATGATGAATACACAACTATGTGATAATATTGTGAGCCATTGATTGTATGGACTGTATGAGTGTGAAGATTTGTCAATACTAATTAAAAAAAACTTTCATGGTGCTAATTTTACCCATCACTTCTTTATACTTCTTCACACTAATTTGGACACCTTTCTGACTGTTTGCAAGCTATCTCCCACAGGCAACCATGTTCTACTTGAAAAATTATATGATGGAGTTATTAAACATCACTTTCAAGGCCCTTACTCTTTTACTGCACCCTGCTTCACTCACACTCATCTGTCCCCCACTCTGACCTGCAAATTGTTGTCATGTTAATCATCGGAAAGCATCATTTTTTTTTGTGACACCCACACTAAAATCCTGTAATAGCGCTCTATTCCAGTCCTAAGCTTTCATTGCTTCATTCACTGCTTTTCCCTCACTGGGCCCTCATTATAGTTCTCTTGTGTCTATTCTAAATCCCATTACAGTCTAAAGTAGAATGCATCTATTAAAAGGCTAATATAGTAGAAAGAAAACCATTAGCCAGACTCCAGTAGTGGAAAAAGAAGTAAGGAAACAGCTTTATCCCCTTTACAAGAATCCTTGAACCAGCCAGGCCCTGCTGTCTTCTCTCCAACATGCTGCATTGCTATCCTTCCCTGTAGTCCAACCATCTTTAAAATCCAACTCCAGTCTGAATTCTCCCTTTTTTAAAGATACATGATGATTCATTCAATTGCTTATTTAGTCAACCAATACTTTAAGTTTTTTAATACTCATTTACCTAAACATCATGTATGTTACAAAACTGAATAAAACAGTCATAGTCACCAAGCTTAGCACCCATTTTTTTTTTTTGGATTTTTTTATTAATTTTTTTAAAAAATATAACAAACAAAAATATTCTTAACATACGATCATTCCATTCGACATATATAATCAGTAATTCACAATATCATCACAAAGTTGCATGTTCATCATGATTATTTCTTAGAACATTTGCATTAATTCAGAAAAAGACAGCAGAAAAAAATTCATACATACCATACCCCTTACAACTCCCTTTCATTGATCACCAGCATTTCAATCTACTAAATTTATTTTAACATTTGTTCCCCCTATTATTTATTTTTATTCCGTGTGTTTTACTCGTCTGTTGATAAAGTAGATAAACGGAGCATCAGACACAAGGTTTTCACAATCACACAATCACATAATCACATTGTGAAAGCTAAATCATTATACAATTATCTTCAAGAAACATGGCTACTAGAACATAGCTCTACATTTTCAGGCAGTTCCCTCCAGCCTCTCCATTACATCTTGACTAACAAGGTGATATCTATTAATGCGTAAGAGTAACCCCCAGGATAACCTCTCAACTCTGTTTGGGATCTCTCAGCCATTGACACTTTATTTTGTCTCATTTTGCATTCCCCCCTTTTGATCGAGAAGGTTTTCTCAATCCCTTGATACTGAGTCTCAGCTCATTCTAGGATTTCTATCCCACGTTGCCAGGAAGGTTTACACCCCTGGGAGTCATGTCCCACATAGACAGGGGGAGGGCAGTGAGTTTGCTTATTGTGTTGGCTGGAGAGAGGGGCCACATCTGAGCAACAAAAGAGGTTCTCTTGGGGTGACTCTTAGGCCTAATTTTAAGTAGGCTTGACCTATCCTTTGTGGGATTACGTTTCATATGAGCAAACCCCAAGATTGGGGGCTCAGCCTACCGCTTTCATTGTCCCCACTTAGCACCCATTCTTAATCTCATTTCATAGTCATTATGTGCCCTGTAACAAGGTAATACTGTTTCATTCTATAATACTTTTAGTTATAGACTACGTTGTGTCTTGGTATCTGCGGGAATCCAATATTTAATTGACTGACTAGCTATTTGATTAATAATCTCAATATACCCATTTCTTTCTTTATCCCAAAAGCCTTTGGTGGAGGCATTTGGAATCTAGAGGCCAGTGTCTTTAGATTAGGTGGAGGTGTGTCTCCACCCATTTGGGTGGGTCTTGATTAGTTTACTGGAATCCTATAAAAGAGGAAACATTTTGGAGAAAGAGAGAGATTTCTGAGAGAGCAGAGAATGACAGAGCCACGAAAAGCAGAGAAAAACCATGGTGGGGAATTTGGAATTTAAAGGCCAGTGAATAGATTATTGATGATCTGATGTCTAGAGTCCAAATTCCCCTAATAAGATTTTACACACTGTAAAACTTTGATCTCTTTTGTTAGATATATACTTTCTCAGGGTGTTCTAGTTTGCTAGCTGCCGGAATGCATTATACCAGAAGTGGAATGGCTTTTTAAAAGGGCAATTTAATAAGTTGCTAGTTTACAGTTCTAAGGCTGAGAAAATGTCCCAATTAAAACAAGTCTATAGAAATGCCCAATCTAAAGCATTCAGGGAAAGATACCTTGGTTCAAGAAGGCCAATGAAGTTTAAGGTTTCTCTCTCAAGTAAGAAGGTACATGGCGAACAGAGTCAGGGTTTCTCTCTCATCTGGAAATACATGTGACGAAAGTGGCATCATCTACTAGCTTTTTTTCCTGGCTTCCCTTCACGAAGCTCCCCAGGAAGCATTTTCCTTCTTCATTTCCAAATGTTTCTGCCTGATGGACTCTCTGCTTCTCATGGCTATGTCGTTCTGCTCTCTCCAAATCTCTCTGAATCTCTCATTCTCCAAAATGTTTCCTCTTTTACAGGACTTCAGAAACTAATCAAGACCCACCCAAATAGGTGGAGACATGCTTCTACCTAATCCAGTTTAACAACCACTCTTGATTAAATCACATTTCCAGGGAGATGATCTAATTACAGTTTCAAGCATACAATACTGAATAGGGATTAGAAGAAAAAGCTCCCTTTACAAAATGGGATTAGGACTAAAACTTGGCTTTTCTAGGGTACACACATAATTTCAAGCCAGCACAGGTACACACATCCTTTCAAACCAGCACACAGGGCTTCCAATGTTTATTTTTTCCTCTTTCATTTTAATGCTTTCAGAAAGGACATATCCATTTTGTTTTTTTCTGATGATATACAAATTGCAAAAAATTGAAACAATACAGAAAAAGGGAAAGTTCTGTGTGAATCCCTGCCTCAAGAAATATCTATTCTTAACTATTTGGTGTATAGTTTGCATATTTTCTTAAATAAACATATGAATTAATTTTACTTAAATAATATAAAAACATATCTATTATTCTGTAATGTGTTTTTCAAAATTATTGATATATAATAAATATTTGCCTATAACCATATATAAAGCTCACCTCATCCTTTTTAACAGTAGCATTGCATTACAATGGGTGCAACATGATTTTTAAAAACTACTCCCTATTTTTCTGTAAACCTATGACTTCTCTAACCAAAGAGAGGGAGAGAGAGAGAAAGAGAGAAATCAGAACAATCCCCTATCATGGGTATTGAGGGTTTTTCTAATTTTTCAGTATTATATCTCAATGACTCTTGAATGGAAATGTAGACTTCTGCCCAATATTAAGTTTTCCCATTAATAAGATCTGAATGTTAAAATCTGAGAACATGTTACCAGAATTTCTGTGAACATTAACATTCCTAAACTTTAGAGGTATAAAAACCTTTGACAATATTAGCTTTAATATATTTTTTCATAATAACCAAAACCTTGAATTTAAAAATTAAGAAATAACTAAAGCCATCTTAAAAAGAACAAGGTTGACAGACTCATAATTTCTGATTTAAAACTTATTACAAAGCTACAGTAATCAAAACAGTATAGTACTGACATAAGGAAAACAGGTATACCAATGAGTAGAACTGAGAATCCAGAAATAAACCCTCACATATTTGCCCAAATGATTTTTACAAGGGTGTCAAGTCTACTCAATGGGGAAAGAATAGTCTCTTCAACAAATGGTGCTGGGAAAACTGGATATCCACATGGAAAAGAATGAAAGTGGATCCGTAGCCCATACCATACGCAAAAATGATCTCAAAATGGATTAAAGATCTAAATATAAGAACTAAAACTATTAACTGGTCTTAGAAGAAAACAATAGAGAACACTTTAAGGATTCTATATTAAGCTTTACATCAAAACCATCAACAACATGAAGATATCTCAATAAAAATATGTTCTTATAAACCCACAAGCAACAAAAGATAAAATAGATCAATGGAACTTCATCAAAATTAAAAACTTTCTGCATCTAAGAACATTATCAAGAAAGTAAAAGATGGGCCCCATCATTAGTTCCAGTAAAGAGAGAGCACGAGGAATTCCGGAGAAGATGGTGGCTTAGTAAGACACATGGGTCTTAGTTCCTCCTCCAGAACAGCTACTAAAGAAGCAGAAACAGTACAGAACAGCTCCCGGAGCCACGACAGAGACCAAAAAGACAGCGTACCCCATTCTGGAACGGCTGAACCAGCTGGGAGAATCCGCTGCGGTGAGATCCCCGAGGGGCATGCGCTTCCCCAGGTCATGGCGGCTGGCGGCCAGAGCCCCTCCCTCCCTCCTTCCCGGGCCGGCTGGGAGATTTGGACAGGCGGTCCCCTCAAGCCGCGGCAGCCGCACAGATTCCCAGGCCAGCTGGGAGATTTGGAGTGGCACTTCCCCAAGCCGCTTTGGCTGGTGACCCTCCCCCACAGCGAGAGTCTTCCAAAGTTAAAGGAGACACAGCATCTTTTACTGGTGGGACCCGCAGACAGATGAGCGCCACATACTGGGCAGGATAAGAAAAACAGAGCCCAGAGATTTCACAGGAAAATCTTTCAACCTGCTGGGTCCCACACCCAGGGAACTCTGATTAAATGCACAGACGCCAGCAAAAAATAACAGATCACGCCAGGAAAATTGAAGATATGGCTCAGGCAAAGGAGCAAACCAATAGTTCAAATGAGATACAGGAGCTGAGACAACTAATGCTGAATATACGAACAGAAATGGAAAAACTCTTCAAAAACCAAATCAATAAATTGAGGGAGGACATGAAGAAGACATGGGCTGAACAAAAAGAAATAGAAAGTCTGAAAAAAAAATCACAGAACTTATGGGAGTGAAGGACAAAGTAGAAAAGATGGAAAAAACAATGGATACCTACAATGGTAGATTTAAAGAGACAGAGGCTAGAATTATGAACTGGAGGATGGAACATCTGAATTTCAAAAAGAAACAGAAACTATAGGGAAAAGAATGGAAAAATTTGAGCAGGGAATCAGGGAACTGAATGATAATATGAAGCACACAAATATACGTGTTGTGGGTGTCCCAGAAGGAGAAGAGAAGGGAAAAGGAGGAGAAAAACTAATGGAAGAAATTATCACTGAAAATTTCCCAACTCTTATGAAAGACCTAAAATTATAGATCCAAGAAGTGCAGCACACCCCAAAGAGAATAGACCCAAATAGGCGTTCTCCAAGACACTTACTAGTTAGAATGTCAGAGGTCAAAGAGAAAGAAAGGATCTTGAAAGCAGCAAGAGAAAAACAATCCATCACATACAAGGGAAACCCAATAAGACTATGTGTAGATTTCTCAGCAGAAACCATGGAAGCTAGAAGACAGTGGGATGATATATTTAAATTACTAAAAGAGAAAAACTGCCAACCAAGACTTCTATATCCAGCAAAATTGTCCTTCAAAAATGAGGGAGAAATTAAAACATTTTCAGACAAAAAGTCACTGAGAGAATTTGTGACCAAGAGACCAGATCTGCAAGAAATACTAAAGGGAGCACTAGAGTCAGATATGAAAAGACAGAAGAGAGAGGTATGGAAAAGAGTGTAGAAAGAAGGAAAATCAGATATGATACATATAATACAAAAGGCAAAATGTTAGAGGAAAATATTATCCAAACAGTAATAACACTAAATGTCAATGGACTGAATTCCCCCATCAAAAGACATAGATTGGCAGAATGGATTAAAAAACAGGATCCTTCTATATGCTGTCTACAGGAAACACATCTTAGACCCAAAGAAAAACATAGGTTGAAAGTGAAATGTTGGGAAAAGATATTTCATGCAAATAACAACCAGAAAAGAGCAGGAGTAGCTATACTAATATCCAACAAATTAGACTTCAAATGTAAAATAGTTAAAAGAGAAAAAGAAGGACACTAATAAAAGGAACAATTAAACAAGAAGACATAACAATCATAAATATTTATGCACCGAACCAGAATACCCCAAAATACGTGAGGAATACACTGCAATCACTGAAAAGGGAAATAGACACATATACCATAATAGTTGGAGACTTCAATTCACCACTCTCATCAATGGACAGAACATCTAGACAGAGGATCATTAAAGAAATAGAGAATTTGAATATTACAATAAATGAGCTAGACCTAACAGACATTTATAGGACATTACATCCCACAACAGCAGGATACACCTTTTTCTCAAGTACTCATGGATCATTCTCAAAGATAGACCATATGCTGGGTCACAAAGCAAGTCTTAACAAATTCAAAAAGATTGAAATCATACACAACATTTTCTCGGATCATAAAAGAATGAAGTTGGAAATCAATAATAGGCGGATGCCAGAAAATTCACAAATACATGGAGGTTCAACAACACACTCTTAAACAACGAGTGGGTCAAGGAAGAAATTGCAAGAGAAATGAGTAAATATCTCGAGGCGAATGAAAATGAAAACACAACATATCAAAACCTATGGGATGCAGCAAAGGCAGTGCTAAGAGGGAAATTTATTGCCCTAAATGCCTATATCAGAAAAGAAGAAAAGGCAAAAATTTAGGAATTAACAGTCCACTTGGAAGAACTGGAGAAAGAACAGCAAACTAACCCCAAAGCAAGCAAAAGGAAAGAAATAACAAAGATTAGAGCAGAAATAAATGAAATTGAAAACATGAAAACAATATAGAAAATCAATAAGACCAGAAGTTGGTTCTATGAGAAAATCAATAAGATTGATGGGCCCTTAGCAAGATTGACAAAAAGAAGAAGAGAGAGGACGCAAATAAATAAGATCAGAAATGGAAGAGAAGACATAACCACTGACCTCACAGAAATAAAGGAGGTAATAACAGGACACTATGAACAACTTTACGCTAATAAATACAACAATTTAGATGAAATGGACGGGTTCCTGGAAAGGCATGAACAACCAACTTTGACTCAAGAAGAAATAGATGACCTCAACAAACCAATAACAAGTAAAGAAATTGAATCAGTCATTCAAAAGCTTCCCAAAAAGAAAAGTCCAGGACCAGACGGCTTCACATGTGAATTCTACCAAACATTCCAGAAAGAATTAGTACCAACTCTCCTCAAACTCTTCAAAAAAATCGAAGTGGAGGGAAAGCTACCTAATTCATTCTATGAAGCCAACATCAACCTCATACCAAAACCAGGCAAAGATATTACAAAAAAAGAAAACTACAGAACAATCTCTCTAATGAATATAGATGCAAAAATCCTCAACAAAATTCTAGCAAATCAAATCCAACAACACATTAAAAGAATTATACATCATGACCAAGTAAGATTCATCCCAGGTATGCAAGGATGGTTCAACATAAGAAAATCAATTAATGTAATACACCATATCAACAAATCAAAGCAGAAAAATCACATGATCATCTCAATTGATGCAGAGAAGGCATTTGACAAGATTCAACATCCTTTCCTGTTGAAAACACTTCAAAAGATAGGAATACAAGGGAACTTCCTTAAAATGATAGAGGGAATATATGAAAAACCCATAGCTAATATCATCCTCAATGGGGAAAAATTGAAAACTTTCCCCCTAAGATCAGGAACAAGACAAGGATGTCCATTATCATCACTATTATTTCAACATCATGTTGGAGGTTCTAGCCAGAGCAATTAGACAAGAAAAAGAAATACAAGGCATCAAAATAGGAAAGGAAGAAGTAAAACTATCACTGTTTGCAGACGATATGATACTATACGTCGAAAACCCGGAAAAATCCACAACAAAACTACTAGAGGTAATAAATGAGTACAGCAAAGTAGCAGGGTACAAGATCAACATTCAAAAATCTGTAGCATTTCTATACACTAGCAATGAACAAGCTGAGGGGGAAATCAAGAAACGAATTCCATTTACAATTGCATCTAAAACAATAAAATACCTAGGAATAAATTTAACTAAAGAGACAAAAACCTATACAAAGAAAACTACAAAAAACTGTTAAAAGAAATCACAGAAGACCTAAATAGATGGAAGGGCATACCGTGTTCATGGATTGGAAGACTAAATATAGTTAAGATGTCAATCCTACCTAAATTGATTTACAGATTCAATGCAATACCAATCAAAATCCCAACAACTTATTTTTCAGAAATAGAAAAACCAATAAGCAAATTTATCTGGAAGGGCAGGGTGCCCCAAATTGCTAAAAGTATCTTGAGGGTAAAAAACGAAGCTGGAGGTCTCACGCTGCCGGACTTCAAGGCATATTATGAAGCCACAGTGGTCAAAACAGCATGGTATTGGCATAAAGATAGATATATCGACCAATGGAATCGAATAGAGTGCTCAGATATAGATATAGACCCTCTCATCTATGGACATTTGATCTTTGATAAGGCAGTCAAGCCAACTCACCTGGGACAGAACAGTCTCTTCAATAAATGGTGCCTAGAGAACTGGATATCCATATGCAAAAGAATGAAAGAGGACCCGTATCTCACACCCTATACAAAAGTTAACTCAAAATGGATCAAAGATCTAAACATTAGGTCTAAGACCATAAAACAGTTAGAGGAAAATGTAGGGAGATATCTTATGAAACTTACAATTGGAGGCGGTTTTATGGACCTAAAGCAAGAGCACTGAAGAAAGAAAGAAATAAATGGGAGCTCCTCAAAATTAAACACTTTTGTGCATCAAAGAACTTCATCAAGAAAGTAGAAAGACAGACTACACAACGGGAGACAATACTTGGAAACGACATATCAGATTAAGGTCTAGTATCCAGAATTTATAAAGAGATTGTTCAACTCAACAACAAAAAGACACCCAACCCAATTACAAAATGGGAAAAAGACTTGAATAGACACCTCTCAGAAGAGGAAATACAAATGGCCAAAAGGCACATGAAGAGATGCTCAATGTCCCTGGCCATTAGAGAAATGCAAATCAAAACCACAATGAGATATCATCTCACACCCACCAGAATGGCCATTATCAACAAAACAGAAAATGACAAGTGCTGGAGAGGATGTGGAGAAAGAGGCACACTTATCCACTGTTGGTGGGAATGTCAAATGGTGCAACCACTGTGGAAGTCAGTTTGGCAATTCCTAAAAAAAACTGAATATAGAATTGCCATATGACCCAGCCTACCATTGCTAGGCGTCTACTCAAAGGACTTAAGGGCAAAGACACAAACGGACATTTGCACACCAATGTTTATAGCAGCATTATTTACAATTGCAAAGAGATGGAAACAGTCAAAATGTCCATCAACAGACGAGTGGCTAAACAAACTGTGGTATATACATACGATGGAATATTATGCAGCTTTAAGACAGGATAAACTTATGAAGCATGTAATAACATGGATGGACCTAGAGAACATTATGCTGAGTGAGTCTAGCCAAGAACTAAAAGACAAATACTGTATGGTTCCACTGATGTGAACCGACATTCGAGAATAAACTTGGAATATGTCATTGGTAACAGAGACCATCAGGAGTTAGAAACAGGGTAAGATAATGGGTAATTGGAGCTGAAGGGATACAGACTGTGCAACAAAAAACTAGATACAAAAACTCAAAAATGGACAGCACAATACTACCTAATTGTAATGTAATTATGTTAAAACACTGAACGAAGCTGCATCTGAGCTATAGTTTTCTGTTTGTTTGTTTGTTTGTTTGGGTTTTTGGTTTTTTTTCTTTTTTATATATTTTTTCTATTTTTTATTTTTATTATTATTTTTATTTTTTTCTCTATATTATCATTCTATATCTTTTTCTGTGGTTTTGCTAGTTCTTTTCCTAAATCGATGCAAATGTACTAAGAAATGATGATCATACATCTATGTGATGATATTAAGAATTACTGATTGCATATGTAGAATGGAATGATTTCTAAATGTTTTTTTAGTTAATTAAAAAAAGAGAAAGAAAGTAAAAGACAATCTGTAGAATGGAGAAAATACTTGAAAACTATATATCTGATAAGGATTTAGTATCCAGAATATGTAAGGAACAGGTGCAGTTCAACAACAGAAAACTAACCCAATTTTTAAAATGGCCAAAGGACTTGAATAGCTATTTCTCCAAAGAAGATATACAAATGGCTAATAAGCACATGAAAAGATGCTCAATATCATTAGCCATTAGGGAAATGCAACCCAAAGCACAATTAGTTACCATCTCACACTCACCAAAATGGCTATTACTATACAAAATATGGAAAATTACAAGTATTGGTGAGGATGCAGAGAAATAGGAACATTCATTCATTCTTGGTGGGAATGTAAAATGGTGCAGCCACCATGGAAAATAGTTTCTTGTTCCCTTAGAAAGTTAAGTATAGAATTCACATATGACCTGGCAATATGGAAAAAAATTCATATATGACCACTTCTAGGTACATATCTAAAATAATTGAAAGCAGGGACTTGAACAGATATTTACACACCAATGTTCATGGTGGCATGATTCACAATAGCCAAAAGGTGGCAGCCACCCAAGTGTCCATCAATGGGTGACTGCATAAATAAAATGTTGTATATACATACAATGGACTATTATTCAGCTGTTAAAAGGAATGAAGGTCTGATACATGCGAAAACATAAATGAAACTTAAAGACATCATGTTGAATAAAATAAGCCAGACACAGAAATGCAGCACTGCATGATCTCAATTAAATGAAATAAATAGAATATGCAAATTCATAGTCAGATATTAGAATACAGGTTACCAGGGTGGGGGTGGAGAGTGGAGAGGTAATGGTTAATTGGTACAGAGTTTCTATTTAGGGAGATGGAAAAGTTTGGGTAATGGATAGTTTTGATAGTAGCCCAACATTTTAAATGTAATTAACACCACTGAATTGTATATTTGAAAGTAGTTAAAAAAGGAAATGTTAATTAACAAAACAAAACATGCAACTGTACAATGCCATCAGTGAACCCTAACATAAGCTATGGACTATAATTAATAATACGATAATAATGTCTCATCATTGGTAGCAAAGTTACCACATTACTGCAAATTGTTAATAATGAAGAAACGTGTGTGTGATGGACAGATATATAGGAGCTCTGCTTTCTGCATGATTTTTCTGTAAACCTACAACTGCTCTGAAACATAAAATGATTTTTAAAAAGTAAAAATAAGCAAACAAGCAAAAAATCTTTATCAACAAAGCTAAAAAAAAGAGTGAAAGAAATCAAAGTAATTCTGGATCATGATACCTATTAATGGTTTTGAGGTCAAGCAGTATTTGATTTTACATATTACTGACCACTCTCATATTAATAATAAAAATAGTAAATAAAAAACAAAAATAAAAAAATAAAAAACAAACAAAAATAAAATAGATAACTTTTACTGAGCAGATACCATGTGTCAAGCACTTTTCTAGGTGTTTTACATGATTAGGTCGATTGGTACTTTTATTATCCCCATTTTAAAAAGAAGGAAACTGAAACACTTCATTCATTCATTCAATAAATATATATTAAGTACATGCTATGGAATAAACATTGTACCAAGTGCCATGCCAAGCCACAAGAACATAGCAGAAAACAAAATAGACTTGGCCCCTGTCCTTAAGAACTGAATGAAAGTCACTCAATTAATTGTTTATAGTAAATTGTGTCAAGTATAACTAAAAGAAAGCACAGGGTGCTATATTATTCAGGCTCCTTGCCCCTTCAAGGAGATGTTGTGCAAGAAGTGACTTTATTAAAATGACTTCTTCTTTCTTGTTTCTTCAACTTCTTTTTTCCATTCCTGTTAAAATTTTCTCCAACTTGTCTGTTTTCTTCTTTGCTCTTCTCCAGTTTTCATCCCAGCGATGTCTTAAATCTGGTTCGTTGTTTGTAGGTTAAGCCCTCTTTAACACATTTGCCATCTGTTCTCCTTCTGGCTCTGAAGCTCAAGATTCCATCCTCTGATAGTTTTTCATTAAGCTAATCATCATATAGCTTAAAATGTGGTTTTCACCTGATCAGTTTTACATTTCACTGCTAGTGCTTACTTTACTCTTATGGTAAAGACTGACTGATTACATGTTTGTAAAAGTTATAAAAATACTATATGAACTGTCTGGCCCAGATCCTTTCAATTATGAAATTACATTTCACGTCATAATTATCTTTCACATGACTAACCATTATAAAATTTAATCTAGGGCTTTTTTAAAAAAACTATTTTGGAGCACTCACCTAATATCTAAGGAACATTTCCAGTAGAATGACTCATTTGGTTGCTACCCACTCCACAAAACCAACCCCCAGAATACTATTTTCTTGTCTACTCAATTTATCTTCAGATATCTAAAACTCAGATCATACTCTCGTGCTTACTCCTCATTGTCTAGAGAACCCTAACTACCATTTTCTTTTAAGAAGTGTCAAAACAGCACAGTAGGTTCAAAGAATGGTTAAGTTCAGGGAACATAAAGAAATGCTGAACTGGGGAAAATGATATACTTAAGTTAAATCACACAGGGCCATGCATTTAAATTAGCAGATATGGCACAAATGGAACAAAATTCCTTTTCTTCAATCTCAGTCCTAAAAAGCGAAAGAAAGACTTAAGCTAGTGTGATTCAAAGATTTCCAATAACTGAATCAAGTATCAACTTTTAAATTTAATTTTAAAGTAAATAAGCTTTGGGATGAAAATGTTCTAAAGCTGATTGATAGTGATGGTTGTGCCACTCAGTAAAGTACTAAAAAATCATTACATTGTACTTCCAAAATGGGTATATGCAAAATATATTTCAATAAAATTGTTAATAAAAATTGCAAAAAAGAAAATTAAATTAAAACTTCAGTCCGTTTGTCACACTAGTCACATTTCAAGTACACCATAGCCAAGCATAACTAATGGTTACCATTTTGGACAGCATACTAGTACCTTCTAGTACCTTCTCTCCACTTCTTTACTATACTGTTAAAAAAATACTTTCTTAAATCTGTTTCAAAACACTTACATGCACAACATACATATGTAGCAACCAAAATAGGTAATATGTAAAAATTTAATGTCCTTAACGCATTAAAAGATATATACAATGATAATATTTTTAAAGTTAAGATAAATAGTAATCATAGAAATGAAAATTTTAAATGGCAGTAAATTAGCATCTTTTATCTATGGAATAGATGTTAAAAAAAAAAAAGATGCTTCCAGTGTTAGCCAAGATGAGAAGAAATGGGTACCACTGAAAAGAGTGTAAACTGGTACACCCTTTCTGAAGGTCAGTTGGGCAATTTCGTAATATGTAGCAAAGACCTTAAATAAAATGGGCACTCTCTTTGACTTAGCAATTCTACTTATAGTAATTCATCTTTAAAAAATGATTATGCCTGGTCTATGCACTTTCCAAACAAAAAAACAAATAAAAAACAAACACACAAAAAATTCAACAAATAGTGCTGCAATAACGGGATACTCACATGGAAAAATAATGAAATATGACATCTTCATACAGTACACCAAAAATAATTGTTATTATCATAGATATGAACAAGGGTTTATTTACAAAGATTTTTAAGGTAATATATCTAAAATAGCAAAAAATTAAAAATCTAAATGCCTGTCACTAGGGAATTGGTTAAATAAGTTATGATACTGATACATCTATAGAATAGATTATTAGGTGACCATTTAAAAGTACATGGTAGAAGAATATTTAATAATGTCTTAAAGGTTCATAATTCATTATATATTGTTAATTGAAAAACAGAGTATTAAAAATAAATTATCGGGTAGGCCACAGTGGCTCAGCAGGCAGAGTTCTCGCCTGCCATGCCAGAGACCCGGCTTTGATTCCCGGTGCCTGCCCATGCAATAAATAAAATAATAAATAATCCCCAAGAGTGCAAGTGTAGTTCAGTGGTAGAATTCTCGCCTGCCATGTAGGAGACCCGGACTCTATTCCTAGCCCACGTACTCCACAAACAAGCAAAACAAACAAAAGGGAAAAAACTAACAATAAATTCAACAAATAGTGCTGCAAAATGGGATACTCACATGGAAAAATAATGAAATTTGACCCCACCATACAGCATACAAAAATAAATGAATAAATAAATTATTTCCAAGTGAAATCATTGCCCTTCCCACCACGTGGGAAATGACATCCAGGGATGAGCCTGGCCCTGGCGCAGTGGGGTGGGGAGAAGAAATGTAACTAATAAAGTATCAGTGGCTGAGAGAGTTCAAATAGAGTTGAGAGGCTACTCGGGAGGTCACTCATGCAAGCTTCAGTTAGACATTGCTACCTATCATAACTTGCCAAACCCCAACCAAAATAATTCTAGCCAATCCTAAAGAACATATAGGGCATTACATAAGATCCTACAAAGGTTCCATGCACTACAGCAGCTTTCCAGAAATCTACAACCTCCAGATGGTTCCCTGGACAAGATAAGTCTTGAAACCTAGATGCCCCAGCCTCCCCAGAACATCAGCTAGATCCATCTCCCTACCCCATATTATTGATAGCCCGTTCCAACATGAAAAGGTTAGAATGGGCATAGCCCAAATACCCCTTAAGAGTGGGAGAAAGATCAGAGATGATGGTGAAGTTTACAAAGAAGGTAGGGCTTAACAAACAAGTATGATTGCTGAATCATTATATTGATATTTCTTTTAGTCTCCAGTATCTTAGAGCAGCTAGAAATAAAAAACTGAAATTGTGGAGTTGTAACCCATACCAAACTCTGAAATTTGTTCTGCAACTAATTGTTGCAATGTGCTTTAAAATTTATTGCTTTTTTGTTTATATGTTATTTTTCACAGAAAAGGGGAAAAAGAAGTCGATTCTGATGATAAAAAATATATTTATTCTTCTAGCCTCCAAAATTCTGGACTAGCTAAAAAGAAAACTCTGAATAAATAAATAAATAAATAAGCAAATAAATTATCCCATTTTTATTTTTAAAATTACATATGTTTGTATGTATACACATATCAAAATAATAACAGTAGTTATTTCTGGGTGGTAGGATTACAAATACACTTCATTGTCTTTTTTTTTGCATTTTTTGTACATGTCTACCATGAACACATTTTACCTTTGTAATAAAAAAAAGTTAATATAAAATAATATCTCCAACTCCTTCTTGACAACTGAAATTCCTTTAATGAAGACCATGACTACATCTAGAAGTAGTGACAAAAATACTGAACAGTCTAAATTTGCTAAGATGTGATATGAATGTCAGGGGGGCAAGCCTGAAGGTAACTTGTTGGCTGAAAGGGGTAAGAGGAGAATTTAACTTGAAAATAATAAAGTTAACAAAAATCAGTATTTAATAAAATACAAGAGCAAGGTCAACAAACACAAACTTAGCCCATTTCAAAAATTTTCCCAGTGGAGTTAATACATAATAGGCACAGAGTTTTTTATTGGATGTAATGGAAGTATTTTGGTAATGGATGCTGGTGATGGTAGCTCAACATTTTGAATGTATTTAACACCAGTGAATCATACACTTAATAGTGGTTAAAATCAGAAATATTATGTTGTATATGTTAGCACATTAAATTAAAAAAAAAAAAAGCTGCCCTGTACTGTCTGTGATTAGAGCATCAAAAAAAAGAGAGAAGACCCAAGGCTCACTATAAGGAGCTTGGGCAAGGAGCAACCTTACATACAGAAAAAGCTAGTTTTTATCATCTGGCACTTAGACTTGGGAAAATATTATGTTGAACTTTCCTGTCTTCACTGGGAAATGTATGTGTCCTGGATATTCTCTATGCTTCCTATGGTCCTCTACTTTTTCATTTCATTTCATTTTATTATTTCATTTCATTTCATGGAAGATTAGAGAAGTTATATGGGGCCCAGTAAAGGATGTGCTCACCCTCCTGGGAATCCATGCACTTTTATCACAGTAACCAGAATGGGAGCTTAGACACTTAGACAACTTTATATAACAATTGAGACGTTATTCCATCTCGTATATAATATGAATGCAGTGACAGGCCATGTAGAATTTTTTAGAACATTTCATTTTCAAATATCAAGCCTCATTGTTCCAAAATTACTTTTGATTTGGACACTGTAGCCTCTGAGAAATGGGGGATATATACTCTTTTACTTGAGAAGTTTCTGGGATATGTAAACTAAGCAGGCACACTGATACTACCAATGGAGAAGGATTTATTCTCTTCAAAGAAATCTCAGGTCCCCAGAAAGTCTCCCACTACTGTTTCTCTTCAGGGAGAGATTACAAGAACACCAACAAATTTCTATTAATCTCAAATCGAACAAATGTGTTCTATGCTTTAGTTTCAGTTGAAAAGTTGGTATGTTAAGAAATATTTTAGCTGCTCTTTCTCCAACCACAACATACATAGAGAAAAAATACAGCCCTCAGGCACCAATCTACAAAGAGTTAACATCTTATGAGCTAAACAGAACTGGATTAGCTCTTAAGAAACTAGAAAAACAAGAGGATTGGAATCTAGAGCATTACCGGACACCAGAACAGTTGGAGAAAAGAATTAGAGAGAGCTCTCTGAAGGAAATAAGAACCGTAAGTTTTTATCTAACACACATTCATAGTCTCCCATTTCTTCCACCTGGGGTATTTTTGTGAAGAGTGAAGTTTATTCATTTCATATTTTACCACCAGTCTGCTGGACTTCCAGGCAGAAAATTGCCAAGTCATCTTTGATTCCTTCACCCTCTTAACTCTATCTCACATCAAACCAGTTGCCAAGTCTTTTGATTCTCCTTCCTGGGTGTCTTCTTGATCTATTCCACTCTTCTATCCTCCTGACTCCATCCTCCCTAGTTCAGGGCCCCTTGCCTGAATTACAGCAATATCCTCCTAACGTAACTCTCTCATCTGATCTCTCTTACTCCACACCATGTTAATCTTCCTAAAGCTCTAACTCTATTGCATTCATGCTCATGAATGTATAATCGCTGATGTTGTCTGCAGAAATTCATAAAACTCCTCTATCTTACATACAAGGTCTTCCAACTTCCTTTCAACTTAAATTTCCACAACTCTCCTTCCTTCTCAAACCCTTCATGCCTACCTGCTATTGTCCAAGGTCACCCAGCTCTTTGCCTATCCCTGACTATTCATTCTGTCCTTTTTATATAGAATAGTCGGTTCCTCCACCTGCCAAAATCCTTCCAGTCTCCAACAATTCTCCCTCTATAACGCTTCTGATCCTTGAATAAATGTGACTCCCACCCTTTCTTTACATTTCCACTTTGTTTTGTTCTTCTGTAATTGGCTGTTGATATTTTGCCTTGTAGTTAGTTAAGTGTGTTTTTCTCATATCCTTTCTAGTTATTTTACTTCTAAGAATAAGGACTCTAATTTCTTTATCCCTGGATCAATGGCACATAAAGAGAACACTAATATTTTTCAACTAAGTTCAATCCAAATTCCAGGAGTTCCTATCATCTGTTTTTCCCATTCATACAACTTGTACTACAGTTACAGAGCCTATACTTTTCTCCACAGCTTCTTTTTATCTCTGTTCCAAGTTTCTTTTTCCTCAGTCGCTTTTACCGTCTTACCTAAGATCAACTCTTCTTGAATTCCTTCACTGTAAAACCCTTTCCTCAAGGTTCTTTTCCCAATATACTGTTTCCTTTCCCAGATGTTCACCTCAGAGGAGCCCAGCTGCAGCCCCCACTGGAAGGACTTCAAGACCTGTTGAAGATAATTCCTTGTAAGTGGGAAAACTTTAATTTCCAATCAATGTTGATTTTGAAATTGTTCTATATTTTGTCATACAGGCCCATTTAATCCATGAATTTTTAAAGAATGGGAATATCTTTGCAGCATCATTGCCTAAGCTTTACTTTCCTAAAGTCAAGGGGGTGTCCCATTTCCAACCTGATTTTGGAGTTTTTTACTACAATGCCTTCTTCTTCCTCTCTCTTACTGAAATCAGAGACACCATTATGGCTCTCACCTCACTGTGTTCTTGGTGGGGGGGGGGATTAATATAAAACTTTATAGAATAATTTAAGGCAACTTTAAAAATGAAAATAAGTTCTGCCAAAATCCAATGTCATAATACAATGCCCAGCTAAAATTATTGTACATATGTATATACTGGGCACTGTGTTAGCCACCAGATACCCAAAGAAATCCTCAGAAGATTTTGTAGACTAATGAAGAGACACATCATGTGATGAGCATTCTAGAGAAAGAATTGACTAATATCAACCAATGCATAAAAACATTTGTGTATATAATTAATTTACACTGATAATTACAACATAGAATTATCAATTGGCCAGAAATTTGCTCAGTGAAAACAACAAAAACAGCTAGCAGTTAGCTAACATAGAGAATGTATTAAGTGCCAAAACTATGCTAATTATTTTGTAGGTATAATCTCATTAATCTCAACAGAAACATAGGAGATATTTTATACTATTTTACAGATAATGGAACTAAGACAGAATCATTAAGTAACTTTTCCCTGGTTGCAAAGCAAAGGAAAGATGTGAATCCATGTCTTTCCTATTTCTAGCCCCTTGATAACAACCACTATTTGCAGTTTATCCTCTCCAAATTTAACCAGAAGTGAGTATAAAATCAGATCGGAGGCAATGCGACAGTGGCTCAGTGGCAGAATTCCCACCTACCATGCCGGAGACCCGGGTTCAATTCCCAGTGCCTGCCCATGTAAACAAACAAACAAAAAAATCAGGTCAGGGTAACTGGTTGTATAATTTTGATTGCTTGTGTCAGCAAGCTAGCATTATGCAACTCTCATTACTAACAGAATTATTCTCCACATATTTATCTATCCCTGCCCCAGGGCACTGTAGTTTTAAATATCACTGCAAGGCAATTATTTTCATATAAAGCAATTGATAAACCCTTCTTACATCTATTTTCCATACCCTTTTTCCTGAGATATTAAATCTGGCCATTTGCTTGATTTTGGTTATTCCATTATCACACCTTCACTGGCACAGTCACTCCTCGGTTTCCTTCTCTGGAATTTTTATGAACTCTATTTCATTCTTAGAAAGTAATTTTCCTTCAGTTTTGAAGGTACTTTTTAGTTGTTCCATAGTGTGATAGTGCTTTGGGGTCTATTTTGGAATGGTCGTAAAACAGAATAATCTTTTCTGTGTCCAGATATTAAAGAATCACAGCATCTTTTCTTCTACTACAACTGCATTTTGCAAATGGCTTCAGGTGCAATGGAACAAGTCACATATTCCTTCACAACATATTACTTCTCTTCAGCAGGAGGCTGGGGAGACAGGAAGACTTAGTAAACATGCAAAAGCTACCTTAAATGTGAGATTTATTTTAAAACAAAATGGTTTCCTTGGTTGCATCCATTCTGTTCTAATCCTAGGATTATTTATCTGCCATGGTGAAATAAACTACATTGAATATTTTTTTAAGTTTTTTATTAATTAAAAAAAATACAAGGAAGAAACATAAACATTCCCAACACATACACTCAGCAATTCACAATATCATCACAATATTCATCATGATGATCATTTTCCAGAACATTTGCATCAATTCAGAAAAAAAATAAAAAGACAACAGAAAAATAAAACAAAAACAGAAAAAAAATTTTACATACCATATCCCTTACCCCTCCCTTTCATTGATCACTAGCACTTCGAACTAAATTTATTTTAACATTTGCTCCCCCTATTATTTATTTTTATTCCATACGTTCCTCTCATCTGTTGACAAGGTAGATAAAAGGAGCATCAGATACAAGGTTTTCATAATCACACAGTCACACTGTGAAAGCTATATCATTATACAATCCTCATCAAGAAACATGGCTACTGGAACACAGCTCTACATTTTCAGGCAGTTCCCTCCAGCCTCTTCATGACATCTTGGTTAACAAGGTGATATCTATTTAATGCTTAAGAATAACCTCCAGGTTAACCTCTCGACTCTGTTTGGAATCTCTCAGCCATTGACACTTTGTCTCATTTCACTCTTCCCCCTTTTGGTCGAGAAGGTTTTCTCAATCCCTTGATGCTGGGTCTCAGATCATTCTAGAGTGTTTTTCAATCCCTTGATGCTGAATCTCAGCTCATTCTGGGATTTCTGTCCCACATTGCCAGGAAGATCCATACCCTTGGGAGTCATGTCCCATATAGACAGGGGGACCCTTGGGAATCATGTCCCACATAGACAGGGGGAGGGTGGTGAGTTTGCTTGCTGTGTTGGCTGGAGAGAGAGGCCACATCTGAACAACAAAAGAGGTTCTCTTGGGGGTGACTCTTAGGCCTAATTTTAAGTAGGCTTGACCTATCCCCTGTGAGGTTAAGTTTCATATAAACAAACCCCAAGACTGCAGGATCAGCCTATAGCTTTGGTTGTCCACACTGCTTATGAGAATATCAAGAATTCAACTTGGGGAAGTTGAGTTTTCCCTGGTTCTCACCATTCCCCGAACGGGACTTTGCAAATACTTTTCCACTCACTGATCAAATCACTCTGGGATTCATCAGGGCATCACCTGGACAAACCAAAAAAATCTCATGTCCTATACAAAGTTCCATGTACTTAAGGTGTTCAACCAACTATCTACATAAGTTATATTAGGAGATGCACGAGTCAAAGTATAAATTTGTACCAAATAAACATTTTTTGCTTTAGTCTCACCCTAAGTTGAAATTTTAAAATATTAATTACCGTCTATTTTCAGCACACTGCAGGAGTGACATTCTTTTGTTCTTCCTCATGCAAAAACGTTTTTTAAATTTGTACATTTAGTCACTATCATTATACACTCTAGGCATTCCTAGATTATACCATCTCAATTTTTATCGTCTATCTTTCTTTGTGATTTCATTTATGCCCAAGCCCTCCTCCCTCTGTCATTCTCACATGCAGCTTCATTCAGTGTTTTAACATAATTACATTACAGTTAGATAGTATTGTGCTGTCCATTTCTGAATTTTTATATTCAGTCCTGTTGCACAATCTGTATCCCTTCAGCTCCAATTACCCAATATCTCACCCTATTTCTATCTCCTGATGGTCTCTGTTACCAACGACATATTCCAACTTTATTCACTAATGTCAGTTCATATCAGTGAGACCATACAGTATTTGTCCTTTTGTTTCTGGCTAATCACACTCAGCATAATGTCCTTAAGGTCCATTCATGTTGTTACATACTTCATAACTTTATTCTGTCTTACAGCTGCATAATATTCCATCTTATGTAAATGTCACAGTTTGTTTAGCCAACTGTCTGTTGATGGACATTTTGGCTGCTTCCATCTCTTGGTAATTGTAAATAATGCTGCTATAAACATTGGTGTGTAAATGTCCATTTGTTTCCTTGGCCTCGTGTCCTTTGAGTAGAGACAGCATATAAATGGGTCCTGTTTTTTAATCCATTCTGCCAGACTATGTCTTTTGATTGGAGAGTTTAATCCATTAACATTCAGTGTTATTACTTTTTCCATTTCTCACTGATATGAACTGACATTAGTGAATAAACTTGGAATATGTCGTTGGTAACAGAGACCATCAGGAGATAGAAATAGGGTGAGATATTGGGTAATTGGAGCTGAAGGGATACAGATTGTGCCACAGGACTGAATATAAAAACTCAGAAATGGACAGCACAATACTACTTAACTGTAATGTAATTATGTTAAAACACTGAATGAAGCTGCATATGAGAATGATAGAGGGAGGTGGGCTGGGGACATAAATGAAATCAGTAAGAAAGATAGATGGTAAAGATCGAGATGGTATAATCTAGGAATGCCTAGCATATATAATAATAGTGAAATGTACAATGTACAAATTTTAAAAATGTTTTTGCATGAGGAAGAACAAAGAAATGTCATTATTGCAGGGTGCTGAAGATAGATGATAATTAATACTTTAAAATGTCACCTTATGTGTGAGACTAAAGCAAAAAATGTTTATTTGTTACAAAATTTATATTTTGACTAGAGCATTTCCTAATATAACTCATGTAGATAGTTTGATTGAATGTCATAAGTACTTGGAATCTTAGGTAGGACATGAGATTTTGTTGGTTTGTCCAGAGTGATGCCCTGATGAATCCCAGAGTGATTTGATCAGTGAGTGGAAAAGTATTTGCAAGCCCCCTTCGGAGAATGATGAGAGTGGGGAGAAATTCAACTTCCCCAAGTTGAATTCTTGATATTCTCACAAGCAGTGTGGACAACCAAAGCTATAGGCTGAGCTCCCAGTCTTGGGGTTTGTTCATATGAAACTTAACCCAACAAAGGATAGGTCAAGTCTACTTAAAATTTAGGCCTAAGAGTCATCCCCAAGAGAACCTCGTTTGTTGTTCAGATGTGGCCTCTCTCTCCAGCCAACATGATGAGCAGTCTCACCACCCTCCCCCTCTCTGCGTGGGACATGACTCCCAGGGGTGTGGACCTTCCTGGAAATGAGGGACAGAGATCCTAGAATGAGCTGAGACTCAGCCTCAAGGGACTGAGAAAAACCCTAGAATGAGCTGAGAATTAACATCAAGGGATTGAGAGAAACTTCTCGACCAAAAGGGGGAAGAGTGAAATGAGACAAAGTGTCAATGGCTGAGAGATTCCAAACAGAGTCGAGAGGTTATCCGGAAGGTTATTCTTATGCATTAAATAGATATCACCTTGTTGTAAGTGGAGAGGCTGGAGGGAATTACCTGAAAATGTAGTGCTGTGTTCCAGTAGCCATGTTTCTTGATGATGACTGAACAATGATATAGTTTTCATAATGACACTCTGTGAATGTGAAAACCTTGTTTCTGATGCTCCTTTTAGCTACTATATCAACAGAAGAGTAGAACATGTGGAATAAAAATAAATAATAGGGGGAACAAATGTTAAAATAAATTTAGTTTGAAATGCTAGTGGAAATGAAAGCAAGAGGTAAGGGGTATGGTATGTATAATCTTTTTTTCTGTTATCGTTTTATTTCTTTTTCTGTTGTCTTTTTATTTCTTTTTCTAAATCGATGCAAATGTTTTAAGAAATGATGATATGCAACTATGTGATGATATTAAGAATTACTGATTGTATATGTAGAATGGAATGGTATCTTAATGTTTTGTTTGTTAATTTTTTTAATTAATAAAAAAAGTTTAAAAAAAATTACCAAGCCCTGGTGTCTGAATTCCTTGATAGAGGGATTCCACCTGAGTTGGGCTTCACCCTTCCCCTAGGGAAGGCACAGGCTCCAGACAAGCCCCCAAAAGAGTTCACTTCTGCCTATGCCTGGGACAGTTGCAGCCTGAGAAATCCTGCCGCTATATCCAAATGCAGTCAAGCCTTTGTAGAAACACAGCCACAAAAACCTCTGTTTCCTTATTTCCCTCCCCCCCTTTTCCTGTCAGCCCTGCCCTCTTGGCTCCAGGGCAAAAATGAGCAACCTCCGCTTTAACCAGTTTCACCTAAGCTGGGGGCCTATTTTTAGTAGTCAGAATTTGTTAATTAATTCCACAATTGGTGTTTGATTGTGCTCAGTCCCTGCTGGTGGTAAAGTTCCTTTCCTTTCCCCTCTGGGAAGCAGCCTGTGTGGGAGGGGCGCTGGCCACCGCAGCTTTGGGAACTCACGGTTCTGTGGAGGCTCACAGCTGGTTCAGCTGGTCCAGACTGGGATATGCTGTGTGTCTTGTCACTGACCTGGCTCCAGGAGCTGTTTCTGGTTATTTAGTAGCTGTTCTGGAGGACAAACTAAAATGCACACATTGTTAAGCTGCCATCTTGACCCGGAAGTCCATCCCTGTAACCACTTTTTGAATAGTACTTTGAAAACTATTACTTTTTTATTTCTTTGCTTTGTATATATGTTATATTATACAATTTAATACGTTTTTAAAAAGATTCAGTTCTCAGTTATACCTTTTCTGTCGCATTTTACTATAAGCTGCAAGGAGAAGTCAGGTTCCATTTTCCACATTTGGTTTAGAAATCACTTCTGCTAAGTATTCAAGTTCATCACTGTCAAATTCTGCCTTCCATCCAACACCAGCACCTAATTTTGCCAAATTCTCTGCCACTTTAAAATAAGAATCACCTTCATTCTAGTTTACAATAGCACATGCATTGTTTCTGTCTAAGGTCTCATTGGAGGCAACTTTAGCATCCATATTTCTACTGAATTTCTTCAAAAAATCAAGGCTTTCTCTATGAAGCACCTCACAATTCTTTCAGAATCTTCCTGTTATCCATTTAAAAAGCCATTCGAATATGTTTGGTGTTTGCAAACCACAGCACCCCACTCTTGGTACCAAAATCTGTTTTAGTTTGCTAATACTGCTGGACTTCAATATAAAAGAAATGGCTGATGATGTCTGGAACACTCTGTCAGCTGGGAGGACATTTGCTGGTCCTTTGTCTTCTGGTTTCAAACAGCTTCTCCAGGGGTGTTTTTATCTGCATCTCCAAATATCTCTGCTATGTCAGCTCTGAGATTTTCTTAAAATGGTTCCCCATTGAAGGATTCCAGTAGGTGGATTAAGATCCACCTTGAATGGTGTGCTGTTTTGAAAGGATTTATGTACCCTAGAAAAACCATGTTTTAATCCTAATCCCATTTTGTAAAGACAGCCATTTCTTCTAATCCCTATTCAGTACTGTATTTTAATTAGATTATATCCATTCAGATCTGACTCAGTCAAATGTGGGTACTAAACTTAACTAGGTGGAGACATGTCTCCAACCATTCCAGGTGGGTCTTGATTACTTTACTGGAATCCTTTAAAAGAGGAAGCATTTTGGAGAAAGCTTCAGAACAACATGGCCACAGGTAGCAGAGAGTCCACCAGCCAGCAATCTTTGGAGATGAAGAAGGAAAATACCTCCTGGGGAGCTTCATGAGACAAGAGGCCTGGATAGAAAGCCAGCAGATGCCACTGTGTTTGTCATGTGCCTTTCCAGATGAGAGAGAAACTCTGTGTTTGCCATGTGGCCTTCCACTTGAGAGAGAAACTCTGAATTTTATTAGCCTTCTTGAATCAAGGTATCTTTACCTGGATGCCTTAGATTGGACATTTCTATAGACTTGCTTTAATTGGGACATTTGCATGGCCTTAGAACTGTAAACTTGTAGTTTATTAAATTCCCCTTTTTAAAAGTCATTCAATTTCTGGTATATTGCATTCTGAGAAGAGTGAGGTGCTGCTATGGTTTACAAATACCAAACATGTTGGAATGGCTTTTTAAATGGCTGAGGGGAAGAATCTGGAGGAGTTGTGAGAAGCATGATAGAGAAGACCTAGAATGTTTTGAAGAGACTGTTTGTTGGTAGAAACGTGAACTCTAAAGATACCTCTGACCAAGCTTTAGATAGAAATGAGGCATGTGCTATTGCATACTGGAAGGAAGGCAATCCTTGTCTTAAAATGGCAGATAATCTGGCAAAGTGGACTGGTGGCTTTGGCTGGAAAGCAGATTTTAAAAGCCATGAACTTGGATATTTAGCAGAAGATTTCCAAATTAACGTGGAAAGTGCAACTGGTTTCTCCTAGCAGTTTATAGTGAAATGCAACAGGAAAGAGATAAGCTGAGAACTGAACTTTTGGGCACAAAGAAACCAGAAATTGATGTTCTGGAAAATTCTGCACTTTCAGGAGGGGAGACCCCAGAGAGTGGTGACCCACATGAGGATCTAACCAAGTGTGGAACCAGTGAGCCATTTCAGAGAAAGCCAGGATTGGACATGGAGTTATCCAGGAAGGATTTGTGGAAACTCCTTATGTCTGATGGGCATGATCCAAAGCTACTACATAGAAAGCCAATAAGAGTCTTGTGAGATCTGTATAAAGAGAACCACTGCCAGTTGGGACTCAGAGGGACAGAGAAGGGGTACATTGGAGGAAAAATATCTTCTGAGACAAAAATATGGAGGCTGATGTTTGAAGTCAAGAAGCCTAGGGCCAGGGAAGCAGACCCATCCAAGCACGTGGAGAGAGTGTATTTGCACAAAGGCAGAGGAAGGGTCTTCCACCTCATTACAGTGGAGGAATCATGCTGCCTTAGTCCTTGAAGAGGGTGAAGCACATTCCTTAGGGTTTGGGGAGAGCCTGGCTGCCACCACATGGAGGGGTTGAGCGTGTGCCTCAGAGATGGCAGAGAGTCTGGGTGCAGACCTGATGCTTGGAGAGGGTGGAGCCAAGAAATGGTCTCCACAATGTCCCCCAAGGTTGCATTCAGAGAGAGAGGCAGCCCTCTGAGTAGGCCCTTGGAAAGGGTGGGACTGCCAATTTCTAAAGCCCTGAAGGTAAGTGACTCTCAGACTTTGAAATCTGATGGACTTTGCCCTGCAGGTTTTTGAAACTGCTTGGGTCCAGTGACCCCTATGTTTCTTCCAGTTTCTCCCTTTGGAAATGGGAATATGTATCCCCTGACTGTTCCTCCTTTGTATGTTGGCAGCAAATAACTTCTAAGTTTTGCAGGTCCAGAGCCAGAGGAAAAATTTTTTGCCTATAGCTGACTTTGAGACTTTGTACTTATTTTAACCATGTATTGTATTTGTATTCTAACTGAAATGGTTTAAGGATTTCTGATATTGTGATGGAATGAATGTATTTTGTATATAGGAAAAATACGTCTTTTTTTCTGGCCCAGAGGGTGGAATGTGCTTTTTTTAAAGGATTTATGTACCTTAGAAAAGCCATGTTTTAATCCTAGTCCCAATTTGTAAAGACAGCATTTCTTCTAATCTCTATTCAGTACTGTATGTTGGTAACTTTAATTAGATTATCTCCATGGAGATCTGACTGAATCGAGTGAAGGTACTAAATCAGATTAGGTGGAGATGTGTCTCCAACCATTCCAGGTAGGTCTTGATTAGTTTACTGGAATCCTTTAAAAGAGGAAGCATTTTGGAGAAATCTTCAGAACAACAAGAAGCAGAGAGTCCCCCAGCCAGTGATCTTTGGAGATGAAGAAGGGAAACACCTCCCAGGGAGCTTCAAGAAACAAGAGGCCTGGAGAGAAAGCCAGCACATGCTGCTGTGTTTGCCCTGTGATTTTCCAGATGAGAGAGGAAACCTGACTGTTTGCCTTGTGCACTAGAGAGAGAAACCCTGAATTTCATCGGCCTCCGTGAATCAAGGTATCTTTCCCTGGATGCCTTAGATTGGAGATTTCTATAGACCTGCTTTAATTAGGACATTTTTATGACCTTGGAACTGTAAACTTATATCTTATTAAATTCCCCTTTTAAAAAGCCTTTCCATTTCTGCCATACTGTATTCCACCAGCTAGCAAACTAGAACAAGTGGGCAGAGACACATCTCCATGGAGACTGCCTAATCAAAAGATCCCACCCAAACAATAGGTCTTCCCCTACAAGTGTGGATTAAGACTGAAAGAACACAGCAGTCTCAAACAAACACAACAGCATATAGGTGAATCATACTTTAATCCACTCTTATGATCTTTATCTTTTAATTGGGGAGTTTAATGTGAACACATTTGAAATTATTACTGTAAAGGAAGTACTTAACCATACATGTTATCCTCTGGTGTATATTAGTAAGATGCATTTTTTCCATCTCTCTCTTTTTATCCTTTAAGTTAACTTACTAATATTCTGAAATTCTGTGCCCTTCTCCAGACCTCTCTCTCCTGTCTCTTTTGTTTCAGCCAATATAACTCCCTTTAGTATTTCTTGCAGGGTAGGTGTTGTAGTTTACTAGCTGCCAGAATGCAACACACCAGAGATGGATTGGCTTTCAATAAAAGGGGATTTATTTAGTTAATTTATAGTTCTTCAGAGGAAAGGCAGCTAACTTTTGACTGAGGCACTTTCTTAAGTGGGAAGGCACAAGGTGATCTCTGCTGGCCTTCTCTTCAGGCCTCTGGGTTCCAACATCTTTCCCCAGGGTTATTCCTTTCTGCATCTCCAAAGGCCTGGGCTGAGCTGTGAGTGCTGAGATGAGGTATGCTGAGCTGCTTTTGCTGTGCTATGTTGAGCTCTCTCATTTAAGCACCTGCCAATTAAATCAAGCATCATTCATTACAGCAGGCAGGCCTCCTAGCCAACTGGAGATGTAATGAGCAACAGATGAGGTTCACATACCATTGACTCATGTCCACAGCAACAGAACTATGTACCTTCACCCGGCCAAGTTGACAACTGAATCTAACTACCATAGTAGGTCTCTTGTTAAATTCTCTCAGTCAACCCACAAAGGATAGGTCAAGTCGACTTAAAATTTAGGCCTAAGAGTCACCCCCAAGAGAGCCTCTTTTGTTGCTCAGATGTGGCCCCTCTCTCCAGCCAACACAACGAGCAGTCTCACCACCCTACACATCTCTACGTGGGACATGACTCCCAGGGGTGTGGACCTTCCTGGCAACGTGGGACACAGATCTTGGAATGAGTGGAGACTCAGCATCAAGGGATTGAGAAAAACCCTAGAATGAACTGAGACTTAGCATCAAGGGATTGAGAAAACCTTCTCGACCAAAAGGGGGAAGAGGGAAATGAGACAAAGTGTCAATGGCTGAGAGATTCCAAAGAGAGTCAAGAGGTTATCCTGGAAGTTATTCTTATGTATCAAGTAGATATCATCTTGTTATTCAAGATGTAATGGAGAGGCTGGAGGGAACTGCCTGAAAATGTAGAGCTGTGTTCCAGTAGCCATGTTTCTTGATGATGATTGTATAACGATATAGCTTTCACAATGTGACTGTGTGATTGTGAAAACCTTGTGTCTGATGCTCCTTTTATCTACCTTGTCAACAAAGGAGTAGAATATATGGAATAAAAATAAATAATAGGGGGAACAAATGTTAAAATAAATTTAGTTTGAAATGCTAGTGAATAATGAAAATGAGGGGTAAGGGGTATGGTATGTAAAATTTTTTTTTCTTGTTTTTGTTTTATTTTTTTGTTGTCTTTTTATGTCTTTTTCTGAATTGATGCAAATGTGTGGGAAATGATCATGATGATGAATATGCAACTATGTGATGATATTATGAATTGCTGAGTGTATGTGTTGGGAATGTTTGTGCGTCTTGTGATTTTTTTTTAATTAATAAAAAATAAATAAAAAATTCTCTCAGTTAAAATTTTAAATTCTCCCTCACTTTTGAAGTGTTACTTTGCTAGGTAAAGAGTTCTTGGCTGACAAATTCTTTGTTTCAGATTCTGAAATATGTCACACCACTGCCTTCTTGCCTCCATGGTGCCAATTGTGTAGTCAGTACTTAGTCTTATGTGGTTTCTCTTGTACGTGATGAATTACTTTTCGCTGGCTGCTTTCAGACTCTCGCCTTCTCTTCAGCATTTGACAATCTCATTAGCAAGGAGTGGGTTTATTGGATTTATTCTATCTGATGTTCATTGGGCTTCTTTGATTTACATGTTTGTCTTGTATAAGAGTTGGGAAATTTTACCCAATTATCTCTTCAAATACTCTTCCTAGCCCTTTACTCTTCTCATCTCCTTCTGGGACACCAGTGATTCTTATATTTGTGTGCTTCATATTGTTCATCATTTCCCTGAGCTCCAGTTCAAAATTTTCAATCTTTTTCACCATTTGTTCTTTTGTACATTCACATTCTAGTCCCCTGTCCCGTAGTTCATTTATGCTTTCTTCTACCTGCCACTTCAAATCTGCTATTGTGTGTCTCTAGTGTATATATATATATATATATATATATATATATATATATATATATATATATATTCATTGTATTGATATTTATTTTTAGTCTCCTGTGTATTAGAGCAGCTTGAAAGAAATACCTGGAATTGTGGAACTGTAACCCATACCATATCTTGAAATTTGTTCTATAACTCCTTCTTTAAATGTTCTTTGAAATTTAACACTTTTTTGCATATATATTTCACAATAACAAATGCTTTTAAAAATATATATATTGCTCAGCCAAGTTCTCAGAACACTTAATCATCTAAATGGAAATTCTCCATGAAGCCACCCTAGTCTCATCCTTCTTTTAACATCTAGAGAACTCTGTGCTGCAAGTATGGGTCTGAGTCCTAATACACTTGACACTGAGTACATTTTATTATAATTGCTTTAGTATACACACACACACACACACATATACACACACACATGCATATATATATACTCTAATATACACACACATATCAAAACTATTCTACCTGCTGGATCATTAGCTCATATCATTGAGTGTGGGGGCTCGGTTGTGGTTTTCTTAAATTAATTTATTTGTTAATTAAAAATTAACAACAAACGAACAAAAACATTAACATATGATCATTCCATTCTACATATATAATCAATAATTCACAATACCATCACATAGTTGCATATTCATCAATTCAGAAAAAGAAATAAAAAGACAACAGAAAAAGAAATAAAATGAGAACAAACAAAAAAGATTATGCATATCCTACCCCTTACCCCTCACTTTCATTGATCACTAGCATTTCAAACTAAATTTATTTTAATATTTGTTCCCCCTATTATTTATCTTTATTCCATATGTTCTACTTATCTGTTGACAAGGTAGATAAAAGCAGCATCAGACACAAGGTTTTCACAATCACACAGTCACATTATGAAAGCTATATCATTATTCAATCATCATCAAGAAACATGGCTACTGGAACACAGCCCTACCTTTTCAGGCAGTTCCCTCCAACCTCTCCATTACATCTTGGTTAACAAGGTGATATCTACTTAATGCATAAGAATAACCTCCAGGACAACCTCCCGACTCTGTTTGGAATCTCTTAGCCATTGACACTTTATTTTGTCTCATTTCACTCTTCCCCCTTTTGGTTGAGAAGTTTTTCTCAATCCCTTGATGCTGAGTCTCAGCTCATTCTGGGATTTCTGTCCCATGTTGCCAGGAAGGTCCCCACCCCTGGGAGTCATGTCCCACGTAGACGGGGGAGGGTGGTGAGTTTGTTTGTTATGTTGGCTGGAGACAGAGGCCACATCTGAGCAACAAAAGAGGTTCTCTTGGGGCTGACTCTTAGGCCTAAATTTTAAGTAAGCCTGACCTATCCTTTGTGGGGTTAAGTTTCATATGAACAAACCCCAAGACTGCGGGCTCAGCCTATAGCTTTGGTTGTCTACACTGCTGAGAATATCAAGAATTCAACTTGGGGAAGTTGAATTTTCCCCCTTTCTCACCATTCCCTGAAGGGGACTTTGCAAGTGCTTTTCCACTCACTAATCAAATCACTCTGGGATTCATTGGGGCATCACTCTCTAGTATATTTTTTATTTGATCCACAGTATCTTTCATTTCCATAAGATTTGCTATTTTTCTATTTACTCTTTCAATTTTTCTTTATGCTCTTCTAGTGTCTTGATATCCTTTATGTCTTTAACCAACACAATGAAGTTATTTTGGAGATTTGTAGGTTCTTCTTTGATTAGTTGTTTCAAATTTTGTGTTTCCTCGGGCTTTTTAATTTTTTCACTTGGCTTCCTCATATCTTCTTACATTTTCATGTACTTTGTGATTTTCTGCTGATTTCTTGGCATTTAATGATCTTGATAAGATTACTTTGAAAGTTGATTTCTCTCGCCTGCCTAAGATTTTATAGTTGCTTGGGTTTGCGTTGGTTGGCACTTGGTTTATCAGTAATTCCCAGTCAGACTAAGGCCAGGCCTCCCACAGGAGATGCAACTCTATTTGGAAATCTGTAGATTTGGCAGATCAGATTGTCAGAGTGCACTTTCTAAGTCTTCTCAGCAGATGGCACTCTTGAGCTACCTCTTCCCCTCATGCCCACTGTTCACTGACTGTAACAGCCTGCTGGGCAGAGTTCAAAGCAGGTGAAAAATCCAGTCAATGTAGCAGGTCTCCATTTGTACTGGAGCCCGCCAGCCCCAGGGTTGAGGGGAGTAGGCAATACACACTTGGTCCAAGAATACATTTTGGTGATTCCCTGGCTTCTGAGTGGAATAACCTCTGGCTGTGGGGCTGAGAATTTCACCTTCCATAGTCCTTGGCCAGTTTAGAAGTGCATTGCTAGTAGTCAGCCTGCAAGATCTCTGCCCACCATGAACCCTCAGGCCTCTGGGGTGAAGGAGGGGCTCTTGGTGCTTCTGTTGTCTGTTTCTATTCCCTGCCTTGCTGCCTGTTCCACACCATGAGTTTTTCTGGCCTCTGGGGAGAAAGAATATAGGTAGCAGGAGATATAGTGTCTCTCTTGCCTGTTAATTGTCAGATCAGCTCTGCTCTGCATCCCATCTCCTCCTACGGGGACACACAGTGGCCTGCCTCAGGGTTGAGGGGTAGGCACTGTACACCACATAAAGGTTTCTTTGTTTGGCTAAAACAAGTCTGTTGGTTCCCAAGTTCCCACACAGGAACTCCTGGCTGGAGACTGAAATGACTCTACAGCTGATTGTGGAGAATGGAATGTGGGGGTGCACAGGTTCTCCTTCACCCACTTCAGCCAGCATGTAGCAGCCTTCCCCATTGGTAATCATGATGGTATAAACTCACCCCATCCTTTCCCTGCTTTTTCATCCATGTCCTCCCTATATATATATAGAAGTCCCTCTCTGGCCACTCACACCCTGAAACTACTGTCCTGGTCATTTTCTTCTTTTTCTCTAGTTATTCCATGGTAGAGAATTTAGCTTGTCTCTCTTATTCTACCATCTTCTTGATAGTCTTAAAAGAGTTTTACAGTTTTAGCTCTTGCTTTTTTTTTTTTTTTTACATGGACAGGCAACGGGAAACGAACCCGGGTCCTCGGGCATGGCAGGCAAGCATTCTTACCTGCTGAGCCACCGTGGCCCACATGAGCCATTTTGAATTAGCTTTGTATATGGTGTGAGACATAGACCTGGCTTCATTCTTTCAAATGTGGATATCCCGTTTTCCCAGCACCATTTATTGAAAAGACTATTTTCCCCCACTAAGTTGTCTGGGCACCATTGTAAAAAATCAATTAAATATAAGTATAAGAGTTTATTTCTAGACTCTCAATTCTCTTTCATTGCTGCATATGTCTTATGCCACTATCAGACTGTCTTGATTATTGTAGCTTTTGTAATAAATTTTAAAATCAGGAAGTGTAAGTTGTCCCACTCTGTTCTTCTTTATCAACATTATTTTGGCTATTCTAGGTCTGGCATTTCCATCTAACTACTAACAATCAGCTTGGTAATTTCTGCAAAAAAAGTGTGCTGGAACTTTGATAAGGACTGCTTTAAATCTGTAATCATTTACCATTTTATCCATATTAAGCCTTCCAGTCAATGAACATGGGGTGTCTTTCCATTTATTTAGGTCTACTTTAATTTCTCTTAATGATGTTTCATAGTTTTCAGTGTACATTATTTGCAATACTTTAATTTATCGCTAAATATTTTATTCTTTTTGATACTATTGTAAAAGGAATTGATTTCTTGATTTCTTTTTCAGACTGTTCATTGCTAATATATAGAAATACAACTGATTTTTTGTATAATCATCTTATACCCAAAAACCTTCCTGAACTTATGTGTCAGTTCTAAATTTTTGTAGTAGGTTATTTTGGGTTTTATATATACAAGATAATGTCATCTGTGAATAGAAATATTTTCATTTCTTCCTTTCCAATCTGAATAGCTTTTGTTTCTTTTTCTTGCTTAATCGACCTTGCTTGGACCTCCACTGCAACAGAATAGAAGAAGAGTGGACATCTTTGTCACCTGTTCTTGGAGGGGAAAATATTCAGTCTTTACCATTAAGTATTGATTTAGTTATAGATTTTTGCAGATGACCTTATCAGGTTGAGAAAGCTCCCTGTATTACAAGCTTGTGAGTGTGCTGGTTTGAAAGGATGTATGTCCCCTAGAAAAGCCACGTTTTAATCAAAATCCCATTTCAGAAAGGTAGAAAAATCTCTATTCAATACTATATGTTTGAAACTGTAATCAGATCATCTCCCAGGAGATGTGATTTAATCAAGAGTGGTTGTTAAACTGGGTTAGGTGATGACATGTCTCCACCCATTTGGATGGATCTTGATTGGTTTACTGGAGTCCTATCAAAGAGGAAACATTTTGGAGAATGAGAGATTCAGAGAGAGCAGAGAGTGCTGCAGCACCATGAAGCAGAGAATCCATCAGCCAGCACCTTGGAGATGAAGACGGAAAATGCCTCCCAGGTAGCTTAATGAAACAGGAAGCCAGGAGAGAAGCTTAGCAGATGACGCTGTGCTCACCATGTGCCCTTCCAGCTGAGGGAGAAACCATGACTGTGTTCACCTTCTCGGATGTGAGAGAGGCCCTGAAATTCATCGGCCCTCTTGAACTAAGATATCTTTCCCTGGATGCCTTTGAGTGGACATTTCTATAGATTTGCTTTAATTGGGACATTTTCTCAGCCTTAGAACTGTAAACTAGCAACTCATTAAATTCCCCCTTTTAAAATCCATTCCGTTTCTGGTATATCGCATTCTGGCAGCTAGCAAACTAGAACAGTGAGTGTTTTTATCCTGAAAATGAGTTGTATTTTGTCAAATACAACTATTGAGTGTCTATTGAGATGCGCATGTGTTTCTTGTCCCTTATTGTATTAATATAGTGATTTCATATATTAAACCAACCTTTTGTTTCTGGGATAAATTGTACCTGGTCATGGTGCATAAATAACCCTTTTTTATATGTTGCTAGATTCTGTTTACTAGTATTTTGCTGAGAGTTTATATATTCAATATTTATCATCTCATCAATTTATAGTTTTCATTCTTGTGATGTCTTAGCCAGGTTTTTTTCTCATTGAGTGAGTTGTTAAAGTTTCCATTCTTTTCTATTTTTTTGAAGAGTTTCTGAAGGATATGCATTAATTCTTCTTTAAACATTTGGTAGAATTCACTAGTGAAGCCATTTGAGCCTGGGATTTTCTTCATGAAAAGAGCTTTTATTATTAACTCAATTGTCTATTCAGATGTTCTATTTCTTCTTGAGTCACTTTTTGTTGTTGCTGTTGTTGAGCTGCATATTTATTTGTTACATTATTGACATTTTAATTGTTTAAAAAGGAGCTATGCCAGTTATTAAGCCAACAGGTAGAAATAATAATGAACCATAAATATGTTAAAAGACTAAATACAGAAAGGTATTCATAGTAATTCCCAAATTAAGGTGAAGTGTTTGCCTAGCAAAGGATTACAGATGACTTCTGCTTGAAATATAGTTATAGTTTTCTCTTTAAATTCAAGATTACTTCCCCAAAAAGTTCATTTAAGTTTCTTTGCCAGATTTTCATTGGAGGATAATATTTAAAAAATTTTTTTGTTGTGTAGTATAACATATATACAAAGCAAAGAAATAAAAAAGCAATAGTTTTCAAAACACTCTTCAAAAAGTGGTTACAGGAGAGATCCCAGAGTTTATCATAGGCTATGTTCTAGTTTGCTAGCTGCTGGAATGCAATATGCCAGAAACAGAATGGCTTTTAAAAAGGGAATTTAATAAGTTGCTAGTTTACAGTTCTAAGGCTGAGAGAATGTCCCAATTAAAACAAGTCTATAGAAATGTCCAATCAAAGGCATCCATCCAGGGAAAAATACCTTGGTCCAGAAAGGCCAGTGAAGTTCAGGGTCTCTCTCTCAAGTGAGAAGGCACATGGCAAACACAGTTAGGGCTTCTCTCTCAGCTGGAAGGGCACATGGTGAACACAGCATCATCTGCTAACTTTCTCTTCTGGCTTCTGGTTTCATGAAGCTCCCAGGAGGCATTTTCCTTCTTTATCTCCAAAGGTCGCTGGCTGGTGGATTCTCTGCTTTGTGGTGCTGCAGCATTCTCTCTTCTCTCTGAATCTTTCATTCTCCAAAATTTTTCCTCTTTTATAGGACTCCAGAAACTTATCAAGACCCACCCAAATGGGTGAAGACATGTCATCACCTAATCCAGCTAAACGCTCTTGATTAAATCACATCTCCAGGGAGATGATCTGATAACAATTTCAAACATACGTCATTGAATAGAGATTATTCTGCTTTTATGAAATGGGATTTAGATTAAAACATGGCTTTTCTAGGGGACATGCACCCTTTCAAACCAGCACAGCCTCCCATACGATCCTCTCATATTTTTCATTCTAGTTGATCCAGAATATAGGAGGCTAGAGGTCTTAAATACTTTTTTATTATCACAATTGACTTTCTTTCCTTCTTTTTTTTGTGAACAGCAACATATATACAAAAAAGCTATAAATTTCAGAGCACACCACCACAATTAGTTGTAGAACATATTTCAGAGTTTGACATGGGTTACAATTTCACAATTTTAGGTTTTTACTTCTAGTTGCTCTAAAATATTGGAGACTAAAAGAGATATCAATCTAATGATTCAGTATTCATATTAATTTGTTAAGTCCTATCTTCTATGTATAATTCCACCATCATCTTTGATCTTTCTATACCTCTTTTGGGGGTTGTTCAGGCTATGACAATTCTAAATATTCTATACTGGAAGCATCTGTCACTAATATGGGGTAGGGAGATGGAACTATCTGATGTTCTGGAGAGGCTAGGCTAGGTTTCAGGACTTATCTGGACCAGGGGCCCATCTGGAGGTTGTAGGTTTCTGGAAAGTTACTCTAGAGCCTGGAAACCTTATGGAACCTTATATATTGCCCTAGGCATTCTTTAGGATTGGCTGGAATGGTCTGGTTGAGGGTTGGCAGGTTATAATAGGTAGCAAGGTCTACCTGAAGCTTGCATAAAAAGCAACCTCCAGAGTAGCCTCTTGACTCTATTTGAACTTTCTCTACTACTGATACTTTATTTATTACACTTCTTTTCCCCCTTTTGGTCAGGATGTAATTGTTGATCCCATGGTACCAGGTCCGAATTCATTCCTGGGAGTTTCCCATGTTGCCAGGGAAACTTTAACCCCAGATGTCATGTCCCACATTGGGGGAGGGCAATGATTTCACTTGCAGAGTTGGGCTTAGAGAAACTGAGGCCACATCTGAGCAACAACAGATTTCCTCCAGAAGTAACTCCCAGGCATGCCTATAGGTAGTCTAAGTTTCTAGGCTACCTATATAAGCTTCACAAGAGTAAGCCTCATGATTGAGGGCATGGCTTATTGATTTGGGTATCCCTAAGTTTGACACAGTATCAGGGGATTTCCTAATGGTAAGGTTTAATAGTTCCATAGTGTTTCTCCCCTCCCTCAGGGGACTTTGCTAATGCTTTTTTTGATTATCTGCTTAATATACTCTAGTATGTTTCCAGGCATTACAATAACTTATGCAGGATTAAAAGACCTCTTTCTTATTCTGTGCTCCCTGTGTTCCAACTGTTCAAATGAGCTATACAGATAGGTTGAATTAGATTATGTACTACAGAAAGTTTCAGTTCCAGATCAAGTAAACCTTTCTTCCATTGGTCTCAAAGAGTATGTGTGGTTCTAAAATATAGACACTGTCTTCCTTACCCCTATGTTCTGAATTACTTTAACCCCAACCTGTTTGGCTTCATTCTTATCTCTAAATATCAGGTTATATATATAAAATAGCCTCTCAAAATCCAGAAACAACAATCACCACTCCGGACTTAGTGTGTCTGCTCTAAAAGCTTACAATCTAGGCCCCTGTTTTCTTACAAGGTGACCATGCCATTATTGCTTTTTTGTTTCTGGCTTATTTTGTCTCACCAAATGTCCCACATGTTCATTCACATCATTGCATGCCTCATGACATTGTTCCTTTTTGTGTTGAGTCACTTTTAGTAGTTTGTGTTTTTCTAGGAATTTGTCCATTTCATCTGGGTTGCCTAATTTGTTTGCATTCAGTTGTTCACAGTATTCCCTCATAAGCTTTTTTATTTCTGTAAGATTGACAGTGATTCTTCTTGCTCATTCATGATTTTAGTAATCTGAGTCTTCTTTCTTTCTTTCTTGGTCAATCTGGTAAAAGGTTTGTCCATTTGTTGATCTTTCAAATAACCGAATTTGGTTTCATTGATTTTCTCCATGTTTTTTTTCCCTATTCTCAATTTCATTATTTAACTATAATCTGATTATTTCCTCCCTCTTGCTTATTTTGGTTTTAGTTTACTCTTCTTTTTTCTAGTTTCTAGAAATAGAAGAATAAGGCACTGATTTGTAACTTCCTTCTTTTTCTTTTTTTTGTTTTTAACATTTTTATTGTGAAGCATATATACAAACAGCAATACATTTCAAAGTACATTTTAACATGTACTTCTAGAACAGATTTAAACATTTAGTATGGATTACAGTTCTGCAATCTCAGTTTTTCCTTCTAGCTGCTCCAAGACACTGAAGATTAAAAAGAAATATCAATAGAATGATTCAGTAGTCATACTCATTTGTTAAATCCAAAGTTCTTTGTTATAACTCCTCCTTTCTCTTTGATCTTTCTCCCAATCTTTAGGGATATTTGTGTTATGTCTATTCTAACATTTTTCATGATGGAAAGAGGTGTTGACAATATGGGTTAGTGGGGTAGAACTGGTTGATGTTCTTGGAGAGACTGACATCTCTGGATTTCAGGACTTCTCTGGCCTATCTTCCTTCTTTTATAACGTGAGCATTTACAACTATAAAATTCCCTCTAATCCCTGCCTAACCTGTATCCCATAAATTTTGACCATTATATTTTCATCTGGAAGATACATTTAACAATAAAACATTTTATTTTGTTGTTAAATTTTAAAAATAGGCCTAGCCAAGCTGGGAGGTAATCAAAGCCACCAAATATCTGGAGCTCATTCAATTATCAGTGCCAAATGAATCGCGATATTTTAATAAGTGAAAACTTCTTACATTAACAACGCTCTTCAGCAGTGTGTGATTTGGAATTTTGTGTTTCTCAAAGCTTTACGTTTTCAAAGCCTGTGAAAGATGAGTAAGCTGATATAATTTTCAAAGTTGAAAAGTCATGGATCTAGTAACAGTAAATGCCTGTACAGGTACTACCTACTTGGAGAGTCCAGTAAGTTTGGAAATCACTTAACTAACCAGGAATCTAAAAGAACTCAATATTTTTTTCAACAGAGTAAAGGAGGTTTGGGAGAAAGGTCAAAAGGAACGATCTACAAGATAACTTAGTGGGGAAAAAAAACTTTTTTTGGTTTTATCACAAAGTGTATCTAATTTCCCTTTCAGTATTTATTAAATAGCTAAAGATAAATGACATAAAGAGCTTATTATAAATGAAAATTTTCATAAGGTTTATGGTCATGTTTCAAATTTCCTTCTTAGTGACCATACTTTCCTGTTAAATTAAGTATGCCTAGCAATCAGCTTCTTAATTTTGTAAGCTCATTGTTTTGGAAGTTTAAGATTGCTTAGGATTAAAACTATTTTTCATCCTAAGCAATCTTAAATTTATCCTAGAGCTATTTTCACAGAAAAGAAAACTTTTGATGACCTAAGTTGATAAGATCAAATTTAGGGAATATTTATTTTTTCAATGCACATATTGAAAATTAATTTTTTTTCTGATTTCACCATTCCAAAGGGAAATAATCATCCTTCTGTGGTCAAATTTTATCAAATTAAGCTGCAAAACATGTCCATATTGAAGCAAGGATATAGAAATGTCCAATCTAAGGCATCCAGGGAAAGATACTTTGGTTCTAGAAGGCCAATGAAGTTCAGGATTTCTCTCTCAACTGTAAAGGCACATGGTGAACACGGCAATATCTGCTAGCTTTCACTCCAGGCTTCTTGTTCCATGAAGCTCCCCTGGGGACATATTCCTTGTTCGTCTCTAAAGGTCTCTAGCCATGTGGGCTCTTGTAGTTCTCATGCCTATCTCATCATTCTCCTCTGTTACTCTTGTCATTCTCAAGTTTTCTCCAAAATGCTTCCTCTTTTAAAGGATTCCAGTAAAGTAAGCAAGACCCACACAGAATGGGTGGAGTCACATCTCCCTCTATTCAAAAGTTAATACCCACAGTTGAGTGAGTCACATCTCCATGGCAATAACTTAAGTAAGTTGGGTTTTTCTAGAGTATATAAATCTTTTCAAACCAGCAAAATAAGCTACCTTTTAACTTACCTGACAAAGTCCTTTCATGCGCAAACATGTTTAATTTTGAGGCGATACTATCTATCTCTTTTTTTCATTGCTCACATTTTGGGTGTAAAGTCTAGGAAATCACCCATCACAAGATAAATATTTCCTCACATTTTCTTCTAAAAGTGTTATAGTCTTAGCTCTAATGTTTAGGTCTTTGATCCATTTTGAGTTAATTTTTCTATAAGATATGAGATATGGGTCCTTTTTCATTCTTTTGAATACGGATATCCAGTTCTCCAATCCCCATTTATTGAAAAGGCTGCACTGTCTCAGTTGAGTTGGCTTGACTGCTTTATCGAAGATCAATTGTCCATAGATGAGAGGGTCTATTTCTCAACACTCAATTCTAGTCCATTGGTCAGTATATATATATATCTTTATGCTAGTACCATGCTGTTTTAACCACTGTAACTTTGTAATATACTTTAAAGTCAGGTAGTGTAAGGCCTCACACATCATTCCTCTTTCTCAACATATTTTTAGCTATTCAGGGCACCCTGCTCTTTCAAGTAAATTTGGTGATTGGTTTTTCTATTTCTGCAAAGTAAGTTGTTGCAATTTTAATTGGTATTGCATTGAATCTATAAATCAATTTGAGTAGAATTGACATCTTAACTATATTTAGTGTTCTAATCCATGAATATGGTATGTCCTTTCATTTATTTAGATCTTCTTTAATTTCTTTTTAACTATTTCTTCTAGGGTTTTTTATTTGTTTGTTTTGCATATGGGTGTTTTGTGGCCTTCGTTAAATTCATTCCTAAGTATTTTTTTCTTTTGGTTGTTTTGTAAGTGGAAAATTTTTTTTTTGATTTCCTCCTCAGAATGCTCATTCCTAGTAGATAAAAACACTACTGATTTTGGGGTGTTGCTCTTGTACCCTGCCACTTTGCTATACTCATTCATTAGCTCTAGCAACTTTGCTGCTGATTTTTTTGGATTTTCAACATAGAATCAGGTAATTTTAAACAGTGAAATTTTACTTCTTCCTTTCCAAGTTGGATGCTTTTTATTCCTTTTTCTTATCTAATTGCTTTGACTAGAAATTCCAGCACAGTGTTGAATAACAATGATGACAGTGGGCACTCTCATCTTGTTCCAGATCTTTAGGGGGACAGTTTTAAGTCTTTCTCAATTGGGTATAATGTTAGCTGTGGGTTTTTTCATGTACTCCCTTTATCATATTGAGGAGGTTCCTTATATTCCTATTGTTTGAAGTGTTTTCTTTAAGAAAGGATGTTGAGTTTTGTTGAATGCCTTTTCTGCATCAATATGGTTCTTCTGCTTTGATTTATTGATGTAGAGTATTACATTAATTGATTTTCTTGTGTCAAATCAACCTTACATACCTGGAATAAGTCCCATTTAGTCGTGGTGTGCAATTCTTTTAATGTGCTGCTGGATAAAATTTGTGAGTATTTTGTTGAGGATTTTTGCATCTATATTCATCAAAGAGATTGTAGTATCTTTGTCTGGTGTTGGTATTGGGTAATATTGTCTTCGTAGCATGAGCTAGGTGTCTTTCTCTCCTCTTCAATTTTTTTTTGAAGAGTTTGAGCAGGATTGGTACAAATTTCTTCTTGAATGCTTGGTAGAATTCACATGTGAAACCATCTTGTCCTGCATGTTTCTTTTTTACAAGCTTCGTGATAACTGATTCAATCTCTTTACTTGTGACTGGTTTGTTAAAGTCGTCTGTTTGTCCTTGAGTCAATGTTGCTTGTTCATGCTTCTTAAGGAAGTTCTCTATTTCATTTACATAGTCTAGTTTATTAAAATATAGTTGCAGGTGCAACCATAGGAGAGACCCAGGTTCAATTCCAAGACCATGCACCCTACCCCCCCCAAATATATATATATGTAGTTGCTCATGGTATGCTCTCATTATTGTCTTTATTTCTGTGAGGTCACTGGTTGTGTCCCCTCTCCCAATTCTGATTTTATTTATTTGCAGCCTCTCTCGTACTTATTTTTTTGTCAGCCTAACTAAAAGTCCATTGATTATATTGATTTTCTCAAAGAACAAACATAGGGTTTTATTGAGTTCCTATATTGTATACATATTCTCAACTTCATTTATTTCTGTGCTAATCTTCATTATTTCTTATCTTCTCCTTGCTTTGAGGTGAATTTGCTGTTCTTTCACTAGTTCCTACAACTGTACAGTTACTTTTGCTATTTTTTCTTTCTTCTTTTTTAATATAAGCATTTAGGCAATAAATTTCCTTCTCAGCACTGTCTTTGTTGCATCCCATACGTTTTGATATTTATTATGTTTTCATTTTCATTTGCCTTGAAATATGTACTAATTTCTCTTGTAATTTTTTCCTTGACCTACTGATTGTAAAGAACATGTTATTTAGCCTCCATATATTTGTGAATTTTCTGGTCTTCTGCCTGTTACTGACTTCCAACTTCATTCCATTATGATGAGAAGAATTGTTTTGTATAATTTCAATCTTCTTCAATTTATTGAGACTTGCTTGGTGACCCAATATGTGGTCTGTGCTGGATGATGATCTCCTTAGTTGATTGCAAATGTAATCAGCTGTGGATGCAGCCCACATGATCATGATTTAAGTACATGAAATGTCCTCACAGCAACAAACAGGCTAGCACTTGCTCGACCAGATAACCAGGCACCACCATCTGGCCATGTTGATATAGGAACCTGACTATCACAGTCCTCCCCTTGTCAATTTGGCAGCTATATACATCACCTCAAACCATACTTAATCTCTAAATAGAAAAAAGTAACAAGCACATTTTTTCCTCACCTAACAATATTCAACTGTCCTGTGAACCACCAAAAATGCATTAAATCTCTCCAGAATAGGGTGCAAGTCCTTGGGTAATACCTACTTTTTTTTTTTTTACATGGGTAGGCACCAGGAATCAAACCGGGGTCCTCTGGCATTGCAGGCAAGCATTCCTGCCTGCTGAGCCACCGTGGCCCACCCAACACTTACTTTTAAACTTTATATCCCACAACTTAAATACTATAACATGAACAGAACAGCTTATGTCACATGATAAAGTGTATAAAATAAAGAGGAAAACAACCATATTTGATTTATTTATACATTACAGTCCTCGTTTCTGTAACTGATCATGTGATCATAATTCATATTTATCACTGCTTTCTTCCACTACCCTTTCCATGTTCCTTTTACCCTCAGCAATCACCTCAGCTGGCCATGGTTCTTTGCCTAGTGGGGTGACCCAAATCTACATTCCTGAAGTTTCAGAGCCATTGGTAGTCCTGCCTGGATTGAGTTGTTGCAGTTTTCCATTGATTTTAATCACAGGGCATGGTAGTACTAAGAAATGCCCTAGGGAAATCTCCTATATTCCAGGAAAACTCTTCTTTACCTCCATTGTGGTAGGTAGCTGAAGTCCTATTTCCCCCTGATAGTCAGGGTCAATCACCCCAGCCAATAAAGTAATCCCCTTCTTGGTTTGTTGACCCAGGGTCATGGGTAGCCCAAAGTGACCCGGTGGCATTCTTAGATTCCAGTTCAATGGAAACATTGTTGTTTCTCCTGATAGAAGCACTTCCCCTTCTGGAACTAAAACCTGTAGACCAGCAGAGCTCAGAGTTGCAAGGAGGGGAAGCAAAAATTTTCCTACAAGATCACTGGGGGTAATAGTGAGTGGTTCCACTCCTATTTCCACCCCTTGATTCCTGGACCCATGAACCCTGGCTATGGGAGAAACAGCAACATACAGTAGATGCTGAATCAGAGCATACACAGCCTCCTGGAGAGCATCACCCCAGCCCTGCAAGGTATTGCCACCTAGTTGGCATGGTACTTGAGTTTTCAAAAGGCCATTCCACCATTCTATCAACCCAGCTGCCTCTGATGATGAGAAGCATGGTAAGACCAGAGAATTCCATGAGCGTGTAACCATTCCTTCACTTCATTTGCTGTAAAGTGGGTTCCTTGATCAGAAAAAATGCTGTGTGGAATACCATAATGATAAGGCATTCTGTAAGTCCATGGATGATAGCTTTGGCATAAGCAGTGCATACAGGGAAAGCAAACCCATATCCAGACTGTGTGTCTATTACATTTAGAATAAATTGCTGCCCCTTCCTTGATCAAGGTGATCCAATGTAATCAACCTGCCAACATGTAGCTGGCTGATCACCTTGGGGAATGGTGGCATATCAGGGGCTAAGTGTGGGTCTCTGCTGCTGGAAGATCAGGCATTCAGCAGTGGCTGTAGTCAGGTCAACCTTGGTGAGTGGAAGTCCATGTTGCTGAGCCCATGCATAACCTCCATTCCTATCACCATGACCACTTTATTTACCAGCCCATTATGCAATGACAGGAGTTACTGGGGAATGTGGCTAACAGGTAGCCACAGAATAATCATCTTATCCACTTGATTATTAAAACCTTCCTCTGCTGAAGTCACCCTCTGCTGCACATTCACATGGAACACATATATCTTCATGTTTTTAGCCTACTCAGAAAGGTCTATCCACATACCTCTTTCCCAGACCTCTTTCTCACCAATCTTTTAATCATGCTCTTTCCTTCCAGCCAAACCACTAGCAATAGTAAATGGGTCAGTATACAAATGCACCTCTGGCCAATTCTCCTTCCAAGAAAAATGAACAACCAGTTACAATGCTTGAAGTTCTGCCCCCCGGGAAGATTTCTCCTCACCACTGTCCTTCAGGGACATCCTAGAAAGGGGTTGTAGTGTTGCAGTTGTCTACTTTCAGGTGGTACCTGCATATTGTGCAGAACCATCTGTAAACCAGGCCCGAGTTCTTGCTTCCTCAGTCACCTCACTGTTACGAGCTCCCCAAAAGGTCGTTGCTCTGTTCTGGGAAGGAGAAGGTAATGTGGCAGGAGTGAAGACCATGGGCATTTGGGCCACTTCCTCATGAAATTTATTTGTACCTTCAGGACCTGATCTGGTCCTTTCTTGTACATACCATTTCCATTTTATGATGAAGGGCTGCTGCACATGCCCAACTTTATGGCTTGGTGGGTCAGACAATGCCCAGGTCATGATAAGGCAACTCAGGTCCCATGGTAACTTGGTGGTCCACAGTTAAGTGTTCAATCTCTACTAAGGCCCAATAGCAGGTCAGAAACTGTTTCTCAAAAGGACAGTAGTTATTTGCAGCAGATGGTAAGGTTTTGCTCCAAAATCCTAAGGACCTGTGTTGTGATTCTTCTATAGGGCCCTGCCAAAGGTTCCAGACAGCATCTCTATTTGCCATTGACACTTCCAGCACTATTGGATCTGCTGGATTGTATGGTCCAAGTGGCAGAGCAGCTTGTATAGCAGCCTGGACCTGTCACAGAGTCCCCTCTTGTTCAGGTCCCCACTCAAAATTAGCTGCTTTTCTGGTTACTCAATAAATGGGTCAGAGTAGCACACCCAGATAAGGAATATGTTGTCACCAAAATACAAAGAGACCAACTATGTGTTGTGCCTCTTTTTTAGTGATAGGAGAGGCCAGATGCAGCAACTTACCCTTCACCTTGGAAGGGATATTTCAACATGCCCCATGCCACTGGATACCCAGAAATTTCACTGAGGTAGAAGACCCCTATATTTTTGTTGGATTTATCTCCCATCCTCTGATACACAAATGCCTTGCCAGTAAGTCTAGAGTAGTTGCTACTTTATGCTTACTAGGTGCAATCAACATGATATCATCAATACAAGGGACCAGCATGATGTCTTGTGGAAGAGAGAAACGATCAAGGTCACTGCAGACAAGATTATGACATAGGGCTGGAGAGTTGATATACCCCTGAGGTAGGACCGTGAAAGTATATTGCTGACCTTGCCAGGCGAAAGCAAACTGTTTCTGGTGGTTCTTGCTAACAGCTATTGAGAAAAAAGCATTTGCCAGATCAATAGTTGCATATCAGGTACCAGGGGATGTATTGATTTGTTCAAGCAATGATACCACATCCAGACTGCAATTGGAGTCACCACCTGATTGAATTTATGATAATCCACTGTCATCCTCCAACACCCATCTGTTTTCAGCCAAATAGGAGAGCTGAATGGGAATGTGATGGGAATCATCACCCCTACATTCTTCAAGTCCTTAAGAGTGGCACTAAACTCTGCAATCCTTCCAAGAATCTGGCATTGCTTCTGATTTTCTATTTTGCTAGGTAGGGTCAGTTCTAATGGCTTCCACTTGACTTTTCCTACCACAATAGCCCTCACTTCATAAATCAGAGAGTCAAAGTGGGAATTCTGCCAGTTACTCAGTATGTCTATTCCAATTATGCATTCTGGAACTGGGGAAATAACTACAGAATGGGTCCACGGACCCACTGGACCCCAATGTGAGATGGACCTGAGCTAAAATCCATTGATCACATGACCTCCAATGCCTACTCTGACTGGTGGACCAGAGTGATGTTTGGGTCCCTTGGAATTAATGTCACTTCTGAACTAATGTCTAACAATCCCTGAAATATCAGATCATTTCCTTTTTCTCAGTGTACAGCTACCCTGGTAAACGTTTTTTGGGGAAAGGCTTGGAGGAAGATTAACAGTGTAAATTTGTGGCAGTGTAACAGGGTCTTCCCCAAAGGGACCTGGCTTTCCCGTCATTCTAGGGGACCCTTATTACAGGCTTTGAGTCTGTAAACTGCTCAAGTCTGGAGTCTGTTTACTCAAGTAAACAGTCTCAAGTCTGGAAATTGATTAAGGGGCCATGACTCTGTTTTGGTAGTTCAACTTAGACTTCTGTTCACTTGACCTAGAACTCTTCTGCTTATACAGCTCAAACAAGAATTTAGTATACTGCCAATCTATTGTACTTCTAGGTACCCCATGATCTACTAGCCAACATCACAAGTCTCTGAGAGTCAGATTATTTTGATTCCTGCTTTGAGTCTGCTGTCCATTATGATAGCCACGCCCACCTTGTCTTTGGTGAGTAAGTGCTGCCACCTAGCTTCTGTCAACTCGGGATCCAATCATACCCATTGTGTTTAAGGATTTCAGCTCAGTGACAGTTATTAGCTAGGGTTTTCTAGAGAAACAGAATCAGCAGGAGATATGAATAAATATAACATTTATAAAAGTGTCTCATGCAACCATGGGGATGTAAGAGTCCAAATTCTGTAGGGCAGGACGAGCTGGTAGCTCCAATGAAGGTCATCAATGAACTCTCAGGAGAAGCTGGCTGGATGAAGCAGGAAGAGTGATTGTCTCTTCTGAATCCTTGTTAAAGGCCTTCCAGTGACAAGATTAAGCATCACTCATTGCAGAAGACATTTCCCTTAGCTGACTGCAAATGCGATCAGCTGTGGATGCAGCCAAAGTGGTCATGATTTAAGTCCATGAAATGTCCTCACAGTGGCAGAAAGACCAATGCTTACCCAACCAGACAACTGGGCACCACTACCTGGCCATGCTGGCACATGAACTTGACCATCACACTACCCCCACTCTTTTCTGGCTGCTGTTCACATGAAATATCTTTTCCAGCCTTTCACTTTCAGGCTGTTTTTTGTTCTTGTGTCTATAGTGAATCTCTTGTAGACAGAATATAGATGGGACCTGCTTTTTAATCCATTTTGCCAGTCTTTGCCTTTTAATTGAGGAGATGACTCCAGTAACATTTAATGTCATTATTGTAAAAGCAATAATTTCTTCTACCATTTTGTCTTTTGGATTTTGTAGGTCATATCTGTTTTTCCCCTTTTTTACCCTTACTGATATTCTTCACTTCTACGCTCTTCTCCAGACCTCTCTCTCCTGTGTTTCTGTATTTTCCTATCTGCCCATAGTGCTCCCTTCAGTATTTCTTGTACAGCCAGTCTCTTATTCATAAACTTTCTCAATGGCTGTTTGCCTGAAAACATTTTAAAGTCTCCCTCATTTTTGAAGGACAGTTTTGATAGGTATAGAATTCTTAGTTGGCAATTTTCTCTTTCAATGTCTTAAATATATCATACCACTGCCTTCTCACCTCCATGGTTTTGCTGAAAAATATGTACATAGTCTTATCGAGCTTCCCTTGTATGTGAGGATCATTTTTCTCTTGCTGATTTTAGGATTCTCTCTTTGTCTTTGACATTTGACAATCTAATTAGTGTCTTGGACAAAGTCCATTCATATCTATTTTGTTTGGGGTACATTGCATTTCTTTGATCTCCAATTTTATGTCTTTCATAAGAAATGGTAAGTTTTCTGTGAATATTTATTCCATTATTTTTTATGCCCCTTTTCCCTTCTCTTCTCCTTTTGGGATACTCATAACATGTATATTCATATGCTTCATGTTGTCATTTAATTTCCTGAGACCCTGCTCATACTTTTTGATTCTTCTCCCCATTTGTTCTTTTGTACAGAGGATTTCAGATATCCCATCCTCTAGTTCTCTAATCCTTTCTTCAGTCTCTTCAAATTTGCTCTTGTTAGTCATCAGTGTTTTTCATCTCTTCTCTTGCACCTTTAATTCCCATACATTCTATCACTTATTTTCTCAAGTTTTTGAGTTCTTCTTTATGGTCGCCCAATGTTTATATCCTTCATCTCTTTTGCTCTATCTTCCCTCAACTCATTGATTTGATTTTTGACTTGATTTAGCATGTTTGATTGAACATTAATTAGTTATTTCAACTCCTGTATCTCATTTGAAGTGTTAGTTTTTTCCTTTTGACTGGGTCATATCTTTGTTTTTGTAGTATGACATAATGTTTTTGTTGGTGTGTTGGTATCTGATTTCCCTGATTAATTTATTCTGGAAGTCATTTTCTCTATCTTATCTAGTGTTTTCTTGTTGGATGTTTTGTTCTCTGTCTGTTTTTGTTTGTTTGTTTGGTATTCAGTTCTACTTATTCTAAACCTCTAGCATAGCTTCTATTTAACAGCTCAGAATTTTTCAGCCCTTGTTTTTCTGTTTTTTTGCCCTGCCTATATGAAACCTTTTTTAAGGAGGGTTTCCCCAGATATGATCAACCCCAATAAGTTTTTCCCAGACATGTTAGATTGCAGTCTCAGCATTAGGATGTAATCAGTATCAGGTTTCCCTGAGGTTGAGACTCGGTAGGTTGTCTGATTTTTATGTGGAGCCTCTAGACTCAATACTTTTCTGATCCTGCCCAGCAGTGGTACTTTTCAGTCCACAATTCCCCACTGGTATAAAGTGGTATGGAGTCTTTAATTCTTAGCCTGCCAGGGATGTGGTTGAGACAGAGGCTGAGGTGGGAGGCAAGCTTATCTGTTTCTGGTTCCCAGCCCCTGTAGAATGAATTCTTAAGGAAGGCCACCACTTGAGCTAAGTCTTGCCCCCCCACACACACACACCCCTTTTCTTGGGGAAGTTATGCCCTTTAGGGAATTATCTCCTTCACTTAACTTGTTACTTTGTCTCTCATACCTACCTTAACTCCACCCTTTCCTGGATCAGGGCTGACAATTGAAAATTCCAAAGGCTTTCTCTAATGAGCTATCAAGAATACCTCTTAAAAGAGAGAGAGAAAATAAAATAGAATAGAATAGAATTCCTTTCCAGAGCCAGTGCTCAGCCCCCAAGGTTCACCATTCAAGAGCTGGGGTTGGTATCCAGCACTACACAAGGCCACAACTCTTTGCCAGTATTCTGAGCTAGGCTGACTCCAAAAGCCTCTGTTGTTTTTTTTGTTTGTTTGTTTTTTGTTTGTTTGTTTCTATATCAGCCCCTTCTTCTCTGCGTGGAGAGAAAGACCTCAGGGTTATTTTCTGTTTTTCTCTGGGTTTATCTGTGCTCAGAACATGTATTTAGCAGTCCAAATTTTTTTAATTAAAACAAGAACTGGCACTTGGTTGAGCTACAGTCCCTTGCTTCTAATAGTGTCTGCTTCTTTTTCCCATTAGGAAGTGTATCCAGCTACCTGCCATGGCAGTGGGGTAGAGGTGCCAGCCTCTGCAGGTTGGAAGACTTATTTACAGTTCTGTGCTGTGATCGCAGCCCTTCCACCCATTCCAGACTGCTGTATAATATGTGTCCAATTGTAGATGTCTCTGTAACAGTTATTCCAGACAGTTCTTTCTTTCTCTCTCTCTTTCTTTCTCTCTTTCTTTCTTTCTTTCTTTCTACATGAGCAGGCACCAGGAACCGAACCCTTATCTCCAGCATGGCAGGTGAGAACTCTGCCACTGATCCACCATGGTCTACCCAGTTCCTGGCTATTTTCTAGCTGCTCTGGAGGACTAACTAAATTCCACACCTTCTTATGCCACTATCTTCCCAAGCCTATTCCCTTTATCTTTTAGAACATAAATTGTATAGAAAAATAAAGGCAAAGGGAGAGCTTCTAAGTTAAATTTTTTTAACTTTTTTTATTAATTAAAAAATTAACAAACAAAACATTAAGAGATCATTCCATTCTACATATACAATCGGTAATTCTTAATATCATCACATAGTTGCATATCATCATTTCTTAGAACATTTGCATCAATTTAGAAAAAGAAATAAAAAGACAACAGAAAAAGAAAACGATAACAGAGAAAAAAAGATTATACATACCATACTCCTTACCCCTCGCTTTCATTTACCACTAGCATTTCAAACTAAATTTATTTTAACATTTGTTCCCCCTATTATTTATTTTTATTCCATATGTTCTACTCTTCTGCTGATATTAAGTTAAATTTTTAAGTTAATTTTCAAGTCAAAAATTTTTCCCTTGGAAATTTTATAGAATAGATACTCGTAAGTGGAACCATTCTCCTTTAGAATAGTTTAGAATTTTTTTTTTAAAAAAAAGAGAAGAAAAATAACAATATAATGCAATTTCTTAAGCATTATACCACTAGGTTCTTTAAGAATACTAGCAAAATTCTTGATTAGCACACCACCAGGATTGAGGGGGTACTTCTCAGCTGTTGCAGGCAAACAAAAATCAGTGGGCCACCTTGGGTAAGGAGACTTTTAGCTGGCAGTAATGGTATGATTAAGTTGTGTAGTGGGCAAGGAGATGGCCCACATAGTTAAGAGACTGATTACATTCAAGGCGATTGAGAAAATAAGTACATATGTCAAGGATAATAGGAGTCATTTTCTCACTGTTTTAGAAGAGAGACACAATTATAGAAAGGGGGAGACTTGAATAAAACACAATTTTTGGTTTAAATGGGAAGAATCAGAGTAAACTCATGAGAGGAAGAGAAATCTCTACCTTTTAGTTGAATGTTAACTAATAAATGGACGAGGAGTGATTGAATTAGAAAATCATTATTTGATGATCTTGATAGTATTAATGAATTCAGTCTTTTTTTTTCTCAGAAGCACATTTCTTTTTATTAAAATTACAGATGTAGAACAACTGATTATCTATCATTTCCACTTTCTTTGGTCAAAATGTCTCCTTTCTGAGTCTCCTGAGTTTGTCTATATTCATCCTCTTCCTTTTTGCTCAAAGGACGGAGAACACACATTGTAACATTTCCTCCTTTAATAGCCTGTGGTCTAGATGAGAAGGTAGCCATTCCAGGCATAGTCTGGAGGATCTGATTAAATATCTCTTCCATTTTATTTTCTGGCTCTTCTACTTTCTTCCCTTTCTTTATAGTAATTTGAACTCGAAATTTTTTCTCAATCCATTTCTGAACCTGTTTACTCTTAGTGTCCAAATCATGTTGTCCAATATTTGAAGAAAAAGTTAGTTCCTTTATCTGGGTCGGTCCAGTTTTGGGTTTAGCTTTTTCCTCCTCTCTGAGCCTGAGCCGTTCTTCGTGAATCTGGATTCCTGTCATGAGCTGGTACTCTGGAGGCTCGGAGTTGCTGTTCCTTTTAACAAGTCTCAGGTCTGGCTTGTCCAGGAGCTTAGTCACATCCGCACGGTGCATGCTGCCCATATCATTGCCCTGTTCATCTAGTACGCGGATAATTCGCTCATGAATTTTTCTTCCAACGTTACTAAAAGTTGTCTCACTATTTCTTTTCTTTTTTCTTTCCTCCTGGCTGTCTTCAACAGTACTAAAAGCTTTCACATGGATTATGTAGGGGAGTCTGGGGGCGGAAGCAACAATGGATAACTGTGCTGGTGCTGTCTTTTGCATGATGTGTTTACCAAAACATCTTCCAAGGCAGTTAGCTTCAGTTTTTAACGTCTGCAGAATTACCCTCTTCAGAAAAAGTGCGGCCATGCTTTTCAGGAAGAACAGCAATCATTCCCATTTGAGGAGGCACTCTTCTTTAGAGAGTGGCAGCGCCTCTCCACCTTTACGCGGCCCCCTAGGTCAAAGGCCAGCATCTCCAGAGAGGCCCGTGGAATTCAGCTCTTCCCCTAGGACTGGGAACGACAGGTCTCCTAGCGCCCGGTGCGCTTTCACCCTCCAAGCTAAGTCAGATCTGCCACCCAATTTGTTTGTTGAGCACTTATGCTCAACGTTACATGCTTCCGCCGGGCAGTAACCTTTCCCTTATGGCACCTATCACCATGACAACTTTGTGGTTATTTTGCTACGATTTCTCGCCTTCACTAGACCGCAAGCTCTACCACGCAGGGAACAAATTCGACTTATTCATTACTGTACTGCGTTTGGGATTGTGTTGTTGCTTTTCCAGCTCCTCCACCCTCAGTGCTTTTCTGAGACTGAGGCCTTCATAACAAGTACTGGGAACTGCCGCTTCTCAGAAAACTTATTTTACGTCTCTCAGGTGGCGTCTGATGGTCGGGGTCCACTACATGATACGTGGGGCTCCGCGACTGAGCAGCGGCTCCCGCCCCTAGATGTAGGACCCGGCACCCCGCGGCCGCACGCACCTCCTAGCAGGTGTTCCCGCCCATCTCCATGAATTCAGTCTTAATGCTAAAACCAGTAGGTGAAAATGTGATATTATAGTTTAAAATTTTCTTAATGCATAATGTTGAAGTATTTCCATTTCTATAAAATTCTAGAAAATGCTGAAGAACTGATAGTGACATAAAGCATATAAAGGGCTGCTTAAGGAGAAAGTTGGGGATTCAACCTGGAAATAAGGTGGGATGAACTGAATTACAAAGGGGTAAAGGAAACTCAGAGGGTGGTGGATATGTTCATTATCTTAATTGTGATGTTGGCTTCACAGATGTATACATATGTCAAAATTAATCAAATTATACATTTTAAATATGTGCAGTGTATTGCATATCAATTACACCTCAACAATGCATTTTTTGAAACTAGTATTTGTCATCATTTCTAGTAGATAGGTGGTAGGAAGGACTGAGGTAGTCCTTGAAACTAAAACTTTCAATCCTCATTCTTCACAGCAAGGAAAATACTGTGCTTTCACTCTGGTGTTTTAGGAAAACTCCCATTCACTGTAAGGTCCGAGCTTACCCTGGGACATTGAACATTTGAAAAATGTGCTCTAGTTTTCCTGTGCTCAGACTAAACGGAGGCTCTATTCCAAAGAAGCAGTTTCAGGGACACCTTCTCCAGACCACAAAGATAAATGAGATGGGTCTTGCTAATTACCTTATGAAGTTTGATTACTTTGACCTTACTTGAAGTTTGAAGATGGTTGTGGGCACAATCCTGTTTAAATCCAAATTATCTAATAAAGACAAAAAAGTAGAAGAGTAGAGTAAAAGAAAAAATTAAGTGAACTAAAAGCTCAATTTGACATTTTTATCAAGAAAGTACACTTTCTAGACAAGATACTGAGTCATACCTCATGCTGAAATGACATGAAAAGGAGCCTCCAGAGGTATCTTAATAATCATATCCATGTAGTTACTGAATTTTTTCTTAAATACTCTACTCAAGAGAGATGTGTCCTCTGGACAAGATGTGATAAGAGATTTGATGGATTAAAAAAGCAGTATTTTACCTTCTCCTGGTGCTTTAGGTAAGAATATAAAAACTCAATCACCCTTGCACAGGATGAGCAGGGACGAATTGGAAGACAGTTTCCTTCGACTTTATGAAGAACACATTTTGATGAAAGCGTTTTCTTGGAAGTTACAGGATGAGATCAAAAGGTACCTGAAGTTCTCTGTAAGTCTTTAAAAGCTATGTCTACACCATGCCTACAACATACTAAACAAAGGGGAATTCATTTTGCTGAGACAGCTGCATCAGAAAGTGATTTCAATTTCCAGGATATTTGGCTCCAAACATAATTTTTGAAGAAATATTGCTTTATTCTGTTTTCTTGCTAAACATATCAGTAGACTGGCATGAGTTTTAAGGCATCAGGACGCTGGATAATACTAGTTCAACCCACAGAGCAGAAGACTCAATCAGGTTGAATCCCTTCTTCAATTCAGTTCCTGCCCTGGTCACAAAGGAAGGGAAGGAGTTAGGGGGAATAGTCAAAATCTCCAAGCTAAAAAAGACTACAGGGGCCAGTAAGAGAAGGGGTCTTACTTTAGAACAAACCAAAAATCATATTGAACAGTTATTATTTGCAGGAATATTATAAGTACTTTATATGTATTAACTAATTTAATATTATAAATACTACTGACTCATTTATTACAATGAATGTGCTATTATTATGAGAAAAGGAGGTACAGAGAGATTAAATAACCTGCCCAAGGTCACAGCTGGTGAAAACTTAATTATAAAATGTACTATAGACAATGATCTTAGGGCATTGGCTTTCAAAGGGCCACCTGCATGGGAATCACCTGGTGGGCTTGTTAATAATTCACTGACTCCACCAGAGACCTGCTGAAACTGGATCTCTGGAGTAGGGAAATGGTGCCTTAAGTGGGGGGGAAGGAGGGAAGGAGTCTTGGAGAAGCATGGGAGGTGTGTGTGTGTGTGTGTGTGTGTGTGTGTGTGTAGGAATTGGAGGTGGGGGGTGGTAGAAAATAAACAGATGTGAAGAATGGGAGTTCTGAAAGCCTGGGGTCTATTTTTAAAAACATTGCTGTCGGGCGGGCCACAGTGGCTCAGCAGGTAAGAGTGCTTGCCTGCCATGCCCAAGGACCCGGGTTTGATTCCTGGTGCCTGCCCATGTAAAAAACAACAAAAAAAAAACATTGCTGTCATTGCCTTCTAACCAAAGATCACCAGGAACGTACTGGCAGCTGAGCAAGCTGTCTCAATAAGAAAATGTTGGAAAGAACCTATTTATAGGATTGGGGCTTTAGTTGGTTGATTTGGGGGAGGGTCCAAGGAAATAGGGATTTGTTCCAGATTTGGTGCTATCAGAATGCAAGAACAATTCTATGATTGGATACTTCAATAAATCTTGGGAGGATAAACTAGAGTGAAGCTCAAGCTTTAATTGCTTGAGAAGTAGTATCATTCATATTAGCCAGGAGAGAATGATATTTCAATATTTTCTGGGTGGCATGGTGACCTTGTTTTTGTCTGTGCTTAAAATTATGAAGTACCCTTGCTTTGCTCCACTCTATCATTTTCTCAGAGTGATTTTGTGTGATGGTTCTGTGAGATGGTTTATGTTCAATAGGAGAATAACATGGCCTGACAGAGAGTAGCAGGCCAACCTCTAACAACAGATGACTAGCTGTGTCAGACCAGTTCTCCAACGTCAACCAGCTCAAGCAACTGTCCCAACAGGGTCAGAAGGAGCAATGGGAGATTGAGAAAAAAACACAACACAGAGTTAAGAGAAAGTGGGAGCTAGGTGGTTCATTGCCTGACTGAACACAATGACCACAAGAAGCCAGCACAAGTTTATTTTATACTGCTTAACAATAGAGTTCTAGCTAAGGCCGTGCCATGCATGAGAATGTGCTTGACGTAATGAATAAGGATACAGAACTTTCTTGAGAACAGAGTGAACATTAATTAGTCTGCTCCAAGTCGCAGAGACAGAACTTTCCCACAGTAAGGCCGGATTAGATAAGGTGTAGTCCAGGCTAGACCTCATTCCACAGGAGACCAAGGACCGTGCCTCCAAGGTTATTCTGACATGGCTTTGCCAGCAGTCAGAGTACAGCTTCATGAAAAACCTGACCTGGGCCCCAACAAAAGGCAGACCAGGAGTAGTTCAGAGTTTCACTTAGAATCTATAAGATTTTTGTTTCCACTGTAGATTGTACATAGCATATTCCAGAACTGGTGATTCTTTTACACCGTTAAGCACTTGAGAAGACGGTTAAGTTTGCATGAGCCAAAAAAAAGAACTAAAAAATCTTGCTTCTTGGTTGATAACCAAAGAGTACTTGAAATCGTGGATACAAAAGTAAATGTATACAATTTAACAATAAATACACACATAAGTACATTGAGGGAATGTTTCCACGCTTTTTACTGAGACATGTGATCACTGCAATAGATGAACAAACAGTACCTTACGAGGTCCCTGCCCTCAAGAAGTTACAGCGCACTGGGGTCAGAAAAAGTTTTCGTTTTTTTTTTAAACAGTGTAAATAATGGGCCACAGTAGATAGATTCATATGCAGGTCGATTCATGATTAATTACCACCAAATAAATGCAGGATAATAATCACTATCATAAGAGAAGTCACGTGCCATGGCTCTATTTTTGCCCATAGGATGAGGACGACCTTGCTCCGGGGGACAGCTGCAGGCCGGAACCTGCGGGCTCAGGCGGCGGCTGCACAGCTCCGGGAGTCGGCCTGGCGGCGGCGGAAGCCAGAATGGCGGCGGCATCCCCAGATGCCCCAGCGCCCGGCAGCGCAGCGGCCGCCGCGGCAGGTGCCCCACATCTGCCCGCCTGCTCCCCGCCTCGCCCAGCCTCGCGTCCAAGTGGGACGCAGACAGCTCCACACTGCGGGTGCGCCGGTGTCCGAGAAACATAAGAGTGGTAAGGCTGGGGTCCTTGTCCTAACAGGGAAGATTCATTTGCCTGTCACATTTTTCCTCTCTACCTTAGTGCTCCCACCTTCCCGTTTTGTTCACTTGTTCTCACTACCCTCCTCCCTGTTTGAGTCAGGAAAACTAAAAACGTTTTTCCTGAATGGAATATCAGATACAAAATTCTCAGCTCACCATGGAGCACTTCTGAGGGAAGAATCAGACAACCCGAAACAGGGACTTCGCTCATCTGGGAACCAGACGCGGAAAGAACGTTTAGGTTCAGGGTTGAGCGGAGGTGATGTCAAGTCAGGTCCTTCCACGGCAAGCCTGGGCCATGCAACGGCCAGAGTCAGAAATTCCAGAAGACTCTAAAGCTGCGGTTCTTAACCTTTTTGGAGAGTGGACTCCTTTAAACCATGATCAAAGTCAAGGGCCCTCTCTCCGCAAAATAGGCATGAATCCTTTCAAAACTTTGGACAAGATTTCGTTTGTTCAGAGATTCCCAAAGCCCATCCTCAAAGTCCAGGCTTAGAATTTAGAAACCAGACTGTAAGTGATTGCCTGTAAGTTGCGGTTTCTCCTCTACATGTATTCCAAGTGGCTAAGAGTATGAGAGCTTGCTTTCTCTGTTGAAATTCAATGTTGGATCCATGTAAAGACACCCTATTCCCATTGACCGAAGTCAGAGATAAGAGAAACTCAACACACAGCATTTTATTTGAATCTGCCTATTTTATTAAAAAGTACTCACTTTTTTTTGTTAATGTAGTCCTATACATTCTGCCTCCTACTTCAGTCAACCAAACATTTGTAAAAACAGCTATAAGTGGAAAATTAGATGAGTCTAAGTTACAGTTCTGATTAACAGTTCAGGATTACTGGGCACCTATTATGTACCAGGCACTAGAGATAAAGATGAATTAGGGTTAGGTAACCAGTCTCTACACTAGACAAGCTTGCACCTTTCTTCTCTTTTTTTCCCCATTTATACTCACTTAAGAGTCTGTAATCCAGACTTTAATGGGTGTCGTCGGTAGTGGAAGATTCTTCAACCAATCATTATGTCAACCAACACAGATGTTTCTCTATCTTCATATGATGAAGATCAGGGATCTAAACTTATCCGAAAAGCTAGAGAGGCACCATTTGTCCCTATTGGCATGGCAGGTTTTGCAGCAATTGTTGCATATGGATTATACAAACTGAAGAGCAGGGGAAATACTGAAATGTCTGTTCACCTGATTCACATGCGTGTTGCAGCCCAAGGCTTTGTTGTGGGAGCAGTGACTCTTGGTATGGGCTATTCCATGTACAAAGAATACTGGGCAAAACCTTAACTTTTGAAGTAGAGATGATGTCATGGTCTTGCTGGTGGTATTTGCTTTCGTTAAGACACTTCAAATTGAGGTTACACATATATGCTGAAAATAAATTGAGTACGTTCAGACAGTAACACAATTTTTTGAATATTGGCTTCCTTTCTTTCAGGCTTGATTTGTCTGGTGACCAAATTATTGGTGACAAGTTCACTAACTAGGTCATTCAGAGAAATCAAGTTAGCACAAAAGAAACATGTCATTCAGATTATCTTGATAATGGTAAAATTTCCACATTCTTGAACTCTTATAGGTGAAATTAGCTCTAAAAAAGACAGCAGGCAGAATATCACATTGTTTGGCTGTTATGTAAGAATACCATTTACCCAAATTAATTTAATTTTTTTCTGCCTACCTTCTGCACTTGTTTCGCATTTTGGTTTCTGGGGCTGGTTGACTCTTAAAGAACTCTTTCAGAAAAGTGCATGGAATACAACATTGTAATGTCTCCCACAACTGAACATATGTGTGTTTAAACTAAACCTGAAAACCTGGTAACAGAGCTGCTTAGAAGTAGTATTTATTTTAGAATCATGCTTATTAATAAACATGAGAATAACTTAATTATGGATTCCATTTAACTCTTTCATAATTGCAGAATTATATTTTTACTGCTGTTATAACTTTTAAATGTCATCTTGAAATAGAAGTATGTAAAGTGCTAATCAAAAAGAAAATGAGGACTTGTAATGTGTATAGTATTTGTTTATTTTCTCTGTAAGATTCACAAATGTTGAACAAAACACCTTACCTGTATTGAAGGCGATAAGTGATTTATGAACAAGTTGGTTTGGCAAGGGATTATATACAGATTTGATATACTACAGAATGCTTTGCTGCACTTGTGAAAATTTTTGGTCTGACTTTACATTCCATGGTGATAACATGGTAAATACATTGTTATTAAAGTGAGTGAACACACACACACAAAAGAGTCTGTAATCCTACTGGTTTATTAAATCTGTAGTTGCAGTTTATGCAAGAGTGTAGGCTGAGAACCTTTCTTCTGGAATTAGTCATCATGTAAGAATTTCTCCCAGGTCTCAAGGCTCCCTAGTTCCAGCCCTTGGTGTTCTGTTTTTAAGAGTCTCCATCTTCTGTCCAAACTTTCAGAGCCAAGAGAAAGACTGAGTTATACAGCCCCTCCTACATTCAAGGAGCATGTGACAAGTGAAAAAACCAGGGCTGAAATATCCAGTGAACCCAGACAACTGTGAGTTCTTTTAATTTATCCCATGCTGTTCCTCATGATGCTTTAACTGGAAATGCATTCCAATTGAGTGTTGATGCTTTTAGTCCTTCCAGCATAATCTGAGAGAAGATGAAAGTCAACCCTAGATTGAATTCTAACTTCATTACTTAAAAGTTGGAAAACAAGTATCTTTCTGACCTCAAGGCAAAGGAAAATAAAGGTCCTTTCCTTAACTGAAGACATTTTCCTCTATTTCCCTTTATGTTTTTATCCCCTAGATCATAATTCACTTGACACTTAAAAGTGGGTTCCTCTTGCCTGCCATGCTGGAGACCTGGGTTTGATTCCTGGTGCCGGCCCATGCAAAAAAAAAAAAAAAGTGGGTTTCTAAAATTATCCTCCACATGTACCAAGAAGTCTAACATGTTTCCAAATTTATGAAAGCCCAATTATAAATCCCAATGACCCAATAGTTTCCATTTCTTTTTATGTTTAATGTTCCTAATTCTAACAGTATGATTTATTTCAACAAGGCTATAATGATAACTAAACTCATTGGCCTATGCATACCTAGCAATGCCCACAATATCACAAGCAATACTATGCAAGTGGAAGAACCACCCAAATCTCCTGAGAAAATGTGGTCCAAAGATGAAGACTTTGATGAGAGAAGCTCAATGGAATGTGCTCAGAAGGCCACAGAGCTTCGGTAAGAGTATGGCATCCCATGCTTCAAACCACAGTGAACTTAGAAATTAAGAGAGCCTTATTTTCATCTTTCCTTCATCTCAGAGGAAAAAAGAGTGCTTGGAATTAAATTCAATCTGAGGAATAGACCTGGAATCCCTAAGGGTAAAGAAATGGGTTCACCTAAAAGGGATATACCTTAGTTTCCAGAACTGCTGTGACAAATACTACATAATAGGTTGGCTTAAACAACAAGAATTTATTGGTTTATGGCTTTAGAGTCCAGAAGTTCCAAATCAAGGTATTGGCAAGGCCATGCTTTCTCTCAGAGTCTGTAGTGTTCTGGTGATGGATTGCCACAACTCTTGGGGTTCTTTGACTTGCATCTCTCCCTCCATCACATGGTGATATCTTTGGTCTCCTGTGGCTTTCTGTGACTTCTGGCTTCTACATCCCCTGGCTTCTCTGATTGTATCCAAGTTTCCTGTCTTTATAAGACCTCCAGGAATATGGATAAGTGTTACCAGACAAAGTCGGTGGACTTTTACCCAATGCACTCAAATGACCAATTCCTGAGACACTAAGATTTCAAAGAAATGAGTTTATTACTAGGCATGAAGGAGTAGGTCAGATGGCCTATTGGCCCAAAATCTGCCTCTCCTGAACTGCAGTAATTCTGACAGTTTTTTAGTATTAAAGATGGATAGGTTTTAGGATAATGAGCACAGTGGCCCCAGATGATCTAATTATTGAGCATGCACAGATTGATTGCATGCTTAGTCACAGAACATATGTAAGAAATGGTGGCCTTAATATGATGATGGACATAATTTTTAGAATTATAATAAGGTATAGGTGACTTGTAGGTTAAAGTCTAAGCTACTGTGCATGTCAGGCAGGCCCATTTTGGTTAGATCCAGTCTCGGTTATTAAGATAACTTTGGACATGGGGTGAGTTAGTTCTGGACTAATCCAGAACCCTTCATTAATAAACATTAGGGGCTGTCTTTAGTGATCACAAATTCTAAAGTAAAAAACTGGATAAATGGGTACAAGTAAAGGTCGGTCACAAGGCTTTTACAATCACAAGGGTACAATATAAAGGCTATACAATGATTATCATGGATTAAGGTAGTTGGATTACAATTCATAGATTTCAGGTAGTTCCCTCTGTCTACTCCAATATACCAAAAAGCAAAAAGGAATATCTATATACTGATTCAGCAATTAAAATCATCCCTTAAATCCTAATTTCTTGGTTACATAAGGGCCCATTCTGATTCAATTTGGCCACACCTTAATTGATAATATCAAATCAAATGGTCCTATTTACATATGGATTAAGAGCATGTCTTTTGTGGGGTATATGATTAAATCCCCAACAGGGGTTAATGCATAATAGAATATTTGCAGATTCACTTCTCAGAGGTAAGACTGGTTCATCCTCATTACCAGATAGAAATTCTCAGGTTTCGCCATACATCAGTCACTGGAGAACTTTTAAAACCACAGAATCCTGGGTCCCATCCCAGAGATTTTCTTTCAATTACTTGGGGTGAGGTTCAGGTAGTAAAATTTTTAAAATCTCACCAAGTGACTGTAATGAGTAGTGAGCTCCAATCCTCCCCAATATTTTTCAAGTTATAAATAAAACCTCATACCATAGGTTCAGAATTAATAAGCTTCTGTAAAAGAATTAATTATAATCCCATCCCTATCTATAAAGAGTTTACTGTTGGTAGCCTCTTTATTAAATACCAGCTGGTGTGAGGGGAAAAAGGAGAGAGGAGACTATCTATCAGAGTGTTTTACACTTCTGACTTCTGATGGGTTGTGGAGAAGAGGGGAAGGCAATAAAATCAAAGATTATTTCATTCACACTGAGTACAGGGGAATAAGCACCTAACTCTTTACATTTACACATGCAAAATTTTAATGCCTTCTTCTTTCTGCAGAGCTTCCATTAAGGAGAATGTGGAGCTGATTCGACTTAAGAAGCTCCTGTATGAAAAAAATACCTTACTGGTGGTGACAAAAACACAGCTATCAGAAGTTCAAGAGGTGAGCTACCGTCATCATCTACGTTTTTTTAGAAAATAAAATAATAGTTAAGAGATTAGTATTTGTGATAGTTAGGTTTGGGTGCCAACTTGGCCAGGTGATGATGCCCTATTGTTCTGTTGCTGTAGACTTAAATCATCAGTATGTGAAATTCATCTATGGCTGATTACATTTGTGGTTGGCTAAGGGGAGTGCCTTCCATGATGAGTGAGGTTTATTTAATTAGCTTAAACGAGAGAGGTCAAAAGAGCAGTTCAGTATACCTCATCTCAGCACTCAGAGCTCAGATCCGGATGTTTGTAGCCCTGGGGGAAGCTGTTTGAACCCAGAAGCCAGGAGGTAAGCCCAGCAGACATCCACTGTTTGCCATGCTATGTGACAGAGGAAGCCAGCTGCCTTTCCTCTAAAGAACTATACATTTGTAATTAAATAAATCCCTTTATTAAAAGCTGATCCATCTCTGGTGTGTTGCATTCTGACAGTTTTAGCAAATTAAAACAGTATTTTTTTTCTTCATTTTACATATGGGAGAACACAATTCAGGGACAAAATTATGTGTTATGGTCACACAACTTTCATATCCAAACATTGCAACTCAAAGCCTGTTCTTTTTTCATTATTCCTCTATCAGGAAGAAAGCTCAAGTCCTACCTGTTAAAATAGAATTGAGTGGAGTTGACTTCTTGTCAGGGCTAAGGTCTCAGCCAAGGATCACAACCAGAATGTAATTAAATTAGGAAGCCAAGAGCAATAATAGAGGAAGGAAAGGAAACCAGCATTTATGGGGCACTTTCTATGTGCTGGACCTCTGTCACAGCGGAAGGTACATGGCTGGCACATGGCTGGCATCTGTTGGTCTTTCTACCCCAGGTTTTGTTTCTTTCAGGTTCTGGCTTCAGTAGCTTCCTCTCTCAGCTTCTCTGGGGTTTCTCTGAGCTCTCTGGGATTTTCCCCCTGTGTACTTTCTCCTCTTATAAAGGACTCCAGAAAGGGGATTAAAACCCACCATAATGGGATGGGTCATATCTCAATTGAAATAACATAATCAAACGGTCCCACCTGCAATGCACCCACAGGAACGGAGTAAAAGAAAATGGCCTTTTCTGGTACGTAACACCATCAAGCCACTACAGTAGATTATAGATATATTATCAATTGTAGATATTATAGGTGAACTGTTAACTACATTCTCTACACTTTCCTGAAGTTTTCAAACTTTTTTTATTATCATTAGTTTTTTTATTAATTAAAAAAAGAAATTAACACAACATTTAGAAATCATTCCATTCTACATATGCAATCAGTAATTCTTAATATCATCACATAGATGTATGATCATCATTTCTTAGTACATTTGCATCGATTTAGGAAAAGAACTAGCAAAACAACAGAAAAAGATATAGAATGTTAATATAGAGAAAAAAATAAAAATAATAATAATAATAAATAAATATATGAAAAAAAGGAAAAAGAAAAAAAACAAAAGACACAAACAAACAAAAAAACTATAGCTCAGATGCAGCTTCATTCAGTGTTTTAACATAATTACATTACAATTAGGTATTATTGTGCTGTCCATTTTTGAGTTTTTGTATCTAGTCCTGTTGCACAGTCTGTATCCCTTCAGCTCCAATTACCCATTATCTTACCCTGTTTCTAACTCCTGCTGGTCTCTGTTACCAATGACATATTCCAAGTTTATTCTTGAATGTCGGTTCACATCAGTGGGACCATACAGTATTTGTCCTTTAGTTTTTGGCTAGACTCACTCAGCATAATGTTCTCTAGGTTCATCCATGTTATTACATGCTTCATAAGTTTATCCTGTCTTAAAGCTGCATAATATTCCATCGTATGTATATACCACAGTTTGTTTAGCCACTCGTCTGTTGATGGACATTTTGGCTGTTTCCATCTCTTTGCAATTGTAAATAATGCTGCTATAAACATTGGTGTGCAAATGTCCGTTTGTGTCTTTGCCCTTAAGTCCTTTGAGTAGATACCTAGCAATGGTAAAGATTTTAAGAAAACTTTTTATATACATTACATATTCACATACCATTTAATCATCCAAAGTGTACAATCAATAATTCACAGTATCATCGTATAGCTGTGCATGTATCATCACAATTTTTTTCTTTTTTATGAAAAATAACATATATATGAAAAAGCAATAAATTTCAAAGCACATTACAATTAGTTGTAGAACAGATTTCAGAGTTTGATATGGATTACAATTCCACAATTTCAACTTTTTACTTCTAGCTGTTCTAAGACATTGGAGACTAAAAGAAATATCAATATAATGATTCAGCAATCATGTTCATTTGTTAAACCCTACCTTCCCTATATAACTCTACTATTACTCCTAAAGATTCTCCCAATCTTTAGGAGTGTTTGGGCTATGCCCACTCTAACTTTTTCATGTTGGAAGGGGCTGTCAATAATATGGGATGGGGGATGGAGCTAGTTGATGTTCTGGAGGCTAACCCTCTGCATTTCAGGACTTATCTCATCCAGGGACCCATCTGGAAGTTATAGGTTTCTGGAAAGTTACCCTCATGCATGGAACTTTGTAGAATATTATACAATGCCCTAGGTATTCTTTAGGATTGGAAGGAATGGTTTTGGTTGGGATTTGGCAATCTATGATAAGTAGCAATGTCTAACTGAAGCTTATGTGAAAGTGATCTCCAGAGTAGCCTTTTGACTCTATTTGAACTCTCTCAGCCACTGGTACTTTATTTATTATGATTCTTTCCCCCCTTTTGGTCAGAATGGCATTGTTGACCCCATGGTGCCAGGGCCAGACTCATCCCTGGGAGTCATCTCCCATGCTGCCAGAGAGATTTTCACCCCTGGATGTCATGTCCCATGTAGAGAGGAGGACAATGATTTCACTTGCAGAATTGGGCTTAAAAAGAGTGAGGCCACATCTGAGCAACAAAAGATGTCCTCCAAAAGTAACTCTCAGGCATCTATAGGTAGGCTAAGTTTCTCTACTACATACATAAGTGTCACAAGAGCAAGCCTCAAGCATACATAAGCTTCACAAGAGCAAGCTTCAAGATCAAGGTCTTGGCCTGTAAATTTGGGTGTCTATAATGTTTGACACAGTATCAGAGGTATCTGGTAGTAAAGTTTAATAGTTCCATATTTTTTCTCCCATCTCTCAAGGGACTTGACCAATACTTTTTAATTACCTGCTTAATATACTCTGGGATGTAACCAACCATAATGTACTCTGGGATGTATCCAGGCATTACATTAAACTCTATAGGATTAAAAGGCCTCATTCTTATTCTGAACTCCTTGTGTTTGGAATGTTTAAATGACCTATCCAGACAGGTTGAGTTAGATTATGTGCTACAGAAAATCTAACTTCTGGACAAAATAAACCTTTCTTCCTTTGGTCTCAAAGAGTAGGTGAAGTGCTAAAAAACAGACAATGTCTTCCTTATTCCTGTATTCTGAATTACCTTAATCCAGACCTGATCAGCTTTGTTCTTAACTCTAAATACCAGGTTATACATATATAAAACAGCCTCTCAAAATCCAGAAATAGCAATTACCAATCCGGACTAAATGTGACTGCTATAAAAGCCTGTAATCTTGGCCCCTGTTTTCTTTTAAGCATTTTTAAAATGAGACCAGATGGTATTTACTCATATGTTTCTGGCTTATTTTGCCTACCAAATGTCCCACAGGTTCATTCACAATTTTGCATGCCTCATGTGCCCGTTTGAAAGGATTATGTGCCCTAGAAAAGCCATGTTTTAAACATGTTCCATCTTGTAGAGGCAGCAGTTTCTTTACTCTGTATTCAGTACTGTTCTAGTTTGCTAGCTGCCAGAATGTGATACAGCAGAAATAGAATGGCTTTTAAAAGAGAGAATTTAATAAGTTACAAGTTTACAGTTCCATGGCTGTGAAAATGTCTCAATTAAAGCAAGTCTATGAAAATGGCCAAATGAAGGCATCAAAAAGAGGTTACCTTCACTCAAGAAAGGCTGATGAAGTTACTGAATGAGGATTAAAGGACATGGCTTTTCTGGGATCCACCATAGATTCAAACTGTCACAAGTACTGTAATTTTGAAACTTTTTTAGATTATCTTCACAGGCATGTGACAAGCCCAATTGTGGGTATTAACCTTTGATTAGAGGGAGATGTGACTCCACTCATTCCAGTTGGGTCTTGATTCGTTTACTGGAGTCCTTTAAAAGAGTAAACATTTTGGAGAAAGCTTCAGAGCTCCAAGAAACACAAGAGCCCACACAGCCAGAAACTTTTAAAGATGAAGAAGGAAAATGCCAACTGGGGGAGCTTCATGAAACAAAAAGCCTGGAGAGAAAGCTAACAGACATCACCATGTTTGCCATGTGCCTATCCAGTTGAGAAAGAAACCGTGAACTTCATCAGCCTTTCTTGAGTGAAGGTTGCTTATTGTTAGTGCCTTAATTTGGACATTTTTATAGACTTACTTTAATTGGGATGTTTTCATGGCCTTAGAACTGTAAACTTGCAGCTTAATAAATTCCCCTTTTAAAAGCCGTTCTGGTTCTAGTAAATCACATTCTAGCAGTTAGCAAACTAGAACATCTCACAACTTTGCTCCTTTTTGAAGCATGTATACACCATCAGTCACCAATCTACTTCTCAGTCAGTGTATCCCTCAGCCACCTCCATCCATTGGGCATCATGTATAAGGTCCAAAGTCAGCAGTCCATCAACACTCTCAATTTTAGATAATTTCATTGTTCCCAAGAGAGAGATAACCAAAAAACACACCCTCACCAAATATGAATTCAAAACTTCCCCTTAAATCTTGTCCCTCTCCCCATTATTTACCCCTGGTACTTCTGTGCTACTTTTGATGTCTTCCTATTAAACATAGCACATAGCAAACAATAGCAGTTTTCCTCCTATACCCTGAAATTATACACTTTGTACAAGATTCATACCTTGGCAGTAGTTCTTGCAAGAACTTATTTATATTTGTAGTGTTTACTGGTGGAACACATGGGTCTATACAACCCCTTTCAATCATGTTCACCTTCAATATGGTTATATTACATATAGACACACTACCGAACCACCTTCACCTCTATCCATTCCCTTACATTTAAGTTCAACCTCATTAGCTAATTGTTCACCCATCTCTGGCTTCTCTGTATCTTTATGTCCCCTATATTCTGTATTATATGCCTCTGATTTTATATTTACCATGGTCATAAAAGTGGAATCATACAGTATCTATGCTCGTGTATGGCTTATTTCACTCAGCATTATGTCCTCAAGTTTCATCCATCTTGTCATGTGCATCAGGACATCATTTCCTCTTACTGCTGCATAATATTCCATCTTAAGTATATTCCACATTTTGTTAATCCACTCATCTGTTGATAGGTATTTGGATTGTTTCTATCTTTTGGTGATTGTGAATAGTGCTTCTATGAACATCAGTGTGTGAATGTCTGTTTGTGTCACTGCTTTCAGCTCTTCTGGGTATATATACCAAGTAATGGTATTGCCAGATCAGAGGGCAACTCGATATTTAGTTTTCTGAGGAAGTGCCAAACTGTCTTCCAGAGCAGCTTTTACATTATACATTCCCACCAGCAGTATATACATGTCCCAGTTTCTCCACATCTTCTCCAACATTTGGAGGTTCTTTCTTGTTTAATATCAGCCATTATTATAGGTGTGAGGTGGTATCTCATTGTAGTCTTGATCTGCATTTCCCTTATAGCTAATGAAAATGAGCATCCTTCATGTGCCTTTTAGCCATCTGTATTTGCTCTTCAAAAAAAATGCCTATTCATGTCTTTAGCCCATTTTATAATTGGGTTGTTAGTTCTTCTGTTATTGAGTTGTATGAGTTCTTTATGTATACAGGATATCAAACCTTTGCCCAATGTGTGATTTCCAAATATTTCCTCCCATTGAGTTGGCTGCCTCTTCACCTTTTTGACAAAGTCTTTTGAGGTACAAAAGCATTTGATTTTGAGGAGTTCCCATTTATCTACTTTTTCTTTCGTTGCTTGTGCTTTGGGTGTAAAGTTTAGGAAGCTACTTCTTATTACTAGGCCTTGAAGATGTTTCCCTATGTTTTCTCTTAGAAGCTTTAAGGTACTGGTTCTTATATTTACATGTTTGATTCACTTTGAGTTAATTTTTGTATAGGGTTTGAGGTAAGGGTCCTCTTTCATTCTTCTGACTACTGATATGCAGTTCTCCCATGCCCATTTATTGAACAGACTATTTTGTCCCAGCTCAGTGGATTTGAGGGCCTCGTTGAAGATCAGTTCAACCAAAATAGATTTGGTGGTCTATTTCTGTGTTCTCGATTCAATTCCATTAGTCAATACTTCTATTTTTGTGCCAGTACCATGCTGTTTTGACCACTGTGGTGGCTTTATAATATATATACATATTTTTAGAACAGATTTCAGAGTTTGGTATGGGTTACAATTCCACAATTTTAGATTTTAAATTATATATAGTATGTATATATATTTATTTTTATTAATAAGTTGTAAAATCAGTTAATAAGTGTTAATCCTCCCATTTCTTTATTCTTTTTTTAGCTATTTCAGGGTCTCTTTCCCTTCCAGGTGAATTTGGTAACTAGATTTTTCAAGTCTTCAAATTAGGTTGTTGGAATTTTGATTGGTACTGCATTGAATCTGTAGATCAATTTGGGTTGAACTGACATCTTAACTACAGCTGACCTTCCTATCCATGAGCAGGGAATGTCTTTTCACCTATTTAGATATTTGATATCTTTTAGCAATGTCATGTAGTTTTCTGTGTACAAGCCCTTTACATCCCTAGTTAAGTTCATTCCTAGATACTTGATTCTTCTAGTTGCTATTTTGAATGGAATGTTTTCCTTAATTGACTCCTCAGTCAGGTCATTGCTTGTATATAGAAACATTACTGATTTTAGCCCATTAATTTTATATCCTGCCATCTTGCTGAATTTATTAGCTCAAGTAACTTTGTTGTTGATTTCTCAGGATTTTCCAGGTATGGTATTATTTCACCTGCAAATAATGAAAGTTTTACTTCTTCCTTTCCAATTTGGATGCTTTTCATCTTTTTTTCCTGCCTGATTGCTCTAACTACAACTTCTAGTACAGTGTTTAATAATAGCAGTGACAGAGGGCATCCTTGTCTTATTTCCAATCTTAGGGGGAAGATTTCATTCTCTCACTGTTGAGCACTATCCTGGTCATGGGTTTTTCATGTATTTTTGATTCCTACTTTTTGAAGTGTTTTTATCAGAAAAGCATGTTGAATTTTTCAAATGCTTTTTCAGCATCAATCGAGATGATTATGTGATTTTCCCTTCGATTTGTTAATATGTTATATTACATTAATTGATTTTCTTCTGTTGAACCATCCTTGCATTTCTAGTATAAACCCCACTTGGTAGTTGTTCTAGTTTGCTACCTGCTGGAATGCAATATACCAGAAATGGAATGGCTTTTAAGAAGGGAAATTTAATAAGTTCTTAGTTTACAGTTCTAAGGCCGAGAAAATATCCCAATTACAACAAGTCTATAGAAATGTCCAATCAAAGGCATCCAGAAAAAGATACCTTGGTTCAAGAAGGCTGATGAAGTTCAGGGTTTCTCTCTCAAGTAAGAAGGCACATGGCAAACACAGTCACAGTTTCTCTCTTGGCTGGAAGGGCACATGGTGAACACAGTCAGAGTTTCTCTTTCATCTGGAAAGGCACATGGCGAACACGGTCAGGGTTCCTCTCTCATCTGGAAGGGCACATGGTGAACACAGCGCCATCTGCTAGCTTCTTCCCCTGGCTTCCTGTTTCATGAAGATCCCCAGGAGGCAGTTTCCTTCTTCATCTCCAAGGTTGCTGGCTGGTGGACTCTGCTTCTCATGGCTATGTCATTCTGTTCTGCTCTCTCTGAATCTCTCATTCTCCAAAATGTTTCCTCTTTTATAGGACTTCAGAAACTAATCAAGACCCACCTGAATGGGTGGAGACATGTCATCACCTAATCCAGCTTAACAACCACTCTCGATTACATCACATCTCCAGGGAGATTATCTAATTACAGTTTCAAACATACAATGCTGAATAGGGAGTAGAAGAAACGGCTGCTCCATTTTTTAAAAAAATGGGATTAAGATTAAAACATGGCTTTTCTAGGGTCCATACATCATTTCCAACCAGCACAGTAGTGGTGTATAATTCTTTTAATGTGTTGTTGGATTTGATTTGCTAGTATTTTGTTGAAAATTTTCACACGTATGTTCATTAGGGAAATTGGCCTGTAGTTTTCCTTTCTTATAGCATCTTTACCCAGTTTTGATATTAAAGTGATATTAGCTTCATAAAATGAATTAGTGTTCCTTTTTCCTCAATTTTTTGGAAAAGTTTGAGCAGGATTGGTGTTAATTCTTTTTGGAATGTTGATAAAATTCCCCTGGGAAACCATCTGGCCCTGGTCTTTTCTTTGTAGGAAGATTTTTGATGACTGATTGAACCTCTTTACTTGTGATTGGTTTGTTGAGATCTTCTATATCTTCTTGAGTCAGTGTAGCTTGTTTATGTGTTTCCAGGAATTTGTCCATTTCATCTAAGTTTCTAGTTTGTTGATGTATAATTGTTCATAGTATCCTCTTATGATTTTTTAAAATTTCTTCAGTGTCTGTGGTAACAACCCCCCCCCCTTTCTGATTTTGTTTATTTGCATCCTCTCTGTTTTTCTTTGTCAGTCTTGCTAGTGGTCCATTGATTTTATTGATTTTCTTAAAAACCAACTCTTGGTTTCGTTGATTTTTTTTCTGTTGTTTTGCTCTCCCATTCAACTCGATTTTTTTTTATTTAAAAAATTTTTTTAAACATACCACCATGCAAACATGAACATTCTTTTCTTACCATATGATCATTTCATTCTTGGTGTATAATCAGTAACTCACAATATCATCACATAGTTGTATATTCATCACCATGATCATTTCTTAGAACATTTATATCAATTCAGAAAAAGAAATAAAAAGAAAAAAACTCATACATACCGTACCCTTTATCCCTCCCTCTCATTAACTGCTAGTATTTCCATCTACCCAATATATTTTAGCCTTTGTTTCCCCTATTTTTTTCTATACCCTTTACCACTCCCTTTCGTTAATCAGTAGCATTTCAATCTATTGCATTTATTTTAACATTTGTTTCCCCTATTGTTTATTTATTTTTAATCCATATCCATACATTTAACTCTATATTAATCTTTGTTGTTTCTCTTCTTCTCTTTGCTTTGGGGTTAGTTTGCTGTTCTTTCACAAGTCCCTCCAGGTGAGCAGTTAAGTCCTCACTTTTTGCCCTTTCCTCTTTTCTAATATCGGCAGTTGGGGCAATAAATTTTCCTCTCAGTACAGCCTTTGCTGCATCCCAAAAGTTCTGATATATTGTATTCTCATTTTCATTTGCCCCCAGATAGCTACAGATTTCTCTAGCAATTTTGTCTTTGATCTCTTGGTTGTTTAAGAGTGTGTTATTTCGTCTCCATATATTTGTGAAAGTTCTCGTTCTTTGATGATGATTGATTTCAGCTTCATTCCATTGTGATCAGAGAGTGCTTTGAATGATTTCAATGTTTTTAAATTTAAAAGACATATTTTTTTTGCCCAAGCATATGATCTACCGGTAGTGGGGGGTGGGGGGTGGGCAGGGTGAGGTGCTTTGAGCATGGTGGGGGCATTTGAGGCATGGTTCAAGTGGGTGGGGTATAGGGAGTGTCGTGAGTTGCAGGGCAGGTGTGGTGCACATGGGTGTAGCGCATTCAAGGGATGCAGCTTGGCTTACTTCCTTGTCCTTGCATCCCTGTCTGTGTACTCCTGAGGGTCCCAGGCCTCCGTTTGGAAAGGAGCACATTAAGCTGTTTGCACTAGTTGGATGACCTCCAGTTCTCTGTGTCTCAGTTCTTGAGCTTTTGCAGCCAGGGCATCCTGTCTTGTGTAGAAGACCCTCTCAGGTCACTTACACCCTGGAATTGCTGTCCCAGTTGTTTTTCTCTTACTTCTCTAGCTGTTCCTTGGAGCAGAGGTGAACTTGACCTATCTTATTCTGCCATATAGAGGAGACAGAAGAAGGTCAGCTTCCCACAGCCGGGAAGTCTCAATCTATGGCCAATGGGGGAAATGTTCTCCTCACAGCAGCCCTCTCTTGGGTGTGTGTGTGTGCTGCTGTAGTGTAGGAACTCAGATTTCTTGATAAGTACAAAACCACAAAGAAAGCAATTCTGTCAGCAGAATGAGTGATGGGTTGGCTAGTATAAGACTGGAGACAGAGAAATCAGGTAAATGATATTGCAGTGGTCTATGGGCTCCATCTAAAGCAGTGACAGTGACCTGGAGAGAGAAAGATATATTAGAAGATGTCCAGGAAGAAGAATGGGCTTTGTCACTAAAGGGAAGTGGGTTAAAGAAAAAGGAGAAATGAGAGATGACTCCTGGATTTCTAGCTTGGGTGATTCTATGATGGTAGTGCCATTCACAGAGACTGGATCTAGCTACAGCAATGCCCTTTTCTGATAAGGGCTGAAGGCACCTTTACAAGACCAACTTCCAGTCCTATACCTTTTAGAGAGCTTTACATATGCTTAAATTATTTGTCAGGTTAATTTGGGTAGCATTTAAAGGGTGTAGACATATGGGAAGGGGACTAATTTAAAGATGTATTAGTAAAGGTCTTTTTTTATATTTAGATTTTTTTAAATATCTGTATGTCTCCATTGCATTAAAGAAAAAATGTTAGAAATCCATTCTAAAATTGAATTTATTTATCTAGGTTAGTGGCAGAAAATAGTAGTAAAAATGAATTAAATGAATAGAAAATCACCCGCAATTTTTTTAAATTAGGGTATACTATTTTTTTTTCTTTTGCAATGTATCTTTTTGGTTCTGTTTTCTTATTCACTAAAGGAATAAGTGAATTAAACTGAACTACACTAAAAATGTTTCCTTTAGCTGCTCAAGCAAATTCCATGCAATGGGTCAGCCTAAACCATGGGAATTTCTTGGCTCACGGTTTTGAGGTAGGTAAAATGTCCAAGTTAAGGCATCATCAAGGTGATGCTTTTTTCCTGAAGACTGAAGTTTTGAGGCTGGCCACTGGTGAGCCTTGGTCCATAAGGCCTTCACTTGGTGGCCTCTCTTGGCTTCTTTCTTTTCTTCTGGGATCCATTAACCTTCAGTTTCTGGCTTCCTGTGGCTTTCTCTGTATAAAGCTGAATTTTATTCTGCTTACCAAGGACTCCAGAAATAGGATTAAGACCTATCCTGATTGAAGTGAGCCACACCTTAACTAAAGTAACCTTATCAAAAGTCCTTACAATAGATTCACACCCACATGAATGGATTAAGTTTAAGAACATCTTTTACTGGGACACATACAGCTCCAAACCACCTCATACACATATTAAAATAAATTTACACTCATTTAATCCCTTTGCAGTAAAATATGGTGGTCAGTGGCACAGACTAGAGTCAGACAGCCTAGGTTAAAATTTCATCTCTGCCTCTTGGCAAATGATTTACTCTCTTTGCCTCAATTTTCTTATTTTTAAAACTTAGATAATAATACCTACCTCTCAGATTTGCTGTAAAGATTAAATGAGATAATATATATAAAATAATTATAATGGGCAATTATAACATTATGTAATACATGGTAACATAGAATGTAACATGTAGAAACTGCTAAGCAAATGGTAACTATTGTTTTTATTATGATTATTGTTGGGTTTTCACTTTCTAAAACTGGAAAGAGGCCTTTCTGAAATATGCTGAAAAACAGACAGCACTTAGTTTGAGATTAAATATTTTTCTTAGACAATCCACTAAATGCATGCAAAAATAAATAATGAATTGTTCATCCTTTTAAAATAAATGATGTGATCTATTACATTCAAATACTGCCTGTGGGAAAGGGCAGGGGAGAAGTAGCAGCAATTAGTAAACAAGTGTACAAATTGAATTGGCTTACAGGAATTATTTATAATGTTTTTTTAAATAAATATTTAAGCAGCATTTGTATTATAGAGGTAAATAAACATCAAGCATAAACATAGACTAAGACTTATTTCTCTTTTCCAGGCATATGAATCCCTGCTCCAGAAGGTAATTAAAGATTCCCAGGGTAATCAAACTCAAAGACATTTGTATTTATCTCTAAGTAACATAACAAACATTAGAATTTAACCAACTAAATCAAATTATTATGCCATGGAATTTCCATCAAGATGAATGGTGTTATTATTAATATCAAAAGATACTTAAAGCACTGTTTTCATAAAAATTGAATATGAGATCTGAGTTGGAAAATGTTTGGAATATTTTTCAGCCTATTGCTTGGAAGAATTAGAGCATTTGCTAGAAATTTGCTAAGAATATTCTTTTAGCATGTATATGGTGGTGGGATATAAAAAAGTTGTTACAAATCTTCTCTGGTATTATTAAATATTTGGCCCTTTTTATCCCTGTAAGTGAGATACAGATGTGAGGGTGGCACTGGGCTAATGTCCACACATAAGGGTCACTAAGGCAGAGTTCCCAGCATAACCAGCTATAGGTGCTCCTCACTAGAAACCATATAATCTATACAGTCTCCCAGAAAAAAAATGCACACAACTTCTAGAGTCATCTAATCTCACGTCACTTTCCTAGATGCAAAGGGAGGGATATGTCATCCTAAAAAGTATTCAATTAGTTTAGAAAGTTAAGGCAGCTGTTAAGGGTGGCAGGTGATGGTTAAGTTCTGCTGTCAACTTGTCCAGGTGATGGTGCCCAGTTGTCTGGTCAGGGAAGCACTGGCCTGCCCATTACTGCAAGGATCTTTTGTGGATGGTTGATAAACCAGAAGACTGGTCTATTAAATCATCGGTTAATTGATCATAGCTGTGGCTGATTACATCTATGATCAACTAAAGCATATTTCCTGCAAACAAGAAAATTCAGTCAGTTGGATTTGAGCCAATCAGTTGAGGACTTTTAAGGGAGAAGAGAGAATTTTCACTGCTTCTTCAGCCAGCAAGCCTCTTCTGTGTTCACTGAGACCCTTCATCAGAATTGCCAGCTTCAAAGCCTGCCCTATGGATTTTGGACTCTTGCATTCCCACAGTTGCATGAAATACTTTTATAAATCTCATGTTTACAGATATTTCCTATTGGTTCTGCTTCTTTAGAGAACCCCAACTAATACATGGCATCTAACTTAGAACCAGGGCTGAATTTGAACCTTGGGAAATTCAGATACCAAGGTGAAGTACAGTTGTCCAGAATACAAAATTCACACTAAGACAGTGTTTCACATAGGCAATATTCAGGAGTGGAAGGCACAATATATGATAGAGGGAGAAGGGCTGGGGACATAAATGAAATCAGAAAGAAAGATAGATGTTAAAGATTGAGATGGTATAATCTAGGAATGCCTAGAGTGTATAATAATAGTGACTAAATGTACAAATTTTAAAAATGTTTTTGCATGAGGAAGAACAAAGGAATGTCATTATTGCAGGGTGCTGAAAATAGATGGTAATTAATATTTTAAAATGTCACCTTATGTGTGAGACTAAAGCAAAAAATGTTTATTTGGTACAAAATTTATATTTTGACTAGTACATTTCCTAATATAACTTATGTAGATAGTTTGATTGAACACCATAAGTACTTGGAATCTCAGGTAGGACATTAAAAAAAACACCACAGTATGATGAACAATTTAAACAATTTATTGATTATTTGAAAAGGCTTTTCCTTGGGTTTTCTGATTATTAATTCAAAATGATTATATAAAACAATGTATGAGTCGACATAAATAAGTGCAACAAACAAATAAGCATAAGACACTTTAAAACCTGGCCAGCAGACTGTAAAAGGGAAAGCAAGAAGGAAGAGAGAAAGAGAAAGATTCTCACCAAACCAGGGAAAGTCCCCACATCTGATACTTCTGACTGAGGAACTCCAGAACTTCAGCCAATCAGAGTCCTGGTCAGTCCATAGGGTCCCAGGCAGAGCATCCCTCCTGGGTGAGACTTCCAAAGTCAGCCAGGGCAAGGACCAATATTTATATGTGCTATTCCAGGCGTTGGATTGCTCTTGTGCACGTAGTTGGGAGGAGCTAGTTCCTGGTCACGGGCACATGGTCTCCTTATTGATTGATGCATCCAAAGCATTCCAGAGGAGGGAGCCACTCTCCCTGTGAAGGTATCATGATGTCTGTAGCTTATCTTTAGCCAGGATCTGGACGAAAAGGTCTAATTAGCCACCTGTGTCTTTACTTTGTCAGAAATAAAGTTGTTTAACTATAAGTTGATGTGAAGAAGTCAGTGTCGAAGTGCAGTTGCCTGTCTGGGTTATGGTTCAGTCTCACATCTATGTTTATTTCCTTTACACACAGGGAAACTATACTTCCAGAAAAAGTCTAGTATGAAAAGTCTAGTATGAAAAGCAAGGTCAACTTAAAATACAAAGACAACAAGCGATTAATCAAAGTCATTCTTGGTGATATCCACTAGGGAATTGTAGGGTTGCTGATATTTGGAGAGTACCCTACTGAGGGATATGACCATTCTCAGAACACCGTTCCTTTTGCCCAGAATCAGGGAATCCTGGATGTGGCACATGATGCGCTTCTCAGCCAAGTGAATGAGCTGAGGGCAGAGCTGAAGGAGGAGAGCAAGAAGGCTGTGAGCTTGAAGAGCCAACTGGAAGATGTGTCCATCCTGCAGATAACACTGAAGGAGGTAAATTACAATAATAATGGAAAGATACCACCCATCAATTGTGAGTTATATTGCAATTTCAGAGATGTTAAAATGTTTATATTTTTAATTTGTTCTTTCACCTTTTGTAAATAAGGTACTAAAATAGTTTAACGTATTGCAGAGAAAGTGTTTGAGAAATACCACAGTGGTTAAAAAGGTTATCTTGTTGCTGGTTAAATTTGTATAAGTAAAATAATACTCCTATATTTGAAGACTATAAAAATGTATATTTTAGCAACAATGAAATATTGATATTTCATTTTTACAACTGAGAAAAGTGAGGCTCCAAGTAGTTAAATAATTTGCTCAAGATTACATCATTAGGGAGAAAGCTGAGATTTATTGTTTGATCTGTGCTCTAAAATTCTTGCTCTTTTAAAGTGTTCTGCCACTTCTCTAAGAGGTGAAACACTGACACATGAAAATTTATGTCAAAGAATCCTCATCTGAAAGTTTCTACCCCACTTTCAGTTGGTTCGAGTCTTCTAGACGAATAGCTCTGCTTTTTCCCTATCAGAGAGAGACATGAGAGATGAGCGTACGAAGCCTCCCACTCCGTTCCCATCCTTCAATGGAAAAGGGATTGTGTGCAGGGCAATAGGTTTTAGGATTTTATCTCACCCACTCTACTTTCATTCTTAGTTTCAGCAGAGAATTGAAGATTTGGAACAAGAACGAAAATTACTGAATGACAATTATGACAAACTCTTAGAAAGGTGAGTAACAAGTTTGGTCCCTATAGCATTGTTTGCTATAAAAGACACTAATAGGGCGGGCCACGGTGGCTCAGCGGGCAAGAGTGCTTGCCTGCCATGCCGGAGGACCCCGGTTCGATTCCCGGCCCCAGCCCATGTAAAAAACAAACAAACAAACAAAATATAATAAAATAAGAAAATGTTTAAAGATGTTTCCCTTTCTTCCTCCCATCCTTCCTTCCTTCTCTGTCTGTCTTTCTTTCCTTCCCTTCCTCCCTCTCTCTTTAAAAAAAAAAAAAAAAAAAAAAAAGACACTAATAGAAAAGTGCTTTCCAAATTTTAAAAATATCATCTGGTAGTAATAAAGTTATGGGGAAATGCATACTCAATTCTGTTAGTGAACTTATAAATTGGTATGGCCTTTTTGGAGGAGAATTTGATAGTATTTATAACAATGATATATAAACATATCTTTTGCAACAGAAATTTCATTTTTTGGAATCAATCCTAAATAAATACCCCAATGTATATACAAAGATATCTGTGTAATAAGTATGTTAACTACGGCATTGTTAATCATTGTAAAAATAATTAGAAACCACCCAAATATCCATTGATAGGGGATTGGTTAAATAAATCTTGTAGCATCATCACAATGAAATGCTAAGCAAATAAATCTTGTAGCATCATCACAATGAAATGCTAAGCAGATTGTTTTAATGAGGTATATCTGTAAGTCTAAGATATATTTTTAAAAGAAAAAAGCCAGCTGCAAAAGAATATGCTGACTCTAATCTAAATTATGTTAGTGTTTATGTGGATCCACAACTGTTAATGAGATTAATTCTGGAGATGAGAGGAGGATTAGAGTAGGGCAAAAGGGCAACTTCATTTTTATTCTTTATACTTTAATGTTATTTTATTTTATTTTTTACCAAAAGCATCTATCCATGTATTGTTTTTTTTTATTGTGTAGTATAACATATATACAAAGCAAAGAAATAAAAAGGCAGTCTTTTTCAAAGCACCCTTCAAAAAGTAGTTACAAGATAGATCCCAGAGTTTGTCATGGGCTACAATATGATCCTCTCATATTTTTCCTTCTAGCAGCTTCAGAATATAGGAGGCTAGAGGGCTTAAATAATTTTTTTTTGTTTTTTCTTAAATACTCTTTTATCATCACAATCAACTTTTTTTTCCTTCTTTTTTTGTGAATAACATATATACAAAAAAACTATACATTTCAAAGAACACCACCACAATTAGCTGTAGAACATATTTCAGACTTTGACATGGGTTACAATTTCACAATTTTAGGTTTTACTTGTAGCTGCTCTAAAATACTGGAGACTAAAAGAGATATCAATTTAATGATTCAGCATTCATATTTATTTGTTAAGTCCTATCTTCTATGTATAATTCCACCATCACCTTTGATCTTTCCATACCTCTCTTTGGGGTTGTTTGGGCTATGGCAGTTCTAAATTTTTGATATTGGAAGGGTCTGTCACTAATATGGGGTAGGGAGATGGAACTAACTGTCTGATGTTCTGGAGAGGCTGGGCTAGGTTTCAGGTCTTATCTGGAAAGTTACCAGTAGGTTTCTGGAAAGTTACTCTAGTACCTGGAACCCATGTGGAATCTTATAAATTGCCCTATATGTTCTTTAGTTTGGCTGGAATGGTCCTGGTTGGGGGTTGGCAGGTTATGATAGGTAGCAAGGTTTACCTGAAGCTTGTGTAACCTCCAGAGTAGCCTCTTAACTCTATTTGAACTCTCTCTGCCACTGATACTTTATTTATTACACTTTTTTTCTCCCTTTTGGTCAGGGTGGAACTGTTGATCTCATGGTGCCATGGTGCCAGGTCTGGATTCATCCCTGGGAGTCATCTCCCACATCACCTGGGAGACTTTCACACCTGGATCTCATGTTTCACATAGTGGGGAGGGCAATGATTTCACTTGCAGAGTTGGGCTTAGAGAGACTGAGGCCACATCTGAGCAACAACAGAGGTCCTTCAGAAGTAACTCTCAGGCATACCTATAGGTAGTCTAAGCTTCTATGCTACCTACATAAGCTTCACAAGAGTAAGCCTCATGATCAAGAGCATGGCTTATCGACTTGGGTATCCCTAAGGTTTGACACAGTATCAGGGAATTCTCTGACGGTAAGGTTTAATGGTTCCATGGACTTTTTCTCCCCTCCCTCAGGGGACTTTGCCAATACTTTTTGATTATCTGCTTAATATATTCTAGGATGTTTCCAGGCATTATAATAATCTATTCAGGATTAAAGGATCTCTTTCTTATTCTGTGTCCCCTGTGTTTCAATTGTTCAAATGAGTTATACAAATAAATTGAATTAGATTATGCACTATAGAAAATTTCAGTTCCAGATCAAATAAACCTTTCTTTCATTGGGCTCAAAGAGTATGTGTGGTTCTACAATACAGACACTGTCTTTCTTACCCCTATGTTCTGAATTACTTTAACCCCAACCTGTTTGGCTTCGTTCTTATCTCTAAATATCAAGTTTATATATAAAACAGCCTCTCAAAATCCAGAAATAATAATCACCACTTGGACTTAATGTGTCTGCTCTCCATGTATTATTTTTGTAATTAAAAAAAAATACCTGAAAAAAAAACACCTGGAAGTCTAAAAAATTAAAGGCGTGTTCTAACCCTTCTGCATCAGTGGGCAGATTGGGAAGGTTTATGAGAGAGTATCTTGAAAACAGCAGGTGCTCTTCAACTATTCAGTGAAATGAAGTAGTATGGGGTTTGTCCACATTGAGGATGACCTGCCTCAAGCATTACTACTGGCCTCTTCCCTTAATCATCAGAACATTATCTTTTTGGGTCATCACGTGTTGTGTGGTCAGGAAGTGCCAGGCAATCATAATATTAGCTTAAGCAAGTTGTTCTTAGACCACCTGTATTATTTATCAGTGCCACTTCCTTTGTGTCAATAATCAAGACTGAACCATATGTGTTTTATGCAAAAATGGGTCTTCCCTGACAGCTAGGTCCTTTGGGGTGCAGGGTACAGTCATTGAAAAGCTTAATTCCTGCCCTCCAGTATAGTAATTTATAATCTATTTCAAGGACAAATATTCTTTAAACTAGCCTCTGGTGAAGGCAGATAAGAGGAATGAGATAAGGAAAAGAGGAATATTTTTGTCTCATTTCTCATCTAGGAGGCCTGAGAATGCTTGGTAGATAGCTACCTGCCTAAAGAAAGCCATCATGCTGGAGAAGTTCCTTGGGGAATGGATTTGACTTGGGGTGTTTGCTCAGTGGGATACTTGAGACTTTAACAGAAGTGATACTGAGCAATTCCTTGGTGGGACCCAAAAGTTCCAAGACAGTTGGTAAATGACAGTTACAGATAAAGCAGGAGCAGAAAAAACATGCAGGGGAACGAATGATGAACTAGGCCCAGGAGATACTGAAACTGTGTACTAAAGACGTCATATCACATACCTTGGAGTGTCCCTCTAACAACTCTTACCTCCCTCCTTACTCGCTTCCTGTTTTCAGCATGCTGGACAGCAGTAATCAGCCTCAGTGGAGCAATGAGCTCTTAGCAGAACAGCTACAGCAGAAAGTCTCTCAGTTGCAGGATCAGCTGAATGTTGAGCTAGAGGAGAAGAAAAATGTCTTACTTGAGTTGACCAGAGAGAAAGGTAGGTCGGGCCTTGAAGATCTCTCTCAAATGTGGCTTCCTCTCCACCTGGTTTGGGAACAAGGAACTTGGGCCATCAGTTCCCTGATCTCCACATTTGATCCTATGCTTGTAGAGCATTGATTGGTAAAATAAGAACACTGGAAATCAGATCAGATTTACAATAAGGAAAGCATGACACCTACTTTATGCAAATGCCTTTTCCTCTGTAATGTCTTTCCATTTGAGGGGAGGCCAATTTTTAATATATTATGTTTTTAAGTGTTCACATTATTTATTTAAAGTATTGAAAAGGAATTTCTTTGCCCTTTATGATTTTCGTCAATCAATTTACCTTTTGAGTACCTGATACCTGAAAATGAGAAGTAAATTGCTACCCTTGGTTACTACTACCATTTTCCCCGTCTTAAGTCTTGACTCAAAGGAGACATTTATTGTGGAGATATTAATAAACTGTCAAAAAGACCTTTGTCTGACTTTTTTTTTGCAAGCCTGACCTTTATATTTAGTCTCATAAAACTTATTTCTCATCAGATTCTAGTATATTCAAATAGGGGAGTAAAGGAAAAGTAAGAGGACTTCAAGGAAAAAGAATGGCAGGAACCATAAAACTATAAGGAGCACATACTAAAGACCTGTGGTATATATGAAATGCTAGTGAGGTCTTTTAAAGACCTTAGGGTAATTTACTCTAACTCCCTCTTAAGGGCTAATTCTCTCACATTAAATAGTAATCATCTTCCTTCCCTGAAACAGCACGTGCACACACACACACACACACACACACACACACACACATACACTGAAATGCCACATTTCAGATAACCAGTAGACTAGAAGTAAGAGGGGTGGGGCAGAGATTGGCATGTATGGTGCTATTAAAAAGTTTGGATTGTTCTCATCATCCCAGTAGCTCTGTTTTTATTTGTTTGTTTTGTTTTGTTGTTGTTATTGTTCCCCTTTCACTCTACTGTACTAAGATTTTTTTGGAGTGTAAGCACCTACTCTGTTTATGGGTCAATAAACTAGAGCCCCTTTGTAGAAATAAGAAAGAATTGCATCTATAAGGGAAAATTTATAAAATGAATTAAGCACAGGTGGGAAAATTTTTTATACTTGGTTCAACTCTATGTTTACTGATAACAATGAGTTTCAACTTTCTTGATTACTTTTTCCCCAGCTCAAAACAAGGATCTGAAACTAGAAGTCACCAACATACATCTGAAGCATGAACAGGAAGTAGAGAGCCTCCAAAAGAAAATCACAATTTCCCAACCTCCTTGCTGGCAATCAGAACCAGCCATTCACCCAAGTCTAGTCCAAGAGACCACTCAGGTAGAGGTAAGAACCTCTTTAAATAAACAACTCTGTTCTCCAGAGAGATCCTGGAAAATATCTAGGAAAGATGAGGGGATTAAGAAATAACTGAATAATATGTTGTCCTGGTTGAGTACAATATTTAGAAGGCTGAGAGAAGAGAGAGCTTCATGAGCTCCAACCATTTTTTCTCACTCTTTACAGCTCATACAATTTATAATCTTTTTCAAATGAGGACTTGAAATAGTCTGAAGAGCAAACAGCTGGTCAGAGACTACATAACCTTCCTTCACTGCTGCTATTAGATATGAGGAACTAGGGAAGAGAGTATTTGTGACGTAAAACAAGTTCTTTTTCACATTTTGGAGTAAAATGCTGCTGCTAGCGTTTTATTGCTACCAACAACTGCTTTGCAGAGAATAGTATTACTGTATCTATCATATTTATACTCCCTTTTACCAATTCTTTTCCATAGCCCTGTGAACCAAGAAATCAAGAAGAAAATAAACTGTCCCAAATATTAAGTGAGCTGCAAGTCTCATATGCAGAGACCACCCTGGAGCTAGAAAAGACAAGAGAAATGCTTATCCTGCAGCGCAAAATCAACGTGTGTTATCAGGTGCAAGAAAAGATTAGTAAGGGGATAAATAAGTGGGCACATGGGAACCATTTACAAGACTGAGAATAAAGCAAGATTTGCATTTCCAGGGCTGATGTAAGGTGGCATGCTGTCTTATGCAAACATAGAATGTGCTGTCCTTTGAAGAACTTGAATTTTCACACATGTCCTTGGCTCCTTGGCAGTATAGCCAGTGAAGGGGCCAGTCAATGAAAATGGAAGGTCTTTCTTGGTTCAGTCTGTTTCTCTAGTCCCAAGAAAATATCACCCTAATAGCGCAGCTGGTTCTGGAGGGGTCTTTGAGGAACACAAGCTTTACTAGTAGATGAATCTGCCCTGCTATGAGGAGATAGTGGAGTCTCCTTTACCCAGCAAGTGCCACCTTTGTAATCTGGGCTCTTTGGTTCTGGGCTAGTGAGATAGAAGAGCTCAGACATTATATTGTTTCAGGAAGAGCTGGAGGCAATGACGACAAAAGTAGATAATGAAAAGAGAGATCACAAAGAGAAAGTGGAAAGATTGAATCAACTTCTAGACCTCAAGAACAATCGTATCAAGCAGCTGGAAGGTATTTTAAGAAGCCATGGCCTTCCAACATCTGGCAAGTTTTAGCATTAGCTCTCCTCATCTTGGGACCCCCTCACATAGCTAACATGTATATGTACTTGTCTAGAGAACAGCCTCTTACTTCTGGCTTGTGACTTGTCTCTCCTGTTCTTCTTTTTCCTTTCATCTTTATTATTTTAATATGTGGCTTAGCAACTTCTTTTCCTCTATCATGTCAGTGTGTTTCTCTGATTTCTATGGAGATTTTCTCTGGGGCACAGCAGTTGCTTCTGATGGATTGATTCTTTTTTGAGAATCAGAAAACCTCGCTGTTGGCCCTCGGGATAGTGTCCCTCCCCTCTCCCCTCTCCCCTCTCCCCTCTCCCCTCTCCCCTCTCCCCTCTCCCCTCTCCCCTCTCCCCTCTCCCCTCTCCCCATTCCCCTTTTCCCTCTCCTCTCTATCCTCTCCCCTCTCCCCTTTCCCCTTTCCCCTTTCCCCTCTCCTATCTATCCTCTCCCCTCTCCCCTCTCCCCTTTCCTCTCTCATGGTTGCTTCCACAGTTCAGACTTATAAAACAGTCTTGGTTTCATCACTCATCTCTCACCATCCTTTCCTGTGATTTCTTTCTAAAAGTTTCTAAAATCTTTGTTATAGTTTGAAGATGTTGAGTGTGACGGGTCAACTGGCTGGACCTTATGCAGGTTTCATATTGGGGTACTTCCTATATTTATATAGGCATTGCTAACCAGAGTTCAGGATGTCAAGACTTGTATGTCAAGAAACTTGGCATTATTCTTATACCCAGTGGTAGGACACCTAACTCATGCTAGCCAAATTCATCAGAGACTGATATTTAAACCAGAATATTCAGTTGTTATTTTATAGTACTGACTATTCCAGGACTGTCATGAAAATATTTGGAACCATTGTTCAGGGCATCCCTTTCTTTCTGGAAAGCAGAATTAATACATAGGTTTCTTTATAAGTATGGACCTAGACTAAAGGGAGGTGGGTCTTTCTGAGACATAGTTTATCCATCCCAGGGTTAGTCTGATGAAAGGGCACTGCAGTATAATAAAGGAAACCCTCCTTGGATTGAAGTACCCATGTCTTTCTGATTCAGGGTCTATCTCCCAGAGAGTACAGGAATTAATACCCTTACCTATTTCTGAAGATTCGTTTGCTTTAAATTATATTTCTTTGATTACTGGTAAGGCTAAGGAGTTTTTCATATGCTTATCAGTTATTTGTGTTATTTCCTTCATGAATTGCCAGTTCCAGTCCTTTGCCCATTTCCTAAGAGTATCTTATTGATTTGTAGTTCTTTATATGCTAAGATTAATTAACCCTCTGTCATATAATGCAAACATTTAAATAAATTTCCTTTAGTTACACTAACTTTACTAATTGAGAAACCATCAGTCAATCTCTATATTCCAGTTTTTGGACTAAATGAAGACATTATAATGAATACAGAATATTTTAATTCTACTGATTTAACTCTTAATATAGGACATTTACCATCAACCCTCTGGGACAATACTTAATATTCCAATTTGAAGCAGACTATATGTTCTAGTTTGCTAGCTGCCAGAATGCAATATACCAGAATCAGAACGACTTTTTAAAAGGGGAATTTAATAAGTTGCTAGTTTACAGTTCTAAGGCCGAGAAAATGTTCTAATTAAAACAAGTCTATAGAAATGTCCAATCAAAGGCATCCAGGGAAAGATACCTTGGTTCAAGAAGGCCGATGAAGATCAGGGTTTCTCTTTCAAGTGAGAAGGCACATGGCGAACACGGCGTCATCTGCTAGCTTCTTCTCCTGGCTTCTTGTTTCACGAAGCTCCCCAGGAGGCATTTTCTTTCTTCCTCTCCAAAGGTCGCTGACTGGTGGACTTCTGCTTCCCATGGCTATGTTGTTCTTCTCTGTTCTCTTTGAATCGCTTCATTCTCCAAAATGTTTCCTCTTTTACAGAACTCCAGAAACTTATCAAGACCCACCCAAATGGGTGGAGACCTGTCATCACCTAATCCAGGTTAACAACCACTCTTGACTAAATCATATCATCCAGGGAGATGATCTGATTACAGTTTCAAACATACAGTATTGAATAGGGATTATTCTACCTTTATGAAATGGGATTTTGATTAAAACATGCTTTTCTAGGGTCCATACCTCCTTTCAAACCAGCACACTGTATATCATAGTTTCTGATTGTTTATGCTCAGATTTGGTAGACCGTTTACATATCTTTCCATCCCATTGCCAATATTTTCAAACTCTTTCCAGTAAGTCTCTTCCCCTACTTCTTACTCCATTTTCTTGGTCTTAAAGTGGAGTTTTTGCCTTCTTACCATGAAATCGAAGGCTTTACAGAGGGAAGATCCTTCCTGACCTGGCTGGAGAAGGGTAAGCATTTCTTGGTGGCCCAATATAATAGGCATTATGACTATAGCTTACTATTCTCTCCATGCCCAACATTGCATACTTATTCTACTCATCAGAAATATTCACATTTTGTGTTTCTGGTGCTTCTTAATAAAATTACCAATTATTAATGGGATCTCGCTGTAAACCAAAACATGTCATCTATATGATGAAATTATGCTCTAATGTTTTCTTAAGCTTAGCATTATCCTTCCAAACAGATATTTTGTACCTTTTCTCTAAATAAGTCATTGGGTCATTTGGCTCTCAGACTTCAGAACTCTTTATTGTCATTCTATTACTTTCCATTTTGAATGAAAAGATTTCTTGAAATAATCACAATTTGGACTACCACCATGTTTTTAATTCTCTTTCTATCCACCCTAAGGAGGAGCTCTCTACCCCTTAATGGATAGGCAGTTTTCTTTCCTCTATAGAACAGCTCAAAGATGTGGCCTACGGCACCCGACAGTTGTGTCTAGAAACACTGCCAGCCCATGGAGATGAAGATAAAGTGGATATTTCTCTACTGCACCAGAGTGAGAATCTTTTTGAACTTCACCTTCACCAGGCATTCCTGACATCTGCTGCCCTGGCTCAGGCTGGAGACACCCAACCTACCACATTCTGCACTTATTTCTTCTATGATTTTGAAACCCATTGCACCCCACTAGCTGTGGGACCACAACCCCTCTATGACTTCACCTCCCAGTATGTAGTGGAAACAGATTCCCTTTTCTTGTACTACCTTCAAAGGGCTTCTGCCCAGATTGATCTTTATCAGACTGTGGCCAGTGAGCATTATACCCTTGCAACAGGATGGATTTGCTTTAACAAGGTGCTGGAGACTATGGATAAAGTTCATGGCTCTACCATGCTTACTGGTAAGTGCTGTTGGTTTCCCACAGCTCCCAGAACTAATGCAGAATTTCCCAAAATCTATCATTGTTCTTCTGGTAGTTTTCCATTTTTTTCCTCTGCATTGCCACAACATCTATACCCTCCACACGTTTCATACTTTCTGCTACCCAGGACCTGGTGGAGAAGACTTCGGGGTGCTAGATTATTGGATGAGGCTGCATTTCCCCATAAGATCCAGCCTACAGGCAGGCAGAAAGCAAAAGAAGGTTCAAACCTACCTGTCAGCCAATGTGCTTGGAGCCTGGGAGGCCGAGGAGGATGAGGTGAGGAAAAGCATGTGCCCATGCATTTCAAAGGAGCTCAGCCAAGCAGCTCATGAGAAAAGCTCTCTTCCACTCTCAATAAGTATTTATTGAATGAGAATTAAAGAGGAAAAACTGTCACACAATTAGTCCAGATTCTTCCCTTGGTCAAGGTTGAGTTGGAATGAAATCATGCCCTTGCTAGCTTCTCTGTTCCATTCACTAAGACTAAGGCATGAGTGCTATATCTCCCTTGATAATTATCTGCCAGAGCCATTTACCAGACAAGTGAAGGTTATTAGGTTTCTCTGCAACCCAGTCAGCACACAACAATTCTCTAGGTCATAGCTCTTCCTCACCAAGAGTGCTGGGCTGCACTACAATGACTCTCTCAGTCCTTTTCCTCAATTCAATACCAACATCTTTCCAGTCCAGATCAGAGGCTTGGAAGCATCAAAATGAGCTGCAAGTGGAAATCATCAGGTGCTGTGGCCTCCAGAGTCGATGGCTGGGGACTCAACCTAGTCCATATGCCATGTACCGCTTCTTCACCTTTTCCGACCATGACACTGCCATCATTCCAGCCAGTAACGATCCCTACTTTAGGGACCAGGTTCGATTCCCAGTGCATGTGACCTCTGAACTGGATCAATATCTGAGGCGGGAGTCCCTGCTGGTGTATGTTTTTGATGATGAAGACTCAGAGCCTGGCTCATACCTTGGTCGAGTCCAAGTGCCCTTGCTGCCTCTTGCTCAAAACAAATCCATTAAAGGTGGGAGTTCAAGATTATTATATCCCTACATTCTCCAACTAGTGTTGTCTCTCTATCTTAAGTCTACTTTTCTTTGATCACTGCTTGTAACAGTCTCTTGATCTCAAAGCCTGCTGAAATTATTTTAGAATATTGTCAAGAGCAACAGAGCAGAAGACTTAGAGCCTTATCACTCATATGGAAGCATTGGCTTTTTCTGCTTCTTTTCAGGAATAAAAATAGGATTCCCAAATAGGTAGACCCACCAACCTGAAATCTATACCCTATATCTCTAAACAAACTTTTCAACCTTTGCTTAAGGCCTATTGTTTCTAAGTACATGATTAAAAATCTAATTATAAACTGTCACCTTAACATTCCACGTAATATATTCTCTAGAGACATTTAAAGATCAGACACAAATTAAAGAGATTTCCATGCCAGGCCATGACAAAGGCAAATTTCTTGGATTTTTTTTTTTTTCCAAAATGGAGCTGATCTTCATACTACCTACCTTACTTTCATTCCCAAGGTTTCCAGGTGCACCTAGGAGAGTCTGACTGCACCCGGGGAGAATAAGGCAGAGGCATCCATGCCATCCTTAGGAAGTATGGATTTGTACAGTTGGTCTTCCAGGAAGTATAGGAGGCTTTCCTCCTGTCAATCCCACACTACTGAAAAAAAAGAAAGCTCACATTTATGCTCACAACTCCTTTGCAAAGAGGAGAGGCAGTGTGAACCATCTGTCTAACCCATCAGTGTTACAAATCAGAAGTCTTGCATTTGGAAAATGCTGTTTTGTTTAAGTTTTCTTGGCTTTTGTCATTTCAGAAATAGGGATTCCTTGAGTGGAAACAATGGTTTTCTTGGTAAGCCTAAGTCATGGTAAGCATTTGGTAATCATAATAACAAGACAGTCTTGTTCATTGACTAAGTGACTGATAACAAGCAAGCTGTATTCCCTTTTATAGATCTTTTAACTATTTGTTACTAAAGCTTGGAGATATCTATCTTCCCCTGTAAGTATTCTCAGCACAATGCAAATTTATGTTACTTCTGAGTATTAGCATCATTATTATTTGATGGATGTTAATTGACTGCTAACAAAATATGATGAAATTTAGAACTGGGGTAATAAATAAGGTACTAATAAATGTTGGTTTGCCTACTTTATGTGATCTGATCTTATTAATGTCGGTATGTCTCTCAGGTGATTTTAACCTCACTGACCCTGGGGAGAAACCCAATGGATCTATTCAGATGAAAATAGATTGGAAGTCACCCTACCTGTCCCCCAAGAGCTTCCTGAAACCAGAAGCTCAAACAGAGGAAGATGATATAAAGCACAGTTTAGATACCTCATTGGAAGAGGAAAAAGCTTCCTTTCCTCCTCAGGTAGAAGATCATTGCCAATCCTGTAGAGCATATTTGAGAGAGACAGTATTAAAATTTGAGCGAAAGAAATTTCTTCTGTGAATGTCATGTATCATTCAAACTTAATCTGTACCCCTCATAATACCATGAAGCTATCGTTGGAGCAAAGCAATGGTATCATGGAATTTTTATGGTGGAAAGGAGAGAGAGATAGTATCTCTTAGCTCTATGGCAGGAGAGAAATTATGTCTAGTGTCAGTTCACATATCCCTTTCCTGAGTATCAAAGTTGTTAAGTTATCATTTTCTAAGGATATCTCTGTTCTTTCTACTTAGGACCAGATGGCATCTGTTGAAATTCCCATTGAAGCTGGCGACTACCAAACAAAGAGAAAACCTTCTCAGGTGGGAGAAAGAAAGGAAAGGGAACACCAGGTTGAGAGCTACTCAAGAAGAAAGCATGGAAAAAGAACGGGTGTCCAAGGGAAGAACAGAATGGAGTATCTTAGTCGTAACATCTTAAATGGACATACTCTACAAGTAAGACCATAGAAACCCTGAAGAATTAGTGTTCCCAAGTATATTTCTTTCAGATGTAGAAGCAGAGGCAGATACTAAATAAGCAATAATCATGGCTATTTGTGGCTAGCCTGTGTTTCCACAACCACAAATAGTTTAATAAACCCCTGGAGTGTTCAACTCATTTCAATATGATTTAATTCAGCAGATCATTGTTTCTCCAATTTATGCTTATAACTTTAGTACCACTATCCTAACTAGTCACTTCAATTTTAACCAAAAGGAATTAAGGCATAGGCATTTATTGAGCACATGCTTTGTGCTTGTTTCTGCTTTTTCCATAGGAAACTGGTTTAAAGTCACTATGTAGCACCCGAACTCACCACCACCACTTATTTCTGTTTCCTAAAAGTATGTTCTCATGTGAACATGTATTAACTTTGTATTTATTTTAAAACAAGTGTGACATTTTTTAAAACTATAAAAGGGATTAGCATTAAAAAAGAAGAAGGAAGGAAAGTAGGAAGGAGGAAAGAAAGCAAGGAAGAGAGGAAGGGAAAAAAGGAAAGAGAAAGAGAGAAAGAATGAATGAAAAGCAAGATGTTACCAGCTATATAGTATTGTTGTCTTATTTTAAAGCAGGTGAATTACACCGAGTGGAAATTCTCAGGGCTTAAAATCTCTGGAGATGACTGTTTAAAAAATCAGGAAAAGAAAGAGGATATGACATCATGCAGTTCAGAACTGAAACAGAAGGAGCCCCTACATCCTGTAAATGGTATTGTCCTTATAAAATACAATTTTCCTCTTTTACCATTGGACTGTTCACTCAAGCCAGTCATTTACTTTGTTTTTTCATCTTGCAGTACTAAACTTTCCAGTTTTATATCTAGCTTGCTAGCTGGTTTAATTACATAGCATTTATAACATATTAACTTGCTCCAAGGTTATGAATTATGGTTACAAAGAAATAAGAGGAAGAGTGTGATTGGCTCATTTGTAATGTAAATCCAAATTTCTCTTAAATTAAGGTAACTCTTTTCTGTTATAATGAAAAGTAGACTTAATTCTAGGTTATAGTAATAGTGAACTAGGTAATTCAGGCTAAATTTCCCACTGATGACAACTAAAAAGCTTAAGTTAATATATTAAAAATAAATCTTGGGCGGGCCACAGTTGCTCAGCAGGCAGAATTTTTGCCTGTCGTGCCAAAGACCCGGGTTCGATTCCTGGTGCCTGCCCATGAAAAAAAAAAAAAGATCTTAATGCTTCTTAAAAGCATTAAAGAGCCAGTGAGAGGGAGGAATAATTACCCAGCCTAGATCAGAGAGATGATTGGAGCTTAGAGAGGTGAGCTGGAACTGCTTCAGCTCTTGGCATTACCAGTCTGGAGGAGGCATGGAGAGGTAGAACCATGATTTTGGTGGACTTTTAGGGTGACAATAGTCTGAATCTGGTGTCTGTCTAGGCCAAGAACCCCGGAAAATCACCTACTCTTTGCTCTGAGACCCTTAAGGTAGTACAATACCAAGCCTCTTCTGCTTGGGAAAATTTGCAGCACCAGAAGGACAAGGCTGGCTTAATGTCATCTAGGACTCCAGATATTAGAATTATGAGACACAAACTGTGCAACAACTGTGTCTACTAGGCCCATGCAGATTAAAGCTAAGCTTCAAAATTTTAGCAAGGAACTGGATGTCATGGTAATTGATATTGTAAGTTTTTAAAAATGCTTTATTTAAAAATAATCTCAAAAAATTTCCATATACTCTTCACCCAAATTCACCAACCTTTTAACATTTTCCACTTGTTTTTACCTTATTATTTTCTTTACGTTTTTTTCTGAAGCATTTGAGAATAAGTTACAAGCATCCTCTTCCTTTGCTGTTATATGTTTCAGTATTTGTTTTCTTAAGAAGAAAGAAATTCTATTGTATAATTTTCAAATTTGCAAAAGTTACCCTGGTTACATTATTATCTAATGTCTTCTCTGTGTTCAGAATTTTCCAATTGTCTCAATAATGCCCATTATAGCTGTTTTCTCCCACGTCCCTTATCCATTTCAGGATCATGCAGTTGCATTTAGTCATATCTCTTTAGTCTCTTTTAATCTGGAATAGTTCCTCAGCTTTTTTTCTTTTTTTTTTTTTTCATGATATTGACATTTTTGAAGAATAGAGACCAGTTATTCTATAAAATGTTCCTCAATTTGGATTTGTCTGATGTTTCTTCATAATTATATTCAAATTATGAATTTTTATAGTAATACCACAGAAATGATGTTGTTCCTTTTTGGCTACATCACATTAGGAGATATATGATGTCAATTTGTTCCATTATTAGTGACATTAACATTGATCACTTGGTTAAGAATTAATATGCCAGGTTTTTCCACTGTAAAGTTTCCATTTTTCCTTTTATAATTATGTAATTAATCTATGAGAAGACACTTTGAGACTATATAAGTATCTTGTTCTTCATCAAATTTCACCTGATAATTTGGGCATCCATCAATGTTTTTGTTTAGCCCAAATTTATTATTGCAGTAATAGTTGCAAAAGACCTCGCAAATTTGGAGATAAATCAACAAAAATTTATAGAAGTGTTAAATACAGAGATTTATAACACAGAAAGAAATGGATTAAAAGCAGTGTATTAATTTGTAAGCTGCTGGAAAGCAATGTACCAGAAATGGAGTAGCTTTTAAAAAGGAAATTTAGTAAGTTACAAGTTTGCAGTTCTAAGCCTATGAAAATGTCCAAATTAAGGCATCCAGGGAAAGATACTGTAATTCAAGAAAAGCTGATGGGTCTGGAACAGCTCTGTCGGATGGGAAGTCACATGGCTGGCATCTGCTGGCTCCTTGCTCCTGGGCTCTATTGCTTTCAACCTCTGTACCAGGGAAGCTGCTCACAGGTTGGAGCCATGTGGTGTTGGACACTATGTCCTACTGGAATCTGGTGCTGTAGATGTTATACTACTGGAGCCACATTCTGCAAAGACTGGGTTTGCTGATGGAATCAGACACTTTAGAAATTATATGTGCTGTTGGAGCTTGCTGCTGCAGAGTCCATGCCTGTTACAAAAGCTTGTTTAGACAAGCACACAAGAACCAGAAAGAGAACTTTTCCTCCTCCATTGATCCTTCAGTGCCCTCTACGGACAAAGCTTAACTAATTACAGTTGGCAAAGAAGAAATATTTACAGGGCCCAGCTCCATTATTGCCAAGTAGGCAATGCAGAGTATACTTAGTGCTGAGAGGCAATACATTGGTAACTGGCATGCAGACTGTTTTAGTTTGCTAATACAGCTGGAATGAAATGTACCAGAAATGGACTGGCTTTTGTAAAGGGGATTTATTAAGTTACAAGTTACAATTCTAAGGCTGTGAAAATGTCCAAATTAAGGCACCAACAAGAGGATACCTTCTCAGAAGAAAGGCTGCCAGCATCTGGAGTACCTCTGTCAACTGGGAAGACATGTGGCTGATGTCTACTGATCCTTTGCCTCCTGGGTTCCATTGCTCTCAGCTTCTAATTCCAGGGGCCCTCCAAGTGTCAGTGTCTTTCTGTTCTTTTTCTCGGCTCTGAGCTCTCTGTATGTTTTCTGCCTTATATTCTCTTCATAGAGGGCGCCAGTAAAAAAAGATTAAGACCCACCTTGAATGGGTGGGGTCACATCTCCGTGGAAACAACCCAATCAAAGGACCCACCCAAACAATAGGTCTGCCCCCACAGGATTGGATTAGGATTAAAAGAACATGACTTTTCTGAGGTACATAACAAGTTTCAAACCAGCACACAGACAAAGAGAAAAAATGAGTGAAGACATGAATTAGAAAATCAAGAATGATAGAGGTAACTTCACAGCAGATTCAACAAATAAATAGATTATAAAAGAACATTATGAACAACCTTATACAAATAACTTAGAAGGACAATACAAATTCTTAGAAAGATATACATTACCAAAACTAAATAAGAAATAGAGATCAGTATTGACCTATACAAAGTGAAGATATTAAATTAGTTGTTAAAAATCTTCCCACAAGTGCCTGAAACTGTAGAGCTGTGTTCCAGTAGCCATGTTTCTTAAAGCTGAATGTATAATGATATAGCTTTCACAATGTAACCATGTGAGTGTGAAAACCTTGTGTCTAATTCTCCTTTTATCTACAATATTGACAGATGAGTAAAAAAAAAGGATTAAAAATAAATAATAGGGGAACAAATGTTAAAATAAAGTTGAGCAGATTGGAATATTAGTGAACAATGAAAGGGAGTGGTAAGGGGTATAGAAAAAAATAGGGGGAACAAAGGTTAAAATATATTGAGTAGATGGGGTCAATGAGAGGGAGGGGTAAGGGGTATGATATGTATGAGTATTTTTGTCCTTTTATCTCTTTTTCTGGAATGATGCAAATGTTCTAAAAATGATCATGGTGTTGGATACACTACTATGTGATGATACTGTAAGCCATTGATTGTACACCATGCATGGAAAGTTTGCATGTTCAGAACGTTCATGTTTGTATGTTGTTTTGGTTTGATAATAAAAAATAAACTTAAAAAAAGTGACAGGACCAAACAAAAAAACTTCCCACAACATAAAGGCCAAGCCCAGATAACTACATTGTGAATTCTATAAATATTTATAGAAGAAACTAATGCCAACCCTTCATAAACTCTTTCATAAAATAGAAGAGAACTTATTCAATTACAAAGCTAGTATTACCTTGATATTAAAGAAAGCTAAAGACATTTGAAAAAAACCCATAACTACATAACAATATCCATCATGAACAGAGGTACAGTATCTTTAGTAAAATATTAACAAGCAAAATATAAATATATTAAATAGATAGCACACCATGATGAAGTGGGTTTTATTCTGGAAATGTGAGGTTGCTATGGCATAAGAAAATTAATTAAATACATCATATTTATAGAATAAAGGCCAAAAGCTCCATTATCATCTCAGTAGATGAAGAAAATGCATTTGACAAAATCCAACTCCCATTCAATAAACTAGGAATAGGAGGAAATTTCTTCAGCATAATAAAAGACAAAATCCTATAGCTAGCATCATACTTAGTGGTGAAATGCCAAATGATTTTTCCTTAAAGACTGATAGCAAGAAAGATATGCCTGCTTTCACCACTCCTGCTCAACATTGTACTGGTTGTCTTAACCAGTAGGAAAAGGCAAGAAAAAGAAATGAAAAGCATACAGATTGGAAAGGAAGAAGTAGAGCTGTCTTTATTTGCAACTGCACAATCCTGCATCTGAAAAAATCACAGGAAAGGTACAAAAAAAAAAAAAACCCTACTTGAACTAAAAGCAAGCTAATAAGGTTGTAGGTTATAAGATCAATATACCAAAATCAATTTCATTTTTATATATTAGTAATAATTCAAAAATGAAATTAAGAAAATGCCATTCACAATATCATCCAAAAAATGAAATACTTAGGAATAAATTTAACAGAAGAAATGTAAGACCTGTACAATCAAAATTATAAAGTTCCTGAGAAAAATTAAAGAAGATCCAAATAAATGGAGAAACATACCATGTTTTCATTTTAGACAACTCAAAATTCTTAAGATGGAAATTCTCGTCTACATTTTTATAGAAATGCAAAGAAGCTTGTAAAAGAAGAACAAAGTTGGGATTTTCATACTACCTTATTTCAAAAGTTACTATAAAGCTACAATAATTTAGACAATGTGGTACTGGCATAAAGACAGACTTAAAGATCAGTGGAGCAGAACTGAGAATCCTTACATTTAAGGTCAACTGATATCCTTGAAGGTTCCAAAGCAATTCAATTAGGAAATACCAATTTTTCCAACAAACAGCACAGGATAGTTTGATCCACAGGCAGAAATAAGAACTTAGACTCTTATAACATACAATGCACAAAAATTAACCAGAAGGGACAATAGGCCTAAATATTAGAGCCAAAACTATAAAATTTCTAAAAGAAAACATAGGAGAAAAATTTTGACCTTAGATTAGACTAATATTTCTTAAATATGACACCAGAAGATTTCATCCAAAAATTTTAAAATATGACAGTTCTAGTTTGCTGGCTGCCGGAATGCAACACACCAGAGATGGATTGACTTTTAATAAAAGGGGATTTATTTTGTTGGTTCTTCAGAGGAAAGGCAGCTAACTTTCCACTGAGGTTCTTTCTTATGTGGAAGGCACAGGATGGTCTCTGCTGGTCTTCTCTCCAGGCCCGTGGGTTCCAACAACTTTCCCCAGGGTGACTTCTTTCTGCATCTCCAAAGGCCTGGGCTGAGCTGCTAGTGCTGAGATGAGGAATGCCGAGCTGCTAGCAGTGCTACGTTGCAATCTCCCATTTAAGCACCAGCCAATTAAGTCAAACGTCACTCAATGCAGCAGACATGCCTCCTAGCTGACTGCAGATGTAATTGGCAACAGATGAGGTTCACGCACCATTGGCTTATGTCCGCAGCAACAAGACTAGGTATGCTCACCTGGCCAAGTTGACAACTGAATCTAACTAACACAATGACAAATTGGACTTTCCCAAAATCTAAAATATATGTTCTTCAAAAGATATCACTACAGAATTTAAAAGACAAGCTAACAGATTAGGAGAAATTTTTTTCAAATCATTTATCTGATAAAGGACTTATATCCAGAATCTATAAGGAACTCTTACAACACAATAATAAGACAAACAACCCAATTAAAAATGGTCAAAAGATTGGAGGTTTAGGAATGGTTAATCATGCATAGAAAAAGATGTTTAAGATCCTAGTGGTCATTATGAAAATGTAAATTTACTCCACAGTGAGATACCAGTACACACCAACTAAAGATGGCACATTCCAAAAGACTATCCCCCAAGCACTGGTGAAGATGTGATAAAACTGGAGCATCATATTGCCAGTGGGAATGTAAAATGGAACAGCCACTTCAAAATAATATTGGTTGTTCCTTAAACATTTAAACATATACTTTCTCTATCACTCAGCAATTCTATTCCTAAGTATCTTTTCCAAGAGAAATGAAAATATTTGTCTACCCAAACACTTGTATACAAATATTCATGCAGCATTATACATCATCAGAAGTAGGGAAAGAGTTCTTAAATAAGAAACAAAATGCACTAATTAGAAAGAAAAATATTGACAAATATTGACTACCTTAAAATTAAGCATTTCTGTTCATTCAGAGATTAAAAAGGGAAGCTACAGAGTGGAACAGGTATTTGCAACTCATAAACAAAGAGCTCAGAATCAGAAAATATAAAGAGCTCCTACAAACCAGCAACATTAAAAAAAGTCAAACAGCCCACTAGAAAAATGGGCACTAGAAAAATGGGCAAAAGATTTGAAAGACATTCTACAAAAAGGAAATTCAAATGGCCAATAAAAATATAAAATGTGTTAATTGTGATTAAATTATGAAAGAAGTACAAATTACATCACAGTGAAAGACCACAGATCCACTAGATGGACAAAGTTTTAAAAGTCTGATAATACCAAGTGTTGGTGAAGATGTGGAAAAAGGTACTCTCTTAATCTGTAATGGGAATGTCAATCGGAATGATCATTTTGGAAAATAATTGCTATTCTCTAGTAAAGTTGACTATATGTATTCCCTGTGACTCAGCAATTTCATTCCTAGGCATCTACACTACAGAAATATGTGCTTAAATGCACCATGTTCTTTAGAGCAAAACAATATAAGCAAAATGTTCATCAGCAGTAGAGTAGACAAATAAATTATATCTTCGTATAATGCAATATTATACAGCAACAAAAATTAAAAATTCTATAGCTAGTTGCAACAAGATGGATGACTCTTAAAAATATAATTGTGGATGAAAGAAACCAAACACACACAAAATGTATAATGTATGATTCTATTTATATTACATTCAAAAACAGGCCAATCTTAGCTATAGTGCGTATAGATGAACAGCTAGGTGGTAAAAATATGAAACAATCAAGGAAGTAAATTTCAATAAAGTTAGCTAGTCTTTATTGAAAATTTTGGCATTTTGTTCATCATGGATTTTTACATTCACTTTGATTTCTAAAAACATTATACTAAAGTAGTATTTATCTAAATTACTGAGCTTTTTGGCATGCCTTTAATACTTGTGCCTGAGGTGAATGTCCTGGCCCTGGTCAGAATAGTGGTTGCTCCTAGGAGAGTAGGAGAAGGTTAAGCTCAGAAGGGGGGCACCCATTGGACATCTAGGGTGCTGGCATTTTTAGTATGAAAATTATTTGGAAACACATTTATGCTCTGTTAAAGGAAAGCAAATGAAAGAATTGTTGCAATTATATACAAATTTATTAATATGGATGAAGCAGGAAGGAGAGGTGTAAACACTGGGTTAGCTGTTTATTGTGATATTTAAATGACTATTTTAAAAGTCAGTAGTGATTTACCTAGATAAATTCAGTATATCCAGACCTAAATGTAGGGTATCATTCACCATCATAGTCCAGATTTAGATTTCTTCAAGTGTTTGATTGAATCAGACCTATATTCACAGGCTTTTTTTCCACATGGAATGTGAGAAATGGGACCAGGAGGTAATCTAGAAATCATGAACTATGTAGTCATACATACATAAATAAAAAGAAAAAACCATTTCTCAACTTGGAAGCTAAATTGTTACTGTTAAAGCTTTGCTCTAGTTTTAATATCTCTCTCTTCTCCAAGAATTTCAGAAGAGTAAGAGCATCAGTAAGGAGGCACAGGAATCCAAAATCTGCCTGGTCTCAGTTGCCGAGTAGGAATGGTAGAGGCAAGATACTGTGATTGTTGGAAAAGGAACTTGTTAATCTTTTAAACAAAGATTTATAAGATTATTACATAAAGGCCACCAGGAGAAGGATTGGGCCTAATTTAAAAACTATTTCATAGTTTGTATACAAAGTCTCATGCTCTTTAGTAGACTTTGTTTTTGCTGCTTCCATGTAATCTCAGACCTTTTACCTCTGAGACTCCAGAGGAGTGGGAAACCCCAGGACTTTGAAATTTTGCCCAGGAGATTCTATCCTGTCTTCCAGTTATCTATTGCTGTGTGACCATCCACCCCCAAAGTTAATGGCTTAAAATAGCAGCAATCATGTCTTCTGCTCACTAACTTGCAACTTAGGCAGGGTTTAGGGGAAAAGCTTACCTCTCCTTCACATGGCATCAGATGGGACAGCTCTACTTAGGGTCTGGTGGATCTACTTTCAAGATGGCTCGCTCATATGGGTGGCAAGTTACTTCTGGCTGTTAGCTGGGAGCACAGCAGGGACTGTGGGCCCAGGTCTCTGTTTCTGTCCACATGAGCCCTCTACAGGTTGTCTGGGTGTCCTCACAGCTTGGTGGTAAGAGTCTAAGAATGAGACTCCTAAGAGAACAAGGTGTTATTTGCTTAGCATTTTTATGTTCCAGTCTCAAGAAGTCACATAGTCATATTCCCACCATGCTCCTTTGGTTGAGGTCATCACAAAGTTCCACCTCAGTTCAAGGGGAGAGTCATAGACCCCATCACTCAATAGGAGGTGTGTTGAGGTCACACTGTAAGAAGAGCATGTGGGTTAGGAGATATTGTTTGAAGCCATCTTTGGAAAATACACCTGTCTCACCCTGGTTACTCTGCTTTTCCTTGGCATCCTCATTTTCTCCAACCCAAACATAAGGGCAAACTTCCTTTCACCTTCCCTTCCTTTCTCCTTCCCTTCCCTCCTTCCTTTTTTCCATTTCTTTTTTTTTCTTCCAGTGTTTATCAAGAACTGTGTGTGTTTGGCATGCTTCTGAATAAGTGAATCTTTGAAAAGAAGGGTTTGATTCTGAATAAATGCAGCCAAAATCTAGATACAACTAGTGACAAAACTGTGGGTACTAAGTCTTTTCTTGGGTTTTACAAGGTGCTCTGAAATAGTTCTGTAACTCTAGCCTCTTCTCTAACAGGTAAAGAATACTGTGAACAAGCATCTGAAGTCAGTGAAGCACAAACTACAGATAGTGATGATGTCATAGTGACACCATTATCTCAGAAATGTCCTAAGGCCGTAAGTAACACCAGTATCTTACAATCATTGAATGTAAGATAAGAGTGTAAACAATGACAGTGTGGGCTTAATATCACCCATGTGAATGAAGTTCAAATCCAATAATGAACCTGATAGGAATTTCAAGTTATGTAGTTAAATTTACATTACTCTTGATCGGAAGTCTGTTGATACAGAGAGATGAAAAGATCATTTTCTTTATTTGATATAAATGATGAGTTGCTTCAACTCTTCTCTCTGCCTGTTTGGATGCCTTGCCTACCTCTTTTTGTTTCCATATCCTTTATTATGTTCTGTGATTTGTTCCCAGCCTGAGTCATGCTCCTTTTCCTAAATATACCAGCTTTGGGAGGTGGGGCTGGAAGAAAGGAAAGTTTTCTATATAGCAGGGTTCAAAGGGATTACTAAACTTCCTCAAGTTTTGACCCAACCTTTAAACCTTGTAATTACAGTTATTTACTAAACATTTCAGCCTCATCTCTCTGGGAAATAATTGAGGACACACACACACACACACACACAGATAAATATCCACAGATATATTCAGCAATCGTTGTGTTAGAATCTTTTGGGATTACAAATGAGGTATAAAACATAATCATTCTACTTGAGTCACTAGAATGCTACCAGGAGCATTTGTAGGCACTCAATAATATTTATTGAATAAATGACTGAAAGATTAAAAGCTACCTTGAGTGCACAGGTGAATCAGTGGTAGATGCTCACCTGCCGTGTGGGAAAACTACCTTCCTGGCCACCCCCCCCCCAAAAAAAAATCTAATTTGAGAGTTATGAACCTCATTGAAAACAATAGAGAATAACACAGGATGACCTAAAATCAAGTGGATAGATTGTGTGATATAAACTCTAAGATTTGTGAGAATTCAGGAAGTGGAAATTGTTGTTGCATTTGTAGAAGTCCATAAACTCTTCCTTGGAGGTCAGAACTTGGGGTGAGAATTTGTAGGAAAATGAAGGATATTAAAATGGGGAGAAACAATTCAAAGCCAGTTGACTTAAACATTTACTATAGCAAATATTTAAGCTTGTCTTCTGAACTTTTATCTATCTTATAGATAAGATATTTTCAATATTAATATCTTGGGAAATGCTGAGAAGGTAGATTAGAAACACAAAACATTTGAATTAGGCCACAACACTTTAGATATCATCATGAAGGTGAAGAAGGTTAAAAGTGTCCAGAATTGTAGAGCTATTTATGGATGGAGGTAGAACTCTATTTAGGATTTCCTGACAATGCTACCTCTCAGTTTACCCCAAAAAGAAGCCAGCAGATTGGCAAATTTTTAAAATATAACAAGTCAGGCAGATTACATTAAAAATATTCTCCTAATTAAAGGCTCCTAAGTAAGATTTTCTTTTAGAACATTTTTTTTATTTTAAATTAATTTTTAAATAAAAAAAATGACAAGAAAGAAACACATTCTTAACATATGATCATTCCATTCTACATATATAATCAGTAATTCACAATATCAACACATAGTTGCATATTCATGATCATGATCATTTCTTAGAACATTTGCATCAATTCAGAAAAAGAAATTAAAAGACAACAGAAGAGAAATAAAGTGAAAACAAAAAAGATTATACATACCATACCCGTTACCCCTCCCTTTCATTGATCACTAGCATTTCAAACTAAATTTATTTTAACATTTGTTCCCTCTATTATTTATTTTTATTCCATATGTTCTACTCCTTTGTGGACATGGTAGATAAAAGGAGCATCAGACACAAGGTTTTCACAATCACACAGTCACATTGTGAAAGCTATATCATTATTCAATCATCATCAAGAAACATGGCTACTGGAACACAGTTCTATATTTTCAGGCAGTTCCCTCCAGCCTCTCCATTACATCTTGAATAACAAGGTGATTCATATCTACTTAATGCGTAAGAATAATCTCTCGACTCTGTTTGGAATCTCTCAGCCATTGACACTTTGTCTCATTTCACTCTTTCCCCTTTTGGTCAAGAAGGTTTTCTCAATCCCTTGATGCTGAATCTCAGCTCATTCTAGGGTTTTTCTCAATCCCTTGATGTTGAATCTCAGCTTATTCTAGGATTTCTGTCCCACATTGCCAGGAAGGTCCACACCCCTGGGAGTCATGTCCCATGTAGACAGGGGGAGGGTGTTGAAATTGCTTGTTGTGTTGTCTGGAGAGAGAGGCCACATCTGAGCAACAAAAGAGGTTCTCTTGGGGGTGACTCTTGGGCCTAATTTTAAGTAGTCTTGACCTGTCCTTTGTGGGGTTAAGTTTCATGTGAACAAACCCCAAGACTGGAGGCTCAGCCTATAGCTTTGGTTGTCCACACTGCTTGTGAGAATATCAAGAACTCAACTTGGGGAAGTTGAATTTTCCCCCATCTTTTAGAACATTTCTGAGTACCTAAAAAAAGTGTTACGTGAGAAATTAAATATGAAAACTGAGCCTACATAGGCAAAAATTGGTGTTATAAAATTAAACTTACAAACCATAGACACATATTAAATTATTATTGTATGTCAAAATAGCTATGCATAAAAGATTCAGGACGTTGAAGGCCCAAAGACAACACTCAAGCTCCATAACTCTTCTGCCTGAGGCCAGCCATGATAATGGAGGAGGCAGTAGGGTTTAGTGATTAAAAACATGGAGATTTGGTTCAGACAGCAGTTTAGATCCTGATTTATCTACTTGCTAGCTGCACAACTTTTACTAAGTTATTTCACTCCATTAGGCTTTGCTTCCTATACTAAATGATAATATTAGCATAACTACATTATAGTGATATGGCAAGATTTAAGTAGAGCAGTGTGTGGTAAGGATTTAATATGGTACCTGAGACAAATTAGCACTAAATGGTAGTGACATTGATATTGATAATGGCAGCAGTCTCTCTGCTTTGAACTATTTTAGTTTCCAAAGTCAAAAAACCTCTATGGTTGGGTGATGGCCCCTACCAGGGAAGACCAGGCCTTGAGGGGAGACAACTGGAGTGGGTGGTAGAGGGTCTTTTCCCTTTTGCCTGCTGGGGTGAATGAAATAGATTGGAGAATACAATTTAAAGGAAATGCCCCTTCCAAAATGCCTTTCCTTTACACTGCTAAAAACTAAGCCAATTACAATACATCAGGACCTTTAACTGCCTCTCTTTGGGTTCAGAATTAAGATAAATCCTATATTAAAAGGATGTGGATAGGTCTATTTCTCCAGGACCCTTTCTATCAATTGGCACAAGATCCCTAAGAGCCAACTGTATTTATCTTCCCTCTGAGACTCCCCAGGAAAAGCCTTCTACCCAGACAACGTGGTTTCCTCCAGATGAAATCCTCTTCCTTGTCCTGGGAACCGATCTCCCATTCTGAGTGTACCACAGAAAATTTTCCCTCCACATCTTCACTGCTATTAATGAGAAGGGAGAAATCATTTTTGCTTACTGTATGACCTCAGATTGTCGCAGTAATAGTGTATCAAGAACTTCTAAATTTATTCTCTTTTCTTATACTCTTAATTCAGGTGTCCAGGATGTTCTGACTCCTTTTATATGCTAGCTAATTGAATTCACAAACCCATCTCCGTCCAAATTAGCTAGCACACCTGAACCAATTAGCTAACAGGAACTGTCTGGCACTAATCCTGTGTACCTAACTGCTCTCAGGAGTTCTGCCAGTAAGTTTAGATGAGTTACTATGTATTAGGATGGTTATTATTACTAAATGTACACTTCTTTTGCCATTTAGCCCCTACAAACATGGTACCAGCTCATATAAAGGATTCTGGATCAAAGGAAAATATTGCATTGAGGCATACAAAATTGCCATTTTTATAGGTAAAAAATGATTAACTTTTTGTCAGTCTAATAGGAATCAATAAAACCTCTTTGTGTGGACTTGGCTCAAATACCATCTTATTTATCAAGCAAGGATCCTCCTTATTCACCTTTGTTATCTGAATAAAATCGATGTAGTCTGCATAAATATAGATTTCTGACATTAGGTCTAATATTAGCTAGTTTAAAAATTTAGAAATTATGCAAGTAAGGTAGGGCTACGTTTTTCTTAAAATTTAGGACATTATAGGTAAAGCTAAGTCTCCTTTAATTACCATCCATAATTCCTGCACCCCTCATGCCCGAAGAAAATCATAGCTTTGAATTTTGGAATATTTCTTTTCAGATATATTATATAGAAAGAGTTATGTAGATAGAGATAGAGATAGATAAATAAAATAAATTATAAAAATATAGATATATATTTTTAAAAATAACTTTACTGTTCTTATTTCTTAATCCTCTGTATTTCTTTTTTTCTCCAAATCAATGACATTAAATGGCACCTGTTATTGTTTGGTTTTGTTTGTTTCCTTTTACTTTTTACCTTAAAAGAATTATGGATTCATAGGAAGATTTTTTTTTAATGTACAGAGAGCTACCATGCACTTTCACGCAATTGATCTTTCTCTCTTTTTAGTACATTTTATTCTGAAACTTCCTTTTTTCACCCAATATTTTTTTTCTTGGTGGGGAGAGGGGTCTATCTCTGTTGATATATTTGTTTAGCTCTGCCTAGTTCATTCCTCCAAACTGCTGTATCTGTCCTTCCCCCCGTTATTTGCCCTTGGTGTTGCTGTGGAGCTGCTGATGTTTTACTGTTAAACCTAGCCCATAGCATGGAATAGCATGGGCTATGTTTAAGCTATACCTTGACTTCAACACTCTTTGTACAAGAATCATACCTTTAAAGTAGTTCATGCAAGAACTTATTTATGTTTGTCATGTTAATCAGTGGGACCCATAGGTCTATATAAGGCCTATCAATCATGTTCATCAAGGTAATATTTAATGAGCTTTTACTGAGTGCATCTTACGTGCCAAGCATTATGCCAGGTACTACTTGGGGTGTAGATTGGAACGGCATACAGTTCTTTACTCTTTGGGAATTTAAGAAGCCTGTAGCTTACTTAGTCTAGTCAGTTAATAGAACCATACACAATCAATTATAATATGAGAATTGCTAAAATGGTAGTATATAGCCACACAATGGAAGGTAAGAATGCTTCCCTTTGCTTCAGGATTGGGGGTGGTGGTGAAGAAATCTCCATGGTGTGATTATCCCTCAGCTGACTCTTTTTTAAAAAAAAATATTTTTACTGATAAAACAACATACAACATGCAAATACTTTTTTTCCTCATGCAAAAACATTTTTTAATTTGTACATTTAGTCACTATCATTGTACACTCTAGGCATTCCTAGATTATACCCTCTGAGTCTTTATTGTCTATCTTTTCTTCCAGTTTCATGTGTGCCCCCAGCCCTCCCTTCTCTCTCCTTCTCACATTCAGCTTCATTCAGTGTACTTACATTATTGTGCTACAATCAGGTTGTATTGTACTATCCATTTCTGAATGTTTACAATCAGTCCAGTGGCACAATCTATATCCCTTCAGCTCCAATTACTCAATAACTACCCTATTTCTTTCTCCTGATGATACTCTGTTCTTAACTGAAATTCTCCATGTTCATTCATTAATTTTAGTTCATATCTATGAGACCATACAGTATTTGTTCTTTTGTTTCTGGCTAATCTCACTCAACATAATGTCCTTAATGTCCTCAAAGTTCATCCATGTTGTTACATGCTTCGTGACTTTAGTCTGTTTTACAGCTGCTTAATATTCCATCATATGTATATGCCACAGCTTGTTTAGCCCACTCATCTGTGAATGGACATTTGAGCTGTTTCCATTTCTTGGCAATTATAAATAATGCTGCTATAAACATTGGTGTGCAAATTCCTGTTTGTATCCTTGCCCTCATGTCCTTTGAATAGATACCTAGGAATGCTATTGCTGGGTCATATGGCAATTCTATACTTAGCTTCCTGAGGAACCACCAGACTGCCTTCCACAGCAGTTGTACCATTTGACATTCCCACCAACAGTGGATAAGTGTGCCTCTTTCTCCACATCCTCTCTAGCGCTTGTCATTTTCAGTTTTATTGATAATGGCCATTCTGATGGGTATGAGATGATATCTCATTGTGGTTTTGATCTGCATTTCCCTAATAGCCAGGGAAGTTGAGCATCTTTTCATGTGCCTTTTAGCCATTTGTATTTCCTCTTCTGATAAATGTCTGTTCATGTCTTTTGTCCATTTTGTAATTGGGTTGTTTGTGTTTTTGTTGTTGAGCTGAACAATGTCTTTATATATTCTGGACACTATACCCTTATCTGATATGTCATTTCCAAATATCATCTCCCATTGTGTAGGCTGCCTTTTTACTTTCTTGACAAAGTTCTTTGATGCACGAAAGTGTTTAATTTTGAGGAGTTTCTATTTATCTATTTCTTTCTTCAATGCTCGTGCTTTGTGTGTAAGATCTAGGAAACTGTCTCCATTATAAGATTTATAAGATATTTCCCTAGATTTTCTTCTAAAAGTTTTATGGTTCTAGATCTAATGTTTAGGTCCTTGATCCATTTTGAGTTAATTTTTGTATAGGGTGTGAGATATGGATCCTCTCTCATTCTTTTGCATGTGGATATCCAGTTCTCCAAACACCATTTATCGAAGAGACTGTTCTGTCCCAGGTAAGTTGGCTTGACTGCCTAATCAAAGATCAACTGTCCATAGATGAGAGGGTCTACATCTGACCACTCTATTCGATTCCATTGGTCAGTATATCGATCTTTATGCTAGAACCATGTTGTTTTGAGCACTGTAGCTTTGTAATATGCCTTAAAGTCAGATAGTGTGAGACCTCTGACTTCGTTTTTCTTTCTCAGGGTATTTTTCACTTTTGGGGGCACCCTGCCCTTCCAGATGAATTTGGTTATTGGTTTTTCTATTTCTGCAAAGTAAGTTTTGGGGATTTTAATTGATATTGCATTGACTCTATAAATCAATTTAGGTAGAATTGATATCTTAACTATATTTAGTCTTCCAATCCATGAACAGATGTGCCCTTCCATTTATTTACGTCTTCTGTGATTTCTTTTAGCAATTTCTTGTAGTTTTCTTTGTATAGGTCTTGTGTATCCTTAGTAAATTTATTCGTAAATATTTTATTCTTTTGGTTGCAAGTGTAAATGGAATTTCTTTCTTGAGTTTACTCTCAGATTGTTCATTACTAATGTATAGAAACACTACAGATTTTTGAGTGTTGATCTTGTAACCTGCCACTTTGCTGTACTCATTTATTAGCTCTAGTGGTTTTGTTGTGGATTTTTTTTTTGGTTCTCAACATAGAGTTTCATATATATCATCTGCAAACAGTGAGAGTTTTACTTCTTCCTTTCCAATTCAGATGTCTTGTATTTCTTTTTCTTGTCTAATTACTCTGGCTATAACTTCCAACACAGTGTTGAAGAACAATGGACATCCTTGTCTTGTTCCTGATCTTAGGGGGAAAGCTTTCAATTTTTCCCCATTAAGGATGATGTTAGCTGTGGGTTTTTAAAGTATTCCCTCTGGGCCATGGTGGCTCAGCAGACAAGAATGCGTGCCTGCCATGCCAGAGGACCTGGGTTCGATTCCCGGTGACTGCCTATGTAAAAAAAAAAAAAAAAATTCCCTTTATCATTTTGAGAAAGTTCCCTTCTATTCCTATCCTACAATACAAATGTTCCATACATACAATATAACATACAAATATAACATATTCCATACATACAATATAACATACAATTATTCGATACATGGTATACAATGAGTGCCTTATAATATCATCACATAATTGTGTATTCATTACCATGATCATTTTTTTTTTTTTTTTTTTTTTTTTTTTTTTAGAGAGAGGGAGGAAAGGAAGGAAAGACAGAGAAGGAAGGAAGGGAGGAAGAAAGGGAAACATTTTTAAACATTTTCTTGTTTTATTATATTTTGTTTGTTTGTTTATTTTTTACATGGGCTGGGGCCGGGAATCGAACCGGGGTCCTCCGGCACGGCAGGCAAGCGCTCTTGCCCGCTGAGCCACTGCGGCCCGCCCACCATGATCATTTTTTGAACATTTGTATCATTCCAGAAAAAGAAATAAAAAAGAAAAAACTCATACATACCCTATCCCTTGCCCTTCCCTCTCATTGACCACTAGTATTTCTATCTACCCAATTTATTTTAACCTTTTCCCCCCTATTATTTATTCATTTTTATCTGTATTTTTTACTCATCTGTCTATACCCTCGAAAAAAAGAGCATCAGACACAAGGTTTTCACAATCACACAGTCACATTGTTAAAGCTATATCACTATAAAAATCATCTTCAAGAAACAAGGCTACTGGAACACAGCACTAGTTTCAGGTACTTTCCTTTAGCCACTCTAATACACCATAAACTAAAAAAGGATATCTGTATAACACATAAAAATAACATCCGGGATAACTTTTTGAGTCCATTTGAAATCTCTCAGTCACTGATACTTTATTTTGTCTCATTTCTCTCTTCCACTTTTTGGCCAAGAAGTTTTTCTCAATCCTTTGATGCCAGGTCCCATCTCATACCTGGATTTCTGTCCCACGTTGCCAGGGAAATTTATACCCCTGGAGTCATGTCCCATGTAGAGGGGGAGGGCAATGAGTCCACTTGCCATGTCGGCTTTGAGAGAGTTCCCACATCTGAGTAACAAAAGAGGTTCACAGGAGGTGACTCTTAGGCCTAATTTCAAGTAGGCTTATCTTTTGTAGGAATAAGTTTCATACAGGTGAACCCTAAGACTGAAGGCTTGGCCTGTTGATTTGCTTGTCCCCACTGTTTGCTAGAATATAAGAAATTCCCCAAATGGGGAAGCTGAATATTTCCCTCTTTATTCCCATTCTCCCAAAGGGACTTTGCAAATTCTTCTTTATTCACTGTCCATATCACTCTGGCATTTATTGGGGCATCACACTAACCTGGACAAACCAACAAAATCTCATGCCCTATTCAAGATTCCATGTACTTATGTTGTTAATTAAACTGGCCATACAAGTTAAATTAGGAAATGCACTACCCAAAATATAAATTTTACACCAAATAAAACATCTCTCCCTTTAGTCTCACACGAATGTTGAAGTTTTAAAATATGGACAATATCATCCTTTACCCAGTCTTCTAATATACCTTAGTCCTATCCAGATCAGTTTGATTCATATTTCTACTCTATGGTTGATCACTTTTTCAACCTTTTAAACAGTTCTTGTGGGGGTACTGCTGACTTTCATAGCTTCAGTGCTCTAATTCTTAAGTCTGAGGTGTGACATAAGTACCTGACGTTTCTGGGAAAGATCATATTATATACAAACATCTCAGTAGCTCAGAATTTAGAATTAATAGTTATACTTCCTGAATATATGTAACTGCTGTAAGAGCTTATAATCTAGGGCCCTTTACAATAAACCAAGCATGATAACCCATGCTTTCGAATTCAGCTTACAAAATTTTTGTATTATAGGTGGTCCATATGATTGAGGCATGATAATAATTGTCTTCTTGTTCCTGACATTTCATTCAACATACAGCTCTTAAGATTCACTCATCTAAGATGTTAAAGACTGAGATGGTATAATTTAGGAATGCCTAGAGTGTAAAATAATAGTGACTAAATGTACAAATTTTAAAAATGTTTTTGCATGAGGAAGAACAAAGGAATGTCATTATTGCAGGGTGCTGAAAATAGATGGTAATTAATATTTTTAAATGTCACCTTATGTGTGAGACTAAAGCAAAAAATGTTTGTTACAAAATTTATATTTTGACTAGTGCATTTCCTAATATGACTTATGTAGATAGTTTGAACACCATAAGTACTTGGAATCTCAGGTAGGACATTGTCCCGACCCGCAAGACAGTCAACGGGGTCCGCCACCTGCTGAGGGAAGAATGGCTATGGGACAGAGAGACGCAAGAAGGACAGCAAGACAGTATTCTGATCAAGCTGCAAATTTTATTAAGCAAGCCGGGTGTATATATACCGACTTGGGGAGGGAAGTAGGCTATGTGGAGCATTATGATAGGAGGGAGTCCGCGCCGGCGGGAAGGGCTGGTTAGATGATTGGTGGGGAGTTCGCGCCGGCGGTAAGGTCCCGGCGGGAACCTATTTCCGTGAAGAACCTTGTTGTACTATGTAGATGCCATTGCATTAGCCGGGGTGGCCATGTTGGCTCAATCGCCATCTTAGGTTAGCCTCTGGTCCCCAACATCTCCTCCCTTTGTTTTTCAAAAAAGGGATGGAGGAAGAATGCTGATTGAGCATTCTTTTGGCATTAACCTTTGCTGGGGGAAGTAGAGGCCTCATTCCCCAAGTTGTTTGTGGCTCTGTTTTTCTGGGGAGGGGAACCTTTGCAGAGCGAACCCCTATGCAAATGAGGCATACTTCTCAAGGAGCTCGAAAACGGCCTTTGATTGTTCTGGCCCTCCTTTGCAGTGCTTTGCCTTGCACCCAGCAGTATCAATCATAGCATAAGCTAGAAGCATACTTTCGAGTTATATGCTGCTCCCGTAGGAGGGGGGTTGTTTACAGAGGGTAGATGTTTTCTTGGCCTTCCAGGGTCACGCCCTGGTCCTGGAGATGGAGCCTTTGGTAATGCACCTGAATGGGCCTCCCTAGGGCTGAATTAACTTGATCTTTTACAAGCTGGAGTATTTTCCTTATAATAGCAGGTGCAATAGATATTATAAGGAGTAGGGTTATTAAGGGGCCTAGTATAGGGAGAAGGTAAGGGAGGATTCTGTTGAGTCCCCAGGAGGAGCCTCCTTGGGCTTCCCGCTCACGTTTGCGGTTTGCAATTCCTTCCCTAAGTTTGATCATTGAATCTTTAAGCCAGAATGATCAGCATAAAAGCAACATTCCTCACCTAATGCTGCACACAGCCCTCCTTGTTTAAGGAAGAGCAGGTCTAGCCCTCTTCTATTTTGGAGAACTATTTCTGATAGGGACGTAAGGGACTTTTCAAGGTGGGTGATGGAAGTTTCAATATGGGTTAAGTCCTCATCTATTGCAGCTCTTAGGCTGGAGAGGCTTTGTTGTTGGAGGGTGATTGAGGCGATACCGGTGCCTAGACCAGCAACACCAGTAGATGGATTCTTAGACGTCAGTCGTCTGTCAGCTTAGCCGTCGTTGAATAGGTTATAGCAGGGCTTGCTGGTTTATTAGTAGCTTCAGCTGTGCTGGAGAAAGAAAGAGAGAAAAATGCCTTTTCTCAGGGCCACTTTTTGCCCTGGGCAGATTGTTATTGTCTATTTGTTTTGTTAATCGCTCTGGTAACCATTTGTCTGAATCGAATTCCCTAGAATATATATACACTGATTCTCTGCCCCATATCAGGACCGGATCTGGTCCTCACCAAGTGTTATCCAATGGATCTTTCCAGAGGACCGTGGCAAATTGTGTTCAAATAGATCTAAAATAGGCCTGTGGGAGATTGCAAGGTAAAGAAAATATTAAAATCAACAGGATTTTTTAGATCTATTTGAACAAGCTGTCCTTTTTGAATGCATTGTTCAATTAATTTTAACTCTCATTCAGCTGCAGCTGTTAACTGCCTTTTGCTTAATAAATCAGAATCTCCTTGTAAAATATCAAACAAGTTTTGTAATATATAATTAGGAATCCCTAAAGTGGCAGGTAGCAAAAATGAATGCAGAGTGTCAATAGCGACGTGTACCCATAGCAAATGACCAGATTTTTTAAATTGAATTCATTGGATTGATTTAAAAGGAATGCAGGAATGTGGATTCTTTATAATTGGTTGTGCATTTTTGCTAATTTTAAATTTATTGCATGCAGTTTTTATGGTATTTTCTCACAATAGTGGCCAAATTTCGGTTTGCTTACATGACGGGGCCCAGTTGGGTCCTCTGGGAACTGGCTAGGGACCAAGAGGAGCTTCCTGGGACCTAGATATCTTTATTAAAGTACACCTCTTTCTGGGGGGATAGCCAGTCCTCCCAGCTAGAGTGTACATTTTAACTATTTTTTACCAAGGTCATGTGATAGCAATATCAGTTGCATGTAATGGCAACATCAGGTGAACAAAAAAGACTCCACAAGTATATTTTTTCCTTGCATTCAACCCTCAAATCTGATCTGCTTCCAATATAAGCCATGGTTATTTTAGGATAAATTTAGCTTATACATATGTAGTTTATATAAAGATTGGACAAAGCCTTAAGTTATTTTGGCTTAAAGGAATATAGGTATTTATATGATTTGAATATGATTTAGCCAGTAATAGATTCATTTATAGTAATAGTACTTAGATTAATAGATTAAGCCACCTGGTTTAGGGCAAGAAAAGAAGCACTTTTTGCCAGTATAATGATACCCAGGAGAAAATCAGTATTTTTTATACAGATAACAACATGATAAAAGTTAACATAAGTTATTTTGATAAAACACAGACTCTTTGCTTTCTAACTAATTATTTAGAATCTTTTTATATCTTTTCATTATAACAGGCTAAAAGTTCAAGAAAACATTGTCATTTTAGACTCATTAAATCTTTCTTGATTTTAACCATAATTTCTATTTTTACAAACCCTCGGCATTTATTATATTAGTTTAGGCTTTATTCCATATTCCATTATTCAAAAATAATGCGTAGGGGGCAATTTTTTGAATAATGACCCGATTTGTTACAATTAAAACAGATGGGGCCGTTGTTTTGAGGGCGATTTTGTAAGACAGCTAATATTGCTTGAGTATTAGGATTTATTCCATTACAAAGTTTAATATAATTGGAGAGGTCAGTGTTATGAAAAGGGCGGATTGCCGCCTGACAGGCGGTCTTAGCATTTTCATAAGCGAGATGCTTGATAAAATCGCTTTCGCTTTCTTGATCACCAAGAATGCATTGGGCTGCGATCTGTAGCCGACTGAGGAAGTCAGTATATGGCTCATTGGGGCCCTGAACTATTTTTGATAAAGAGGAGGTGAGAGGCCCTTTTTGGGGAAGTAGCCTCCATGCTTTAATGGCGGCAGACTGCACCTGGAGACCAAGTCCTCAGGGATATTGTGCTTGGGTAGAATTAAGATGATAATTGATCCTAGAAGCTTTTTTAATGACCAGGATTTTGTGCTGTCTTTTAAGACGTTGCCTTCAGCATACTTTTTACACTGCTCCTCATAGTCTGCTTTCCATAGCAGGAAATCGCCACCTGATAGGGTGGCTCTGGCGAGCTGTGACCAATCATTTGGAGTGAGTTCCTTTTCGCTAATACTATCTAGCAAAGCCAGGGTGAAAGGGGCAGTTGCTCCATAATCATGTACGGCTTTTTTTAGTTCTTTCAAATATTTTAGATTAATCCTTTTGTATTTATTGGTTCGGGGTGTTTCCTCCCGCTCGTGGCTACGCTCGTGCCTACATTCTGATTTTATTTCGTCCTCATCATTAGCCTTCTCACTCCCTTCCTCCTCACTGCTTTCCTGTTCAGACTGAGGCTCGGAAGCTTCTGACCTTGCCTTTTGCTGGCTATGGAGGACCGAAAAAGTGTAGTGGGCACAGCGGGGGTTAGGGGGCTTATTTTGGTTAGTCATTAGAGAGAGAGAAGAGAGCACCTGACTGGCGGTTTGCAGGGAGTTAAGGAGGTGATTATTTTGCAGTTGTTGTCGGCTAGCTCTGGCCTGTTCTTGGGCAAAGAGTTCATTAAAGGCATTGGCACTGTTTCTGAGCATAGTGGCCGCTTCCTCCAAGGCTGTATATTGTGGCAGGAAGGGTGGAACTCGGGGCATTATAGGATAGTAATGGTGAGGAGGTTGTGGCGCACATGGCACATGGGGGGGGGGGGGTTGGAAGGCCGGGAGGTCATTAAAAGCTGAGATGGGTTTTTCGGCACAGGGAGTTTTATCTTCTTGGAGGTCAGTGTCATTTAGCATATCCATAGTGACAGAATTACATTCTGAGTGGGGTCTGGAGAGGGGACGTGCATTTTTTAAGGCATTCTCTCCCTCTCTATAAAGCTTTAGTATTTCAGGGTCTGAATTTTTTAAAGTGATTTCTCCCTCTCTACAAAGCTCTAGTATTTCAGGTTCTGAAGGGGAAGTTTTTATGGCCTCATTGATTAAGTTCCAATAATTGAAGGCTGTAACTGGTACCTTTTCTGGCCCGAAAATTTTATAATAGTCCTTTAAACAATCTCCTACTCTTGATCAGCATTTTTGGTCTATGGTCCCGTCAGCAGGGAACCATGGACAGGTTTGATAGACAAACTGAAAGAAATTTCTAAGGTCCTTTTTCTTAACTCTCTCTCCTCGCGTCTTGAGGGTTTCTTTTAATTGTCTCATGTAAAGCTCATGTGTACTAGATTCCTTCCCATAGTGAATTTTTTAAATGAAAATGAAAGTGACTTACTGTGTGATCCTTCGCTCTTCTCTTCGTTCGTCCGTCGGCGCGAGGCAGTGTCGCCGGGGCTGCATTCACAGGTGAGTTACTTCTGTGGCAGTCCGGGGTTATGGGAGGGCCCTCCTCATTTTTCGGCGCGCGACGCTTCTATCTCTCAGCTAGCGGTCAAGCCCCACGCTGGGCGCCAATTGTCCCGACCCGCAGGACAGTCAACGGGGTCCGCCACCTGCTGAGGGAAGAATGGCTATGGGACAGAGAGACGCAAGAAGGACAGCAAGACAGGATTCTGATCAAGCTGCAAATTTTATTAAGCAAGCTGGGTGTATATATACCAGCTTGGGGAGGGAAGTAGGGTATGTGGAGCATTATGATAGGAGGGAGTCCACGCCGGCGGGAAGGGCTGGTTAGATGATTGGTGGGGAGTTCGCGCTGGCGGGAAGGTCCCGGCAGGAACCTATTTCCGTGAAGAACCTTGTTGTACTATGTAGATGCCATTGCATTAGCCGGGGTGGCCATGTTGGCTCAATCGCCATCTTAGGTTAGCCTCTGGTCCCCAACAGGACATGAGATTTTGTTGGTTTGTCCAGAGTGATGCCCCGATGAATCCCAGAGTGATTCAATCAGTGAGTGGAGAAGTATTTGCAAAGCCCCCTTTGGGGAATGGTGAGAATGGGGAAAAAATGCAACTTCCGTAAGTTGAATTCTTGATATTCTCACAAGCAGTGTGGACAACCAAAGCTATAGGCTGAGCCCCCAGTCTTGGGGCTCGTTCATATGAAACTTAACCCCAAAAAGGATATAGGTCAAGTCTACTTAAAATTTAGGCCTAAGAGTCACCCCCAAGAGAACCTCTTTTGTTGCTCAGATGTGGCCTCTCTCTCCAGCCAACATAACAAGCAATTTCACCACCCTCTCCCTGTCTACGTGGGACATGACTCCCAGGGGTGTGGACCTTCCTGGCAACGTGGGACAGAAATCCTAGAGTGAGCTGAGATTCAGCATCAAGGGATTGAGAAAACCTTCTCGACCAAAAGGAGGAAGAGTGAAATGAGACAAAGTGTCAATGGCTGAGAGATTCCAAACAGAGTCGACAGGTTGTCCTAGAGGTTATTCTTATGCATTAAGTAGATATCATCTTGTTATTCAAGACGTAATGGAGAGGCTGAAGGGAACTGCCTGAAAATGTAGAACTGTGTTCCAGTAGCTATGTTTCTCGAGGATGATTGAATAATGATATAGCTGTCACAATTTGTGTGATTGTGAAAACCTTGACTCTGATGCTCCTTTTATCTACCTTGTCAAGAAACGAGTAGAACATATGGAATAAAAATAAATAATAGGGGGAACAAATGTTAAAATAAATTTAGTTTGAAATGCTAGCGATAAATGAAAGTGAGGGATAAGGGGTATGGTATGTATAATCTTTTTTTTCCTGTTATTGTTTTATTTCTTTTTCCGTTGTCTTTTTATTTCTTTTTCTGAATTGATACAAGTGTTCTAAGAAATGATGAATATGCAACTATGTGATGATATTGAGAATTACTGAATATATATGTAGAACAGAATTATATGTTAATGTTTTGTTTGTTTGTTCTTAATTTTTTTAATTAATAAATAATTTTTTTTAATGCAGGGGTGGTGATCAACCCACCACATCCCCATTCAACTTTCCAAAAAAAAAAAAGATTCATTCATCTAATTGCATGCCTCACAACTTAATTCCTTCTTGCAGCTGCGTAGTTCATTGTATGAAAACACCATAGTTTCCCCTTCCATTCCTCAGTCATTGTAACTCCATTCTTTGTGGATCACAAACACTGCTGCCAGAAACACCAGTATGCAAATGTCCATCCATGTCCCCACACTCAGTTGCTCCATGTATACACTTCAGCTGACTCTTGAAGGATAATTAGAAGCTTGTTCGACAGAGTGTTAAGGAGAGAAGAAGGGATTCTAAGCATATGCAAGGGTCAGAGGCATAAAACTACTTGGAGCAATGGGTAAGTTGATAGAATTTGCATGTGACTTGTAGGAAGATTCAAGGGAAGTAAGGAATAGTGGGAGGAATGAAGTGTGCATATCAGTTAGGAAGCAGCCAGGAAAACAGATTCTGTAACAGGTACTTTAGTTGAGAGAATTTAAAATGGGGAACTTGTTAATAAAGGTATTGAAAAAAACGGAAAAAGCCACACAAGAGGTTATCTACAGCAGGAGGCTGTCAACATAGCCCTGGAAGCACAAGGGAAGATAAGATATATCTAGGAGCAAGAGACATCCAACAGGAACTAGAATCAGAACCATGGTAGAGGGTACCTGACAGCAGCTGGGACTGAGGAGGGTGCGGCTGTCATTTGGAAGCTATAACATGGGAGACACAGCCACTGGCTGAGGTTGGCAGAGAAATTCCTCTGACTTCCCTTTCCTTCTGTCCTCCAATTTCCTAACAGTGCCCTTCTTTGACCTAAGCTGTTGGCAAAGGAGCCTAAAAAAATGTAATGGGCAGACCAATGATGACACAGCATCTAAATAGGTAGGGCAGGATCATGAAGGGCTTAATTGTCTTAATTTGGAAGCAGTGGTGGGCCACTGAAAGTGAAAGGTTTAAGTCCAGGCGAGGAATGAACTCACATGGTTGTTAGCTATGAGACTGGAAGGCAGGAGAGGTTGAATGATAGTGAAGCGGTAGACGTTACCTTTTTTTTTTTTTTTACTTGGAAATAATTGCAAACTTACAGGACAATTGCAAAAATAATACAACTAATGAAGATCACTCCAGCATACCTCCACTTACCCACAATACCCAGTGCACCAATTTTAACATTTTGCCACCTTTGCCATATCATTCTATCTGTCTGTCTGTCTGTCTGTCTATCTAGCTATCATCTAGCCATCCATCCATTATCTGTTCATATATCTCTCTCTACCTAGCTATTTTATGAACATTTGAGGTCAGGTTGCACTCTTCATACTCCTTGAACACATAATATTTCCATGAATGTTTCCTACACAAAGATATTCACTTATGTAATCACCTTAAGTGCAGTTACCAAGTTCAAGAAATTAAACATTGTGTTAAAGCTAATATTTGGTATTCCAATTTTTAAAAAAGTCCCAATAATGTCTTTTTGAACTTTTTCTCCTCCATTCTTAGATACCATCCAGTATCAGATATTGCATTTAATTGTCTTTATCTTTAAAGACAGTTTTTTTTTTCATAGAGCCCAGGTGTTCTTTAGTCTTTTGTTTTAATTATGGAAACATATATACAGCATAGTCCTTCCATCCCGACACCTCCCAAGCATATCATTCAGTGTGATTAATCCCATTCATGATGTTGCAATACCTCGTTATCATCTATTACTGTAAGTTTCCCTTCACCCCAAACAGAAACCCTATACTCATTTTGCATTAACTCTCCATTGCCCTTGCTCCCCACTCCTGGTAACCTGTACTCTACTTTCTGTCTCTATAAGTTTGCATATTCTCTGATATTTTCTTTGTGGTTACCTTGGGGCTTAACATCCTAAATCCATAAGAGTCTCATTTGTTTGCTACCAATTTGACATCATTTACATACATAAACTATTTCCTATACACTTCTGTTCCCCACCTTTATGAAGTTCTTGCCACAGATAACAAAGTCATACATTATGAATCCAAGCACATTGATTTATCATTATGTTTTATGCATTTGCCTATTACCCTGTAGGAGGTGAAATGGAGTTAAAACTAAAAATACAATAGTCCTGGAATTTATATTTACACATGCCATATTTTTATTGGAGATTTTTATTTCTCCATGTGGCTTTAGTCAACTGTCTAGTGCCCTTTCCTTTCAGCTTCCAGAATTCCATTATGCATTTCTTCTAGGGTTGATCTAGTGGTGATGAAGTCCTCAGCTTTTGTTTGTCTGGGAATGTCTTAAATCCTCCCTCATTTTTGAAAGACAGTTTTGTCAGATTTAGAATTCTTGGTTGGCAATTTTTTGCTTTCAGCACTTTAAATATGTCTTCCACTGCCTTCTTGCCTCCATGATTTCTGATGAGAAAATCAGCATTTAATCTTCTTGAGAACCCCTTGTATGTGGCATGATGCTTCTCCCTTGTGGCTTTCAGAATTCTCTGTCTTTGGTATTTACAGTTTGATTGTAACAAGATGTGGTGTGGGTTATTTGGGTTTATCCTATTTGGAGTGCATTGAACATCTTGGATGTAAATATCTGTGTCTTTTGTTAAACTGGGGAAATTTTCAGTCATTGTTTCTTGGAATATCCTCTGTGCTCCTTTTTTTCTTTCTTCTCCTTCTGGGATATCCACAATGCCTATACTGGTATACTTGATAGTGTCCCACAGGTTTCCCAGACTCTGTTTACTTTTCTTCATTCTTTCTTCTGTCTCCTCAGTCTGAATTGTTTCAATTGTCTGGTTTTTGAGACCACTGATTCTTTCTTCTGCCAACTTCAATCTGCTGTTGAACCCCTTTAAGGAATTTTCAACTTCTGTTACTGTGGTCTTCAGCTCTGTTTAGTTCCTTTTCATAATTTCCTAACCTATCTTTTCATTAAAAAAAAAATGCTAGTGAAACCCACTAAACTGAACATCAAAATGTAAGACTCACATTTTGAAAACAAAGTATAGAGCCTGTGGTATGTATAATGGGTGTTGTGGAAGGGCGGTGTGGGGGCTCTTGAGAGGGAAATGCTGAATCTCTTCATTTTTAAGAACCACCCAAATGATTCTGATGCAGTTGGCCCGAGGACCACACTTTGAGAATACTTGCCTGTTGAGTTTCCTAGCAGAAGGCACAGGAAACTTCCAACTTCCTGTTGCTTGCTACGGGCAGTGTTGTAGTTTGCTAAAGTTGCTGAAATGCAATAAACCGAAATGGGCTGGCTTTTAACAACAGGGACTTATTAGTTTACCAGTTTACAGTTTTGAGACTGTGAAGATGTCCAAATCAAGGCATCAACAGGACAGTATCTTCTTCCTGCAGAAAGATTGCTGGCAATCCGGAGCTCCTCTGTCACAGGGCAAAGCACACGGCTGGCATCTGCTGGTCTTTCTTTTCTCTTCTGGGCTTCATTGCTTTCACCTTCTGGCTGCTCCTTCTGTGGCTTTCTTTCTAGCTTCTCTGTGTTTCTCTTTCTCTCAGCTTCTCTGTGTGCATCTCTGAATTTCATCTCTTATGAAGGACGCCAGTAAAGAGATTAAGACACACCTGGGGCATGCCTCAACTGCAATAACCTAATCAAAAGGTTCTACCCACTGGAATGAATTAGCTTTAAGATCATGATCTTTTCTGGGGTACATACAGCTTCAAACCATCACAATCAGAAAAGATTGGGGAGAGGAGTAGTCATGTCTTTGGAGAAGTAAGGGACATTGGCCTGGTAAATTAGAAGAAAGAAGCAGCTAGGAGAACACTCACTGATGAAAGAGAGACCTATGGCTGGTAGGGGTCCACTCTGGACTGACTTATTTGTAGTGTCATGACACTGACTTGTTGCCACACTCTAAGAAAGGGACTTATGTTGTGCTCATATGACTTCTTGAAATTAAATAGCTATCAGCCCTTCTCGTGGTCTCCCTAATGCCAACGTGAGCGCAGGGACAGTCCAGAGAGAGGGTAGTGGTGTTGGTGGCAACTGCTCTGCAGTGGAGTTGAAATACTAGAGTTGCTGCAGGAGAGCAGTGTGGTCTGATGCCTGCTCTGAGGCTTGCACTTAGGTGACATAGGAAGAAGCCCTGGGCTGTTCTTTGCTATAGAGGCTGAAGCAGCTACTAAATCTCCAGTATCAATCTGCATGTCTTCTAAGTCCTAACCTTGGGGAAATACTGGATTATTTTTCATCAAGAAAGCTTAAGAAAAGCTATTTGTTCAGAAATTTTCTTATTTCTTTCTGAACAAGCAGATAAGTAGGAAAGGCTAGTCTGGAGAAATGGTTCACTATGCTGGGAGACAAAACAACCCGATTCTCTTTACAGATTTCCTGTGGATTAGCTATAGCATTTTGGTCACGTTGCCTCCTGGTGCCAGTTTTGCATCTAAGTGATTCTCAAGGAGTAAGATGTTAGATGGAGTACACCTATGGTTGAGTCCTAGAGTAATGTGTTAATTAGATGGAATATTGCTAACGTTTAGGCAATAAATCTTTTCTTTATCAGGATTCAGAGAAGATGTGCATTGAAATAATCTCCTTGGCCTTCTACCCGGAGGCTGAAGTGATGTCTGATGAGAACATAAAACAGGTGTATGTGGAATACAAATTCTATGATCTACCCTTGTGGGAGACTGAGACTCCAGTGTCTCTGAGGAAACCAAGGGCAGGAGAAGAGATCCATTTCCACTTTAGCAAAGGTGAAGTATCTTGTGTTGTTACTGGGGAATAGAATCTGGCAAATGCTTAAACTGAGGGATCACAATTACTCTGGACTTCTTAGTGGGGTGGATCCAACCATTTTATTTTATTTATCAAAGTAATATGCATATGGATTTTTTAAATTAATTAGGCCTGAAAAGATTTTAATAAGAAATAAGCAATTGTTTGCCCCACCCCTTCTCCACAAACTACCCTACCCCACCATATACACACAGTCAGCGAGAACCATTTTTAACTTTTTCTGCTATTTCTTCTGGTATTTACCTCCACATTTCTAAATGCAGTTTCTTTTGCAATTTTCTGATTCACCAATTTTTAGATTTTATTTTCTGACTTCCTCTCTTGGAACATAAAATTTAGCTCTTACACCATACCTACATTTCTCCCATATGATAAGATCATAATTTTTATATAATTTGATTTTAATTGCTCACATTATAATGAATACGTAAGTACTAATTCTTACACAGTCAATTAGTATACCATGATTATATTTCCTTTCTTGTCTATTGTTTTGTTTGCCTCAATTTTTCATTTGCTTTATTTTCGTTATACCTATTGATAACTCTTTTCACATCCTCCAACACCCTTTTGAATTTTCACATAATCAAACCTAACCATGTAATTTATCTGTTTATCCACTTTTTCCTGAACACCTCTCTCCGTTATCTTGTCCTTATCTAGCCCATTGCTGCCCTTACTAGCATTTGCTTTCATTTCCTCCTAAACTGAATGTCCTGTCTCCTGCATCTTGTGTCATCCTGTCTTGATTTATTTCCTTATATTAATGGACCATATTTTCCAGTTGCTTTTAAATAAGTATTTGGATAATCATTCATGAATCTCTTTATTCTGCTTTCATATTTAATGGGGACTTTGACCAAGTATAGGAGAATCTATGTTGAAAACATTATCATTCAGTATTGCTAAGTAATTGGTCCATGATTTTCTAGTGGAGTCTAACTTTTTGTATGAAAACTAACCCTCTCCCCACCCCTGTCAAATCTCCCCAAAGACTTTAAGGTTTTTTTCTTTATGTCTAGTGTTCTCAAATTTCAGGATTATATACATATTTTTCTTTAATTGTTCTGGCCATTCAGTGGCTCGTTCAGTCTGGAAACTCATGGCTTTTAGTTTGGAAAATTATATTGTATTTCTTTGATAGGTTAGTCCCTAATGTATTTTTTCTTTTTCCATAGTAGATCTTCCAGATTGATCCTCTGATTTTCATATCATTTTCTTCCCATAATTCTACCTCCCACTCCCCACCCCCACCCCTACTTTTTGGGAGGTTTTAATTTTATCTTTTAAGCGTTTAGTGAATTTTTTGTTTTAATTTTTTAAGAGTGCTTCCTTGTTCTGTATTCCTTTTTTACAAGTATGCTCTGTCATTTTATCACACAAGACAGACATTTATTTCTCACTCATGTAAAATAAGTTCAGAGGTGACAGTTCAGGGCTGATATGGAGGCTACATGATATTTCTTTCCAGAAATATTTTGACTTTGTTGCCCCTGAAGTAAACTATCTTTCCTTTCCATTATCCTACCACCTGCCTTCTATCTTTTTGGCTACCCATCTGTCCTTGATGGCTGCTGGGCAAACAAGAATGGCCTCCCAGCTGAGCCTTTGAAGCAGTCTTTGCAGAGATTTCACACACTACAATGACCTGAATTTAACCATGTAACCTACCTAGCTAAGGAGATTGGAAAACAGAGGCTAATTTATTTGAGCCTGTAACATTTCCATATGAAAATAGGAGGAAGGGGAGAATGGATGTTGAGATATGAACTTTGAGTTGAACCTGCCACAAAACCCAAAGCTCCTGGTAGCCCCTTAAAATCCGTCTCCTAGAATTCTTCCAGTTGTGGAGTGGTGGAAACATGCTTATATTGAAGTATGGAAGAACAGCCTTCAATGCATATTATAGGGCTTCCAGTATATCAGGGATTGACAAACTTTTTCTTAAACGGCCCGATAATAAATATTTTAGGCTTTGTGGGCCATATAGTCTCAGTTACAACTTCCTCCGTCAAATAATATATAAGCAAATGGGAGTGGCTGTGTTCCAAAAAAACTTTATGAAACAGGTGACCTGCTTCTATGCTGTACTTTGCCTTCTGCTTTCTATCACTGTTTTAATATGCCGCTTATGAGAGTTTTAGCGCCCAAATAGCAACTGTATATGACTCTTTGCTTTTTCTCTCTTACCCGTCACCCAGTGATAGACCTGGACCCACTGGAGCAAAAAGGTCGAAGGCAATATCTATTTTCCATGCTGAATGGGCAAGATCGTGAGCAAGGCCTGTAAGCAGCTGCTTTCTGTTTTGAAGGGAAAGAGATATTCAGACAGGAATTCTGTAGTTTGAGTTTGGATTTGTGCTAATGCTGAATTTTTAAATAAGTTCTTTCAAGTTAATTTATTCTTCATGAATTTCCCATTTACTTCAGTCTAACTTATGTTTGTTACCTGATAATTATATAATCTAATAGTTTAGTTTAATTCTCACCCATAGCAGCCCCTGATGGGCACTTTTTTGGCAATGATTTAATTGAATGCTGACAGTGCCCTATACAGAATGGACAAAACATTTTGACATTCTAAGATAATTTGCTTTGTTCCTCTCACACACAGTACTATTTATTATTAGCTTACCGAATATTATGCCTTTATAATACTTTTATATTTAGATTTTTAAATTGTTTTCTTTCCAGGAATATTTTGACTTTGTTGCACCTGAAGTAAATTCTAGGTCTGTTTTAAATTTTTAGGAAAGCAATTGCCATTATTCCTGTAACCTGAGAAGGCCTCCTTTTTTAGTTTCTAGATAAACTTGGGACATATCAAACTAAAAATAATTATTCAATTTTTAGCTGAAACAAATTTAAGCAGGCATTTTGTGTTTATATTTTACTAAGTCTGGCAATCCTACTTCCTTTGCGTGCATGTGGGTAAGAAATGATATAAGGTCAGTGTTTTATCCATTCCTTTTCTAAAGGCCCCAATATATTTGTTCAATCTGCATTTACTGTGTCTCTAGTTAGTCATAGAAAGAACTAAAAAAGATTCCGGCTGAAATGAAAAATGAGTCTGACTTCACTATCATTGTGAACTGAAACTGTTAGAAGTTCTCTGATACCATTTTTTTTTCTCACTCCTCCAAGGGCAGGCATCAGAAATCGAACCCAGGTCTCCGGCATGGCAGGTGAGAATTTTACCTGCTGAGCCACTGTGGCCTGCCCCTGGGGTACCTTTTAGAAATGTAAATTGTGGTTATTTGCTTTCTGCACTAATGCTAAATTTAGCTTGCTTTCTTCACTTCTCTTTTCTTTCTTTCCTTTTTTGTCTTTTTTTCTTTCTCTCTTCTCTTTTCTTTTTTTTTTTTCTTCCTTTATTTCCTCACAGGAGCAGCCTTTTTTCTACTTCAGATCTCTATTGCTTTTGCCTTTGATGTTCTTTTTTGTGGGCCTAGCAATGGCTTTCTGATCAGACAGACTTGGGTTTGAATCCTGACTCCTCACCTTATTTGCTCTAGGATCATTGAGCTATTACTTGATTTGAAGGCTCTTATGAGTATAAAATAAGAGAATAATAACATAGGTAGGGTGGGCCACAGTGACTCAGTAGGCAAGAGTTCTCGCCTGCCATGCCGGAGACTGGCTTCCATTTCCAGTGCCTGCCCACGCAAAAAATAAAAAAGAGGATAACATAGGTAGACCACTTAGATAACATAGGTAGACTATTACCGAAAGTTCTCAGTAAATGAGACAGAAAGGTAATAACAAATAAATATTGCTGAATGGATTGAGAATGTATCATTTTTCAGTAGTTTTTCTCTACAGCAAAATCATGTTTGGCTGTGCTTTTAAGAGCTTGAATTTTTAGTTCTAGTACTGCTCCCTTAGAACTCTCTTTTGTCACCATGTTTGCTTTAAAAAAAATTATTGGAATATGCACTATCCAAAATAGGAAAATCCATAGACACAGAATGTAAATTAGTGGTTAGTAGGTTGGGGGAGAGGGGAATGGGAAGTGACTGTTTAACACAGGTCCAGGGTTTCTTTTTTTGCAGGGGTGTGATGAAAATATTCTGGAATTAGTTAGAGGTGATGGTTGCCCAATATTGTGAATACATTAAAAAACACTTTAAGTGGTTACGGTGATGAATTTTATCTTAAAAAAAAATAGGATTATTGTAGATTATGTCACTTTCTGGAACTTAATACCGTTCTTTGCTAAATCAAAATAATAATATTTTTATTGACTCTTCACTGTTTGTGAGCCACAGTGCTATGTTATAGCATCACCTCTCAAGACTTACGACTCCAAGGAATACAGTTTTTATTTGTAATTATCTCAAAACTGAAGATTTTGAAGATACGTCCTAATTATCATATGTATATGGGTTAAAATATGCAACTGACTACTTTCATGCTTGATCTGGAAATAAATATAACTGTAAGGATAGGATTTCAATTTAACGTGTGTCTCATCAACTTAATGGCTGATGTACCAATTAATGTACTAAAGGCAGAACGTTACAAGGATTGTTTCACAATCCTCTTTTTCCTTTACTCTGCTCAGGCTTGGTACTCACCTTTTCTTTTATTTAAAAATGTAAAACCTCTCCCCCTATAATCCTTGTTTTTGTGTCACACCTCCCCTGCCTATATCATATCTTCCATCTGTAAATGATCTCACTTTTTACACTCTAGAGGTTTGAGAACATGATCAACCTTATCTTAAGAGTCTTAATTCTCGCTTCTCAAGGCCTGTTTTACTTTAAAGTATATTGATTCCTCACTTTGTGCTGCTGTAGTCATGTAAAATGGAGGCAAAGGAAAGGGATTCAGGGAAGATTTGTATAATTTTATGATTACTTTAATCCTTCTTTACTTAAAGCCTAAGGAAGAGAGTATCGGCGGTGTTGAGTGAAACGGAGTTTTTTCCTTTAGTTTAAAGTTTACGGTGGTAAGTGATCCTATGGATGAAGAAAAGAAAGAATGTCAAGAAGTAGGATATGCATATCTTGGACTTTGGCAGGTCATGGAATCAGGAAGAGATGTTCTAGAGCAAGAGCTAGACGGTGAGTAATAAACTTTTGCTCAAAAATTATTGTGCTTGTTTGTTCCAATTATTTCTAAGAAAACCATCCTTGTAACGTTCTGCCTTTAGTACATTAATTGGTACATCAGCCATTAAGTTGATGAGACACACGTTAAATTGAAATCCTATCCTTACAGTTATATTTATTTCCAGATCAAGCATGAAAGTAGTCAGTTGCATATTTTAACCCATATACATATGATAATTAGGACGTATCTTCAAAATCTTCAATTTTGAGATAAGGGAAAATTTTAAAGACAAGTTCTTTTTGTTTCAATCAAATTTTAAGGTTAAAATTTCTGAACTCTTTTAAGCTTTGTAAAGTCAGCTAGTACTCTCTTAATGCTTTATCATGCACCCAGTCTCTGAACCTAGAGAGACACTCCCAACTCCTCTTGCCTCACATCCATTGTCTTAACTACATCTCCACAACTGCTTTCTGAGCTGCAATCCCCACTACTGGTTTCTTCCTCCCCATTTCCATCTACTACAGTAAATTTCTGTACATGGTAAATTTGATCACCATATTCTTCCTACCTCCTTTTACAGACCACTAAATCTTTTATATAGGAAGTTTAAAAAATTGCCGTTTGACTGTCTTTAGGTGGGCCTACTCTTTTCATGCACCTTATCTGCCGGGCTCCAGTAGGCATTTACCCAGTAAGATCAAGTTCTTTCACACTTCTAGTCATAATCCACTAGTGAATGGTGAAATCAAATTAGTACATCACAACCAAAATTGTAAAAAAATCAGTAACTGTAGAATAGGAAATATCTGAATACACTGCATCTAGAATTAATTTTTTTACTGATTATAAAAAAGAAAACTTTGAGGCACACCCCTCAGACCAAGGGTTACAAAGTTAACAGCTGGTTAACAAGACTCTTTACTATATTCCTCTAGTACCAACTACCTATGATCCTGGGCAAGTTATTTAACTCTCTGTACCTCAGCTTCCTCAACAATATAATGGGGATAATAGCAGTGCCTATCTAATAGGGTTGTCATAAGGATAAGGGAGTTAATGTAAGTAAAGTATTTGTGGCTGTGCCTGGAAGGTGTTAAGTGCCATCTCTGTGTAAGCTATTATTTCTTCCAACAACTGTTAACTCTCAATTACTACTCCTGTCTCCATTCCTCAAACATACCATGCTTCTTCCAGGCCTCCATGCACTTTGCACGTAAAGAAAATTACCTTATGACCTTCAAACCTCTAAAGCCAAAGAATATTTTTCAACTTTTGAACTTTTAATCAAAAGAAAAAGTTAATTTCCTCATTATGGCCTCCCTTTCACATAGGCTTTAAACATGGTTCCCTCAATTTTAAAAACAACTCTGCTGTAGCCCTGCAAGCAATTTTTCTTATCATTTCAAAACTCAGCTAGCTCCTTTAAATATTTGATCAATCCGCAGTACTGTTTATATTTCTGTACTTCCTATACTCTCTTCAGTAAGATCAAGTTTCCATCCCAAGTACGTCACTGAATTTGTTTCTACCAATTGTCCTAATTGCCACATTTGATTGGTTTTGTTCCTCCTCATACTTGACCTTTCTAAACCTCAATTATCATTGCTTATTCTCCTTAATAAGCTGTTCTCCCTGGGCTTTCAAGACATTTTGATTTCTGAATCACTCTCTGGGTGGTCTTTCCTTTGTAGATCCTTCTTCCTAGGTCTATCCTTTAAATGTTGGATTTCCCTGGTGCAATCCTTGGTCTTCTTAACATCCATGTAACATCTTTCTGGGTGACTGCATCCACTTCCCAAGGTTTTAATTATAACTTAGAAATGACTACAAATCTAGACTTGTAGCCCAGATTCTCAAACTAATAGATGGCACTATATCTACGTTCCATCGGTACCTCAAATTCCCCTAACTACAACTTTGTTCCTCATATTCCCTTAGTGAATGTTACTACCCACCATTCATTTTGTTATCCAAACCAGAATGGTTATCCTTGATTTCAACCTTTTTCATTCTCAGCAATCATTCAACCACAAAACTGCATTAATTTTACCTCTTGAATGTTTTGAATTTGTCTCCAGATCTCCATCCCAAGTTATAGTTCAGACCCTCTTCATTTCTCTCCTGGATTTCTGCAATAGCCTCATAACCACTTGCTGAACTACGTGTGTCCCCTTCCAGTATCTTCCCTAAATGAACTAATCTTTCTAGAACACAAATAAAAACGGTCACTTGCAACACTTCCAGTTAAAGCTAAACTTTTTAGAAGACAAAATAAGGCCCTTTATGATCTGGTCCTGCTTATCCAGAAAGCCACTCTTTGCAAAGCTTTTCAGACTGGTCATGTTCTCGTCTTGGCACGTTGGGATGTCTACAATTTCAGGACTTAGTTCAGGGATTGCCTTCACAAAACCTTTCCTAATTCCTCCACTGTGGGTTAGGTACCCCCCTCTGAATGTCCCTAAAGCACCATAAGCTTTTTTTTTTTAATCATAGCACCTACTATACACTATTGTAATCATCCTGTTTCCTTTCTCCCCCTCTAGTCTGAGTCTCCTTATGAAGTGGTTTCGTAATCTTAATTCATTTACTATCTTCAGCACCTAGCATGACAAATAGCAGGTATTCAAGAGTTTAATTCAATGAAGTTGATCCTGGCTAACACTTTTTTTTTCCCTCAACAGTTATTAGTCCTGAAGACCAGGTCACCCCCATAGGAAAGTTGAAGGTTTCCCTTCAAGCTGCTGCTGCCCTCCATGCTATTTACAAGGAGATGAATGAAGAACTGTTTTTGTGATGGAATAAATGCTATTCCATCTAAAATCTGAGGGAACCATGGTAAAGTCTCTTATAAAATAACTTACTATACCATGAACTTGGTCTGCTGTGATGTCTAATCTCTCTCAACCAAATGGTGAAAACTGGAATAATGGAAGCTATCTTTGTGATATCAGTTTGATAAAGGCATTTTCCCCTTTCTAAGGCTCTAGTGCTTAACCAAGTGAGAAACAGGCTTGCTTTCAGTTGTCAAAGAACTGTCACAGTAGGTAAATTTATAAAAACAAAACAACAACAAAAAAACACAGTTTATTTATCTTTTAGTTCTTCCAAAATTGAAAATATCAAGTCCTACTGCTAAGGAGAAAAAAACAAACAAACAAAATCCAAGGACCACCCCCCCCCCCCCCCCCCCCCCCCACTTATCTTAAAGTTACAGAACACAGAAGGAACTGCAGTGGGACAGGTGGGTGCAGAGAACCGGGAGGGGGATATGGCAAGATAAACTTCCCAAATACTTAAAAAGCTGTTCAACAGAAACTGTGATAAATACAGGACAATGCAAGACAAGTAAAAATAAAGAGCAGCAGTGACAAGAGGCTCTGTGTAGATATGGCCTCCCTTCCTCTTCTCTTTATTCATCAGGATATTCTAGGCTCAAGCCATAACTTGCCCCTTCCAGATCTAAACCTGACTCTTAAGCCTCCCTCTAGACTTCGCCAGAAGCAGTATATGATGCACAACCATTCTTCCTCAAATGATATGTCAGAAAAGAAAGGATATAGACAGTGGTAATTTTGCCTTCTACCACTTTATGTGTGAATTTATAGAGGATGAAATTGAGTCAGGGAGTGTCACTGCTTCTTATGTCTTCCAAGGTAGCAGGAGTACCTCAGAATTTGCATGAAGCAAGAAAGCAGGAAAATTCAGATGGAGATACTAGCTTACGTTGCATGTATTATCACAACCATTAGCAAATTCCAAGAGCCTTTTTATGAGTATCACGAGGATGGAACTTAGAGATGTGAGGAGTCTGCCATTAAGAACCATGGTACAAGTAGTTAAGGGTCACCCTGTACCAATGTCTTAGACGCCCAAAGATTATGATGTCAGAAGCCATTGATGCCCTGGCAGAAGGTGAGAGGAAAAGAGGAATAAAATGGTATTTATTAATAGTGGACTCCTCTGCCATTTTCCAAGAACACCTCCTCATTTGCCATCTGGATGGGGCCATTGGCACAAGTCCTGGTGGGCCTGGAATTCCCCGAGTAGATTGGTCCATACAAATGGCCCACTAAACCCATAAACACAAATGGCAAAACTTCAAAAGATAATGAAAGGAAAAATACAGTTTCTATGTCATGTAAAATTTTCAGGTGTTGGCTGGAGGAAAAATGGAGCTCAAGGCCAAAGTTCAGAAGTTACTTCCTCTTTTTCTTGGGGGGTGCAGAGCTGTGTCTGGAACCACGGTTAGAGCCACGGCCTGAACTGTGCACAGATGCCTTCCTCTTTCGGCTCATACTTCTACTCTGTTCTTCTTCTTCCTCATAACGACTTTCACGGTCCGCTGAACAGAAGAAAGAGACGTTATTAGTTAGCTATTGGTTAGCTTCAAGTACTATTGGATGGTATCAAATAGTGCAGAGAATGCACTTTGGAGTCAGACCTGAGTTTTAAATTTACTAGCTACATGACCCTGGCAAGTACTTAACCTCTCTCAGCCTTGGTGTATTCATTTACAAAACAGAGAATTATTTTAGGATTATATAAAATAACCTATGCAAACACATATCACAATAGTTGGGACAGAGTAAATATTAGTGCTATGAAAAAACAGCTCACCTGGAAAAGGCCCAGAAAGGTAGACTATTTTAGGTCTTAAGTTCAGAAATGGAATAGCCTAATTCTGGAACCTTAATATGGCTAGGAGATGATCAGAACTGGGGCACTCTTGGGGCTTGAACAGATGAAGCAAGCATCCAGTTAGGAAGAATCACACCCACTTGGAAAGTATGGACAAATCCTAGGTTTTGTTTTGTCCTTTGGTCAATGAAGTTTGTAGCTGTAACTCCAGATCAGTTTTACAGTGTTCTTTTGCTACTCTTTAGGCTACCTCTTACTGGCTACTAATATCTCAAAATACTGAAATGTGTTTGGAATTTATGCTATAACCAACCAACAAATAAGTAAGAATTAACAACAAAAATTACCTTTTCGGGCTTCTTCTTCCAGTTCATCCCAATCCTTACCACTCTCTTCTTCACTGCCCAATGACTCCTTGGAATAGTCTGGAATAAAACAAGCAATAGTCATAAAAACAGGTATGGAATGGAGTGATAGCACTCCCTTTTGAAAAACTGGTTATTAGAAATGACATTAGATGATTAGGAAGCCATGACAAACTTCTTCCTAAAAAGTCTAACCTGATTCTTCTGCTTCTGATGAATAGTCTTCATCACTATCCTCTTCCTCCTCTTCATAGTCATCCTCTGAAGGGTTAAAAGTTTCATCTTCGATTTCAGACTCTGAATCCCCTTCCTCCGCATCACTCCCCTGGGGAGTTAGCATAATACTGTTTACCAATTTATTTTTTTTAAACATTCACTTTATTCAATGAATTAGCTCAATCAACTGAGTATGTCAGCATTATTTCTATTTTACATAACAGCAAAAAAACCCAGACGGGCCAAGAGATAAAAGAACTTATCTGAAATTGCTGGTAACGTTCTAAGTAAAGACAGTGCTCTAACCATTGAAAAGTATCACCCTCACTGTTACTGTCTTTGGAACAGTGAAAATATCCGTCTAATTCTTATTTCTGAAAAGATTCAGTTGATTCTCATTAGCTGGGGAAAGTAACTACAGAAATAGACTCTTGGTAAATAATAATGCATTATGCAGAAGCAGGAGGACCATTTTTTAGAAAACAATTTTGGAAAAATGCCCTGAAGAATTTCTTCCAAATGCTGAGAAACTCATTGAAAGGTCAGTTTTTTTGTAATTTCAAAGAAATTATGTCAGTGGTACCAATGTCCAACTGATCTATTACTTACCTGTAAAACTAACAAAGAAGAAACAACAACAACAATAATAATAGTGGTGTTCAGAGCTTCTTCCAGTTGGCCAAGTTCCTTAAGTGTTACTTTTCTGCTATTCTCCCAGTTTTCAAAATGATAGTGGAAAATACTGTATATCAAAAAAAGAAACCCTGCACTCACGTACCTCACCCTCAGGCTCCAGGAAAGACCAGCCACCTTGCTCAAAGAAGCCCTCAGGGTCATCAACAATTGTCTTCATGATTTTAGTCCAGTTGAGAGACTGTACTCCTTCTGTGTACTTTAGGTCACAGGAACTGAGAGAAATGTATTATGAAGTCAAAATCAATCTTTTGATTCCAACCAACTCTAAGCTCATTCTTTTCCTCTCTTCCTTTTTTATCATAAGCACCAATTTTCCTGTTACTCACTTGGCCTTTCCTCCTACACGCTGACAATTTTCTCTCCCTCATTGACTCCACTCTTATTAGCAAGTAGTTTCAACTCAAAACCACTTTCGTGATTTTTACTTTTCAGTTCTGATCACTCATATTATGGCAACTAAGAAATAGGGATGATCTTCATAGGACTGTACTCAACTTTCCATTGCTTTCAAACTGATCACTCATATTATGGCAACTAAGAAACAGGGATGATTTTCATGGGACTGTACTCAACTTTCCATTGCTTTCCTATGTCCTGTTTATTTGATGGTAGAGTCTGAACTTTTGTTTAGTACATAAACTGCTTTATATTTAGAAGGTATTCAAATGATTTTCATCAACTGACTTGACTTTCTGTTATCTACTTCTCTCCACAAGAGCTAAATCAATTAAGATGGGTGTGTAAGAAGAGGAAAATACACACATACTCCAAAAAATGACAATAGTAATAAAATTTCACCATAAAATCTGCCTGAAAATTACTGGCATAAATCCACAAAGATAGTAGCATACACTGAAATTTTTGCTTTAAACCATGATGGTGTAATAAGGAATAGAATTATCTTCCTACCTTACACAATTAGAAAACTGGATAAAATGTGAAAACTGTTTTCAGACATTGGATAAGAAACAGCACAAAGTGATAATTTCTGAGAGAATGGAAATAAACAAAAGGTTTTGTTTTCTGTCTTGAGGCTGTGCCCAGGCTGTTGTGTGTATATATGTATGTATGTGGGGTGGGGTGGGCGGGTTTGAGAGGGCAGAGAAGACTTAATGGTTTTTCAGAGATGGAATAGCATGGCTTGGGGAGCTCTAGTGTTGCTGAGCACTGGAAGAGAGAATTATACAAGGAGAAAAGCTCTGGAGTTCTGTAGGGGGGCCAAGAATCACATCTGATTCGCACACACATGAGAAAAAGTTAACTGAAGTGGAAAGAATCATTAAAAATAGGCAGACCAAACAACCCTCAGATTTCACACAGAACTGCAAATAATTTGTATTCTACCAGTTCCAGTGGAAAGATCTCATAATAGTCCTTTGGAGGGCATCCAGTAGAGCCCTCAAAAGAGTACTGTCAGGTGCACACGTGGTTCAGTGGTAGAATGCTCACCTTCCACGTGGAAGACCTGGGTTCAAATCCTGGAGCACCACCTCCCTCCCTCCTCGCCCTAAAGAGAGTACTGTCTAAGTAGCAGGGCCAAACCAGCCCAAAAGGCTGTTCTGAACCCACACTAACAAACTTGAGAACAAGCCTTGAAAGAGCAAACAGGATCCAAATAAGTTAATAATATTCTAGAATAAAACTGCCAAATAAAAAAGAAGTAATACAATAAAAGCCAGCATCCAATAATGTAGAGTCACAATGTCTGGCAACAAATTACAAATTACCAAGTAATCAATAGAAATAGATGCAGAAAATACAAAGATGATGGCTGGGACTAGGAGACAGATATTAAAGGAGCTATTATAAATATGCTCTATATGTTTAAGAAGGTAGAGGGAAATGTGAATCTGATGAGAGAAATGAAAGATATCTGTGTAAGTAGAGTCCCAGAAATAAAAGGAGGGGATTGAGGAAATAGCAAAAATATTTAAAAAAACATATAAGTTAAAGCATTTCCTATGTGATGAAAACCATATACCCTCAAATCTAAGGTCACTGCACACCAAGCAGAATAAACACAAACACCCCATAAAGGCACCCAATAATCAAACTACTAAAAATCAGTGATAAATGGAAAATCTTAAAAACAGTCTAAGGAAGAAAGACTATGTATAGAGGAATAAAGAATGACAACAGTCATCTCATGGAAAATCCTGCAAGCCAAAAGACAATTGAGTAACATTTTTTAATTAGTGAAACACTACCTACCAACTTGGAATTCTACACCCAGCAAAAATATTTTTCTGAAATGAAACTGAAATAAACATTCTCTAGAAAACTACTGAGAGAATTTGTTACAATCTATCTTACACATCAAATTCTAAAGGAGGTTTATCAGGCAGAAAGAAAATTAAAGCAGAAAGATTGGGACTACACAATAGAACAAAGTGCTGGGTCTACAGAATTCTTACAACTTAGTAATAAGTTGTAACACAGCATTCTGACTTAAAAATGGGCAAAAAAATTTGGACACCTTATCAAAAAAGGTATAGAATGGCACATAAACATATGTAAAGATGCTCAACGTCATTAATCATCATGCAAATGCTAACTCAATCCCCAGTGAGATAGCACTGCATACTCACTATAATAAAATAAAAAACAAAAAACAACAACTTGAAATGTTGGTGAAGATGTGGAGCAACCATTAACTGCTAGTTTTCCAGCTGCTCTGGAAAACAGCTCAGCAGTTTCTTGCAAAGTTAAACATACATTTAACAATATAACCCAGCAACCCTTCTCCAAAAGGAAATGAAACTACATGTCCACATAAAGACCTATATGGAATATTTATGGTAGCCATTTTTCATAGCCCCAAATGAAAATGTCAACACAAATAAACTTGGCAAGTGTGATGATATATCCATAAATTGGAATGTAATACTGATGTATGCAGGAACTTACGATTATGCTAAGGAAGCAAAATACATTATGTATGATTCCATTTAGGGAAAATTCTAGAAGAGGCAAAATACAGTGACAGAAATGAAGGCTGGGAATGAGGGGAGGTAAGTGACTAATGAGGGAAATGAAGGAACTTTCTGGAGTGATAGAAACATTCTATATCCTGATTATACTGGTGCATACACCACTATGTACATCTGTTAAAACTTCTTATCGTAGACTTCAACTGGTGAATTTTAATGCATATAAATCATATCTCAATAATGTTGATTTTAAATAAATCCCATACATTTTTCATAATATTTGTGGTCCTACATTATCTATCTGCATGTTTCTTAGCAAAAACTTTATGGAATCTATCTATAAGTGTCTGTATATATATAAATTCTATTTCATCTTTCAGTAAAAATAGAGCACTACTAAGAAATAACCCCCCTGCTTTCTGTAAAAAAAAAATCATTAAATTAAATATGCTTTTCAGATTTGATAAATATATCAAGTAGTCAGAAAAAAATCTTAGATTTTGATTTGCATTGTATAGTATCAGGAAAGAGTGAATATGCCATACCTAAGAGACCCCAAAATTTCCAAGTTCTGGACTATAACTAAATCCAGAGGCAGTATGTACAATATACCACACTTGGTAGAAAGCAGCAGAGAGACAAAGTTTAGAATATAGGAGGTAAATGGGAGATTGCTGGCATTATTTACTTACTTCAACCATTCCTTGATGGGGTCCAGAGAGGCTACAGGAATGGCATTGATCATCGTCACTTTCTTGCTGTAGTCCTTATAGACTATTACCATATCAAAGTTCTTCAGGTGAAACTGAACCCTCTCGAAGTGAATCAGTTCCACTTCATCCAATGTTACCACAAAAGGTGGCTGTCAGAGAGAAGCTGGATTATCATCATATGAATATTTCCCCCAAAGGACAAAGCATTTTCAAATATTTTCAGGAAATAAAACACTTCACTCAGGATAATTGACCTTTTTTTTTGGTAACACTGCAGCAGTATATAACAGTATTAAGCCCCAGTAAAAGCACCTGCAAGATCAAATTCTTCCCTCAAAGAGAATAATTCAAGGAAACTATGTGAAAAACAATTAAAAGAAAAGTTAAAGAGACTATTTTAAGAATCATTTGTTCTGTGAGTTCTAAATCTAAGATAATTAAATATCAAAAATGAAAATCATGGGAATGTAAAATGGTGCAGTCACTGAGGAAAGCAATATGGATTTCCGAAGTTCCTAAGTATATATATTCCCAAAACAGTAAAAAAATGGGACTGAAACAAGCGTCCATAGATGGATGCTCATAGCACCACTATTCACAATAACCCAAAGGTGGAAACAATCCAAATGTCCATCAACAAATGAATGGATGAACAAAATGTGGTACATACACCCGACAGAATATTACTTGGCTATAAGAAGAAATGACGTTCTCAGACATGCTGTAACATGGATGAAGCTTGAAAATATTACGCGCAGTGAAATGAACATATAAGGACAAATATTGTTATGATGGCACTAAGATGAGAGATCTAAAATTAGCAAGTTCACAGAGATAGGAAGTAGATCAGAGGTAAGCAGGGGATGGGAAAAGGGGGAGATTTTTGCTTAGAGGGTAGTGTTCAGAAATTAAAAATTAAAAAACAGAATCAGAAAAAATAATTAGGATACAGGTTTCAAAATACCTACCCTCCTGCTTTCACTTCTTTAACAATTTTCTTACAATAGAAGAAATACTCACCCATTCTGTAGCATTTACTAGTGCACTACTAGTGGGCTGAAGGAGACAGGTACTCCTATAGGGAGCTCCATTAAATCTGAAAGGGAGTAAGAAACACACATTAGACAGGGCTCATCAAAAGATTAACTGCTGCTGCTACAACTGGTAACTTCTTTCATTTTCCCATTCTAAATATGGCTCCATTATACTTTATCAGAGATTTATTTCCAGAGAAAGCCGGTCAGTTTTAGCCACTTACCCAACCTTTACAAATTTTCAAGAGGATAAAGAGGATACCTCTAAGGTTATTAGTTATAAAAAACATTAGATGATATGTGAAGTTAAGTTATCACTAAAAGAAGAACAATCAATTTTTCTTATGGGCAGAACAATATACTTAAGGCCAAAAAAAAGATGAGAAATGTATGTTACCCCAAGTCCCTGAAAGGCACTTCAAATTCCAGTTCCTCCTTAGTTAGAGCCTCTACTTTCTCAATGAAATTTTTAAAGGCTGTTTTCAGTTTGTGCCTCATTTCTCGTTCCATCTGCAGAAGAAAAATTACCGATTTACTAAAGCCATCACTTTACATGTTAATAGTAATACCCCCCCAAAAATTTTTATAGTCTTTAATTCTTATAATTATGATATTAATATGGAAACATATTATAGCCATCATACAATTCACTGTAGACTTGGACGTGTAACTTAAGACTTATCCATAAGCTACTGCACTATGCCATCTTAGTGGATATTTAAGTTGCTCTGCACAGACAGGATCAGGAGTTTTTTAATAAAATATAACAACTCCTGAGCTCATATTTAGACCTCATCCTACATTGCTACCCTGTAAAATAAAATGCTAAATTTCACAGGCCTGCTCAGCATAGAGGTCATCTCGGTCATGCATATGCTGATGTTTGCCCAGGTCTGTGGTGATCTCTCCCACTTCTGTGTAGAACTGCACATCCGTATGCCGCTTCTTCCCAAACATGATGGCATTCTGAAGACATAAAGCAGAAGAACAAAAAAAAGTCAGAAAACCTAAGCTACACAATAGACAAAGAGGGACATACAATGAAAAAAACAAAACAACAAAAAAAATCTATATTGTAGAAGTACCAAAGTCAAAAAACCTAAGCTACACAATAGATAAAGAGGGACATAAATGAAAAACAAAATACAAAAAAAAAAAAATCTATATTGGAAGCACATATGTAAGTATAGTTAAACCACCCCTAGTGTCATTGAAAAAAATGATTTTTGGGAAGGTGAAGGAGTCTAAACTTTAAAAAGTACTCCTATTTGTTAGAATGGATTTTGGAGATTATAATGATTAAAAATTGTGTGTCTCAAGCAAAAAATTACTCAGAAATAGGAATATGGAGAAAAACTCACGTGTTTTAATGGTTGGTATATATCACACCAAAGGAAAACATACTTAGCACTTTCTACATGTAAGGCACTGTGGACCTCATAAACATTTTATTTTATCCTCTTAATAATTTTGCAATAGATCATTTTCTTTTCTATTCAAATTCAATACCTATTTATTTTCCCAATTTTGAAGAAAAGAAAAACAATCACCTCCTATGACAACTGTGATTAACAGGTAAGTCTGGGGCATAATCTTCCAGTTATGTTTTTTTCACTCTACTTTATGCATTTTGAGTATATTTAAGTAACAGAGCTAAGCTGCATCCCATTTTTTTTTTAATTGTGAAATATAACACAAATACAAAAAAGCAATAAATTTCACAGTACATTTTAACAAGTAGTTATAGAATAGATTTCAACATCTGGTATGGATTAGAGTTCCGCAATCTCAGGTTTATCCTTCTAGCTGCTCCAAGACACTGGAGATGAATAAAAAATAGCAATATGATTCAGTAGTCATATTCATTTGTTAAATCCTAACTTCTCTGTTATAACTCCTCCTTCTCCTTTGAGCGTTCTCCCAATCTTTAGGGATATTTGGGTTAGGCCCACTCTAACTTTTTTAATGCTGAAAAGGGGTGTCGACAACGTGGGATAGGGAGATGGAAGTGGGTGATGTTCTTGGGGATACTGGCACTTCTGGGATTCAGGACTTATTTAGCTGAAAACCATCTGAAGGTTTTAGATTTCTGAAAAGTAAACTTGGTGAGTGAAACTTTTGTAGGATCTCAGAGAGTCCTGGGTGTTCTCTAGCGTTAACAGAAATGATGTTGGCTGGAGTTTAGCAAAGGATGGCAATTAGCAATATACAGCTGAAATTTGCGTAAAGTAGCCTCCAGAACAGTCTCTTGACTCTATCTGAACTCTCTGAGCCACTGATACATTGTTTTGCACATTTCTTTCCCCTCTTTGGGTCAGGAAGGCATTGCCAAACCCATGGTGCCAGGGCCAACTCATCCCTGAGAGTCATGTGCCACATTGCCAAGAAGATTCACATCCCTGGACGTCATATCCCACACATGACGTTACAGAGAGAGGCCACATCTGAGCAACAAAAGAGGTTGTCTAGAGGTAACTCTTAGGCACAATTATAGGTAGGCTTAGCTTTCTGCTACAGAAATAAGTTTCATAAACACAAGCTTCAAGATCAGGGGCTAGGCCTATTAAGTTTGGAGTCTTTAGTGTTTGAGAGTGTCAGGGGTTTCCCAGGTGGAAAAGTTTTTTTCTCCAGTCCCTCAAGGGACTTTGCCAATACTTTTAAATTATCTGCCCAACGTACTCTGGGATGTATCCGGGTATTACATTAAGCTATACAGAATTACAAGCCCTTGTTCCCATTCTGGGCCCCATGTGTTTGGGTTGTTAAATGAACTATGACAGGTCATTTTTGTTATCACTATTTAATAGAAAAGAGGCTGAAAGAAATTAAGAATCTTACTCAAGATTAAATGGACAGTGAGTAGAAAAAGCATACCTTAAGGTGAAAGTGCAAGACAATAATCATTTCTCCATCGCAGGGCTGGAATAAAGCATGCTTGATATTATTGTACAGAATATCCACCTTATCTCCGCGAACAGATGTGAAGCGGAAACCTGGAAAAAAATATGAAGAAGCTAAGAGTCTAGCAGCACCAGTAGATAAGGTCATTGGCACTGTATCTTTACTAGCTGATTTGATAAAGTTCAGAGGGAAAACTAACACTGTACAGAGCTTTTCCTTCCTTCTAGCCATAAAGCAATGTGAGTAGAAATTTCAGTCCATATTCTTCTCATGCTATATTATCTGATCTGTCATTTCTATAAATGTGCCCCTGAAGATCGAGCTCAGGCATGTGAGAAATCATCCATACCATTGACATGGGCTTCCAATGAGCCTTGCATCCTCTTCTGGGCAATGTTTGGGCGAATGTACAGGTCTTTCAGTTTCGGATTACTCCGGTTAAGATTAATAACTAGTGAGTCTTGTTTCACAATGCCCTGAGAGAAAGAATATTAATGTAAACATTGAGAGACTATAACTGTGAATCCTTATGTCCCAAAAGGACATACAACTGTTCTTTTCAACAAAGGTGCTTTGTCTGTATTGAGGCTTACCTCTTTTTCTTTCTCTTCTGCTTCCCGGGTTTTATAACGTTTTTGTACTTCTTTTATAATTCGGAAAGCATTCTGAAGGTTCAGTGCTGGTACTGTCTGTTCTCCAGGTGCTTTCATATTTGAAGCTCGGTATGTACTACAGAAAAGAGGAAACAGAAATTTCTTTATCAGACCAAGTAACCTATGTACCCATTACTATAAAATAGTATCCCCAAATTATCCCACTCCACATCATGAAGGGAACAGAATCCACTGTGGCACATGTTTTCCTGTTTGAAGATTCTATTGCAAAATGTTTAGTAAGCGTAAAATATTTTCACAAAGTTTCTAAATTAGTTTCCATTCTCAAAATAGTACAAAAGTCAACAAGGTGATCCTAAACAAGTACCACTGAGAGAAGCTTTGCAACACAGAGAATGAAATGCTTCTGAGGGTGCCATTTCAGCCAGAAGGGATTTGGGGGTGGTTATTTTCCTGGGGACTCACATTTCCTTAACAAAAGTGGCTTCTGGGTTAGGAAAGATGTTGCCCTCATTCCTCCCAAGAGCACTGCCTGGGCAATAGAAGTTGATTCGCAAGTATGTGTAGTCTCCTTCCACAGACATACTTATATTCTGTTCAAAGAAAAGAAAAAAATAATTTAAAAAAAAAAGGGTATTTTTCCTTAAGAAAGATTAGTAGTTATAGAGTTGATAAAATGAAAGTATGAGTTAGGAGTTGACTAACTTAAAGTTGGCATGCAAGCCTTAATCTAAATCTAACACACTTCATTTTTAGCTCATCTTCTTTTATGACCCAATGCCTGTTTCCCAAAAGAATTACAGAATTTTCATGGTACTCTGTACCATATGTACAACTACAGATGAAATAATACTTAAATAAAGTTCAAGAGAGAACAGAAAATTATGTTTCCAGAATAGAACATTAAGCTTTCTAGAAAGTGAATAATGGAAGGGGAAGAAGTATGATTCAAGAAATTATGGGGAGAAGGAGAAGGCTGTAAAGTGAGAAAGACAAAGTCTGAAGGGGCAGAGTGTGAAAGAGGATGAAGGCAGAACATAAATATTAAGGTAAACACAATTAAGTTTATGAAAAAATTGGGATGAAATCTGATTCAATGAATGTGAGTACCTTTATTGTGGCAATGTGAAAAGGTGTCGCAATGCCAAACACTGGCATTATTACAGTCTCATATTTCTTGTCAATATAGATCTTCATTTCCCGAATATGTGGTTCCTTAGGCATCAGAGATGGGTTTTTATAGGATACATTAGATTTTCGAGCTCTGGAGTAGGAGGAAAAAACCTCTCAGCCACAACCCTAAGACATTCTCTCTGCTCAATATAAAGCCTTATACTTCTTTCAGCCACAACCCTAATCTCACAGTTCAATATAAAACCTTACTTCTGAATCTGCTGCTCTCCCTTTTGTTCGGTCAATCGTCTCTTTGCTTCTTCATTGAGTTGAGCTGCCAGTTCTTTTTGATGTGCTCTTCGCTTTTCTTCTGCAGTCATCTCATTCTAGTGAAGGGAAAACCCAAGTGATCAGAAGATGTAAATCATGACAGCTATGAAATCAATGTAATTTAAAACAGGGAACTCACTCGTGTTCTTTCTGTAAGCAATGCTGCCCGAGAACCTCTTCCTAAAAGGTCCTCAGCCTCATCCTTCTCCTCCTCCTCTTCTTCCTCATCCTCATTCTATGGGGAAAAGTTGTAATCAGAAAATTAAGTTGTAATGTTTAAGCCAGCATTGTTTAACTTCTTCACCATACTGAACTTCCTATATCACTCAATGTCTTCTTCCTAGGTTCTCTTACCTTTAAAAAAATCCCCACATTCTTCACTTTTTTCTTCACAGAAGTGAGAACAGTAGCTGGGCCATCCTAGAATAAAAGGGAAAACGCAAACATATATAAGAGATTTTAAATGAAAGCACTTTCATTTCTACCCTAGTATATACAGCTGGGCAATTCTTTCAATCTTCTGATACTAAACTCTTTGAAAATGAATAAAAACAGTTTTTATTCTCCCAACCTCTCATTAGAAAGAATAATCTGGGAGGCAACATTGGGCTACGGTTAAGAATACAGGCTTACTTTGAATTCCAGCTCAGTTACAGTCTAGCTGTGTGACATGTGGCAAGTTATTTAAATCCCTGTGCAGCCATTTCTGTACCTATAGAATGGGGACAATAAGAGTATCTATACTTCATATGACTATTGTAAGGATTACATGAGATAATGCATAAATATGCTCAGCATAGAATAAAAACACTGAAATACCTGCTATTATTTAATACTAATCAATTATTGCCAAGTGAAAGCCAGTTACAAAAGGCAATACACTGGGGTGGGCCATGGTGGCTCAGCAGGCAAGAACGCTTGCCTGCCATGCCCGAGGACCCGGGTTTGATTCCCGGTGCCTGCCCATGTAAAAGAAAAAATGGCGATACACTGTATGGTTTCACTTAAATGAAATGTTTAGAGTAGGCAAATTCCTAAATAGAAGTTGGATTAATGGTAGCCTAGGGGGTGAGAAGATTGGGGGCAAAAGGGAAATGACTGCTAAGGGTGTGAGATTTCTATCTGGTGTGTTGAAAGTGTTCTAAAATTAGGTCGTGATGACGGTTGCACAACTCCAAATCACTGAATTACACATTTTAAATGGATGAACTGTATGGTTTGTAAATTATATTCCCATAAAGTTGTAAAAAAAAAAAAAAATCAACTCCATTACTAGAATCAATTCCTGATATTATCATTATCAAGATCGAGTTACAACATGATAAGCAGCTTGGTTCAAATCATTCCCCGCACCTGGACTAGCCATATTAGGTCAGTCTGTCACATGGACAAAGACAAGAAAACAGGATTAAGGTCCAAAATGTGCCTCAAAAGTCAATTTATGAACACTCAATTTAGGAGGCAATACACACCTCATCCACAAGTACTGTGTCACCAATGAATAGGGCATAAGTTTTCTCTTCTGGTTTCTTTCCCTCCTTGTGAGTAAGGTCTGAGAATCCCAAATTAATGCTGAAAACCATCCCTAAAAAAAAGCAAAAGAGGGATCAGTCTATGGTTGTGAAAGGATGCAAAGTTGTAAGATTTTATGCAAAAATAAAGAGGAAGCTAAAGAAAATCACTCAGTAAGTATTTTGCAATTGCATGCACAAAAAATTTACCTTTCTTCAGTTTGTACTGATTTTTACTATTGATTACTAGAGAACCTTCACGGAATTCAATTCCCATTCCAAACCTGAAAAGAAATGAAGAAAAACTTCATTAACAGGACAAAAGATCTCTAATTGGGCCAAGTGTAATGTATTCTACTTCAATTTTCAAGAGTAAGAGAGGCAAAAAATTTTTTTGTGCTTATGAGCTAAGAAACAGGATTCAAAGACAGTCTTTGGGCTCTTAATATGTTGATTAACCCCATGTTGAAAAATAACTTTCTCATTAAGTATCTCTCTCTTAATAGTTAGGCTATTAAGTTGTCTATTTTAGCTTAATCACCCACATTTAAATTTTGATCTTCTATCAGGAAATCAAGTTAAGTTTTCCTATGAATAGACACTTTTCCTATGAACAACAGGTGGTGTTAAAGGGTACACAACCTTAAAATAGTTATAACTGAATTGAAAGGCAATTTTTAGGGGCAAGTTGATAACTACATCCAAAGCCAATTGGGGCAAGACTTTGTATAGGTCAACATATTTTTTTGTTCACCACAGAAGTCCAGAAAGAAACTATTTACTCCAGATTAGTTTCACTGAAGGAAACTGCCTACAGATAAATTTCCAAAAATGTCCTTTGTCTGAAAGATATTATTAGATATTTAGGTGTTTAATGCTCAAAACATTAAAAAGACATTAGCTTAAACACCAAAAGTTTTTTTTTTTTAAATAAGGTGTCTCAGAGTATTTAATTTGCAAATGTAAGCTCAGATGTTTTAAGAGAGGAAATTAGTACATGCGTTGTTGCCTAAATAATTTGATCTTAGAACATTTACTGGCGTTTTTACATAATGCTGGCATAGAAATATCTCCATCCCAACCCTGGAACAGAACTAAAATCTTTCTCGGGATAACACTATGTGCTAGGCATATAATAAGTTTTTTAATCTATACATGTTAGTTGAACCAATCAACTGATTTAAGAATATTTCTCTTGACCATTGTCAGGCATGGAAATTGACTTGGAGTGACAACGCACATCATAACATCTTACCCTAGGTTTTTGGTAACTTTATTCAGCAGCTCTGGCTTCTGTTTTTTAACCATGTCCATAACAGCATTATACACATCACAAATCTTCACACCTAATAAGTCAGAAAGGGACATTAAATTATTTTTCAGAGAAAACAAAAAAGGACACTTTTTAAATAAAAAATGTTTTTCCCCAGTTAAGTCCCTAATACAGTGTTTCTCAAAGTGTAAACTAGAGAATGCAGAGTTTGGGGTAGTGGAGACCAGAAATTTTGTTTTTATTAAAAAAAAAAAAAACAACAACTCAGACCAGCCATTCTTAATTACACTGACCCAAAGGTATTGTGAAACACCAGCTGGTGTCAGTGAAGAATTTTTTAGGAGTTGGATAAATGGTATCACATTAAAGGCATACAACTTTTGAAGAACAGAACCACTAAAAGGTTGAATTCCTGTCAGAAGGACTCTGGCATTTTTCAAGATCTAAGTTACGAATGAATATTTTAAGTTAGAATAGTCTAGATATGGTGGCCTCAGAGGGTTCCTTATCCTCATTAAACTAAACATGACTGTAATTTCCAACAAAATATCTCAAGAAATATTGCTTAGAAATATTGTGGAGGAATGGTGGCTAGAAACTCTGGGCTACCCGGATGGGCTTATAGAGTAGAGTGATTTAAGGGTGGTAAGCATAATGTCCCATTTAACTAGTTGGTAATACACAATCTTAAGGCAAAAGGAGTCAGGCACTCTGGTTTCTTTCGAAACAATGAGCTTCTTGCTTATTAAAGTTGTTACTAGTTCTGTTCTCATACTAATAGTCTTTTTAAGTCTTAGTATCCATTCAATGTAGGATTAATATTATACATGTTGTTGGTGGAGATACCAGCACTCAGAACTTTCCAAACTAAAGAAGAGTCATAAGGCTGAGGCATTTTATAAAGATCTAGTCACATGGGTCTAACGAGTCATAAAGGCTTTTTTAAAAATCAGCACAAACCAGAAAATCAGATCGTTCATGCTTGAAAGAAAAGCGGATTCAAGAACTAAGTGTTAGGATGATTCAAGGTTAGTAAAGTCTAATTCTATTTATATTAGAAGAGCCTCAGGGATATAAATTCAAGTAAACACTAATGACATTTTTGTTATATTATCTCCAAACCTTTTCTAAGGCACCTCACCATGTCTTAATTCCTTCAGCAGCTCCTCCTGAAGTTGAAGCAAAAAGTTGTAATTCTCTTGAACTTCCTGAGAAGGATCAACCATTAAGGTGCGAACAAGGTTGGAACAGTAAGATTTGAAGCGAATACCCATGGCACAAGTGATGGCCCCAAAATGCATGTGATTTTTGTCACTAGAGACCAAAAGAAGAATGCATGTCATTATCAAACCAGCAAAGCCCACAGCACTACTGGCACATGACAACTGTAACCATTACCTTTCCCTACTCTATCTCAAAGCTAAAGTTGAATAAGAACTTAAACTTCTTTTTAGTTTCAGCCTCTCTCTCGAAACCAACCTAGCAGATAAATTCACTGCCCAATCTCCCACCCTTCCAGGTGGGATCAAATATTACTTTTGTAATAGAAAAGAGACAATACCTGGACTGAGTCAAAGGAAAAAATAGTCTTAAGGTAGAAATGCTCTCTTTGTGATGTTCTGAAACCCTTATACTTACCTCACCACACTGAACTTGAGATTATAGTTGCCACCACTCTGGATGATAGGAGGATAACACATTTCCACAGTAGAAGGGTCTGCACCAGCTAGGTACTTCTTCTCTTCAATGGCCTTTTCCACAGACTCAGCGAGTTTACTGTGTCTAACTTTCTATAAGGGTACCCAGAAATAAAATAACATTTACTAAAGATGGCAAGGAGGCGTCTTAGGATTTTCGATATAATCAATTGAAGAGAACATATATCCTGCTATCATTTAGATGATATAAAAGTCTTCTACCTTAGAAGACAATATTCTGATATACATGCAAAGCAAATTTAGAGAACTCTAAATTTAGAGAACATATGGAATTCATAGCTATTCAAGGAATTCTTAAATCAAATATTGGGTAACCTCAAGAAATCACAGTGCAGGTTTATAGTTATTTTGAAAGACAGATGGCACAATTACAAAAAACCCATGAAGGGTTCATTTCAAAGGAAGCTAAACATGCAGCAAAAAAACGATGCATTGGACTTATTTTTGCTTTATTAAAGCCTCTCCCCTCTTCATTTACCTCATCTGCATCAACTATTTCCATGACTCTTTCCTTGAAGAATTTGTTGAAGACCTCAGAAGTGATGCTGGCTGCTTTCTTCATTAGGTTGAGCTCCCCATCCTCCTTTACAGCGATGGTGTACGCTACAACCGCACTGATATCTATCTGTAGTCAAAGTGATAGGAATTTCTAACATGCAAATACAGAATTGCTAAAGAAATCTCCCAATTTAAATACTAGCTGTGGTATTTGATTACTTGGCAAACTATTAATTAGTAGTTTGCTGAATAATCAAATATTCTCTTCTTGGACTGAATAAATACTTGAAATAGCTCTCTGCCAGATCATTGTGTATGTTTTCAGAGGCATTAAGCTAATGTACCCTTCGCAATGTAACTGCCCAGCTCTAGAGGTTCTAAAGACTAAAGAAGGAAGAAAGACAAGCAGGGAAAAAGGAATAAAAATGAAAAAATTATTTTGGATATGTTTCCCTCTGAAATAGTTGAAGTATCTCATGCATGCTTTATTCCTGACTGAAAAGTATAAGTAGCTTACTGCTCAGCCAAAGACAATGAAAAATGGAAACACAAATGAATATATGTTTTTTCAGGAATATTATTTTCTAAGGAATATAGGCAAAACTTCTGTCTTCTCAACTCCTAATGTAAGTTTTCTTACTTTGTCAAAGCCTTCTTTGTTAAGGCAGTCATTCCAGCTCTTCATAAATTCTCCAGGGAATTTGTCTTTGCTGAACACTCCAATCTTTTTGCCATTCTTGCTCTCTTTAATGGCTTCAATCATTTTGTCAAAGCTGCTCTTATTACTTTCATTCTAACAGCGGTAAAAAGAAAAGGCATTGGTTAATTAGTTGTAGAATTAGACATCTGTGTTCCGCTAGTAATAGAGAATATTCTAAACTTTACTGGAAGAATAAATCTTTTCCCTACTTATTTAAGGTAGACTGTAACACACCAAAAATTTTCATCAAATTTCTTTGGATACTGTTACATACTTAGGTGAAAAGTGTTAACGTTAACGAGACTAGGGATCCAAGATGGCGTCTTAGTAAGGTACATGAGTCTTAGTTCCTCCGACTCCAAATCAACTAATAGGTGAACAGAAACAGTACAAAACAACTCCCGGGGCTACAGCAGGGAATGGACACACAGCGTAACCAAGTCTGGGCTGGCTAGTCTGACTGCGAAACTCAGCTGCGGGCTGGCTGAGAGACTCGGAGAGACAAGCTTCCCAGCCAAGGCGGCCGGCGCCACACTTTTGCGGGCGGCTTCGAGTTCGCAACTACAAGTCTCGGATCAGAGGGCTATCCAAAGTCTGGGCTGGCAAGTCTGATTGCGAGACTTGGCTGCGGCGAGACCCCCGAGCGGCCGCAGCTGCGGCGGTCCGAGCTAATCCCTCCCTCCTTCCCGGGCCGGCTGAGAGTATCGGAGAAGTAAGTTCCCCAAGCCGAGGCAGGCGGCGCCCTTCTTTTGCGGGCGGCTTCGAGTCTCGGCTTTAAGTCCGCGGCTACGAGTCCCGGATCAGAGGGCTATCCAAAGTCTGGGCTGGCTAGACTGACTGCGAGACTCGGCTGCAGTGAGACCCCCGAGCGGCGTGCGAACTCCCGATCAGTGGCAGCTGCGGTGGTCCGAGCTACTCCCTCCCCCCTTTCCGGGCCGGCTGAGAGTATTGGAGAAGCAAGTTTCCCAAGCCGAGGCAGGTGGCACCCCTCTTTTGCGGGAGGCTTCGAGTCCGCGGATACGAGTCTCAGATAGGAGGGCTATCCAAGCCGCGGAAGCCCCCCCCCCCCCCACGGGAGGCTTCCTGGTCCGGTGGGGAATCCCCCAGGCCCACTGCGGCCCGCAACCAGCCACAGGGTCCCCTCAAGCCGCGCAGCTGACGCCCCCACCACGCGCGGCCCCTGAACCAACGGAGAGATTTGGATCCGAAAGCCCCAGGCCACGGAGATCGGTGACTGGGGGAGACCCATTCCAAACACTTGAGACAAACGTGTGCCAAGTGCGCCACGTACTGGGCAAGATAAGAAAAACAGATCCCAGAGATTTCACAGAAAAATCTTACAACCTTGCTGGGTCCAACACCCAGAGAAATCTGAATAAATGCCCAGACGCCAGCAGCAGAAGATAACTGTCCACGCTCAAAAGATTGAGAATATGGCCCAGTCAAAGGAACAAACCAATAGCTCAAATGAGACACAAGAGCTGAGACAACTAATCCTGAATATACGAACAGAAATGGAAAACCTCTTCAAAAATGAAATCGATAAATTGAGGGAGGACTTGAAGAGGACATGGGCTGAACATAAAGAAGAAATAGAAAAACTGAAAAAACAAATCGCAGAACTTATGGAAGTGAAGGATAAAGTAGCAAACAGAGAAAAAATAATGGATAGTTACAATGATAGATTTAAAGAGACAGAAGATAGAATTAGTGAGTTGGAGGATGGAACATCTGAATTCCAAAAAGAAACAGAAACTATAGGGAAAAGAATGGAGAAATTTGAACAGGGTATCAGGGAACTCAAGGACAATATGAACTGCACAAATATACGTGTTGTGGGTGTCCCAGAAGGAGAAGAGAAGGGAAAAGGAGGAGAAAAACTAATGGAAGAAATTTTCACTGAAAATTTCCCAAGTCTTATGAAAGACCTAAAATTACAGATCCAAGAAGTGCAGCGCACCCCAAAGAGATTAGACCCAAATAGGCGTTCTCCAAGACACTTACTAGTTAGAATGTCAGAGGTCAATGAGAAAGAGAGGATCTTGAAAGTAGCAAGAGAAAAACAATCCATCACATACAAGGGAAACCCAATAAGACTATGTGTAGATTTCTCAGCAGAAACCATGGAAGCTAGAAGACAGTGGGATGATATATTTAAAATACTAAAAGAGAAAAACTGCCAACCAAGACTCCTATATCCAGCAAAACTATCCTTCAAAAATGAGGGAGAAATTAAAACATTCTCAGACAAAAAGTCACTGAAAGAATTCGTGACCAAGAGACCAGCTCTGCAAGAAATACTAAAGGGAGCATTAGAGTCAGATACAAAAAGACAGAAGAGAGAGATATGGAAAAGAGTGTAGAAAGAAGGAAAATCAGATATGATATACATAATACAAAAGGCAAAATGTTAGAGGAAAATATTATCCAAACAGTAATAACACTAAATGTCAATGGACTGAATTCCCCAATCAAAAGACATAGATTGGCAGAATGGATTAAAAAACAGGATCCTTCTATATGCTGTCTACAGGAAACACATCTTAGACCCAAAGATAAACATAGGTTGAAAGTGAAAGGTTGGGAAAAGATATTTCATGCAAATAACAACCAGAAAAGAGCAGGAGTGGCTATACTAATATCCAACAAATTAGACTTCAAATGTAAAGCAGTTAAAAGAGACAAAGAAGGACACTATATACTAATAAAAGGAACAATTAAACAAGAAGACATAACAATCATAAATATTTACGCACCGAACCAGAATGCCCCAAAATACGTGAGGAATACAATGCAAACACTGAAAAGGGAAATAGACTCATATACTATAATAGTTGGAGACTTCAACTCACCACTCTCATCAAGGGACAGAACATCTAGACAGAAGATCAACAAAGAAATAGAGAATCTGAATATTACTATAAATGAACTAGACTTAATAGACATTTATAGGACATTACATCCCACAACAGCAGGATACACCTTTTTCTCAAGTGCTCATGGATCATTCTCAAAAATAGACCATATGCTGGGTCACAAAGCAAGTCTTAACAAATTTAAAAAGATTGAAATCTTACACAACACTTTCTCGGACCATAAAGGAATGATGTTGGAAATCAATAATAGGCAGAGTGCCAGAAAATTCACAAATACGTGGAGGCTCAACAACACACTCCTAAACAACGACTGGGTCAAAGAAGAAATTGCTAGAGAAATTAGCAAATACCTCGAGGCGAATGAAAATGAAAACACAACATATCAAAACTTATGGGACGCAGCAAAGGCAGTGCTAAGAGGGAAATTTATTGCTCTAAATGCCTATATCAGAAAAGAAGAAAAGGCAAAAATTCAGGAATTAACTATCCATTTGGAAGAACTGGAGAAAGAACAGCAAGCTAACCCCAAAGCAAGCAAAAGGAAAGAAATAACAAAGATTAGAGCACAAATAAATGAAATTGAAAACATGAAAACAATAGAGAAAATCAATAAGGCCAGAAGTTGGTTCTATGAGAAAATCAATAAGATTGATGGGCCCTTAGCAAGATTGACAAAAAGAAGAAGAGAGAGGATGCAAATAAATAAGATCAGAAATGGAAGAGGAGACATAACTACTGACCTCACAGAAATAAAGGAGGTAATAACAAGATACTATGAACAACTTTACGCTAATAAATACGACAATTTAGAGGAAATGGACGGGTTCCTGGAAAGACATGAACAACCAACTTTGACTCAAGAAGAGATAGATGATCTCAACAAACCAATCACAAGTAAAGAAATCGAAGCAGTCATTCAAAAGCTTCCTAAAAAGAAAAGTCCAGGACCAGACGGCTTCACATGTGAATTCTATCAAACATTCCAGAAAGAATTAGTACCAACTCTCCTCAAACTCTTCAAAAAAATCGAAGTGGAGGGAAAACTACCTAACTCATTCTATGAAGCCAACATTACCCTCATACCAAAACCAGGCAAAGATATTACAAGAAAAGAAAACTACAGGCCGATCTCTCTAATGAATATTGATGCAAAAATCCTCAATAAAATTCTAGCAAATCGTATCCAACAACACATTAAAAGAATTATTCATCATGACCAAGTAGGATTCATCCCAGGTATGCAAGGATGGTTCAACATAAGAAAATCAATTAATGTAATACACCATATCAACAAATTAAAGCAGAAAAATCACATGATCATCTCAATTGATGCAGAGAAGGCATTTGACAAGATTCAACATCCTTTCCTGCTGAAAACACTTCAAAGGATAGGAATACAAGGGAACTTCCTTAAAATGATAGAGGGAATATATGAAAAACCCACAGCTAATATCATCCTTAATGGGGAAAAATTGAAAACGTTCCCCCTAAGATCAGGAACAAGACAAGGATGTCCACTATCACCACTATTATTCAACATTGTGTTGGAGGTTCTAGCCAGAGCAATTAGACAAGAAAAAGAAATACAAGGCATCAAAATTGGAAAGGAAGAAGTAAAACTATCACTGTTTGCAGACGATATGATACTATACGTCGAAAACCCGGAAAAATCCACAACAAAACTACTAGAGCTAATAAATGAGTACAACAAAGTAGCAGGTTACAAGATCAACATTCAAAAATCTGTAGCATTTCTATACACTAGCAATGAACAAGCGGAGGGGGAAATCAAGAAACGAATCCCATTTCCAATTGCAACTAAAAGAATAAAATACCTAGGAATAAATTTAACTAAAGAGACAAAAGACCTATACAAAGAAAACTACAAAAAACTGCTAAAAGAAATCACAGAAGATCTAAACAGATGGAAGGGCATACCGTGTTCATGGATTGGAAGACTAAATATAGTTAAGATGTCAATCCTACCTAAATTGATTTACAGATTCAATGCAATACCAATCAAAATCCCAACAACTTATTTTTCAGAAATAGAAAAACCAATAAGCAAATTTATCTGGAAGGGCAGGGTGCCCCGAATTGCTAAAAACATCTTGAGGAAAAAAAACGAAGCTGGAGGTCTTGCACTGCCTGACTTTAAGGCATATTATGAAGCCACAGTGGTCAAAACAGCATGGTATTGGCATAAAGATAGATACATCGACCAATGGAATCGAATAGAGTGCTCAGATATAGACCCTCTCATCTATGGTCATTTGATCTTTGATAAGGGAGTCAAGCCAACTCACCTGGGACAGAACAGTCTCTTCAATAAATGGTGCCTAGAGAACTGGATATCCATATGCAAAAGAATGAAAGAAGACCCATATCTCACACCCTATACAAAAGTTAACTCAAAATGGATCAAAGATCTAAACATTAGGTCTAAGACCATAGAACAGTTAGAGGAAAATGTAGGGAGATATCTTATGAATCTTACAATTGGAGGCGGTTTTATGGACCTTACACCTAAAGCAAGAGCACTGAAGAAGGAAATAAATAAATGGGAACTCCTCAAAATTAAACACTTTTGTGCATCAAAGAACTTCATCAAGAAAGTAGAAAGACAGCCTACACAATGGGAATCAATATTTGGAAACGACATATCAGATAAAGGTCTAGTATCCAGAATTTATAATGAGATTGTTCAACTCAACAACAAAAAGATAGCCAACCCAATTACAAAATGGGAAAAAGACTTGAATAGACACCTCTCAGAGGAGGAAATACAAATGGCCAAAAGACACATGAAGAGATGCTCAATGTCCCTGGCCATTAGAGAAATGCAAATCAAAACCACAATGAGATATCATCTCACACCCACCAGAATGGCCATTATCAACAAAACAGAAAATGACAAGTGCTGGAGAGGATGCGGAGAAAGAGGCACACTTATCCACTGTTGGTGGGAATGTCAAATGGTGCAACCACTGTGGAAAGCAGTTTGGCGGTTCCTCAAAAAGCTGAATATAGAATTGCCATACGATCCAGCAATACCATTGCTGGGAATCTACTCAAAGGAATTAAGGGCAAAAACTCAAACAGACATTTGCACACCAATGTTTATAGCAGCGTTATTTACAATTGCAAAGAGTTGGAAACAGCCAAAATGTCCATCAACAGACGAGTGGCTAAACAAACTGTGGTATATACGTACGATGGAATATTATGCAGCGTTAAGACAGGATAAACTTATGAAGCATGTAATAACATGGATGGACCTAGAAAACATTATGCTGAGTGAGTCTAGCCAAAAGCTAAAAGACAAATACTGTATGGTCCCAATGATGTGAATCGACACTCGAGAATAAACTTGGAATATGTCATTGGTAACAGAGTTCAGCAGGAGTTAGAAACAGGGTAAGATAATGGGTAATCGGAGCTGATGGAATACAGACGGTGCAATAGGACTAGATACAAAAACTCAAAAATGGACAGTACAATAATACCTAATTGTAAAGTAATCATGTTAAAATACTGAACGAAGCTGCATCCGAGCTATAGGTTTTTGTTTTGTTTTGTTTTGTTTGTTTTGTTCTTATTATTATTACTTTTATTTTTTTTCTCTATATTAACATTCTATATCTTTTTCGGTTGTATTGCTAGTTCTTCTAAACCGATGCAAATGTACTAAGAAACGATGATCATGCATCTACGTGATGATGTTAAGAATTACTGATTGCATATGTAGAATGGTATGACGTCTAAAAAAAAAAAAAAATGGTCAGCACAATACTGCCTAATTGTAATGTAATTATCTTGGAACGCTGAATGAAGCTGCATCTGATCTATAGTTTTTTTTTTGTTTGTTTTTTTTCTCATATATTTTTGTACTTTTTATTTTTATTTGTGTTTTCTCTGTGTTATCACTTTATTTCTTTTTCTGTTGTAGTGCTATTTCTTTCTCTAAATCGATGCATATGTACTGAGAAATGATGACCATACACCTATGTGATGATATTAAGAATTACTGATTGCATATGTAGAATGGATTGATTTCTATTGTTGTGTTAGTTAATTTTTTTAATTAATAAAAAAAAAAGAAAAACATAAAAAAAATAAAAAGTTGTATAAAGCACAGGCCACGGTGGCTCAGCAGGCAGAGTTCTTGCCTGCCATGTCAAAGACCCGAGTTTGATTTCTGGTGACTGCCCATGCAAAAAAAAAAAAAAAGTTGAATAAAAATATTATGTCAGTGTAGCTGCTTGTTGAAGTGTGCTTTGAAAATTAAATAAAAATAAAACTTTAAAAAGCCAAAAAAAAAAAAAAAGTTAACGAGACTATTCTTTTTTTTCAGGAACAGCTAAGACACTTAAATGCATAGATGAACAACGTTGTGACAGAAAATACTGTTCATCCCTGGGTTTAAATATAACAAGATCACAACTGATAAAAACTGGAAGTAAGGCATGACTAGGTTTCCTTAAGAATTCCAATTAAGGTTATTAAGGTTATTCTAATTAAGGCTCTTAGGTAGGGGAAAAAAGGGTCAGTGTTGAAACAGACAGTTAAATTCAATAGAATTCCAGAGCCCCTTTGTTTTGCTGCATAACTGATAAGGTTACTGAACTCTTTTCTTCCTAACTAACAATGAAGATGCAATATAACTTTGTAAATATAACCAGAGCCTGCTAAAACCTTCTCCTTGAATTCTTTGAAACTACTATAACACGTTTTTGTTGATCATTTTAATACTTCCTTCACATTTATGTCATTCTTTATTAGTCCTTACCTTTTCTCGTATCAGCAATGTGATGGCAGGGGCTCCATTAGCATTTTCATTGCCCTTAGTATTGGCAATTTGTTTCAAAAACTCCACTTTTTTCTTACTGGCCATAAAGATGATTTTTTCATCACAGAAGACCATGATGGTATCAGTTAGTTCATAACCAAAGAGCCATGTCTATGGAACAAGACAATAGTTGAATAGTTTTACAAATAAAAAATTAATGGACTCACACAGAAATATTTACAGATATCTGGGATTTGCTTCAAAATAATCTGGGGTGGGAGAGTCTGGGTATGGATATAAATGAAACTGGATTAGTGAGGAGTTGATAATTTATTGGAACTAGATAACAGGTACATGGGTATTTGTTATATTATTCATCTACCTTGATATGCTTGAAATATTGCATAATAAAATCCATAATAATCATTTGGATAATTTGTGTTTATAGGAACTACATCACTTCTTAGTAGAACAGAAATACAGAAAACAAAGGATGGAATAACACTTCAGGAAACTGGGCATTCTATCTCTCCAGGGACTGCTAGTCATCTCCCAATTATTCATTTCTCTCTTCTTTCTCAAAAAGACTCAAGATTTTTACCTAGGGTCAGCTAAAAATTTTTGTCCAATAAGACACAGGTGAAAGTATTGTATGGGACCTCAAGCAAGTCTCCTTAAAAAGGAAGGAGGCTAACAATTTTTTTCCCTTTCTCCATCTTTTTTCTTGGATTGCAGATGGAATGGCTGAACTTATTGAAGCTGCCATTTTGTACCATCAGCACAAGTATAAACTTAGAAGAAGTCTGGGTTCCTGAAGATCAAATAGGAGAAAAATAAGTATTTTGTTTAGACCACAGTTATTTAGTTTTTTCTGCTATATATAGCTAAATCTATCCTAATTGATACACTACTTTTTTTTCTTATGTTCTAAATCAGAGCTGTTCAACAGTATGTCCTGATAATGGAAATGCTCTACCATATCTGCTCTATCCAATATGGCAGCAACTATTTACTCATGGCTAAATTCCTGATACAGGGCTAGTAGGATTGAGAAACTGAGTTCTTAAAAATAGTTAGTGGCTACTGTATTGGGCAATGCAGTAAATGGTTCAATGACTCTTAAGGGCTATAAATAACTATAAAGCTCTCACCTGTAAGGCAGTTGATTTGGCATAAACAATTTCTTCATCAACACCCACTGATACAACAATGGCGTCAATGTTGGCATACTCATCTTCTCCTTTCTGAAAAGTAAAGAGCAGGTAATTTAGTCAGTTTCTTTTTACAATGGCAAACAGGAATGCAGATTGCAGTATTTACCCACATATGTAGTAACTTCTTCTAACAGATGTTCCAAGTTTATTGTACATGTTTTCTGGGCAACCTCACTGTTATTAGTTACTCTTTTTTAAAAAAAAAAAAAAAGAAAGAAAAAACCAAATGATCTCTACTGAGATCATTCACCACATAATTAACCCATTTAAAGTATACAATTCAAGGTTTTTTTACTATATTCAGAGTTGGGCAACCATTACCACAATCTAATTTTAAAACATCTCATCACCCCTAAAAGAGACCTTATGCCCACTACAAGTCCTTCCTCATCGTGACCACCCCCTTCTCCACATCAGCTCTATACAATCACTAACCTACTGTCTTTTGTCTATTCTGGACATTTCATATAAATGGAATAATACAATATATGACCTTTTCAGTTTGGCTTCTTTCATGAGAATGATGCTTTCAAGGCTCATCCACACTGGAACATGTATCAGTACTTCACTTCTTTTTACTGTGAAACAATATTCCATTGTATGAATATAGCACATTTTATCCATTTATTTGTCGATGAACATTTGGACTGTTTCCCCCTTTTGGCTATTATGAATAATGCTGCAATGAATATTCATGTATAAATTTTTGCATGGACATACAGGTTTTCATTTTTCTTGAGTATAAATCTAGGAATGAAGTTGTTAGGACACATGCTGACTATGTTTAACCTTTTCAGGAACTGTAAAATTCTTTTCCAAAGTGGTTACACCATTTTACATTTCCAAAGCTAGATACGAAGGTTCCAATTTCTCTATATCCTTGTCAACACTTATTATTTTTTGAAACAGTCACACTAATAACTGTGAAATATTAACTCCTTGTGAGGTTTTTTTCCCCTGTGATTTTGATATGTATTTCTCTGATGATTAGATCATGCTGGGAAACTTTTCATGATCTTCTGTATATCTTCTTTTGAGGACTATTCATTAAAATCCTTTTAATTTTACTGAGTTGTAAGTTATATTCTAAATATATTCTGGATATAAATCCCTTATCAATATGATTTGCAAATATTTTCTCCAATTCTGTGGGTTGTCTTTTCATTTTCTTTATGGTATCCTTTGAAGCAAAAACGTTTTTAAATTTGATGAAGTCCAATTTTTATATTGTGCTTTTGTTGTCATATCTAAGAAGACTGCCTAACCCAAGGTCATGAAGATTTACTCCTGCCAGAGTTTTAATATTAGCTCTTAACATTTAAATCTATGATTTATTTTGAGGAAATTTTGTTTATGGTGTAAGGAAGGGGCCCAATTTTATTCTTTTGCTTATGGATATCCAGTTGTCCCAGCATCATTTGTTAAAAATGCTATTCTTTCCCCCATTCAATTTTCCTGGCACCCTTGTCAAAAATCAATTGACTGTAAACAGAAGGGTTTATTGCTGGGACCCTCAATTCAATTCCATGGGCCTATATATGTCTTTCCTTATACCAGTACTACACTCTCCTGATTACTATAGCTTTGTAGTTAAGTTTTGAAATCAGGAAATGTGAGTCTTCCAACCACTTGCTACTCTTGGACAACTCTTTAAGACCAAAGATCTTATGATTCCAGGCTATAAAGTCAAATCTCTGGATTCCTCTATAAAGTTGAGAAAAACATCTAATAAGAATTTAAATGTTTAAAATTTAAACAGAAGGTTCTGATGTATTTTTCTAATGCCACAAAAATATGACACAAAGATATTACATAGAAACTATGAATTTCCTCATTGATTTTTTTGTTTTTTGTTTTTTTTGTTTTTGTTTTGCATGGGCAGGCACCGGGAATCGAACATGGGTCTCCAGCATGGCAGGTGAGAACTCTGCCACTGAGCCACCGTGGCCTGCCCGCCCTCCCTCATTGATTTTTCAACGAAAACATGTTATCCCTCAGGTTGATAAAAAGTTTTACCATCAGTTCTCACTAATGAACCAAAAGCAAAAAGTGCTAGACCTTAGCATGAACCTTATTCACTACCACACATTTGCAGAAAATAAAAGACAGTTCACCTTAAGAATGCCTTTAGTGCATTAAAAATGATTAGTATTATGAAATCAGAGCCCTTGAGCGCTTGACTTTTAAATATTTGGTATAAAGAAATGGGAAATACTTCTATTGCATACTGTATGGTTGTTCTGAGGAAAAGTACTTGTACAATTATAATTGAGTCTCATTTGCCACACAGTTATGGTCTATAACACTGAATAGCAAATACCAAAGCTCTTATGGTAAATATAAGGGTTAAGTTCCTGTGAGCTTCAGACCACAATATCTAATCAATCATCCATTATATAACCTCGTTTTATGTGTGTTTCTGTTTAAAGACATATTATATATCTTTTGCTTACTCCATAAATTTGCATATGACAATTCCCTAAGAAGTTCTTTGTTTTGCCAACCATCTAGCCACTGCCTCCACTTTCTACATCCAGAAGCAGTAACATTGCTTTCAGAACATATATAATTTCATAAACATATATCATTTTATTCCAAAACCTGTGTCTACCAAAAATGCCACTAAAACTAATCAAAATCCCTTGTAGTATTTTTTGGTAACTGAAATATTGGCAAAGAGCTCAAACTTTTCAGTACAGAAAAAGATACCAACACGAATAAAAATTCAAAATACAAATACATTTTTTATAATACACACACAGTACAATCATGCAATGAAATCATGAATGATATGGGAAAATTATCCAAAGGCACTGCAATATAACTGAAAACATGGAGAGAGAGAGAAAAAAAAAAAGACTCACATATTCATGTTTCTATGAAGGTAGGAGAAACCCCCAAATTTCAAGGATTTTAGTTCATATAAAATGCTGTTTTCCACTGCCAATCAAAACAGTGAGAGGATGAATCCTAATTTCTTTGAGAAAATAGCTGTTCTGACCATTTCATAAAATACCCTTGATTCTCTACAAAACTGGTGGACTCTATTCTCAGAAGAAATAAATCTAACAGCAGAAATTATGAGCTTTAAAGATAGTGAATCTTAAAAGTGATCTAATGAAAAACCTACAATAAAACATGTCATTTTCTCAGCTAAATCTGGGACATTATTTTGTATTTACAAACTGTACAAGTACAAACAACTTATAAATATCACACCTGAAAACAACCATTTGAATCTGAGTTTATAAAATAACCTGCTGGCAAAACTTAAATGCTGAGTTAACAAAAGCTGCATTATAATAAAATCATGTATATAACAAGAAGTTTTTTCAGATTAAACTGTGTCTGGGATTAAAAAAAACAAATACAAAACAGTTTGGAAGGTTGTTAAAAAAAATGCAAGAAAAAAGCACTACCTGGAGGACTATTAGCCCTTGCCCCAGGACAATCCCATAACCTGCTCCCAGTGCCAACCTGGTTATTAGAAAACAGGTGGAACTGAACTCTGTGCTACTTAAGTAGCCACAGATTCCCACCTGATCACTGCCCCCCCTCCCCCCGGCATGGGCAGGCACCAGGAATTGAACCCAGGTCTGTGGCATGGCAGGCAAGAACTCTGCCTGTTGAGCCACCATGGCCTGCCCCCCACCTGATCACTGTAACTTGGGCTGGTCTTCAAGACTCAGACTTGAGCCTCTGTCAGATGTGGACTTGAGTTTCCAGTGTTTCCCCATCTAGCTGAGCTATCTTGCAACAATAACCCTGGTTTGCCCAAGCACCAAACATCCAATAAAACCTTTCTATCTTACAAAATTCTGCCACATTCCAGTCGGTTCTGTTCCACTTGACACCTAAGTCTTACTGAAACAAGTATGTTTCAGATGGGAATAACAACATTTATTAAGCAGCCACTTTTTGTGCCATGTGCTTTGCATTTATTATATGCAACCCTCACAATAAAACTCTTAAATGCAGTAAGCAACATATTCAAAATCCAGGGCTTGACACACTCAAAATTCCCACACAAAAATATAGGCAACCCTCAGACTAAAGGTAAAAGGCACTGAAAGTAAAAGCTAATTAAAACACACACTAAATTTAAAATACGTTTCATTAGGATACCAACTATTATAAAACAGGCAAATTTACACTCTTTTCCACTATCTCTTTTCCAGTTAACAAATCAGGAGAAAACTTTCACTAGGATCTTGAAGATGAAAATGCATTTCCTTGGAAAGTTTCTGATTTTTATGTATGCGAGTTAGTCACTTTAAAATTTTTTTCAGGTGAGATATTAGTATGATTTCTTAAATTCACTGGAGAGAATTTTTCTTTCAGCAACCACGTGCGATAGTTACCAAGTTGTTTGGTTTGTCTATTTAGATGTGGTTAATGGGTCATACTCTGAAACTCACCTGCCTGGGTTTCCAATCATTTAACTCTATCCCTTGTGACCTAACCTCTCTGTGCTCCAGTCTCCTTATCAACTCACTGTAAGTACTGTTTTAAGAATTAAATGAGTTAGTATGTATAAAGTGCTCAGAATAGTGCCTAGCTCATAATAACTGCTATAAAAGTGTTTGCCATTATCATTAAAGATGAACAGCTAATGCCCTTGATCATGAGGCTTACTCTTGTGAAGCTTATGTAGGTAGTGGAGAAGCTTAGACTACCTATAGGCATGCCTAAGAGTTACTTCTGGAGAACCTCTTCTGTTGCTCAGATGTGACCTCACTCTGTCTAAGCCCAACTCTGCAAGGGAGATCAGTGCCCTTCCCCTTTGTGGGACATGACATCCAGGGGTGAAAGTCTCCCTGACAACATGGGAAATAACTTCCAGGGATGAATCCACACCTGGCACTGTCTCAACAATTCCATCCTGACCAAAAGGGGGAAAAGAAGTATAATAAAGTATCAGTGGCAGAGAGAGAGTTCAAATAAAGTCAAGAGGCTACTCTGGAGATTGCTCTTAGGCAAGCTTCAGTTCGACCTTGCTACTTATCATAACCTGCCAAACCCTCAACCACGACCACTACAGCCAATCCTAAAGAACACCTAGGGCAATATGAAAAATTTAGAAGGGCCATAGCACAAACACCCCTAAAGAGAGGTATGGAAATATCAAAGGTGATAGTGGAGTTATACAGAGAAGATAGGATTTAACAAATGAATATAAATCATTAAATTGATATCTCTTTTAGTCTCTAGTACTTTAGAGCAGCTAGAAGTAAAAACCTAAAATTGTGAAATTGTAACCCATGTCAAACTCTGAAATACGCTCTACAACTAATTGTGGTGCTGTGCTTTGAAATTTATAGCTTTGTTATATATGTTACTTTTCACAAAAAGAAGGAAAAAAAGTCGATTATGATGATAGCAAGATATTTAAGCCCTCTAGCCTCCTATACTCTGGAGCAGCTAGAAAGAAAAATATGAGAGGACTGTATGGTAACCCATGACTATAACTACTTGTTGAAGAGTGCTTTGAAAACTACTATATTTTTATTTCTTTACTATGTATATATGGTGTATTATACAATAAAAAAAGTTAAAACAAACAAACAAAAGAATGTTTATTTGTTAAATACTTACCATATATCATACCAGTTTTTACTTACTTCAATGATTAGCTGATTATTAATCAGAACAGAATATATCTAGAAGAACAGATTTCCTGAACATGTAAAATTTAAATAGATGATGTGGGTGGTAACCAATGCCACTTTAAATATTCAATCATTCAGCAAGAAAGTTATATAGACATTTCATTTCTTTTAATCCTCTTAATTACATTTAAATACATCCATTTGCTGCTAGTCCTTAAAACATGCTACAATTTAATAACATAGTTGTATTCACATTAACTTTATTATTTTTTTAACAGCTACTCTTTACTTTTGGCAAGTAGCACAATTTTTTCATTTATAGTGATGTATAATATCCTTTTTAAATATATTTAGGTTTAAAGAGTTCAAAAGCTCCTTGGAAGATGAAAAGAGGATGGAGAGTGGGGTACCTGTACTTTCAGTGCCTGAAAAATACTCTCACTGAGAAGATACTGATGAGAAGCGTGTGTACCTTGTAGCATCCTAATGGGCTCAGAACTTAGGAGGCACCAAGTATCGGGTATGCAGTGTGTATGGTTATAGGTAAGTTTAGGGTTAAAAACAAACTGGTCAGCAAGCTTAAGAAATGAACCCCTAGTTCTGAGAAGCTTTGAGACAACCCTCAATCCTCTGTAAAAGACTTGGCCTATTGTTTGAAAAAATCAACTCAAAAAGCTCCAGACTCAGATACCAGGCTCAGGAGAAAGCAAGGTTTAGATTTCGGAGAATTAAATGAAAGACTGCATTATGAATGACAATAATTGGGAACAAATGCCCCAAAGATAAGAACTGGAGGGTTTTTCTTTGACCATCTCAATGACTTCCAGATGTTAACAGAGAAATATCTGTTAGAAAACAGTGTTAGAAATCCATTAGAAAACACTTCCATATATTTACATTTTTACATTTGGGGAGTCAAACAATAGATTTAATCTAAGAGGTTATACTCTACTAAATAGGAATTTCAGTTAAAAAAAAAAAGATGAAGGAGAAAACGGAGGGAAGACAAACTGTCAAATACAATAAATTTCCTAGCACTGAAGGATTTGAGTCTTGAGACAAAAGACTCCCCCCAGTTCAATTATATATATATTGAATATATAATTCAATGCAAGAAATATATATATATATATATATATATATATGAAACAGAATAGTGTCACCTTCTTCCATGTTGATGCTGAAAGCTTGAAAACAAACAGACAAACGATGGCTTAAAAATTCTGAGCAGAAAACGATTTTCAACCTAGAATTGTATACCCACTGAACTGTATTATTAACCAAAAGTGATAGAATAAAATTTTTAAGATGCACAAGGGCTTAAGAAATTTATATTCTTTGCAGCCTTTTTCAAGAAGTTCTTAGAGAAAATGACCTAGCAAAACAAGGAAACAAATGAAGAAAAAGACATGGACTCTAGAATATAGAGGGTCCGACAATGGAAAGCCTCAAGGTTCAATAGGCCTGGAGAGCAACCTATAGAGGATAAAGTAAGATCTAGTGGAGGATGGGTTAAAAAAGCAACACAGAATTAATCAAAGAGCTGATGATTGTTAGAATTTTAGAATAAAATATTGATAAGATTATGACAGACATGCGGGAAAAAATTAAGGCTAGGTAGATAAACAAGGAAAAAAACTGAGGCAACAATTAATGCCAGGAAAAACTAAAAACTGTAGAGAAAAAGAAATCATATTCAATTACTTTACCCAGCAGTGAAAATATTTATATGAGCATAGCATAAACAGATTTTACTAAAAATCATGAACACGTTCATTAAGAGGAACAGATGTGTGATGAAATCAAGTATAACAAAATGTTAATTGCAGAATCTAGGTTATAGGTATATGGATGTTCACTGCAAAATTCTTTCAACTTTTATGTATCTATTAGGAAAAATATTTAAAGACTATCAGGAGGTGGGGAGAAGAAGTTGGAATGAGTACTATGGTATATAAGAAAGTTAGATTTTGGGCGGGCCGCGATGGCTTAGCAGGCAGAGTTCTCGTCTGCCATGCCAGAGGACCTGGGTTCGATTTCCAGTGCCTGCCCACGTAAAAAAAAAAAAAAAAAAAAGAAAGTTGGATTTAAATTAAAATCTATCATGACAAAACAACAGATACATAAAACTGACAAATTAAGAAACAGCCGTATACAGATATTTTTGGAAATACGAAAGAAACAGCTAGAAGAACTAAAAGTGGTTGTTGCCTCTGGGTAGATGGCTTTTATTTTTAAGCCTTTTGGACTATATCAATTTTTTAAAACTATGCCTATATATATTATGGAATAAAAAAAACTTTTAAGTGGGAGAAAAATAAATATTAAACAATAATAATACAGGTGACAGAGTTGGCAAAATTTGGGAAGGTGTTATCTAAATGGTAAAAGTTGGGGAAAAAGAGCAGCAGAGGAACAATTATTTTCCTTCTAACTGAATGGGTACTGCCTTAAAAGAGGAAACCTTGTTGAAGTCTCTGTTTTGTTTTGTTTTTTTTATAGCGAGGGTACCTATAAATTTATCATCCAAACAGGCACTATTTTGAGAATAAAAGTGTAGCCTATTAATAATCACATAAGTCCAGCCAACACAACGAACAGTCTCACCATCCTACCCCTCTCTACGTGGGACATGACTCCCAGGGGTATGGACCCTCCTGGTAACGTGGGACAGAGATCTTGGAATGAGTTGAGACTCAGCATCAAGGGATTGAGAAAAACCCTAGAATGAGCTGAGACTTAGCATCAAGGGATTGAGAAAACCTTCTTGATCAAAAGGGGGAAGAGGGAAATGAGACAAAATGTTAATGGCTGAGAGATTCCAAACATTGGAGAGGTTATCCTGGAGGTTATTCTTATGCACCAAGTAGATATCATCTTGTTATTCAAGATATAATGGAGAGGCTGGAGGGAACTGCCTGAAAATGTAGAGCTGTGTTCCAGTAGCCATGCTTCTTGAGGATGACTGAATAATGATACAGCTGTCACATGTGACTGTGTGATTGTGAAAACCTTGTGTCTGATGCTCCCTTTATCTACCTTGTCAACAAAGGAGTAGAACATATGGAATAAAAATAAATAATAGGGGGAATAAAAATAAATAATAGGGGGAACGAATGCTAAAATAAATTTAGTTTGACATGCTAGTGATCAATGAAAGCAAGGGGTAAGGGGTATGGTAGATATAATTTTTTTTTTGTCTTTCCTGTGTTCGTTTTGTTTCTTTTTCTATTGTCTTTTTATTTTTTTCTGAATTAATGCAAATATTCTAAGAAATGATGAATATGCAACTAAGTGATGATATTGTGAATTACTGATTATGTATGTTGATGTTTTATTTTGTTTCTTTATTTTTTAATTAATAAATTTTTAAAAAAAGAATCAAATCCACTGGAAAAAAAAATCACATAAGCACAAGAGATGAACATTCCAGAAAAGGCAGGACTTAATGATCCCCATAATTTTATAGCCTGAATAGAGAGTCTGTCAAACCAAAAGAACTAATTTCACCACTATTAACTGAGGTACTACTACCTATGACGAACTACAGTTGGCAGTGGGGATAAAAAATAACTATAAGAAGTGGGTAACTATGGTAGACTGTAAAAGTCAAGTAAGAAGGAGTAAACAAACCCCAACCTGTCCAGGCATTTATTTCCAACTACCCCTCTTGTTTACTCAAGAGGCCACAGTATTACTTAAACTTTTCTCAATCCCACTCCAGAGCCAAAGGATGAGTCATGAAGAATTGAGATGGGTGGAAGTAATACACTTTATCTTGATGAAAGTATGAGAATCGCCTACATTATAAAAAACCTTCTCAAGCCACAGATGACAACTGCCTAGTCTTGGAGAGCAGCCCAGAACAAGAAACTAAGGCACCACAAAATTAGCAAAGAGCAAGAAAGCAGCACTCAAGAGAAGCACTAACATTACAGCTTATTAGCTTTTTCTACTAGCACACATTTTCTTTCGGGGGTTGTAGCAACCCACTAACCCAATCCTGACAGTTGAATGAATGAAGTGGACCAGCATTACTTTCGAAAAGAGCTGTTATTCTAACATTTTATGGAATTCTTCTGGGATCTAAGGCAGAGGTTGATTCAGGGTGTCCTAAAAGGTAGATCTCAAAATGAATAACAGATGTGCCTGGATATTGTCACACACACACACACACACACACACACACACACACACACACACACACACATTCACCTGTCACCCCGAGTCCTGGATATTGTCACACACACACACACACACACACACACACACATTCACCTGTCACCCCGAGTCCTCAAAGTAGCTGGAACCACAGGGAAGTGAGTCGCTTCTTCTATTTTCTCCAGTGAACATTACTAATATTACTTGATTATAAATAATCATAACCATGAAAAGGCTGGGAAGCCCCAGTTAAAGACCCAGTACATGTACAAGATAGAGAAGAGCCCACAGCCCATCTATGACCCACCACTACCCCTGTGGTTGTTTAATGCAGATACTAGTCAGGTGCTACAAACTCTTTCTGCTTTTAACAGCTCTTAAGTTATAAAACAAGGAGCAGAACTGGACTAGATTCAAACTTCCAAGAAAAAGTGATAAAACTGCTATAACCTCTTGTCCATATATTCTATTTGATATCTGATCGAGTCTATTTTCTCATCTCTAAAACAACACTATTTACTCATACACAGTTTAATATTCTTAGAACTTTCTACTCAAATACTTTAAAGTGCATGATGCTAAGTGGAGTTCTGCAGATTGAGAGGAAAAGACACTAGACAATTCATGGGCCACCCAAAGAAATAAAAATCTCTGGTAAAGATTAACGACACGAGCCAATAATACCAGTATTGTTGGATCCAAAAGGCAAAAATGCATAAAATATAATGATAAATCAATGGTTTTAGAGTCATAATGTGCATTATGTGAATACACACACACACACATTTGTGGTAAAAACGTCATAAAAGTAGGAGGATTGAGGGTACAGGGGCAAAGTTTATGTATGCTACTGAAGTTAAGTTGGTTATCAAAGCAAACAAGACTGTTACAGATTTAGGGTGTTAAATTTAAAACCTGCAGTAACCACAAAGAAAATATCAGGGTATGCAAACTCACAGAGTGAAAGAATAGAGAAAGAATAGAGTACAGGTTACCAGGGGTGGAGGTGGGGCGCCAGGGGCAATGGAAAATTAATGCAAAATAAGTATATGATTTCTGTTGGGGCAAAGCAAAAGTGATAGTGATGGATGGTGGTGAGAGAACTGCAAAATTGTGAGTGGGATTAATCCCACTGAATGGTATGCTTTGGAAGGGATGGGATGGGTGAAAGTTTATGTCACACGTTTCCACAATTTAAAAAGAAAGAGAAACTAAAGAGATATTAACAGTTAAATGCAATACATGGTACTTGATAGGTTCTAAGAATGGAGAAAAGACTTAAAAGGATATTATTGGGACATAAAACAAAATTCGAATATATAATGTAAACTTTACATCATCAATGTCAAATTTCCTGAACTTGGTAACTGAACTTCAGGTGATTACATAGTGGATATTTTTGTTGTAAGGAATGTACATGGAAGTATAAGTGTTCAAGGAGTATGATGTGTGTAACCTGTTCTCAAATGTTCAGAAAACAGACAGATGATTGATAGAATGAAACAGCAAAGGTGGCAAAATGTTAAAACTGGCAGATATGGGTATGGAGGGTGCGGGAGTTCTCCGTATGGAGTCTGTATTATTTTTGAAATTGTCCTATAAGTTTGAAATCATTTCAAAATAAAAAGTGTGTGATACTGTAATCATTTTAGGACATAAAGTTATGAAAATTGAAATTTACATATATACAAAAGAAATAATATAATGCATGTGATAATTAGTCTCACAATTTGTACCTAAGACACACTCAACTTGAAAATAAATGGGAAAGGAGCCACATTAGCGTCTACTCCTAGTCTTTAAAAAGAGGATTAATAACTTATTAGTTCTCCACAACAGTTAAAGAGTTGAAGCTACCAGGAACAAGGCACAGTGCTGAAAGATTTATGCTCAAGGGTACCTAAAATTAAAAAACTGGGTGGGGAACACAAACCAGTTAACTTTTTAGTCATAACAGATTTCTCTGAAGATGTGAGCTGACAGCACAAGGATGTGTACAATTAAAAACGAAAAGGAATAGGGGATGGGGGAGTATAGAGTGCAACTGCATTTTCCACTACTTTCTGCGATAGCATTGAGGATAAACAACCAGAATTTAGCTCCAGAAAATTATGATTATTGAAGCAGATCAAAATAAAAGTACTATTTTCTTAGAAAGACTGTATAAACAGAAATACTACAGGAGATTCTGTGACATTTGCTCAAGTTTACAGTTTTAAAAAAGCAGGTCTATTCAAAGATTTTGATAATAATTGGCCACAATTTTTGGTAACTGGTAGATTTACATAAACTTGGCTCCTAAATTTAGGGTATTAGTGTCTATGTCAACATCCAACATCCTTCCCAACTGTTAAATAAGAGGGCTAAGATGAAGCTTCATGATTTTTGACAAAAACAAAAAATGGGGATAATAGAGCCAGTAACTTGACTTTTATGGATTTACAGATGCCATTTGATAGTAGGTCTACCCATATGTTTTCAGGCTTCACTTTTTCCTACACCGGCTAATTCCATTCTCTGCATTTACTTATCATGTAAGGGAACTTTGAGCTCTAAATTAATTTAATCTGAGTTTCATGAATAGTTTAGAGAGGATGAAGAATAATTTGATAAAGTAAACTCTGAATCACTAGGACAGAAACAAAACAACTTCCACATAAAAGGTGTACAATTTCAGGGTCCATGGGTAGAAGAGAGGGCTCCTGAATATTACCTGCACACTAGTATTCATTAATCTTCAGAAAATATCAGGACTTTTAAAAAGAGTTTCAAACACAGATAATGTTCAAACATAAGTATGTGACAGTGAGCAAGGCTTGTGGAAACCTTTGGTAGAAATTTACCAATAAAAAAATTTTAAAAACAACATTTATGCTCATCATTTGAGTAGCATTGAGTTCTTTTTACTTTTCGCAAAATGCAACAGAGAATCCATTTGACTTGCAATTATTTAATGCATTTAGCCTAAAAACATGAAATATACACAGGCACCTTTAATGAGTGGCAAGAAAATGCTAAAATTTTAATAGTTTGGTTTCCAGTATAGGATAAATCTGAAAAGTAATTTTACAATGCTGAAATCAGAACCGATATTTGTCAGGACCTTTTTCGGTATTGTAAAAAAAGTCTTTTGTTATTTCTTTCCTAGATGACAGAGGTCACAAGAGGCCAGACTTAATCTAGACAGCTCAAACTACGAATGCAGTTAACGCTTCTCAAACAGATCAATTACTGTAACAAAATTAATTTTAACTGTAGACATTTTTAAAGCAGCAAAATGGTCCAATCTTCAAGACTGAGAACAGTAACAGATTTCTCTTAACACGTGCCCGAAATATTCTAACTAGAAGGCAAACCAACGAGGTTTTAGGCATCATATCTTTTTTTGTATTATTAATTCCTACAGTTTTCAGCGTTAAGATTGTTACCCATGGCAGGACCTAGAACCCGAGGTGGTGGCGCGTGTAAGCAGCATTCCTTTTTAAATCTTCAGTACAAGCCCGGCAAACGATAAACGTGACGAGCCTGATTCACATCTTCCTGGCCCCTCCATCCCTCCTTTACGAAGATGGTTGTAATTCTGGCGGGACCTGGGGAGGAATACCGTGGTTCTGGGAGGACAGCCAGAGTGCATGGGTGTGTGAACGCTGCAGGAGCGGGTAGCAGGACTTGATCACTTAGGGGGAAAGAAGGATGATGCCTCTTAGGGCGGGAAGGTATTGCAAGAAGTAGCTGTTAGCACGACCTGCGCCGGCACGCGGGGAAGATGGTGGTGGCCGCAGGGCAGGGCAATCAGAGAGGAGTCCCTGTTATGGGGCACTTGTGGCCGCCTGCGATGAATGATTCGAGAGCAACGAAAGGGTTGCGACAATGAACCCGGGAATTCCCGACGCAAAGGGGAAAAAAAGGGCGCCGAAAAACAGGGTTATTATGGGATGGCGGAGGGGGGCTTCCTAGGGAAAATTATGGAATCTTCCTCACCCGCCAGTTGCTGTACAATCTCTTCACTCGCCGATAATACGCGTCTTTGTCCAGAGTCACAGCCATAGCCCCACACACCGCTCCTCCTCGGATCCGAGAATCACGCGAGGTCCCGGCTCCGCCACCCGCTGTCGGCCCCGGAATCCCGCACTCCCCCAGTGACCCGGAAGTAACGAGCTCAGAGGTCCTTTTCCGCTTCCGGGTCCCCACAGAGTTAGGGGTTTTATTGTTTTAAGTTCTTCTTCTAGAGGTTGGGAGGAGGAAGTAAAAAAAAGAAGTGGGGAAATCAATAAAATGTGCAACGCAAACAAAAAGTCTACATTTTCGCGGGGATTTCTTCTCAACTCAGTCCCACACGAGTTACGTCATCACGGACGCTTTGTCCCCGCCCTTACTCTCAGTCTGGCGGCGGTTTCCAGGAGCTCCGAATTTCACCTCGGCGGCGACTGCTGGAAGAGACGTGCTTACGCCGCCCCACACAAGCTGCCGCGCGCGGGCGTAATGGCCACACCCCATCTGCAAAGGAGGGGTGAAGAGCGGATTCTGGCGTGGGATGGAGGGGGAAGACTGCAGCGTTAAGTGGGTACGTTCCTCTCTTGGAAATGGTGGTTAAGTTAAAGCCGCTGCTACCGCAGGACTGGAAAGATCCTCGGTGCAAGGAGGCTGGGTCGGGCCCCGCTCGGGTACACAGCTCAATCTAGGAAGACAAGCCCGCCCTTCTGATAATCTACAACCTAAACTGTGGAGGGGAGGAAAATTAAGTGCCCGGGCTTCATTTGAGCGCTCGGATGGCAATAGGAGGCCGTGGGAAACAGCTTGAAGGGCGTCTCAAATTTTTATCTGTTCCCTTGCATTACTCCCTCATCCCACTACTCCCTCTCCCTCCCCCAACCCCAAGTTTTCTCAATCAGGCAGTCCTTTGCTACAAAGTTATGAAAAGTGATACCAGTGTCTTCCTCCAAGGCACCATTATTTCAGTTAATTCGGAACGAAGGGTACGTAGGTCTTGAAATTCATTCTTGTCTCCTCTTAGAACTGAGTTTGAATCTGGAACAATATTTTCGGCTACAATTTACTTTCAACCATCCTCTGCTTTTAGCAAGCTATATGTACGATATTCGTATATACCCATTAAAGAAATACAGATGACTGATCTGACCTGAGTTAATGTATTGGAAACAGTATTGGAACTTTGGGAAAGTGGCGTTGAAATCACGGACCACGAACGTCTTTTTATATTGGGTTTGAGCAAATATAGAACAAGGGAAGAGTGGAAAAGGATTAACTTAAATTTATTAATGCCAAGGGGAGGAAAGGTAACAGTTCCTGACCCTCCAGCTGTATCCACAGTTCGGTCAGGAACAGGCTCTGCCAGAGGCTAGAGCCAGTGCTACATAGTCTGTGGTTAACAGAGGTGTCTAGGGAGGGGTGAGTGCACCAGCAGCTCTAGTCTCCGTTTCTTCCCCAGAAATGAGGAAGTGGTCATGTATTATTTTAGGAGTTCCCCTGCCCACCCAATCCTCTCAAATTTGGGAGTAATCAGGTACAAGCTTTTTCTTTCTTTCCCCCCTTTCCACCTCCTGGAGTCCTGGGTTTCCCCACATCTCCCCTGTCCCGCCCACTTTTCCAGAGTCCAAGGGCCAGAGTAAATGAAAGTATAGCAGCCACCCACGCAATGGGGACATGCTGTGGCTTCACTCATCAGCTTCTTCGCTGGAGTCTGAATTGGCTGGCATCATAGGATCATCAATGAGTGAGAAGTCCCTTTCTGAGCTATCATAGCCCTGAGATAAATCATCATCTTCCTCATCCTCATCATCGTCGTCCTCAGGTTGCAGCGGTGGCAACCGCAAAGCAGTGCCAGAGGTGGTAGTCGCTGGTGATGAAGGGTAGCCGGTAGCTCTCAGGCCTGGATGGTGATGGTGGTGATGGTGGGGGTGAGGGTGGTGGTGGTGGTGGTGGTGATGAAGCATGGTGCTGGAGTCTACATGAGGGGATGATGCGGCACCGCCCATCACAAACGGCATAAAAGGCAAAGGCGCAGAAGTGGCACTGCTGTGACCCAGAGATGAAACAGACTGCAGGCTACTACTGCTGTGTTGGAAGCTGTTATGCAAAGACAGGGACCCAGTGCTTCCACCCTGCATCAGGGCCATCATCTTAGAAAGGTCTGGTCGCATCCTACGGGCCCGTTTTTTGCTGGTCTCTGGTGTGATGGGCCCTGGTAAAACCCGGTTGAACACAGTTTCGGTGTGGTGACCCTGCGAGGAGAGAACAGAGGAAAAGAGTTAAAAAAAGGGGGGAGGAGGAGGCAGGGAAGGGAGGGGATGATGCCACAGTGAAAGTCAAAAGAGTTCTAACATGCAAATGATTTTTCACTGAATCTTTCTTTAGGTGGGGCAAAACAAGTATAGTCAGACCAGGCTTGATGGTGGTAATGGGGAAAAGGAAATGCTGGATTCAGATGAATGTTTTGCTGCCAAAGCTAATATCAAGGATTTCATATTGATATTTGTATAAACCAAAGAATTTTTACTTTTTGCCTTGATTACATTGTAACTTTATTCCACCCGTATCTCACATATTTGTTGATAAGGGGACTGGGTAAGATGGTGAATGGATAAGTATATGCAGAGAAAGTAATTCACTCAAGTGTATAATGATGGCATGTTCACATCTTCATATCATGTGAATTGTAGCACAACTGTATTGACATTTACAATATTAACCTCCATTATCACATCAGAGCAGAATAAATTCAAGACAAATCAGACTTCTTAATGTTAAGAATACCAAAAAGGTTGTGAGTAGCTCCTAACCAAATCTAATAGAAAATGTGTTTTCCCATTGATAAAAACTTATATATTTTCTGAATTTTAAACTGCTTTTTCTAGAGGTTCTAATGGCAAACTGTGGTTAGGTTCATTGAAGCCTCTTCTTTGCAAAATACTCAGTACACTGGCATTAAACTCAAGGCAATTGGTAACTGTGTCTCTGGAATTTCTCAATTTAAGCCATACACCTAATATGCGAATATACCTTTTTGACTTGGAAAAACAAATATCTCAATACTCCTATTTGTGTGGACTTTTTTTTTTCCTGACCATAAGAGCATCTAAACTTCTGCAGATGCCAGTAATAATGCAGTGCTAGATTCACTATCAATTTTGCATTAGGAATTCTATATTAGTCATATTATGATTTCCTGTGATCTTTTATTTCTTAAAATTATCAACTGAGTAGAAGGGAAAAGGCAAAAGTGTTGAGATAAAATGAGGTAAATTGGAGAAAAAACCTTTTTTATAAGCTTTCTACAATGTTAGTTAAATAAAAGACAGATATGGCCCCAGCCTTCTAGTCATCAGCCTTCTGTATCAACCCTTCTGCTTATTACTCTTTTGTTCCCTTGGTGGCTGAGAGAGAAAATTTAAAAGTTCTTCCTTGGTAATATTATTTATATGAAATGCACTTTCACCAATATAAAAATGAAAAATGAGCCTCATAAATATATCTCACAAATAAGTATATTATATGCAAAAGAATGTTCTTGGAATTTTTAAAATATAAAAGATATATATTGTTTATTTGGAACTTGATTTTGATAAAAGATATACCATACAGTTAAAAATATGCATATATAAAATTTACATAAAACATCAAATGCAAAATTAATATACAGAAGTGCTAATCCATTTTAAATGACTGTTTACTCAAACCAGAAATACAACTATAACACAAAGTAAGGCAAGATGTGAAAAATAAACTTCTGTAATTATACTTCTGGAGAAAGAAAAAGAAACAATGGATCCACCAAATAGCTACAATCAAGATAAAAGGATAGTGCATTTAAAAATAAAGGGGGTGGTTCAGTGGCAGAATTCTCGCCTGCCATGCTGGAGACCTGGGTTCAATTCCCAGAGCTTGCCCATGCCAAAACAAAAAAAACTAAATAAATAAATAAAGGGGGACTGTGCCAAACATTAGAGACAATTAAATCAATAGGCCAAGCCCTTGATCTTGAGGCTTGCTGTTGTGAAGCTTATATATGTAGCAGAGAAGCTTAGCCTACCTATAGGACTACTTAAGAATTACCTCCAGAGGACCTCTTTTGTTGCTCAGATGTGGCCTCTCTCTCTCTTAAGTCCAACTCTGCAAGTGAAATCATTGCCATCCCCATTAGGTGGGACATGACATCCAGGGATGACAGTCTCCCTGGTGGCATGGGAGATGACTCCCAGGGACGAACCTGGCCCTGGCACCATGGGATCAACAATACTATCCTGACCAAAAGGGGGAAAAGAAGTGTAACTAACAAAGTATCACCGTCTGAGAGAGTTCAAATAGAGTTGAGAGGCTCCACTGGTGGTCACTCTTAGGCATGCTTCAGTTAGACATTGCTATTTATCATAATTTGCCAAATCCAACCAAAACCATTCTTGTCAATCCTAAGGAATATCTAGGGCATTATAAAAGATTCTATAAAGGTTCCATGCACTAGGGTAACTTTCCAAAACCTGCAACCTCCAGATGGACCAGTCAAGTCCTGAAATGCAGAGGGGCCAACCTTTCCAGAACATCAACTAGTTCCATCCCCCTACCCCATATTATCAATAACCCCTTCCAACATGTAAAAGTTAGAATGGGCATGGCCCAAATACCCTTAAAGAGTGGGAGAAAAATCGAAGTCGATGGTGGAGTTATACAGAGAAGGTCAGGTTTAACAAATCAATGTAAGTGCTGAATCATTATGCTTATATTTCTTTTAGCCTCTAGTACCTTAGATCAGCTAGAAATAAAAACCAAAATTGTGGAATTGTAACTCATAGCAAACTCTGAAATCTGTTCTACAACTAACTGTCACGATGTACTTTGAAATGTATTGCTTTTACATATGTATGTTATTTAAAGAGAAGGAGTATAACAGAGAAGATAGGATTTAACAAAGAAGTAGGACTGCTCAATCATTGTATTGATATTTCTGATGGTCTCCAGTATCTTGGAGCAGCTATAAGAAAAAATGAAAAATCATAGAACTGTAACCCAAACCAAACTTTAAAATCTGTTTCATAATTACTTATTAAAATGTACTTGGAGGGCGGGCCATGGTGGCTCAGCAGGCAAAGTTCCTGCCTGCCATGCCAGAGACCTGGGTTTGATTCCTGGTGCCTGCCCATGTAAAAGAAAAAGAAAAAAAGAAATGTACTTGGAAATTTACTGCCTTTTTGCATATGTTATATTTCACAATAAAAGAAAAGTTAAAAAAAAGGGGGGGGATAAGGAAAAGAGAAAGATCAAAGGTGATGATGGAGTTATACAGAAAAAGTGGGGTTTAACAAATGAGTATGACTGCTGAATCATTATATTGCTATTTCTTTTAGTCTCCAGTATCTTAGAGCAGTTGGAAGTAAATATGTAAAATTGTCAAATTATGTAACCCATACCAAACTCTGAAACCTGTTCTACAACCAATTATTGCAATGTGCTTTGAAATTTATTTTTTTTTGTACGTTATTTTTCAAACACACACACAAAAATGTCAATTGTGGTGATAAATGCACAGCTATATGATGATACTATGAACCACTGATTAATCTCTTTGGATGATTACATGGTATATGAATATATAATATATATCAATAAAAAATAAAAGGGGAGGCGAGACAAGATGGCAGCATAGAGAAGTGTGGAATTTAGTTAGTTCTCTACAGCACCTAGTAAATAGCCAGGAACTGCCTGAAATAAATGTCTGGGGGACATCTGTGACCAGACACCATCATACACAAGACTGAAAAGGTTACAAGGGCCAAGATCACAATGCAGAACTGTAAGCAGAGCCCTGACCTGTGGAGGATGGTACCCTTCCACCAAGGGGAAAAGAAACAGTCTCTACTAGGGACAAAGGAAGGTAGCTCAACTAAACTACAACTGCAGTCTTAACTAACAAATTTGATTGCTGAATATAAGCTCCAAGCACAGATAAACCCAGAGCAGATAGGAAAGGAACCCTGAGGTCTCTCCTGGCAAAGAGGAAGCAGGATGAATGGGGGGAGGTGGGGGGGCAGTTGGAGGCTTTTGGCATTGGCTGAGTTCAGAATACTGGAAAAGGGCTGTGCCCCAAGAAAAGGGACACATAGAACCAGGCACCAACTCAGGTTCTGGACTGGTGAACGAACCTTGGGGGCTCTGACTCTGAAAAAGGATTTTTTTTCCTTAACTATTCTAAGTAGCTCATTAGAGACAACCTCAGGTTTTTTCAATTGTCAACACTGACTCAGGCAAGGGTGGAGTTAAGATAGATCTGAGGGACAAAATAACTAGTCAGGTGAAAAAGATAATTTCTCAAAAGGGCATATCTTCTTCAAGAAAGGGGCAGGTCGCCCAGCTCACGTGGCAGCCCTCATTCAGAGAATTCATACCTCAGGGTCTGGGAAATATAAAACAGCTTAAGTTTGCCTTCTACCTCAGCCTGTACCTCAACCATGCCCAAAAGATTAGGGTCTGCTAAGAATTGAAAACACTACCTGACTTTACAATGGTAGGGAGCTGTGGGCTGACAAGCACCACCTGCTGGCAGAATAGGAAAAGCACAAGTCTAAAGGCTTTGCAGGAAAGTCTGACAACTTGCTGGGTCTCATCCTCAAGGAAACGACACTGATTATACCCTCCTCCTGAGACTTGGTATTGTATGGTCTGAGAAAATCAAATTGGGGTCGATCATATCTGGAGAGACTCTCCTCCAAAAAAAGAAAAAAAGAAAGATTCATATAGGCAGGGCAAGAACCAGAAAACAAGAGCTGAAAAATTCTGATCAGTTAAACACAAGTTATGCTAGAAGCCTAGAATAAGTCAAACTGAAAGCCAAAGAACAGAGAACAAAGCCAACCAACAAGAAAACCCTAGGTAAAAGTGAAAACATCCAAAATAAACTAATCAAGGAAATCAGATACCTAGATAACAGCAAAATATACTGAGTCATACTAGGAAAGAGAAAAATATGGCCCAGTCAGAAGAACAAATTAACACTTCAAATGAGATACAAGAGTTGAAACAACTAATTAAAGATGTTCAAACATGCTAAATCAAATCAATGCATTGTGGGAAGATATGGCAGAAGAGATGAACCACAGAAGACACTGAGCTATCATAAAGAACTTGAAAGCTTGAAAAAGTGAATGGCAGAACTTATGGAAATGAAAGGTACAACAGAAACTAGATTAAAAACACAACAGACACCTACAACAACAGATTTGAAGAGGTAGAAGGGATTAGTGAACTAGAAGACAGGATACCAGAAATCCTACACACAAAAGAACAGATATGGAAAAATATGAGCAAGGACCATGCAACTCCTTCACCCCCCCCCCCAAAAGAGCAGGGGTTCAGGGAATTGAACGACAACGTGAAGCACATGAATATACATGTTATAGGTGTCCCAGAAGGAGACAAGAAGGGAAAAGGGGCAGAAAGAATAATAAAGTAAATAATCACTGGAATTTTTCCACCTCTTATGAAGACATATAATTACAGACCCAAGAAGTGCAGAGTACCCAAACAGAATAGATCCACAAACACCTATTCTAATCTAATCAGATTATTGAATGTCAAAGACAGAAAGAGAATTCTGGAAACAGTAAGAGAAAAATGATCCACTGCATACAAGGGAAGCTCAATAGCACCATGTGTGTATTTCTCAGCAGAAACTATGGAGGCAAAAAGGCAGTGGCATATATTTATTATTAAACACTAAATAATATTAAATATATATTTAATATATTTAATATACTAAAAGAGACCAAGAATTCTATATCCAGCAAAACTGTCCTTCAAAAATGAGGGAAGGTTTAAAATATTTTCAAACAGATACTGAGAGGGTTTGTGAACAAGAGATCTGCTCTGCAAGAAATACTAAAGGGAACACTACAGGCAGAAAGGAAAAGATGAGAGAGAAGTTTGGAGAACAGTGTAGACATGAAGACTATCAGAGTATAGAATAAAGTCATGATGAATGCAACAATGTAGATGAACCTTGAGGACATTATGTTGAGTGATATTAGCCAGAAACAAAAGGAAAAATACTGTACAGTCTCACTAATATGAACTAACATTAATAAGCAAACTTTGAGAGTTAAAGTTGAGAACACAGTATCAGGAGATAGAGAATAGAGACTGGGCATTTGATGCTCAATGAGTACAGAATGTTCAACAGGGCTGATTGTAAAGATCCAGAATTGGATAGCACAATACTATCTGATGGTAGCACAATACTGTAAGTATACTGAACAAAGCTGAGTGTGAATATGGTTGAAACAGTAAGGCTTAGGGGCAGATATGACACCAGAAGGAAAGACAGAAGATAAGGACTCTGACTGTATATCTTAGCAAAACCTAGAGTGGACAATGATGGTGATTAAATATACAAAGATAGGTATGTTTTTACATGAAGGAGAACAAATGAATGTCAACATTGCAATGTAATGAAAATGGGATGGTATATGGAAAAAATATAATCAATGCAAACTAGAACCTATAGTTAACAGTAACTCTAATGTCCTTCCCTTGAATGAAACAAAGGCAATACACCAAAGCTAAATGTCAATAAGAGGGGAATACAAGGGATGAATATGGGATTCTTGATATTCTTGTTTCTCCTTTTTATTTTTATTTTTTTCCCCTTCTTTTTTCTTTGCAGAAGAAATGGAAATGTCCTTATACAGATTTTGGTGATTAATACTTAACTATTTGATTATACTAGGAACCATTAATAGTTTACTTAGGATAGATGTTATGGTGTGTGAATAAAACTGTTTAAAGAAACAGAAAAAAAAAGTTAAAAAAATTGACCAAGACAAGTGCTCTAGAAAATGTGCAAAGAGAAAGATGTACGTATTTGCTGTTGGTCGGGAAGTAGAATGGTGCAGCCTCTCTGGAGGGGAGTGTAGTGATTACACAGGGGGCTAAGTACAGGGTTGCTGTATGATCCTGCAACCCCGTTGTCAGTATATACTTGGAGGAGCTGAAAGCGGGGACATGACTGGACATCTGCACATTGCTGTTTATGGCGGCAGAATTCACAATGGAGGTGGCCTCAGGGTACATCGACTGATGAACAGAAGGACAAACTATGGTGTGTATATATACAATAGAATATTGAGCAGCTTAGCAAGAAGGAATGAAGTTGTGAGGCATGCAATGAGGTGAATGAACCTTGAGGACAGCATGTTGTTGAATGAAACAAGCCAGAAATGAAGAGACAAATATAACATCTCACTAATATGGGCTATCTATAATGTGCATACTCTGAGAATTGAAATTTGAGAGACAGGATTATCAGAGGAAGGCTTATTGTATAGGTTCCTAGATTGTAAGCTCTTACAGAACTCACATCTATTCCTGAGTTGTAACGGTTATTTCTAAATTCTGAGATGCTGAGCTCTTTGTAACTTGGTCACTTCCTGGAGCTTTGGGTAGCTATGTGATACCTGAGACTCAGAACTGGAGTTCTGCAGCTATGAAAGCATTACCCCATACAGCAACTGTTAAAAAAGCTGAAAAAGAGATCAGACTTCAATTAGAGATATGAATGAAGCTGATTTCGTTATGACTAAGGTAAATAAGACTGAAGGGAAAAGGATGGTGTTGACTATGTTTTAAAACTTTAACTTCTGTGAGACCAAAGGAAGAGATGTTTATATGGTATAAAATTTCTATTTTTTTTTGTAGAAAACTATTCAATTTAACTTGTAAGGTCAGTTTATTCGAACACCATAATTACATGGAACCTTGAATAGGAAGTGAGATCTTGTTGATTTGTACATGCCCCGATATATCCCAGAGTAATCTGGGCAGAAAATAAAGTATTTGCAGAGTCCCCTTAAGGGACTAGGGAAAAAAGTGGAAATATTAAACTTCCCCACCTAGGTAACCTGGTATTCTCACAAGCATTGAGACCTACAAATTTAATAGGCCTAGCCCTTGATCTTGGGGTTGCCCTTATGAAACTTATTCCTGCAAAGGAGAAGCTACTTATAATTATGCCCAAGAGTTATCCCCAGAGAACTTCTTTCAGTATAGATGTGGCCTCTCTCAGTCAACCCTGCAGGTGAACTCACTCCCCTCTCCGCTATGTGGGACATGACTCCCAGGGGTATAAAATCTCCCTGGCAACTAAGGACATGACTCCTGGTTGATGAACTTGCCCCTGGCATTGTGGGATTGAGAATCCTTCTTGACCAAAAGGGGAAAGAGAAATGAAACAGTTTCAGTGGCTGAGAAATTTCAAATAGAGTCAAGAGGTTATTCTGAAGAATACCCTTATGCATTCTATAGATATCCCAGTTTATTTTTTAATGTATTAGAATAGATAGAAGTAAATACCTGAAACTGTTGAACTGTAATTCAGTAGCCTTGGTTCTTGAAGATGATTGTCTAACTATACAGCTTTCACAGTGTGACTGTGTGATTGTGAAAACCTTGTGACTGACACCCCCCTTTATCCAGTGTATGGACAGACAACTGAGAAAATAAAGACAATAAATAAATAAATAAATGATAGGGAGGGTATGGGATGTTTGGATGTTCTTTTTAATTTTAATTTTTATGTGTATCGGAGTAATGAAAATGCCCCCAAATTGACTGTGGTGATGAATGCACAAGTATATGTTGATACTGTGAATTACTAAATACACTTTAGATGATTATATGGTATGTGAATATATCCCAATAAAATTATATTAAAAAAATATGGAATACCAGAATGACCAAAAATGTTATTACAAATTGTAAAACATGATTTCCTACCTTTTTTGATTACTAGCATATGAGTGATTCTCAATCTAAATTATATGCCGGGAAACCTTATGATTGTTTTCTGTAGTAGGCCCCTAATTATTCCTAAAGCGTACAGAATCATAAAACTTTAAAGAGTATCTTCTTTAAAACTCTCACTTCAGGGTGTGGACATTGTGATGTTAAAGGATTCGCCACCAATTCCTTAATTATTCAGACGTCCAGAATAAGGTTCTGAGTGTTTTTTCTAATTCATTTTACTTATTCTTATATTTTAATACGTGTAAGATAAATATATTAAAATTAGTTTTGAGAATTTTATGCTATTCTAGAGATAAGATACTACAGGGCTTAAAAAACACCAATAAAAATATGGTGTTTCCTTAGTAACATACATTATTGCAGAAAAGATAAATAATACTAATTTCCAGCCACAATCTACATTGAAAAGGCTTGAAATATTGCATTTAGCATGGAAATAGTGGCAAGCCTTCAGTTTCACTCACCTTTTTTCCATTCCTAGAGTTAGCTGCCTGAATTGGTTCCAATCCCAAACAGTTTAATTCTGCCTTATTATTTTTTTTACATCTCTGCCACTTCTGTTTTCTGCGATCTTCCATATACTGCAACAGAAAAGTTTCAGTCATCCTAGAGGAATAAAAATCTTCTCTGGAGTAATTATTAAGGTACTTGCATCTTTTATTTGGCAACAAATGCTTAGTGCAAGGAAAAATAAAGGATTAGTCCTAGTAGAAAACTGCCATCAAGCGGATATCTTGTTCTCTCTCTCTCAGAAAAAAAAGTCTATATACAAGCTTAACAGTAAATATCTGCAAAACTTTTAGTTTAACAAGTACTTAAACATTATTTTATCTTAATCCTCATAACTCTGTGAAGTAGGAAGACTGGGTATTATCACCTTTATTTTGCAGATACAGAAAAAACGACATGGCATGCTTTTTCTCTCTCACACAACTTAAATGCCAATGCAATGAATGACTTTAAATGCTGCTGGACAGAACTGCCACTCACCGCTAGAAATCGGGGATCGACAGCGAACTCTGGATGACCCTGTAACCACATCTCCAGTTCAGCCCGGCGAGGGGCATCCTCACCCACCAGCAAAGTACCATCCACCTTATTGATGACAGGGATCCGGGTCTCCAGGTCCATATCAAGGTGATTAGGTTCTTCCATGCACTCCACCTCCAGCTGCAAACCCAGAATCCACCCCCATGAGCACATACTCTTCTTTGGGAGAGGGAGGGAAAAGGGGAGCAGAGCCAATGGTAGTCATAAAATAACTAATATCTTCTAGTCCCTCAATCCCAACTGCTGTCATCAATAAATGATGACTGAGAATAAATAATGTTTAATCATTTAAAAATAATTTCTATACCACTCACCTCCACTAACTTCTTTCTGTTCCCCTTCTTCTTATTAAACAGTGGATGTCCATCTCCCATTACTCCGTTAGCCATCAACTTGTGCTTTTGGAATGTTAACTTCAATCCTTCTTCCTATAAAGACAACCCACCCACTCAAGATATATGGTACATGTTTTTTTTTTTTTTTTTTTTAATGTTCCATGAGCCCTTGAGAAGAATTATTATCTTGTTGTTGTGAGGTGCAGTGTTGTGTATCTATCTGTTAGGTCTAGTTCACGTTCTCTGTTTCCTTAATGATTCTGTTTAGATGTTCTATCCATTGATCAGAGTGGTGTATTGAAGTCTCCAACTATTATTGTAGAGACATCTGTATATCTCCCTTCAGTTTTTCCAGTGTTTGCTTCCTGTATTTTGGGGCATAAATATTCATGTTTGTTATTTCTTCCTGGTGGACTGCTCCTTTTATTAATGTATAGCATCTTTCCATGTCTCATTCACAACAGTTTTGCACTCAAAGTCCATTTTTTCCTGATATCAGAATAGCTACCTCAGCTCTTTTTTGGTTACTGTTTGCATGGAATATCCTTTTCCAGCCTTCTACTTTTAGTCCATTTGTGTCCTTGGGTTTAAAGTGAGTGTCTGGTAGAAAGCATCTAAATGGACCATAGTTTTTATCCATTCTACCAGTCTGTGCCTTTTGATTGGGACATTTGATCCATTAACATTCAGTGTTAATGTAAAGGCAGTATTTACTTCAACCATTTTACCCATTAGTTTTTGTATGTCATATCTTCTTTTTGTTGCTCTTTTTGCCCTTTTAGTTACCCTTGCTGATAATCTTCATTTTTTCTCTCCCCTCCATTCTTCTCTGGTACATGTTTTTAAAGTAAAGATTAAGCCTTGGGGGATCTGGGCTAAGGGTCAGTTTCTGGCCTAGCAGTAGTGAGAATAAAGACCAACTGACTAAAGGGTAGAAGATGGAAATAAAATGTATCTTTTTCCTTGGAAAGATTTTATTTCTTGATCTTCTGTAATTTAAGAGGAGAGTTTATCTCAACACCACCCAAAGCAGAGTAAAACACCCTACCTGGTATCTCAGTATTAGCATGCAACTCATCATAGGGGTAAAATTATCATATTTCTATCACATACTAATTTAAGAAACTTTTCTTGCTTGAGTACTTAATGACTAGTTAATAGCGTTCAATTGGAAAGGGGACTGGGAAAAAATACAGATTTCCATCTATAAAACAAAAAATAATTGATTTAATTTCAGTAGTAATGGCTCCTTTTATTAATTTAATTTAATAAGGTCCAAGATGCTTAAGTATAATTTTAGCAACTTTTTCATAATTTAATTTTTTTAAAAACCAGGCTCAGATCTAAAAAACTGAGTCACCCAAAAGGATTCTTTGTCAATCACATTCTTTAAAAATAAAGTATCTTTTAATATACTCCTTAGGAGATACTAGCCAAAATATCATCCCTTAGCTCAATGACTTTACCCAAACTGATCTTTGCGAGTTCTAACATTTTTTAAGTTTGCTAACCAAATGGATTCAATATTGTGTTAGTGAACTAGTTAGAGCAAGGACTACAACCTTCCACCCCTTGAAATACCAAAATGATGAGCTTACATCTTTGATCTGAACTGTAAACTCCTTTTCATCCATGCCTCGGCGAAGTCTGGTGAACTGGGCTGCTGCTGTACTGACTGCTGACACTTCCTCCTCTGCCATGGAAGCTGCACTGCTGCTTCGCGGCGTGGGGACTGGAGAGTCACCATATTCTCCTGGGGTTAATAAGGGGCTGTCTAGCAAATGGTTGCCTGGCCCCAGGATTCCTCCTGTTACCATTTCCTGACTCCGGCGGCTAGAAGGCCACTTCCCTGAGAGTACAGCCTGGCAGACGAGGTCAATACGGTTTATCAGGACACGATCCTTAATGGGAAAAAGAAATTAATATTGGTTTTAGGGCCTGAGTACAGACTATGTCATCCTGTGACAAACAATGGTGCTGTTATTACCAAGTTGGATAAAAATCATAACGCAGAAAAGGAAGAAGGTAAAACTAACACCCTCTAACTCAAGTGTAAAGAGTTCCATGAAAAAACATGTAGTGCTAACCACAATTAATAGAGAAACTGAACTATTTGTTCCTTTTTTCCTATATATAATGCTAGACTGTATTTCTAGACTCTATATGCCCAAGAATGAGGTTTTTACCTTGGGCCATTCAGAGGCTCTTTGTCTTTCCTGAAGTAGTAGAAGCTCAGGGGTCATTTGTTCTCCATCTTCATTTGGGAATCCATCTTGGGACATAGTGAGGGACAGGAGACTCTCTTCATCATAGAGCTTTGAGTGGGTCCGATCAGAAGCTGGAGATCACATACAATGTGTAAGCAAAGATAAAAGAAGAGAGTTAAATGGGAATTGCATTACATGGGCTGTGAATGAAGGCTCAAAGAATAACAGATCTCTTCTAACATTCTATCAAATCAAAATCTGAGTCTCAGAGAGGATGTGTGTAGAAAAGATGGGAATGAGCAGAAGGGGAAAACAGGGAAAAGGGCCAGTAGCCTATCACATGCACTCACTTAGCTTTTCTTCCTTCTCGTCCTCACTCTCATCAGTGCTGGAGCTGGAGCTGGATGAGGATGAGGAAGAAGAGGATGATGGTGACAGCTTGCTCAAGTCCAGCTCAGAGTCTGAATCATCCTCATCCTCCAGTTTGACTGGTGGAACACTCCGGGAAACCAGAGGGGTAGTATCAGAGGGGACTACTCGCATCTCATAGTCTTGTGGGGTTGGTCGGCTCCTGGCCACCACCTCATGCTCTAGCTTTAAGGTTAGACTCTCCAGACTGGGGACCTGGGCAGCTGTCTCATTGGGTGGCTTTTCAACAGGAGCATCTGGGCGCAGGGAAAGTGGTGAGGCAGTGTGCGAGGTATACTGCTGGTGCAGCAGTGGAGTAGAGCAGCGTGACAGGGATGGAGCTGGTGCTCCTGCCTGATGGTTCTGCATATAATTCATACGGGCAGCCAGAAAAGAGAAGTCTGGGTCCTGCATGATGTTGCAGTCTGTTTGGCTCACCCCATGGCGGGCTGCCCCTCTTAGAAGTTCCCCATCATGCCGAACAGGTTCCCACCATTTGGGCAACTCTGGGCCTGGAGGCTGGCACAATGCCAACCGATCTTCCAAAAGAGGGTGGCATAAAACTTGTTCCCGTAAACGTCGTAGCAATTCAATACGGTACAGAGTCCGTGAGGCCCTTTCCTCAGTGATGGGCTCAATGAACAGGTTAGGATCTGGGGGCTCTGCAAGAAGAAATAGGGATGAAAGGAGAAATGAACCAAGAGTTGGTTCTGTCAGCATCTACCCACTCACCCAAGTTTCTCCATGCCTCCCTTACCATCTCCAGCAGCTGGGGGAAGGCGGCACACCTGGCGGCACATGGCCACGAAGCCATGGAAGTACTTGGTAAGGCTTTCATCTGTTTTTTTGTCCAGTCGGGCAAAAGTGCGGAAGCGATCCCAGTGGAACTGCATGGTGTCAGGATCATACTCCACGCCAAAGGTAGACACTACTCGATAGAAATCAGTTTGTTCACGCCTTGTCCATCTACAAAAGGATGGAAAATATGCCAATAGTCATCAGGAAACACAGGAAAATTGGTTCTTAGTGTGCCTTAGAATAAGCAAGCTGAGGGGGAAAATGGTGGAGGCTACACAGGAGACATACTTGGGAGTTACAGTAATGCACATAGTGAGGTTTTAAATTCCAGAGGTGTACCAATTCAAGGCAAAAAAAGATGGCCTCTTCGAAAAGAATTCTAAATAAACCCTTCCTAAGATGATTTTCAATGTAGGACCCGTAGTCGAAGACATGCTTACAGCTCAGTCCAAATTCCCAGCCTTATTTTACCGTTGCTGTTTCTCCCGCCGTGCAATTTCTTTTAGCTTAAAGGCTGCCTCACAACGCCGCCGCCGCCGGTCGCCACGTTCTGCAGCCTCTATCTTCATCTGTTCTCTCTTATAACTGCGTTGATAAGCTGTTACTAGGCGCCGAAGCCTAGCTGTCAGGGCAGAGCCTGGAGGCCAGAAGAGATGGCCTGGCTGTTGGGTCACCTGGGCTGTGGAAAGCACATTAAAATGAACAGGTAGTACAGAAAAACTAGTATACATGATACTGGTATTTCAACCCACCCAAAGGCAGAGCTCTTAGAAATCCCAGGATGGGACAGAATTCAGTCTATAATTTCCCAACCCCACCACCCCACAGAAAATTGTACTAGTTGACCTAGATGTTTACCTTCGTCTCCATCAATCACTGAGATCTCCTCATCCATCATCATCAAGGGATCACCCTAGAGAAGGAGATCACCCCACAGGATGGAGTGGGGAGGGAAAGGGGGGGAAGTTGGCATACTGAAATCACTTTCTTGTGTGTGTCCTTCTATGGCACCAAGAAAAATTTCCAATGAAGGGAACCCTCGCAAAGATTTGGAAGCAAACAACTAAGAGAAGAATAAGAAAGTAGAATCTGAGCGGTCAGTTCTTATTAACGGCTTGAAGATAATGCGATTCAGGAATTTAGTAGTCAAATAATATCCTTCAGGATCAAGTGTGGGTCCCACTTCCTCCATAAAGCCATCTCTAATCTCCCCCAGCTGGTACTGCAATCTTTTGCATTAATACTTTATATTCTCAAATGGTGATTATTTTCCACTGTGCATTATAATAAATAAATCACGAAAGAAAGAATAAGTCACTATACTTCAGGATTCAGAGAATGGGAGAAGATTTAACTCCCGAGTAACAGAGAAAAGCTAGACTCAAATGAGAATTCCTTACCTCATCATCTTGGTCCTTTGGGGGACCTTGGAGTGGTTTATATTCAGGATCTTCACAATCCTTATCAAAATCAACCCTAAAATCACCCAGAGGCACAAGAATATGTTAACAATATATACTCTATCACTAAAAACAAACCTAAAATGAAGAGCTAACCAAACATACAATTCAGCATGGAAAAATCTTTTCTTTCATGCAGGAAAGCTAAGTCAGATATTAAGTTTGGGCCAATTAGATAAAGCAACAAAGAGAGCAAAGAACTGCCAAATTGCTTGAGACTGAATCAAAACACTTTGACCAGTAATTCCTTTTTCTTGATAGCCCTTTTTATAGTTTAACCCATCTCCCACCAATGGCCCCTAACAGCCAGCTATTTGCTTTTTATTATTTCATTTCAATAATCCATGCATTTTTGTCTGTTTTTTACTACTTTGATCTCATAAGCAGAAGGACGACGTAATAAATGATTTGCAATGAATACACAACCCAATTTCCTTTAAGGAACTTTTAAATAAGTCCTATGCAAAGCAATCTAACGTTATTATCATCAAAGAGAAATCTCTACATTGCAATGCAGTGAGTATTCACTGAATAAAACAACTATTTCACATACCCCTCAGGTCTCCATGTGAGAAGTTTTGTTAAACTCACTGGCACCCAATCTAGGGCAATAGTACCCTACCTGGTGTCTCAGTATTAGCATGGCAACTCATCATTGGGGCATGTATCCAGGCCAGAATAAATGCCTTTATGTGTCAAGCACCAATGGGGGATGATAAACCAGGGATAAAGTTTCCTGAGGGACTTCTATATATAAACTGCCTGAGAGAGCAGCCTGGCTGCCATCTTTCAAGAGAACCAGTTATATTTTCAACTACTGTGTACAGAAGAGCTCTGTAAAGCAAACTGAGTAAAACACCAAGCAAATGACTCAGGAGAAAATTAGTTTTTACTCTTAGTTGTATCTTATAGTAATGTAAGATTTAGGCCAGTTTTTGGAGTCTTTTCTTCTGGTCCCACTTTTTGTTAAGGATTTATCACTCATGAGAATTAGTAACCACCATTAAGGGGGGTGCACAGCTAGTTCAGAGATAGAATTCTCGCCTGCCATGAGGAAGACCTAGGTTAGATTCCTGGCCCATGCACTCAAAACAAACAAAAAACCATTCAACAAATGGTGCTGCAATAATGGGACTCCTGCACACAGCACATAAAAAAAAATTTTTAAAAAGCCACCATTAATTTCAGTCAAGGTTACAGATACGTTATTTTTCAGTAAAGCAACTAACAGCCTTCATAGGGTGGACTCAGAACTTTAAAAACACTAAACATCAATACTTACCCTTCCACTATGTCAGAGAAATTATCTAATACTCGATGTTCTGCTGCAATGGCCTTGTCATCTGGTCGTCCAGCCTTTTCCAGGAAGCATAAGGCTGGGTCTGCTCGCATAGTATTATATTTCTCATAGCCTGAAAGAAAAAGGACCATAAACTGAAGAAAATCAGGGGTTCCTTTTGCCTAACTGAGGTTTGTGCTTACTTTGTATGCTGCTGGAATATTTAGATTATATGAATTACTTTGCCCAGAATACAAAATACTGTTAAAATGTTAACTTGGATAGCTGTTGTGCTATACTACTGTATTTAACATTTCCTTAAGAATTTAGAGTCACAAAGTTTTATAACTAGTGATTGAAGATAAGAATTTAATCAAAGAATCTATAAATCATGGTGGTAAGAGTTGCACAGCCATGTAACTGGTAACCTTCCTATTATCATTCTTACTACAGATATGGGAAACCACAAAAGTCATATAATTCATTTAGTTTCATGTTACAAATTTTCAGATAAAGAAACTTGAACCTGAAAGCAAACAGGCACTCAGCGAATGTTGGTGAACACTGAATGAATGAATGAACATTCTTCAGGATGTTTGGACTCTTCTAAAACTGTATATCCAAGACTACAAATGCTCAGTTTTTCTCATCCCAAAAACCTCATAAAAACATGTGGCTTAAGTGTCATTACCTTTTTTTTTTTTTTTTTGCACGGGCAGGCACCAGGAATTGAACCCGGTCTTTGGCATGGCAGGCAAGAACTCTGCCTGCTAAGCCACTGTGGCCAGCCCAACCACCGTGGCCAGTCCCCATTACTTTTATTTTATAGAAACGAATAGAAAAGTATAATTTAAAAAGGAAACAATAATCCAATTTCACTAAGTCACTGTGTTGAAAGTTAAGTACTCACTGCTTCTAATGTCTGGGATTTGATACCTGGTAAAAAACTGCAAAAGAAGTACTTTTCCCTTTTTATATTCTAATTGTGTTTCACTCAAACATTGTTGCATATACCTACATCAAGTAAGAGCTGGACATTTAGACAAACAGGACACTTTCAAGCAAGTGACAGGAAAGTCATACAAATTAAGCACCGTTATTATTAACAAGAGTGGGCATGTATTACCTCCCTTGATTCTAGGGTTAACTTAGACACCAGAGTAAAGAGACTGGTAACAGTGATTAGAGAACAGGTTGGGGGTTCCTTCCCTTGGGATTTAACCGTCCATCTGGTCATTTTATTTTTTTATTTTTTGCATGGGCAGGTACTGGGAATTAAACCTGGGTCTCTGGCATGGCAGGTGAGAACTCTGCCACTGAGTGACCATAGCCTGCCCAATCTGGTCATTTTTAAACATCTATTTATAGAAACTAACTACTCTGCTCTGGTTATTTAAAAATCAGTTTCCTACTCAAGCATAAATTTATTAAAGAGCAATCAGATGACTCAGTTACTGGCCATGAGTCGTATGTTCCACTGGTGGACATTAATCTTTATTAGGAAAGGAACAGGCTATGAAAAGGTACTTACCATGCTTAAAAACTCCAATGAGCAGAGATTTGTCAGCCTCACTGTCCCACCAGGTTGTTGGAACCTCCAGCTGATCCACTACTGGGAACCATATGTCAATCTCACTAAAGGTATAAGTAGGCAGAGTCAGCACAACGCAGGAAATTAAAATGATAATCCCTAGATTATTTTAAGTATCTTCCTTTTTCTATTAACTTAAACATTCATGTGTTGTCTGCCCTATTTTACCTTCTACTGGGACCAAGAATAGGATTAAAGACCTGATATATAGATTTCAATCATCACGTATGCCAAAGGTAATATAGAATAAGATAAGCAAACCTATCATTCCTGGAATGAGGCAGGGCCTAAGTTAAAACTTAGCATAACTTTACCTGGCAACAGTGCCCCCTAACACTTTCTCTGCCTGGTCTCCAATAACCTCCTGCCTCAGGTAGTACAGCATTCGTACCCGCAACAGCACCCTAGAAGAAAGGAAGAGCTGGCTCAACAGCAATGTAGAAAGTTTGGGGTGGAAAATGCTTTAGTCCTTAGTAAAGTCTATCCTTACTTATTACACTGATGTTTTAAGTGCTTTTTATAACTCTCATCTTGGAACAGAGTGTCAGGGTTGTACTTCCGGATCCAATCTGCCTTATGGATATCAAAAGTGCTTTGTGACTTTACTTTTTTTCCCTTGCGTCCACGGGGTACAGGGATAGATAAACCTAGGGAATGGGAGACATCAAAGACTTGGATTGAGAAAAACCCTTGGACCTGAAAAGGACTACGTAACCTACAGAAAAATTTAAAGTAATGAGTTGATAATTACCTGAATGATTTTGCAATTCTTTTGTCTTGCCATTTTCAGCAGGACTAATCAAATCCCAAATGAAGCCCTTGATATTTTCATCCCCACGATAGTGTAGAAGACAGTACACAAGGATGGCCCGACAAATTGTCTCTACATCTCGCTCAGTCATACGTCGCTTGAAGCGTCCATGAGACAAGATATCTCGCCACCGTCCCCAGCTAGAAAAACATAAAAAGAAACTAATTAACTTTTCACGGGGTTCTAATCTGATGATGTCTCCCTAACTCACAATCACACCTTCCAACCTTCCAAAACGTGAAAGACAAAAAGATCTTGGAAAAACATGGCAACAATAAACTCCCTTCATGGCAAAAGTCTTTCACATTACCCTCTAATGAAGCATACAAGATGCCCATCAAAATGGAGATGCAGTACCTCCGACTGCAAAATGAGTTCTTACCCATATACCAGGAGGTGCTTCTCCACCCGAAAGCAGTCCGTGCGCCCATAGGCATGATGACGGTCATGCCGGCGGGAACGTGGCCGCTCATCATCCTCACTTTCTAAATCAGAAAATTCTACCAAGTCATCATCTTTCAGAGTACTGAAGTGACGGGTCTGTTTTCGAACTCTTGGTGTGTCAATCACCAAGTTATTCTATGCAGAGAACAGAAAGAGAAGTAACTGTTTTCATGATATGCTTACGGACAAGGAATGAAGATAACCATGGACTCAAATAGCCTTGGATGTAGCAAATTTAGACACCCAGAGATTTTTCAGGACTTAAAACCTAAACTGACAAGAAAACTAATGCACAGAGACTCAGGAAGCAAAATTAAGTGGTAGACTCTGTGCCTCTCTTCAGGCTTGAGAAGATGGCAGTGCAGCCGCCCAAGTTGGTGCTGCTTGTATGTCTGGGTAATATTTGTTAGTCACCCACTGAGAAGCAGTTTTCAGAAAACTTGTAACTGATCAAAATATCTCAGATAAATGGAAGATTGACAGGTCACAGTGGTTCAGCAGGCAGAGTTCTCGCCTTCCATGTCAATCCCTGGTGCCTGTCTATGCAAAAAAAAAAAAACAAAAAAACACATGAAGAAGCATGATATTCCTATGAATCATGATGCCCAGCAGGTTCCCAAAGAAGACTCTGTCACATTTGATTATATGCTGTGTATGGATGAAAAGCAACCTGAGAGATCTGAATAGAAAAGGTAGTGAAGTTAAAAACTGCAAAGCAAAACTGGAACTACTTGGGAGCTATGATCCACAAAAACAACCTAGTATTGAAGATCCCTATTATGGGAATGACTTCAACTTTATGACTATGTACCAGTGGTGTGTCAGGTGCTGCAAAGCATTTTGGAGAAGTCACAGTAATGCTGATCCATTCACTGCTGAAGGCCAAAAATGATAACATGTTTACAATGATGTTCTAAGTTTTTCAGTCAGTGTGTTAAAGGGGTAATGTTCCATACTCAAGGCCACAACTTTTTTTCAGTTGACTTATTGTTTCTGTTCTTAAAAACTAATTGTAGCTCTCCTGGTTTCTCTTCCTCTGATGTTGGCCTCTACCACGCAACTACTAGGTGAACTGAAACAGTGCAGAACAGCTCCCGGGGCTACGGCAGGGAATGGACACACAGCGTAACCCAGTCTGGACTGCCTAGTCTGACTGCGAGACTCGGCTGCGGTGAGATGCCCGAGCGGCGTGCGATTTCCCGAGTAGCGGCAGCTGCGGCGGTCGGAGCTACTCCCTCCCTCCTTCCCGGGCCAGCTGAGAGTCTCGGAGAGGCAAGTTTCCCAAGCCGAGGCGGCCGGCGCCCCTCTTTTGCGGGAGGCTTCGAGTCTCGGATCAGAGGGCTATCCAAGCCACGGTGGCCGCCCCCCGCGGGCAGCTTCCTGGTCTGGTGGGGAATTCCCCAGGCCGCAGCAACCGGTGACCGAAGCCCCTCCCCCGCAGGCAAATTCCTGGTCCGGTGGCGAATTCCCCGGGCCTGCTGTGGGCCGGCGACCAGCCATAGGGTCCCCTCAAGCCGCGACAGCTGACGCCCCCACCACGCGCGGCCCCTGAACCAACGGAGAGAATTGGATCGGAAATCCCCAGGCCGCGGAGATTGGTGACCGGGGGGTGGGGGGGAATCCATTCCAAACATTTGAGACAAATGTGTGCCACAAGCGCCACCTACTGGGCAGGATAAGAAAAACAGAACCCAGAGATTTCACAGAAAAATCTTACAACCTTGTTGGGTCCAACACCCAGGGAAATCTGACTAAATGCCCAGACGCCAGCAGCAGAAGATAACTGTCCACGCTCAGAAGATTGAGAATATGGCCCAGTCAAAGGAACAAACCAATAGTTCAAATGAGATACAAGAGCTGAGACAACTAATGCTGAATATACGAACAGAAATGGAAAACCTCTTCAAAAATGAAATCGATAAATTGAGGGAGGACATGAAGAGGACATGGGCTGAACATAAAGAAGAAATAGAAAAACTGAAAAAACAAATCACAGAACTTATGGAAGTGAAGGATAAAGTAGAAAAGATGGAAAAAACAATGGATACCTACAATGATAGATTCAGAGACAGAAGATAGAATTAGTGATTTGGAGGATGAAACATCTGAATTCCAAAAAGAAACAGAAACTATCAGGAAAAGAATGGAAAAATTTGAACAGGGTATCAGGGAACTCAAGGACAATATGAACCGCACAAATATACGTGTTATGGGTGTCCCAGAAGGAGAAGAGAAGGGAAAAGGAGGAGAAAAACTAATGGAAGAAATTATCACTGAAAATTTCCCAACTCTTATGAAAGACCTAAAATTACAGATCCAAGAAGTGCAGCGCACCCCAAAGAGATTAGACCCAAATAGGCGTTCTCCAAGACACTTACTAGTTAGAATGTCAGAGGTCAAAGAGAAAGAGAGGATCTTGAAAGCAGCAAGAGAAAAACAATCCATCACATACAAGGGAAACCCAATAAGACTATGTGTAGATTTCGCAGCAGAAACCATGGAAGCTAGAAGACAGTGGAATGACATATTTAAATTACTACAAGAGAAAAACTGCCAACCAAGACTCCTATATCCAGCAAAATTGTCCTTCAAAAATAAGGGAGAAATTAAAACATCCTCAGACAAAAAGTCACTGAGAGAATTTGTGACCAAGAGACCAGCTCTGCAGGAAATACTAAAGGGAGCACTAGAGTCAGATACGAAAAGACAGAAGAGAGAGGTATGGAGAAGAGTGTAGAAAGAAGGAAAATCAGATATGATACATATAATACAAAAGGCAAAATGTTAGAGGAAAATATTATCCAAACAGTAATAACACTGAATGTTAATGGACTGAATTCCCCAATCAAAAGACATAGATTGGCAGAATGGATTAAAAAACAGGATCCTTCTATATGCTGTCTACAGGAAACACATCTTAGACCCAAAGAAAAACATAGGTTGAAAGTGAAAGGTTGGGAAAAGATATTTCATGCAAATAACAACCAGAAAAGAGCAGGAGTGGCTATACTAATATTCAACAAATTAGACTTCAAATGTAAAACAGTTAAAAGAGACAAAGAAGGACACTATATACTAATAAAAGGAACAATTAAACAAGAAGACATAACAATCATAAATATTTATGCACCGAACCAGAATGCCCCAAAATACGCGAGGAATACACTGAAAAGGGAAATAGACTCATATACCATAATAGTTGGAGACTTCAATTCACCACTCTCATCAATGGACAAAACATCTAGACAGAGGATCAATAAAGAAATAGAGAATCTGAATATTACTATAAATGAGCTAGACTTAACAGACATTTATAGGACATTACATCCCACAACAGCAGGATACACCTTTTTTTCAAGTGCTCATGGATCATTCTCAAAGACAGACCATATGCTAGGTCACAAAGCAAGTCTTAACAAATTTAAAAAGATTGAAATCATACACAACACTTTCTCGAATCATAAAGGAATGAAGTTGGAAATCAATAATAGGCGGAGTGCCAGAAAATTCACAAATACGTGGAGGCTCAACAACACACTCCTAAACAACGAGTGGGTCAAAGAAGAAATTGCTAGAGAAATTAGCAAATACCTCGAGGCGAATGAAAATGAAAACACAACATATCAAAACTTATGGGACGCAGCAAAGGCAGTGCTAAGAGGGAAATTTATTGCCCTCAATGCCTATATCAGAAAAGAAGAAAAGGCAAAAATGCAGGAATTAACTGTCCACTTGGAAGAACTGGAGAAAGAACAGCAAACTAACCCCAAAGCAAGCAAAAGGAAAGAAATAACAAAGATTAGAGCAGAAATAAATGAAATTGAAAACATGAAAACAATAGAGAAAATCAATAAGACCAGAAGTTGGTTCTATGAGAAAATCAATAAGATTGATGGGCCCTTAGCAAGATTGACAAAAAGAAGAAGAGAGAGGATGCAAATAAATAAGATCAGAAATGGAAGAGGAGACATAACTACTGACCTCACAGAAATAAAGGAGGTAATAACAGGATACTATGAACAACTTTACGCTAATAAATACAACAATTTAGAGGAAATGGACGGGTTCCTGGAAAGACATGAACAACCAACTTTGACTCAAGAAGATATAGATGACCTCAACAAACCAATCACAAGTAAAGAAATTGAATCAGTCATTCAAAAGCTTCCTAAAAAGAAAAGTCCAGGACCAGACGGCTTCACATCTGAATTCTATCAAACATTCCAGAAAGAATTAGTACCAACTCTCCTCAAACTCTTCAAAAAAATCGAAGCGGAGGGAAAACTACCTAATTCATTCTATGAAGCCAACATCACCCTCATACCAAAACCAGGCAAAGATATTACAAAAAAAGAAAACTACAGGCCAATCTCTCTAATGAATATAGATGCAAAAATCCTCAATAAAATTCTAGCAAATCGTATCCAACAACACATTAAAAGAATTATACATCATGACCAAGTAGGATTCATCCCACGTATGCAAGGATGGTTCAACATAAGAAAATCAATTAATGTGATATACCATATCAACAAATCAAAGCAGAAAAATCACATGATCATCTCAATTGATGCAGAGAAGGCATTTGACAAGATTCAACATCCTTTCCTGTTGAAAACACTTCAAAGGATAGGAATACAAGGAAACTTCCTTAAAATGATAGAGGGAATATATGAAAAACCCACAGCTAATATCATCCTTAATGGGGAAAAATTGAAAACGTTCCCCCTAAGATCAGGAACAAGACAAGGATATCCACTATCACTATTATTCAACATTGTGTTGGAGGTTCTAGCCAGAGCAATTAGACAAGAAAAAGAAATACAAGGCATCAAAATTGGAAAGGAAGAAGTAAAACTATCACTGTTTGCAGACGATATGATACTATACGTCGAAAACCCGGAAAAATCCACAACAAAACTACTAGAGCTAATAAATGAGTACAGCAAAGTAGCAGGTTACAAGATCAACATTCAAAAATCTGTAGCATTTCTATACACTAGCAATGAACAAGCGGAGGGGGAAATCAAGAAACGAATCCCATTTACAATTGCAACTAAAAGAATAAAATACCTAGGAATAAATTTAACTAAAGAGACAAAAAACCTATATAAAGAAAACTACAAAAAACTGCTAAAAGAAATCACAGAAGACCTAAATAGATGGAAGGGCATACCGTGTTCATGGATTGGAAGATTAAATATAGTTAAGATGTCAATCCTACCTAAATTGATTTACAGATTCAATGCAATACCAATCAAAATCCCAACAACTTATTTTTCAGAAATAGAAAAACCAATAAGCAAATTTATCTGGAAGGGCAGGGTGCCCCGAATTGCTAAAAGTATCTTGAGGGAAAAAAACGAAGCTGGAGGTCTCATGCTGCCGGACTTCAAGGCATATTATGAAGCCACAGTGGTCAAAACAGCATGGTATTGGCATAAAGATTGATATATCGACCAATGGAATCGAATAGAGTGCTCAGATATAGACCCTCTCATCTATGGACATTTGATCTTTGATAAGGCAGTCAAGCCAACTCACCTGGGACAGAACAGTCTCTTCAATAAATGGTGCCTAGAGAACTGGATATCCATATGCAAAAGAATGAAAGAAGACCCATATCTCACACCCTACACAAAAGTTAACTCAAAATGGATCAAAGATCTAAACATTAGGTCTAAGACCATAAAACAGTTAGAGGAAAATGTAGGGAGATATCTTATGAATCTTACAATTGGAGGCGGTTTTATGGACCTTACACCTAAAGCAAGAGCACTGAAGAAGGAAATAAATAAATGGGAACTCCTCAAAATTAAACACTTTTGTGCATCAAAGAACTTCATCAAGAAAGTAGAAAGACAGCCTACACAATGGGAATCAATATTTGGAAACGACATATCAGATAAAGGTCTAGTATCCAGAATTTATAATGAGATTGTTCAACTCAACAACAAAAAGACAGCCAACCCAATTACAAAATGGGAAAAAGACTTGAATAGACACCTCTCAGAGGAGGAAATACAAATGGCCAAAAGGCACATGAAGAGATGCTCAATATCCCTGGCCATTAGAGAAATGCAAATCAAAACCACAATGAGATATCATCTCACACCCACCAGAATGGCCATTATCAACAAACAGAAAATGACAAGTGCTGGAGAAGATGCGGTGAAAGAGGCACACTTATCCACTGTTGGTGGGAATGTCAAATGGTGCAACCACTGTGGAAGGCAGTTTGGCGGTTCCTCAAAAAGCTGAATATAGAATTGCCATACGACCCAGCAATACCATTGCTGGGAATCTACTCAAAGGAATTAAGGGCAAAAACTCAAACGGACATTTGCACACCAATGTTTATAGCAGCGTTATTTACAATTGCAAAGAGATGGAAACAACCAAAATGTCCATCAACAGAAGAGTGGCTAAACAAACTGTGGTATATACATACGATGGAATATTATGCAGCTTTAAGGCAGGATAAACTTATGAAGCATGTAATAACATGGATGGACCTAGAGAACATTAGGCTGAGTGAGTCTAGCCAAAAACTAAAAGACAAATACTGTATGGTCCCAATGATGTGAACTGACACTCGAGAATAAACTTGGAATATGTCATTGGTAACAGAGTTCAGCAGGAGTTAGAAACAGGGTAAGATAATGGGTAATTGGAGCTGATGGGATACAGACTGTGCAATAGGACTACATACAAAAACTCAAAAGTGGACAGCACAATAATACCTAATTGTAAAGTAATCATGTTAAAACACTGAATGAAGCTGCATCCGAGCTATAGGTTTTTGTTTTGTTTTGTTTTCTTCTTACTATTATTATTTTTATTTTTTTTCTCTATATTAACATTCTATATCTTTTTCGGTTGTATTGCTAGTTCTTCTAAACCGATGCAAATGTACTAAGAAACGATGATCATGCATCTATGTGATGATGTTAAGAATTACTGATTGCATATGTAGAATGGTATGATTTCTAAAAAAAAAAAAAAAATGGACAGCACTACAGCACAATACTACCTAATTGTAATGTAATTATGTTAAAACACTGAATGAAGCTGCATCTGAGCTATAGTTTTTTTGTTTTTTTATTTATTTATTTTTCTTATATATTTTTGTATTTTTTATTTTTATCTTTTCTCTATATTATCATTTTATTTCTTTTTCTGTTGTCTTGCTATTTCTTTTTCTAAATCGATGCATATGTACTAAGAAATGATGATCATACATCTATGTGATGATATTAAGAATAACTGATTGCATATGTAGAATGGAATGATTTCTAAATGTTGTGTTAGTTAATTTTTTTTAATTAATAAAAAAATGTAAAAAAAAAAAGTCCCACCCACAATAAGCTTATACACAGTCACAAAAGAGCATGGCTTTTCTGGGATACATAAAAGTTTCCAACTAGCTTACCAAGTATACATTAAAACTTGAATGGGTGGAAAAAAAAACAAAAACAAACTAATTGTAGATGGAAATCAATGTTGTGTTTGCAGATGAATTAATAAAAATCTTTGATTAAGACAGCTTATGGGGTATATTAAATGTTCTTGAACAAACTGGACCTCTTCTCTTTACCCCAGCTACAAAAATGGTAGAATAAACAAAATAGTAGAACTACAAAATAAAATGTCTTGTGTGTTTTGTAACAATCATTTCTTTTCAGTGCTTAATCTTAAGGTACTATCCAGTAAGGGCTAGCCTTCCAATATGCTTAACTATGATCTTAATAAATAATTAAAACATCACTTTCAGGCCCAAGTCAATATCTGAACCCACTGAAACTTTTCAATAACTTACCTGTTTATTAAGCCGATACGTATAACTTGATGGACAAATGTCCTTTATTTACCTATACTCTCTGTTTTTTTCACCCCAGGGCCTTTATTGACTTATATAACCCCCTAGTCAGAGGAGTTCACAATCTTGATTGGAAATATTTTGATTCACACATACCCAGAGTGCAACTTGCATGTTAAAAGGATAGGAAAGAGAATGATATATGTATAAATCTTTAGCATTAGTCTTAATTTTTCTTTATCTAGTTTATTTCATGAGGAAATCAACTTTCTACTCCCATTTGGACTACTCTGCCTCTGAAGATTTAATTATGTCCAGAAAGGACACTATATGTGGTTTCATTTTATGTTCATTTTGACAAATGTGTCTGCTTTACATGCACATATAACCCAAATGTAACATATTATATATTGGCTTATATGGGAAAAAAATAGTTTAAAAAGTTAGAAAAAGAGAATTTTATTATGTTGAAGTCCTTAAATAATATGTTGTATTCTTTTCTCAGTGTTTCATTTATGGGTAATTACTATGTACTTTGAGATAACTATAATTTCAAATTCATTTGGATATATCAGAAAAGGTTGTTTTCAAAATAAACTGGGGAGTGTAAAAATACCATTGACATATTAAAAAAAAAACACTAAGTGGTAGATATCTAAGTCATATTCTGGGACATACTATGTAGAAAGTTTCTGCAACAGCTCTTATTTATAATATACTGACACAAACTGAAGTTTTAGAGTGGAAGAATCAGAGGCGCTATAACAACTCCAGAACACATTTGTCTTCTGCTATACTTTCTCCTAAACGACAGAGTGAACTCACCTTGCTATTGAGAAGATCCATGTCTAGGTCAGCCTTTTTGGCCCACTTTTGCCAAAAGTTGGGGTCATCCAGAGAAATATCTGTCCTATTTTCCGAAGCAACAAAGCTTGCCTAGTGAGGAATAAAGGCACAGAGTGAAGTTGACTATTACACTTTTTTGAGCAACGAGCATCTATATTTTGAAAATATATTTAAATTCCAGAGATTTCCCCATCTCTGCATTTCTAGCTTCTGGCACAGACAGAACATACCTTGGCAAAGGTAGAACCTTTTCCTTCAGACTCTATGGTGATAGTGGTGGTTCGTCTTAATAAGATCTGGTCAATGTCCTCTTCACAAAACTTGGAGCCCTCATCATCTTCCTCCATTATGGCTGCATATGCTCCTTTTCTTAAAAGATCTTCAATTTCCTTCTTGGAGAATTGCTGGATCTGCAAAAAACAACAGAAAGATGAGAAAACTACCAAGAGAATAGTATCTAAGTGTATCAAAATACTTATGCTGTTATATTTTAAGAAATAATAATTGAGAATCCAAACAAGATACATTCCTGTGTAAAAGTAGCTTTTGCCTTGCTCTATAACTCTGCCCTATTACAAAGGTATCTATTACAGACTAAAAGGACTCACTCCAGTAATGTTGCCATCCCGACCACTCATGGATTGAAGCACCGCTTTATCCAAACCCAACTTGAGGCTAGCTTTATCAAACATCTCTCTCTCATAGGAATTACGAGTGATGAGACGGTACACCTTCACAGCTTTGCTCTGCCCAATTCGATGACACCGTGCCTGGGCCTAGTAAAAAAATAGTGGAAAGGACAGGGAAAAAGAGAACATTAAATTAGGGATTAAGGAAAAAAAATTGCAAATTCACGTTTTTTTTTTCACATCTATAAAACAGCAATGAGATCAACTCAAAATCAAAAGTCAATTTCAAGATGAAACCAGGGTCAGCAAACTACAGTCTGTGTGGCTACCTATTTCTGTAAATAAAGTTTTAATGGAACACAGCCATGACTATTTGCTTATGTACTATCTATGGCTGCTTTTGTGTTACAACAGCACTGAGTAGCCCACAAAACCTAAAATATTTACTATCTGGTCTTCTACAGAAAAACTTTTCTGACTCCTGATTTAGACTACTACACCTCACTAAGTAAACAATTAATAGCATAGTCTCTGAAAGACAAGACTTTCTAAGACATCATGAACTGTTGAAACTTTCCAGATTAGGTAGTCTGTCCATAAAACAATGATTTCCTTTACCTGCAGGTCGTTTTGAGGATTCCAATCTGAATCAAAGATGATACAGGTATCAGCAGCTGTGAGATTAATACCAAGTCCACCAGCCCGGGTACAGAGCAAGAAGACAAAGCGATCTGAGTCAGGCTTGCTGAAGCGGTCAATAGCAGCCTGTCGAAGGTTGCCTCTAACTCGCCCATCAATACGCTCATATAAGTACCTGTAAGTGAATCACAGAAGAAAAATTCAAATCATTTAAGAAGAGGAAGAGACCACAAAAGCAGGCTAAAATCAGTACTCCGTATTATCAGTAGGCTGGCCAAAAACCATCAGAAGGGTGACCATGAGACTCATAAATACTTTCCTTATCCCAGTCCTGGGTTGAAGTCAACTATAAACCCAGGCCCTTCTACTCTTTGCAACTTTATGAGGATAAAGTAACCACAAGGCCAGGGATGACTCTTTTCTTACCTCCTCTGGATTAGATAATCCTCTAGGATATCTAGGCAGCGTACCATCTGTGAGAAGATCAGAACCTTATGGCCACCAGCTTTAAGTTTTGGAAGTAATTTGTCAATAAGGACCAATTTGCCAGCAGAACGAACCATGGCTTGCAGATGGAAGTCATGAGGTATAATATGACAAGCTTCCCGAAATTCTGTTAGGATTTTTTCTTCTGCACCTGCCAAGAGAATAATCAAACCTGATGTTGGGATCAAGTGAAGTATATTAAAGCTATAGGTTATTTGGCTGACATAAGGAAACACAGGGAAAAAAGTAATCTGAGTTGAGATCAACACTTCTCAAAAACAGAAATTCAGTACCAAGAAAAAATTTATACATTATCCTCAACTGTGTTAGCCAAAATATACCAAGTAAAGGAGGCCAATTATAATTGGGTAAAAAAAAAAATATATGTGAATAAGGACTAGGAGGGAACATACAAACTACTATTACCACCCTACCTGTACCCAAAAACCCACAGCAAAATGGAATATAAGCAAGGACATTTGTCCAGAGAACAGAATGGCTTGGAGATTATGCAAGATCAAGGGGTTAAAATCAACTAAGAAAATTCTACAGAATTTTTCTAAAAGGAAAATGCATTCCCCAATTAGGCTAGATCAGTCAATGCCTCCATTATTTCTGAGGAATATCACATTTGAAAATTAACACAGATAATACAGAAATTTAGGCATTTTCCAGGAATGCCCTCACCATTGATGAGATATGGGTGGTTGCAGCACTTGCGCAACTCCATCATTGTGTTGAGTAGATTAGGCATATTGGTATGACCTGCCCCTTTGGAAAGGAAAGAAAAATTCTTCTCCAAAATAGCTCGGTAGTATTTCTTCTGGATGTTGGTCAGCTCTACTTCAATAATAGTTTCCTGTTTAGGTGCCAAGTTTTTTTCAACATCCTCTTTCAGTCTTCTTAGCATCATCGGCTTGAGAATGGCCTGTAGCTTTTGAACCTGTGTCCAAGACAAAGAGAAAAAGACATCAGTAACATGGGATAACATTCTCATATTAAATGGAAACGTGGTGAAAAAAAGTTAAGGGTTTTCCACTACCTGAAAAATACAGATTTTAGACAATCCCACAGATAATGTAGGTAAAAGGTTATAAGGAAGGTCAGAAAGACACTTGATGCCTATGGTGACAGATGGGTCTGCCTGGTATAAACTAATTTTTTTTGTCTTGGATTAGTACCTCATCAACAGACTCCCTACCTGTTCTTCTGTCTTGAGATCCCCAAAGTCCTTGAGGAACTCTGATTCTGAGGGAAACTGTGAAGGTTCTAAGAAATGAAGCAAGCTAAACAGTTCCTCTACAGTATTTTGCAATGGTGTTCCTGTGAGTAGCACTTTGTGTTCCTAGAAAGAGAGAAAAACATAATGGTGATGAAATTAAAAAATACTAAAGAGTTCTGGGGTTCTCCATCAAATACTTCATCTTTAGTTTTAATTTCTTTATCTGTGAACTCATGGGAATGGCCCAGAAAGTGGAGAAAGTCTTCACTTTCACTTGCTCCCTCTTTTGATAAACACAAGACACTCTCAAGACACCCTTTGATATTACTTAGAATATTGAAATCCTATGATTATAAGAAAAAAAGAAATAACTCAGAGTGATATTTTCTAATTACATATGACTCTCCTCACTCAACTACCCAAAGATATCCTAGTATGTCCCTTTTAGGAATGTATCTGTGCTGGATTAAATATGGCCATTAATTCCTTGTAGCTTTTCCTATCAAGTTTCATCCTTTGAACCTGAGCTTGCCATGTGACTTGCCCTAACAAGGAAAATGTGGCAGAAGTGATACTGTGTGAGTGTCAGAGCCTATATCTCTCTAGAAGCCTCACAGCTTCCTCTCTGCCTTCTTGGAACATTGTGCTGAGACCACCATGTAAAGAAGCCTGCTGTGGCCTCCAAGAAGATGAGAGGTCATGTGGAAGATAAACCAGAAGCCCCAGTCAACAATCCTCCAACTGTCAGCTGCTTCAGTCATTAATGATCCCAGAAGACCATCAAAGAAAGACATAGCAGAGCCTAGCCTAAATTGCTGAGCTAGAGATTCATGAAAAATAATGGCTGTCATTTTAATCATCTAGGCTTCAGGGTATTTTATTATGCAACAATAGGCAGCTAATACAGTATCCCACCTCTCCAAATGGCTGAAAACCACTAAACGTCCAAACCTAAAATCTATATGACTTTCAAATTCCCATAGGCTATACCCACCACCCAATAAAAAGATTCTAATTTTTAACTCCTTTGCTAAAATAGGGTTATTTTAATTCCATAGCAATTAGGGTTATTTTAATTCCAGGGTTTTGTTTTTCTTTTGCCCACAAGTCAGTGAGGGGATCTTACCAGGTCCATATGCTTGAGACTATCAAGCAGCTTGCAATTACGGTTCTTCAGCCGATGGGCCTCATCAATGATGACACAGCGCCATTCAATCTCACGAAGCTCAGGACAGTCTGACAAAATCATCTCAAAAGTGGTAATCAGGGCATCAAACTTGTATGCACCTGGAATGAGGCGCCCCTAAGTGTGAAGGGAGAAAGGCAGAGAAGGCCTGAAATGTACCTAAATGAGGAGCTCTTCTGAATTACTTACTCACTCTCCCTTCTATATTCAGACAGGTTTAATAGAAAATATGAACCACATCACTATTGCCCTCTACCACCCAACTTCCTGATAAACAACACCAAATCACTGAATGTAAAATAAACTGCTGGGCAGCCTGACAGTGGCTCAGTGGCAGCATTCTAGCCTGCCATGCCAGAGACCCAGGTTCAAGTCCCGGTGCCTGCCCATGCAAAAAAAAAATAGATAAATTGCTTCCTTCCTCAACATATTCTGCTTCTTGGGAAAATAACAGACATCAATGAATGAAAGTGGACAGACCCTGTTGTATACTCAGGTTCTGTATCTGTGTCCTATACTTTTGCTCTGAACCACATTTTTATTGATTAACATTAAAATTTAAAATGGTGGATGGACACTGCTGAACATACAAGAGAAAAATTAAAGTGAAAATTGCTAATACAATACATGGTAATATTGATCACTGCCTAAAAATTGACAGATGCAGTCAATCATTTCAACAAAATCGAGAGCTACAAAATGTAACTTGAGAAATGGTGGTTTGGTAGAAATAAAAACCACAGATGAAAACTAATGATATAAAAACAATTCAGAAAATTTTGCATTGATAAAAAAATGATAAATTATTCAAATTTTTGTTTCCAAATTTACAGAGAAAGGAACTGACCTTGATGTAAATTTCAGTAGACTAAAAAATGAAAGAAATGGTTTATACTCAATACTATATGGAGACTCAATTAAGGACTTACAATGACTAAATGAATTCCACTCTGAAAAAATACTTTTGTGATGAAAACCTCTACAATGCTGGTAAAATTCTATTTGCAATGCATATATTAACAAAGTCAGAATTTCAACTGGATAAAAATTTAAAAGTCAAAAAATGCCCTGCACATTGCTGCACAAAAATGCCTTAAGTCACAGGGAGCCCCAATAAAAGTTTTTTATGTATACATAACCTCTAAAACCCGAGTTTCCCTCTCCCATAGAAATCCCAAGATATATAACTTACCCGTGAATCTTTGCAGTACATTTCATATTGCTGAATCATCTGCCGGCTTGCCAAACTTCCATGGTACACAATAGTGTTCATCTCTGTCCATGTATTGAATTCTCGTTCCCAGTTAGTAATTGTGGACAGTGGGGCAATGACCAGGAAGGGGCCATGGATGCCCACATTATATACCTCCTGCAAGAAGGCAATGGACTGAATAGTTTTGCCCAATCCCATTTCATCAGCCAGGATGCAGTTCTGCCTGCAGAATTATCATGCAGAAAGAAAAGCATGTCAAAAGATATCATCTTGACAAAAACACTAAGTAGAAAAAAACTGTCAACAGAAGATGACTAAAAATAATCCCCAAACTGAGCCTATATCTTATGGGCCCAGTGTTTTCCTTACCTATTATACCAATTAAAAAGCAGCCAATTGACTCCTTCCAACTGATATTCCCGTAACTGGTTTCTGTTTTTATACTCATGTGATAACTCCAACTTCTTCCAGGCACTTGCCTGCGGGCGATTCTAAAAATTAGGAAATTTGAACAAATGGGTTGGAGAAACTCAGAAAATTAGGTAAGACTTACTAAGTAGTTCAAACAGTTGAAGTAAATTTTTAAAAATTATTATTTGGATCAAACCATATCAAACATAATTAAATTCGTAAGTTCATAATAATACTTGAAGATTAAAAGAAAAAAAGAACAGGTCACTTTAGGAGAATACTAGGAAACTACTTCAGTTATTTTAGAAACTGATAAATAAAGGAAAAGAAGAAAGCCTTTATCTTTCTTTCCTATAAAATCTGTACCTCAGGGTACAGGGTAACCAAATGTAGATGAAAAGACGTTTCATTTTATAGAAGATTCTAGCTAATAAATGATGAGATGACAGACTTCAAGTATTGCCACTTTAAAATCATTAAAAGAATTAATGGACTTAAGCAATGACCATAAGTGGCTGATAACATTAGAAAAGATAACTTGATAAAGGTAACACAACCACCTATGAAGCAGATTTACTGGTCTCCCTCCCCCATCTGACTAAGCCTCTAGAATAGGGCTGTCTAATAGAATTTTTTACAACGATGGAATGTTTTATATCTATCACTAGTGACAAGTGGGTACTGAATAATTGAAATATGGCTAGTGTGACAAAGGAACAATCCATTCAAATTCAAATAGCCACATGGCTAGTGGCTACTGTGTTGGACGGCATGGCTCTAATAAGTTCTGTGGGACAGTACAGCTCTAGATCAACAGCTCATGTGAACAATAAGGGATAGACAACATGGTAAAAGGAACTAAGGGGAATGCAATCAGCAAAATAAAGACTGTGGAAAACTCTACAGAACAAATCACCTAGAAAAACTGCAAAGAGAGGAGAGGAAAAGAGTGAGGGGAACTATAATTGAGAGACTTGATACATATTACCAACAAATAGCAATATATAGACTTCATTTAAATCTCAAATGAAATAGATTTTTTTTTGGTGGGGGGTGGTGCATGGTCTGGGAATCAAACCCGAGTCTCCCATATGGAAGGTGAGCATTCTACCACTGAACCATCTGTGCCCTTCAAATAAATTTTTAAAAATTAGAAGACAATCAGGAAATGTATACAATGATTGGATATTTTATGATAATAATTGCTAATTTTTTTCAGGTATAATCATGGTATTATTTTTTAGTGATAAACCATGAAACATTTACAGATATAAGAGTTTAAGATTTGTTTTACATTATCTGGGAAATAGGAGAATGATGGGTAAAGAAATATATGAAACAAAATTGCCCACATATTGATAATTGCTAAAGCTGGGTCATGGTACACTGGGTATAATACATTCCTTACACTATTTCTCAACTTTTGCAAATGAAAATTTTCATAATGAAAAGTTAAAACTACAAAAATTCTAAAGGAAAAAAATCAATGCGAATTATATATAACCTTTATACTCTAAATGCAAATGTACATACCACCCTTTTGAGTTCTGGGTGCCTTGATTGGATCCGTTTAAATTCTCGAATCTTGCCCTCATCAACGTCCTCTTTCAGCTCCCATGTACTATCCTCATAGGGCAGAGAGCACCATTTCACCAGATAGTAAATTACAGGCTGCAAGAGGAAAAGCCAAGGATTTAATAAACTGGTATTTTTTTCTTTATTCTGGTTAAAGGATAAGAATTAGACTATAGTATCAGATCACAAACTGTCAAAGCTTCAAATCTGCTGAAAAAGTCAGGCAGTTCACCTGTTGACACATGATTTTTGGCTTTGATCATTCTTTCAGGTAACTTTATCAGTAGGATCTGATATAAAAGTGAAATTTCTACCCAGTGATTTTTAGAACACTGAGCACTTAAACATTATATGCACCTACCAAACAGATGAAAAAAAAAGTTTTTTTTTTTCAACATTGTGTGAAATTAGGTTGAAATTCAATATATGAGTCTGTTCCTTATTCTCCTTGCAGCAAATCTGGTACGTGAAAACCAGGTTACTTTTAGGAGTGAGGGTTAAACCCATAGAAGCACAGGAGGGCTGACATCACTGGGTATCTGAGCTCCTGGGGCTGTGAGTGCAGATGCTACCACAAGAGCAGTATGATGGTGGTGAAAAAATTTACTGTGAACCCCAAGGAGCTAGGCGATAACTATGAGAACTAGCACCAAAGAGAAGTAACAAGAGTAAAGAGGAAGGGAAATGTGAAGCTCCAATTACTATATTATGCTCTATGTAGGCATTCTACTGCAATGGAAGAGGCAGTTACCAATGGTAAAATGGCTTCTATTTTCACTATTCAAGATGATCTTTGTACTTACTGCACTTCCAATGGTGGCTCATATAAAGCAGAAGGATTGGTTCAGGCCTAGTATAATCAACAGGGATTTCTAATTATCAATTTATAGAAGACCTCTTAAAATAGGTGATAAGAAGTTCAAAAAAAAAAAAAGAAGTACTGCAAGAGAATCACACATGAAGATATTCTTAAAATTAATCCAGGTCCTCCTTTATTCTGTTCTTTATGGTAAAGTCTCAGGTCACTTTCCATATAAAGTTACTTGTCTGGGTCACATATTTCTGGTATTATAACTTACTTTTCCAAGGATCTTAATATTTAATATTTATTTCCAATATTAGGTAGTATAAAAGGGATAAGAAAAGTAACTCATTTCAGGGTGGGTGGGATACAGAATGTTATTATCCAACATTGGGAGCATAAATTATATTATCAAGGTACCATTTTCATATGCATGCCAGTTGCAGAATACGTTCCAAAGGAACATAACCAAAGGACAACCGCTTTTGGAAATAAAAGTACAGTGGTAAAGAGCACTAAGATTTTCCAGGCTGGGAAGGCTGAGATACTGAATATGATGGGAATTCAACAATAACTAATCTGTCCTCACTAATAATTGATTCATTACCCACTCACTTCCCACAAATGAACAACAGACAATAATCACCACCCCCAATCCAAAGAACAGCATTTGTGGTAGGCCTTGGACTTGAAAGTTCTGAAAATCTCAGTGACCCTGAAGGTTTATAAAATAAGAGTAAACTTTGTAATTTTACAGAGGGAAGAATTTGACACTTAGGTCCTGTGAGTATGATGTGTGGGAGCAAGTCATTTAGCTTGTGAATGAGCCCTGCTTGCTACTAAGCACTGACATCTTAACAAAGTTCTGTTGCTCTCTACTGATTGCTGTGTAAGAAGTAACTTCCAGAAGTTTGCTGTGTAAGAAGTAACTTCCAGAAGTGATAAAACTTTGTTTTTGAAACATGGCCCAGCTAAGCTAAACCAACAACTACAACTTGAAGTAAAAAGAAAATGAAGAGTTCTAAGAAAATGGTGGTTCAAAGTTTACATATAACTTTGAAGTTAAAAAGAGAGAATGCTGAATTCCCTGGAGGCTTTGATGTGATTATCAATCTATTTGCAAAATGGAAAAAATGTGATTTATGAAACTGTATCTGCAAATGTTCTAGTATACATAAAACCTGCTCCCCAAATCAAATAAAAGTTTAATGCAGTGATTCCCAGTCAAGCTATGTATGAAAACCCCTGAGAAAATAAACTTATAGATCTTTGGGTCCTTAGACTTAATGAATCTGAATCTGTGAGAGGGGAACCCCAAAATCTGCTAAAAATACAGACTCAAATGCAGATCTGCTTTGAAGACAACTGAAAAAGCATTTAACCGATGGTGAGTTCAGGAAATACCAAATTTGCAGCAGCAACCAGATTTGGAGAAAGTTATGAGCCTATATACGTATTCCCATATTAACAAATTTGGAGATTTGTGACATATCCCTTCCTTCCCCCCAAAACTGAATGTCATATAAAACTGAAAGAAAATGAGACCAAGGTACATGAATTTTCAGTACTTATATAGTTTCTAGATATTTGACCTTATAGTAACCTTTGCTGTTAGCTTCTCTACTCCCTTACTTTTCCAATATCATCTTATGAATCCCTCAGAAAAATTCAAAAATACCTTTTCAGTTCCAGAGATTTTTCAGTCATACCTGAAAAATAAAGGATGAGCAAGCAGACTAGCAGAAATCTATGAGAGGCCTTTAATGGTCTTCCAAGTCCCAACTCACCTCCCCATTGTCCTTGTCAATACTGTGAGACTCATCCAATATCCTATCCACCTCTACATAGTCTGGATTAAAGGGTTCTTCATCCTAGATAAATTGTGAAACCAACAATAAGACCAAAAGATCACTGACTAGTAAGGCCATCGCGTCATCTCACCTTTCGTTAAAGACCCCACTTTGAAATTTAGTAGGAAAAGGCAAGCCATCAGATGTGATTTTCCTCATTTCCCCAGTACCAAATCCTATAAACTAACCTGGATCTACACCCATCCTCTCATCTGTCACCACAAAGCCTTCTCCCTAGCAGAGGCCAGTCTCTCCATACATGCTTTGGATTCTACCCTTTCTCACCTTCGTTGGAATCCCTCTCTACTGGATCATTCCCACAAACATCCAAACATGCTCTACTTCACATCTTAAAAAAGACCATCCTTGATGCTATTTCCCTCCACATCTATTTTTCTGCCCTGCTTCATAACCAAACTTTTCCTAGTTTAACCATGTTTAAACACATGCTATCTTCATTTCATCACCTCTCTTTCTTTCATCTATCCATTCCAATCTGTCTTCCACTTCTATCACACAACTAAAACTGCTTTGATCAAGGTCACCAATTGTCTCCAAATTGCCACATATAATAGACACATTTCTATATCCATCTTACTCTACCGCTAAGGAGCATTCAACAATTTATCATTCCTTCTATAAAGCACTCTCTTCTCTTAGTTTTTCTGAGATACCATGTTCTCTTGTCTCCCTGCCCCCCATCTTTTCTGTTTGTTTTCTGTTTTTGTTTTTTTTGCCAGTTCTTAAATCATCTTTGATGACTCTATTTCTTCTAAGTCACTGGTATCTAACTTTGGGGGTATTCCAAAATTCCAAAGAAAGACCTCAAAGAAATAATAGGGGGGGAAAACCTCTTCCTTTTATAAGATACTCTTTTCCCTTGGTTTCTGTGGCATCTCTTTTCCCCATCTTTCTCCTACTGCCCTGATTAGATTATAATCTAAGCCTAACTTGAATGGGATAATAGTTTAATTGTACAATTCACAATTTAGACTTTTAAAAAAACACGGATTAAAAATGCATATCAATACTCAATATTTCCATAAAAAAGAAACTATAAAACCTACTTTGCCCTACTTGCCTTCTCCAGGCGATAAAGAAAATAGTTCATTTACAGGCATATCTGGTGGCATAAAGTTAACCTTATCAGCTGTATTCAGCCAAAATGTTTTTGTCGAAATTAAACATTTATTCCTTCTCTTAGTCTTTCATACTAGAGCTTTGCTCTTATAACTCTAAGGCTTTTTAGCTTAAAAAAAAAATCAACCTTTTCCTCAACAGCATTTAATACATTATATAGAATAAAAATGAGAAATCCCAGAGTTTGACAAAGGGATGTACACACAAAACCTTCAAAGGAAAGTGGGGAGCTTAAATATGGCTCAAGAGACTTTTAAAGTATGTTATAGTGTTAATAATGGATATGGAAAATTAAAGCTCCTTTATCATCCTTTTTAATATCTGATTAAAAATTCTGAGAAAGTAAATGTTCTCTTTTAATGATATGGTTGCTTATGTCTATAGATACAAATAATAGCTAAAGACTGATAATGGCGGGAGAAGACCTCAACTGGAGGTCAATTTATCATCCTTTTGTAAAAGGATGCATACTAATTAAGTTAATTTTAAAATATCCTATAATTTATAAAACAACCAGTTTTAAACTTGGTAAAACAAAGCATGGGGCAATTAAGTAGTTTAATTATCAAAATTAAAATTTTATACCCATATATACAAAGAAACTTTAAGTCAAGGCTGACAATCCCAGAAATTTGTGTATCTGTGAAAGAAATGATATGAAATACCTATTCCAAATTACCTCGTGAAAGAAGTGTCTCATCTGAGCCATTTTGGTTTTGAAGCGCTTTAGTTTTTGATGGATCCTCTTATCCTTCTCTAGCTGGGAGATAGTAGCCCATTCACAGTGCAGATAGGAGCTAAAGGGGATGGAAATAGCCAGTCATGGTGTGAAAAAAGGGAATTGGCAGGCTAGTGTTTTGAGATCTTGGGATTAGCCAGAAGAAGACATGATGAGTGTATGTTTAGTTGGGGAGATGGTCTCTTAGGTCACTGCTTCTTAGTTCAGTGCTTGCACATAAACCACCTGTTCTGGGGTGGATGTGAGATTCTACATTTTTAAAAAACATCCAAGTGATGCTAATTTTGCTGGTCCACAAACCACAATTTGAGTAGCAAGGCCTCAGTATTAGACTAAGGGATAAGGGATTACAAGAGATCTCATCAGGAACCACCCTAACCCCAACTTCTTTATAGGAAAGTAGTAAGACATCAATTCCTGAACTTCTCTCCTAAAAAAGTCATTTTTCCCACTGAAAACAGTAATTTGGGCTAGGAGATTAAATAAAAAAGGGTCACATTCCCAATCAGGATAGACTATGCAGGAGAACATTTTTACAACCCTGAGGAGTTTGGTGTGTAAAGCTTTTTGCACAGATCACATACTAGTTCTTGTATTTGACAAAGAATTCTTCTGCTTCAGTATATTGTCCAGAAGGAAGCTGAAAAGAAACAAATTACAGTCACTAATCCCTTACGTGTTAAAGAAAGAACCATTAAATTTTAATCACAAAAGGCAGAATTTCATATCTAATATTCCCTGAATATATTGACCAAAGGGTTAATAAACTAATCTGACATCTCTGAAAGAGCACTGATCGCTGGAGAAAATAAATTTTTACATACTACAAACAGATAAGTGAAAGAAGACAGGCTAAGACAGTTTCTTTTAGCTAACTTTCCTCCATCATCTCTAACGATGCCCTCAGCAATGTATTCCAACATCCAAAGGTGCTCATTAAATAAGGCCCCTGAATGTAGCATTCTGGGCTGATATTAAAGATAAAGAGACCTCACCTCTTTCTTGACAACCCGCATAGAAAGCACTTTGTCTACAATGGCTGCATCTTCTTCACTGGGATTCTCCTACAGGAAAAGATGTAGTCAGTCAACAAATGATTTATGAACAGCAGAGTAAACCTCTCAAATTGCTTAAGTTTGCAGCTTACCACAAAGAATTGCATGGAAGGCAAAGTCTCGCCATCTGGTTCCTGCACTGGTTCAGGGAGGATAGGCTCAGGTTTTATTGGCCCAGTTACATCTACCTCTTCTTCTTCTTCATCATCTGTGATCTTTATATCCAGATCTTCTGTATATTTTTTTCGCTTTACTTGGCGGTTTGAGCGTCTCTTCTATAGAGAAAAATGGTAAAAATAACTGCTTAGATCTCTCAAGGTAAAAAGTTGGTAAGACTTGCCAAGCAAATCTTTTACTTTATTCCTCATGTTGCAAAAAACTGCTGAACCCTACATAATGATGTCTCTAACAAGACTGTGACTTTTCAAAGAAAAGCCTAAAAATGTTTATTTCCTTCAATATGCTAATATTATCCCCTGAAAGCTATCTTTAGTAATTTGAAACACATATTGATGTCAAGGGGGTTAATTTCAATGTTATTTGTAATACAGGATAAACTGGAATCCAGCTACATAAATAACAACAGAATTAAGAAATTGTGACACAATGATAATAAAAGTAAGTATATAATTTTAAAAAGCTAGACATTTTGAATAAAATGTTATATAAGAGAAGTAATAAAAACATGCAATATTTGCAATAAAAACAAGCAATTTTTGGTAGTAGTACACACACACACCAAACCCATGAAAAAAAAAAAACTAAAAGGAACTATATAAAAATTTTAACAAGTTGTCAAACAATTATGTGCACTTTGTTTTCTTCTCTACATTTATCTTCCAATTAAAAAAAAAAAAGTAATGTATTAGGTTTTTTTTTTTTCTTTCTTTTGGGTGCATGGTCTGGGAATCGAACCTGGGTCTCCCACATGGAAGGTGAGCATTATACCACTGAACCGGTATTAGTTTTATAATAAAAAACAACATTTTGCAAATATTTGGAAATTAGTATTAACCACATCTCCATTATCAAAACAATTTGCCAACAGTCAAATAAACAAATTTCAATTAAATATTCCCATGAAAAATCAAACTAAAGATGATAACAAAAAGCTTAGCAGATGTATTTGTCAAACCATGAAATTTATTCTATGTACTGAATATATTTATTCACTGAACAGCTTTATCAAAATCTAGAAATCCAACTAACAGAAACCTGTGTGCTATATACAAGCAGCTCTGGAAACTGATAGAGGATGCTCAGCCTCCAGAGTGCTATGTACTTCACACCAGGAGCAACTCTGAAGTACAAAGGTGCAAGAATAATTAGTTCTCATTATGGTTTTTTTTTTTTAGATACAAAATATTTTTGTTTTAAAAAGTAGACTTAAACTATAAGTACTGCTTGGCTGCTTATTTTCTTAATTAATATTCTTAGAGATATTTTCCATATTTATACACTATACATCTACTTTATTCTTTTAAGTGGTAAAGTAAAACATTTTTCAATTAAGTAATTTAAGTGATAATTGCAGTTTATGATTAAAAAAATCGGGAAGGAGTGAGATAAAATTATTATTCCTCAATCATGAGTGTATCCCTGTGTTAGTGTGAAACTGTTATATACCCCAGAAAACCTATGTTCTTTTAATTCAATCTTGTGGGGGGAAGACATATTGTTGGATGGGGCTTCCACTTTCATGGAGAAGTGACTATGACCATTCAAGGTGGGTCTTAATTCACTTGCTGGAGTTCTTTAAAGGAGAGACATTTTGGAGAGAGCTCAGAGACAGAAACTGAAATTACTAAAATTGAGTTAAATGGCTTGGTATAAAATTAATTTTTGAAAAATCAATAGTATTCCTGTACACAGTCAGCCAGAAAATATTATGAAAGAAAAGATCCCATTCATAATAACAAAAAGATGAATTATCTAAGTAATTACAATTACTAAGAAATATATGCCATTCCAGGAAGATGGTGGAATGGGATAGGTTCAGTTCACTTTTGCACCAAAGAACAGCTAGAGAAGTATGGGAAGGCAACTGGGATGGCAATTCCAGGGTATAGGTGACTGGGGAGGATCTTCTGTATCACACAGGGAAGCCCTGGCTGCAAAAGCTGAAGAACTGAGATGCAGAGAACCAGAGACTGTCCAACTAACACCAATAGCCTAACCATTTCCAAACAGAGGCCTGGGGCCCCCTCAGGAGTGCATAAACAGGGAGACAGGGACTAGGAAGTAAGTTAAGCCACGTTCCTTAACTGTGATAAATTCACACACACTGCCCCAGCCCCACAACCTGCAACTCCCCCAACATCCCATGCACTTAAACCCCATGAACCACCCCCCTACCCAGTTCCCAGTGCTCCAGCTCTGCCCCACACTCTCACCCCCCGCCCCCGCACCCTGCCCCATACCTCCACCCTGAGTGCATACCTCCCCTAGCCCAACCCACTTCTACTGAGCAAGAGCATGGTCTCACCCTACACTACGGAGACCCATGGACCCACAGCCAGCCCTCAACCCCCACCTCGCCCTCCCTGCCCGGTACAGGTGGGTCACCTGCCCATCCAGGCCACACTCATTCACGTTCCAACCCCCCCGAGGTCTGAACATATGTTCATCAGTGTAAGGACCTCACAGATACATGCACATGGGAGCCACGCCCCACAGCTCTGGGCAAATGGTGACATAAGTATCTGGGCCACACTGGTCCTCAGCCCAGGCAGATGCAACCCTAGCTGACTACCCCTGAGCTCTGAGCATGCACACACCAGGGCACTGACCCCTAGACCCATGCATACTAGGGTCCCTTCCCACAGACCAGTGCATGCACAGCCACATCCTCACTATGGGCGCCCACACATCTGTGCACCAACCTCTTGACACCTGCACCCCAATTCCTGTCTGACACAGGTAGACACTCTTGCCCACCCACAGCACAAGCGCTCTGCTCCCACACCTGGAAGGTGCTCCCATATGCACCTGTGCTATACAGCCCCCACAAGTCCTGAAAGAATTTGTCAACAAGAGACTGGCCCTTCAAGAAATACTAAAAGGAGTTCAGCTGGTTGAGAAAAAAAAAAAAACAGGAGAGGAAAGTCTGGAGGAGGGCACAGAAATGAAGTCTTAAATTATCACTAATGGTACTTTAAAGAATACAAAGAGAAAGAAGGAAAAGAATATATGTCTGACAAATAAAATTTTAAAAGATAAGATGGTGGATTTAAGAAACGCCTTTTCAGTAATAACTCTGAATGTTAAAGGACTAAACTTATCAATTAAAAGATTGGCAGAATGGATTAAGAAAGATAATCCAGCTATATGCTGCTTATAAGAGTCTCATCTTAGACACAAGGATACAAATAGATCAAAAGTGAAAGGCTGGAAAAAGATTTTCCATGCAAACTGTAATCAAAAGAAAGCAGCAGTAGCTATACTAATATCGAACAAAGTAGACTTTAAATGGAAAGACATCATAAGAGAAAAAGAAGGACACTATGTACTAAGTAAAGGGTCAATACACCAAGAAGATATAACAATCATAAATGTTTATACTTCCAATCAAGGAGCTCCAAAGTACATGAGACAGACACTGGCAGAACTGAAGGGAGCGATAGATGTTTCAACAATAATAGTTGGAGACTTCAATACACCACTCTCCTGTATAGATAGAACAACCAGACAGAAGTTCAACAAGGAAACAGAGAAATTAAATAACCTGGTAAACGAATTAGACCTAACAAACATGTATAGGTCATTGTACCCAAAAACACAAGGATATACATTCTTCTCTAGTGCTCATGGAACATTCTCCAGGATACATCATATGCTGGGGCACAAAACAGGTCTTTATAAATTTAAAAACACTGAAATTATTCAAAGCACTTTATTCTGATCACAATGAGGTAAAGCTGGATCTCAATAACCTCCAAAGAACGAGAATCTCCATATATTCACAAATATTCATATATTCACAAATATATGGAGATTAAATAAAAACAACCAGTGGATCAAAGAAGAAATTGCTAGAGAAATCAGTAGCTATCTGGAGATGATTGAAAATGAGAATACAACTTATCAGAATTTATGGAATGTGGTGAAGGCTGCGCTGAGAAGGAAATTTATTGCCCTAAATGCCTATCTTAAAAACCATGAAAGGGTAAAAATTGAGGACTTAACACATTTGGAGGAATTTGAGAAAGAACAGCAAACTAACCCCAAAGCAAATAAAAGAAGAGAAATAACAAAGACTAAAGCACAGATAAATAAATGGGGGAACAAAAGAACAATAGAAAGAATTAATAAAACCAAAAGTTGGCTCTTTGAGAAAACAAATAAAATTGATAGGTCACTAGCAAGACTGACAAAGAAAAAGAGAGAAAGGATGCAAATAAACAAAATCAGAAACAAGAAGGTGCGCGTTACCACAGACCCTGAAGAAATAAATCAGAAGAGGATACTATGAACGACTATATGCAACAAACTAGACAACTTAGATGAAATGGACAAACTCCTAGAGACACACAAACAAGCTACCCTTACTCAGGAAGAATTAGAAGATTTCAACAAACCAATCACAAGGAAAGAGATTCAATCAGTCATCAAAAATCTTCCTACATTTCATAATGTGACTGTGTGATTGTGAAAACTTTGTGTCTGATGCTCCTCTTATCTACCTTGCCAACAGATGAGTAGAACATATGGAATAAAAATAAATAATGGGGGGGGGAACAAATGTTAAAATAAATTTAGTTTGAAATGCTAGTGATCAAAGAAAGTGAGGGGTAAGGGGTATGGTATGTATAATTTTTTTTTCTGTTTTAGTTTTATTTCTTTTTCTATTGTCTTTTTATTTCTTTTTCTGAATTGATGCAAATGTTCTAAGAAATGATCATGATGATGAATATGTAAAAAAACCTTCCTACAAAGAAAAGCCCAGGGCCAGATGGCCTCATAGAGGAATTTTAGCAAGCATTCCAAAAGAATGAACACCAATCCTGCTCAAACTTTTCCAAAAAACTGACAAAAAGGAACTCTACCTAACTCATTTTATGAAGGTAATATCATTTTAATACCAAAAGAGGGTAAAGATGCTATAAGAAAAGAAAACTACAGACCAATCTCTCTAATGAACAAAGATGCAAAAATTCTCAATAAAATATTAGCAAATCAAATTCAACAACACATTAAAAGAATTATACACCATGAACAAGTGGGGTTTATACCAGGAATGCAAGGATGGTTCAACACAAGAAAATCAATTAATGTAATACAACATGTTAACAAATTGAAAGGGAAGTCACATGAGCATCTTGATTGATGTTGAAAAAGCATTTGACAAATTTCAACATCCTTTTCTGATAACGCTTCAAAAGGTAGGAATCAAAGGTAACTTTCTCAATATGATAAAAGGCATATAGGAAAAACCCATAGCCAAAATCGTAATCAATGGAGAGAGACTGAAAGCTTTCCCCTAAGATCAGGAACAAGGCAAAGATGCCCTCTGTCTCCACTATCATTCAACATTATACTAGAAGTTCTAGCTAGAGTAATCAGGTAGGAAAAAAAAAAGGCATCCAAATTGGAAAAAAGCAAAACTTTCATTATTTGCAGGTGACATGATACTATACTTGGAAAATTCTGAGAAATCTACAACAAAATTACTTGAGCTAATAAATTCAGCAAGGTAGCAGGATATAAAATTAATGTGCAAAAATCAGTAATGTTTCTATACAGAAGCAATGACCTAACTGAGGAGTCAATTAAGGGAAAAGTTCCATTCAAAATAGCAACTAAAAGAATCAAGTATCTAGGAATGAATGAATCAAGTATCTAGGAATGAACGAACCAGGGATTCAAAAGTTTGTACACAGAAAACTACATAACATTGCTAAAAGAAATCAAAGAAGATCTAAACATGTGGAAAGACATTCCTGGCCATGGATAGGAAGGTAAAATTCTACCCAAATTGATCTACAGATTCAACACAGTACCAATCAAAATTTCAATAATTTAATTTGAAGACATGGCAAAACTAGTTTCAAATTCATCTGGAAGGGAAACAGACTGTAAATAGCTAAAAGTACCCTAAAAAAGAAGAAACAAAGCAGGAGAATTAACACTCCCTAGTTTTAAAACTTATTCAAAACAGCATGGTACTGGTACAAAACGTTAAGTATTGACCAATGGAATGGAATTGAGAGCCCAGAAATAGACCACCAAATCTATAGTCAACTGGTCTTTGACAAAGCCCCCAAATCCAATGAAGTGGGACAAAATAGTCCTTTCAATAAATGGGCATGGGAGAACTGGGTATCATAGCCAAAAGAATAAAAGAGGACCCTTACCTCACACCCTATACAAAAATTAACTCAAAGTGGATCAAACACCTAAATATAAGAACCATTACCATAAAAGCTCCTAGATGAAAATGTAGGGAAACGTCTTCAAGACCTAGTAATAGGAGGTAGCTTCTTAAACTTTACACCCAAAGCAAAAGCAACAAAAGACCTAACAGATAAATGGGAACTCCTCAAAATCAAATGCTTTTGCATTTCAAAAGACTTCAAAAAAAAAAAAAAAGATGAAGAGGCAGCCAACTCAATGGGAGAAAATATTCGGAAATCACACATTGGATAAAGTTTTGATTTCCTATATACACAAAGAAATCATACAACTCAGCAACAAAAGAACAAGCAACCCAATTTTAAAGTGTGCTAAAGATATGAATAGACATTTTTCTGAAGAGCAAATATGGACGGCTAAAAAAGCACATGAAGAGAGGCTCATTTTCATTAGCTATAAGGGAAATGCAGATCAACACTACAATGAGAAAGCAACTCACACCTATAAGAGCAACTGCTATTAAACAAATAGGAAACTACAAATGTTGGAGAGGATGTGGAGAAATTGGGACACTTATGCACTACCTAGGGGAATGTATAATAGTACAGCCTCTATGGAAGACAGTTTGGCAGTTCCTTAGGAAACTAAATATCGAGTTGCCCTATGACCAGGTAATATCACTACTCGGTATATTCCCAGAAGTGCTGAAAGCAATGACACAAAAAGACATTTGCACACCGATGTTCACAGCAGCACTGCTCACAGTCGCCAAACGATGGAAACAATCCAAGTGGCCATCAACAGACAAGTGGATTAACAAAATGTGGTATACACATACAACAGCATATTATGCAACAGTAAGAGAAAGTGGTGTCCTGAACCATGTGAAAGATGGATAAGCCTTGAGGGCATAATGCTGAGTGAAAAATGCCAGACACAAAAGGATATATATTGCATGATTCCACTATTATGACCATGGTAAAGGTAAAACCAGAGTCTTATAATACAGAATACAGGGAACCTAGATATACACAGAAAGTTAAGATGGGTGAATAGTTAGCTAATGAGGTTGAACTTAACTGTAAGGGAATACACAGAAGTGAAGGTGGTTCACTAGTTGGTCTGTAAGTAATACTACCATATTGAAGGTGAATATGATTGAAAGGGGTTGTATAGACTCATGTGCCCTACTTATTAAAACTATCAATATGATTAAGTTCTTGCATGAACTACAGGAAAGGAATGAATCTTGTACAAAGGGTATAATTTCAGGGTATAGGGGGAAAAATGCTATTGAATACTATGGGCAATGTTTAACAGGAAAACAGCAACAGTACCACAGCAATACCAGGGGTACATAATGGGGGTAGGGACAAAAGTTAGGGGGAAGTTTGGATTTTCTATTTGGTGAGGAAGTGTTTATTGGCTACCTTTCTCTTAAGAACAACTAAATTATCTAAAATTGAGGGGACTGCTCACTTTGGATGTTATACATCAGGCCCAGCAAATGGAGGTAGCTAAAGGATGTACCGACTGAGAAGTAGATTGGCGAGTGAGCAATGGTGTATACATATGATCAAACCTTGTGCTGCTAGAAAAAGGAATGAACTTATGAGGCATGCAATGACGTGAATGAACATCTGGGACATTTGGCGAGGCAAAATAAGCCAGAAACAAAAGAGCAATTATTGTATGATCTCACTTAGAAAATACTTGTAAGAAAACTGGGGCCTACACTGTAAGCTCTTATAGCAGTCACATTTAGTCTGGAGTGTTAATTGCTATTCTGGATTTTGAGGGGCTGTTTTATATACGTATAACTTGGTATTTAGAGATTAGGAACAAAGCTAATAAGGTCAGGATTAAGGTATTTAATCTTAAATAATCTTAAAATACAGGGGTAAGAAAGACATTGCCTGTATTTTAGAACTTTATCTACTCTTTGAGATCCAAGGAAGAAAGGTTTACTTTGTCCAGAACCTAAATTTTTAATAGCACATAATCTAACTCAACCTGTCTGGATAGATCATTTAAACATTCCAAACACAGGGAGCCCAGAATAAGAATGAGAGTTTTTAATCCTGTATAGTTTAATGAAATACCTGAATACATCCCAGAGTATATTAAGTAGATATTTAAACAGTATTGGCAAAGTCCCTTGGGGGATGGGAGAAACAATATGGAACTATTAAACTTTACCAGGAGGAAACTGCTGATACTGTGTCAAACATTAGGACACCTAAATCAATAGGCCAAGCCTTTGATCTTGAGGCCTGCTCTTATGAAGCTTATGTATGTAGTGGACCTCAGCCTTCTCACAAGTATGCTTAAGAGGCACCTCTGGAGGACCTCTTTTCTTGCTCCTATGTGGCCTCTTTCTCTCTCTAAGCCCCACTTTGCAAGTAAAACCATTGCCCTCCCCACTATGTGGGACATGACATCCAGGGATGAAAGTTTCCCTGGTGGTGTGGGAGACGACCCCCAGGGATGAGTCTGACCCTGGCACGGTGGGATCACCAATGCCATCTTGACAAAGGGGGGAAAAGAAGTGTAACAAAAAAGTGACTGAGAGGGTTCAAAGAGAGTCAAGATGCTACTCTGGAGGTCACTCTTACACACGCTTCATTTAGACAGTGCTACTATCATAATTTGCCAAACTCTAACCAAAACCATTTCTGCCAATTCTAAATACCTAGGGCATTATATAAGATTCTACAAAGGTTCCACACACTAGGGTAACTTTCGAGAAACCTGCAATCTCCAGATGGGTCCCTGGTCCAGATAAGTCCTGAAACGCAGAGGGGCCAGCCGTTCCAGAACATCAATAGTTCCATCCCCCATCCCATATTATTGACAGCCCCTTCCAACATTAAAAAGTTAGAATGGCCATAAGCTCAACTACTCCTAAAGAGTGAGAGAAAGGAGTTCCGGGTCAAGATGGCGGCTTAACAACATGCGCATTTTAGTTCGTCCTCCAGAACAACTAGTAAATAACCAGAAACAGTACAGAACAGCTCCCGGAGCCACGATAGTGAGCAAACACACAGCGTACCCTAGTCTGGACCAGCTGGACCAGCTGTGAGCATCCCCCAGAACCATGAGTTCCCAAAACTGCAGCAGCCAGCACCCCTCCACCACAGGCCGCTTCCCAGAGGGGAAAGGAAAGGACTTTACCAGCAGCAGGGACTGGGCACAATCAAATGCCAATTGTGGAACTAATTAACAAATTCTGACTACTAAAAATAGGCCCCCAGCTTAGGTGAACCTGATCAAAGCGGAGGTTGCTCACTTTTGCCCCGGCGCCAGGGGGGCAGGACTGACAGATAAAGGGGGGAAGAAAAGAAGGGAACAGAGGTTTTTGTGGTGTGTATCCACAAAGTCTTGACTGCCTCTGGATACGGCGGCAGGCCTTTTCAGGCTGCAACTGCCCCAGGCATAGGCAGAAGTGAGCTCTTTTGGGACCTTATCTGGAGCTTATGCCTTCCCTAGGAGAGGGGTGAAGCCCCACCCAGGTGGAATCCCTCCATCAAGGAATTCAGACCCCAGGGCTTGGTAATTTGAAGTCATTAAAACCAGCCTACAACCTCTCCTCTGTCTCCACCATGCCCCCAGCAGGGAGAGTGCACCAAAGTTAAAGGTACCACACCACCTCATGCTGGTGGGACCTGCAGTCAGACAAGCGCCACATACTGGGTAGGATAAGAAAAACAGAGTCCAGAGACTTCACAGGAAAGTCTTTCAACCTGCTAGGTCTCACCCTCAGGGAAAACCGACGCAGGTGACTTTCCTCCTGATAGGAGGCCAGTTTGGTCTGGGAAAATCTGGCTGGCATCTATAATACCTACATAGACCCTCCTAAGTGTGTGTGGGGTAAAGGCACCACACAAGCAGGGCAAGAAACAAGAAAACAAGAACTGAAAAATTCTCCTCTGTTAAACAAAACTTAAGCTAAAGGTCCAGATAAAGCTGAACGGAATGTCAAAGAACAGATAGACAACAAACTCATCCAGCAAGAAAACCCTAGATAAAAGAAGTGAAAGCAATCTCCAGAATAAACTAATTAAGGTAATTAAATGCCTCGATGCCAGCAAAAAATAACAAATCACACCAGGAAAATTGAAGATATGGCCCAGTCAAAGTAACAAACCAACAATTCAAATGACATACAGGAGCTAAAACAACTAATTCAGAATGTATGAACAGTCATGGAAAACCTCATCAAAAACCAAATCAATGAATCGAGGAAAAAGCAAGGAATGGCCCTGAAGGCAAGGAAAGAACAAAAAGAAGAAACTGAAAGTCTGAAAAAACAAATCACAGAACTTATGGGAATGAAAGACACAGTAGAAGAGATGAAAAAAACAATGGAAACCTACAATGGTAGATTTCGAGAGACAGAACATAGGATTTCTGAACTGGAGGACAGAACATCCAAATCCAACAAGAAACAGAAACTATAGGGAAAAAAATGGAAAAATATGAGCAGGGACTCAGGGAATTGAAAGACAATATGAAGCACACGAATATACATGTTGGGGTGTCCCAGAAGGAGAAGAGAAGGGAAAAGGAGGAGAAAAACTAATGGAGGAAATTATCACTGAAAATTTCCCAACTCTTATGAAAGACTTAAAATTACAGATCCAAGAAGTGCAGCATACCCCAAAGAGAACAGATCCAAATAGACATACTCCAAGACATTTAATAATCAGAATGTCAGATGTCAAAGAGAAAGAGAGGATCTTGAAAGCAGCAAGAGAAAAGCAAGCCATCACATACAAGGGAAGCCCAATAAGACTATGCACAGATCTCTCAGCAGAAACCATGGAGGCGAGAAGACAGTGGAATAATATATTTAAATTATTAAAAGAGAAAAACTGCCAACCAAGAATTCTACATCCAGCAAGACTATCCTTCAAAAATGAGGGAGAAATTAAAACATTTTCAGACAAAAAATCACTGAGAGAACTTGTGACCAAGAGACCAGCTCGGCAAGAAATACTAAATGGAACACTAGAGACAGATACAAAGACAGAACAGAGAGGTTTGGAAAAGAGTGTAGAAAGGAAGACTATGAGTAAAGGTAAAAAGAAGGAAAATTAGATATGACATATAAAATCCAGAAGGCAAAACAGTAGAAGAAAGTACTACCCATGCAGTAATAACACTGGATGTTAATGGATTAAACTCTCCAGTCAAAAGACATAGTCTGGCAGAATGGATTAAAGGACAGGACCCATCTATATGCTGTCTCTACTCATAGGACACGAGACCAAGAACACAAATGGACATTTACACACCAATGTTTATAGCAGCATTATTAACAATTACCAAGAGATGGAAACAGCCAAAATGTCCATCAACAGTTAGCTAAACAAACTGTGACATTTACATAAGATGGAGTATTATGCAGCTGTAAGACAGAATAAAGTTATGAAGTATGTAACAACATGAATGGACCTTAAGGACATCATGCTGAGTGTGATTAGCCAGAAACAAAAAGACAAATGCTGTATGGTCTCACTGATATGAACTGACATTAGTGAATAAACTTGGAATATTTCCTTGGTAACAGAGACCATCAGGAGATAGAAATAGGGTAAGATAGTGGGTAATTGGAGCTGAAGGGATACAGATTGTGCAACAGGACTGAATATAAAAACTCAGAAATGGACAGTACAATATTACCTAACTGTAATACAATTATGTTAAAACACTGAATGAAGCTGCATATGAGAACGATAGAGTGAGGAGGGCTGGGGCATAAATGAAATCACAAAGAAAGGTAGATGATAAAGATTGAGATGGTGTAATCTAGGAATGCCTAGAGCGTATAATGATAGTGACTAAATGTACAAATTTAAAAAATGTTTTTGCATGAGAAGAACAAAAGAATGTCGTTACTGCAGTGTGCTGAAAATAGATGGTAATTAATACTTAAAAATTTCAACTAATGTGTGAGACTAAAGCAAAAAATGTTTATTTGGTACAAATCTATACTTTGACTAGTGCATCTCCTAATGTAACTTATGTAGATAGTTGATTGAACACCTTAAGTACATGGAACTTTGTATAGGACATGAGACTTTTTTGGTTTGTCCAGGTGATGCCCTGATGAATCCCAGAGTGATTTGATCAGTGAGTAGAAAAGTATTTGCAAAGTCCCCTTTGGGGAATGGTGAGAACGGGGGAAAACTCAACTTCCCCAAGTTGAATTCTTGATATTCTCACAAGCAGTGAGGACAACCAAAGTTATAGGCTGAGCCCCCGTCTTGTGGTTTGTTCATATGAAACTTAACCCCACAGGGCATAGGTCAAGCCTACTTAAAATTAAGCCTAAGAGTCACCCCCAAGAGAACCTCTTTTGTTGCTCAGATGTGGCCTCTCTCTTCAGCCAACACAGCAAGCAGACTCACCACCCTCCCCCTGTCTACGTGGGACATGACTACCAGGGGTGTGGATCTTCCTGGCAGTGTGGGACAGAAATCCCAGAATGAGCTAAGATTCAGCATCAAGGGATTGAGAAAAACTCTAGAATGAGCTGAGACCCAGCATCAAGGGATTGAGAAAACCTTCTCGACCAAAAGGAGGAAGAATGAAATGAGACAAAGTGTCAATGGCTGAGAGATTCCAAACAGAGTCAAGAGGTTATCCTGGAGGTTATTCTTATGCATTAAGTAGATATCACCTGGTTATCCAAGATGTAATGGAGAGGCTGGAGGGAACTGCCTAAAAATGTAGAGCTGTGTTCCAGTAGCCATGTTTCTTGATGATGATTGTATAACGATACAGCTTTCACAATGTGACTGTGTGATTGTGAAAACCTTGTGTCTGATGCTCCTTTTATCTACCTTGTCAACAGATGAGAGGAACATATGGAATAAAAATAAATAGGGGGAACAAATATTAAAATAGATTTAGTTTCAAATACTAGTGATCAATGAAAGGGATCAGTAAGGGGTATGGCTTGCAAAATTTTTTTTTTGTTTGTTATATCTTTCTGTTGTCTTTTTATTTCTTTTTCTGAATTGATGCTAATGTTCTGGGAAATGATCATAATGATGAATATGCAACTATGTGATGATATTGTGAATTGCTGAGTGTATGTGTTGGGAATGTTTGTTTCTTGTAATTTTTTTTAACTAATAAAAAAAAAAAAAAGAGCATCTTTCAGGCGGGCCACAGTGGCTCAGCAGGCTGAGTTTTCACCTGCCATACCGGAGAGCTGGGTTCGATTCCCCGTCCCTGCCCATGTAAAAAAAAAAAAAAAACAGCATCTTTCATGGCATTGATAATGTGTGCCTTTTATAGCCAAAACCAGGCGTTTCAACCTTATATTATCAGTTAAAGATTGTTAAACATTCTATTATTTTTTTTTTAATTTTTTTTCTATATTAACATTCTATATCTTTTTCTGTTGTTTTGCTAGTTCTTCTAAATCGATGCAAATGTACTAAGAAATCATGATCATGCATCTATGTGATGATATTAAGAATTACTGATTGCATATGTAGAATGGAATGATTTCTAAATGTTGGGTTAATTTCTTTTTTTCTTTAATTAATAAAAAAAAAGATTGTTAAACATTGTTTGGTACTCAAAATAGCAGTGGATGATGTTGTGCAATATTCATCTACTGTAGTGAAGTTATTCAGTAGTCTGTTTTTCAATAAACATGTAATTAGTTATATTTCTGCTAAGGATGTGCTTTCCACTTTATAATTATAGTGTTGTAAAAAAAATTGTCAGTGTCACTTTTGTTAAATCACCCATTCCTTCTACCCGCATTTCTAAACTACCCTGGTTGTGTTTTCAGTTTTTTCATCTATTAATACAAATATGGGGCAGTGTTGTCGTAGCATCATACATTCTGTAAAGGGGGGGAGAAGAAATCTGTCATATCATTTAGTGAGGATGAGAAACAAATAAAGGAATATAAATATCCTCAAAAAAAAAAAAAAGTGAGAGAAAGATCAAAGGTGATGGTGGAGTTACACAGAAATTGGGTTTAACAAACAAGTATGAGTGCTGAATCAGTATGTTGATATTTCTTTTAGTCTCCGGTACCTTTGGCAGCAAGAAATAAAAACCTAAAATCGTGGAATTGTAATCCATACGAAACTTGGAAATCTGTTCTACAGCTAATTATTGCAATGTACTTTGAAATTTATTGCTTTTTTGTATATATGCTATTTTTCATGGAAAAGAAAAAAAAGAGAGACGAAAGAATATGATACAGAAGATAGGATTTAACAAATAAAAGACTGCTGAATCAATAAATTGATACTCTTTTGGTCTCCAGAGCCTTGGAGCAGCTAGAAGAAAAAAGGAAAAACTGTGTAACTGTAACCCATGCCAAACTTTAAAATCTATTGTTTAACTAGTTGTTAAAATGTACTTGGAAATTTATTTTCTTGTATATGTTATTTTTCACAATACAAGAAAACATTAAGAAGAAAGAAATACATAAAATACATATGAAGAAAACTTTAAAACACAAAAAGACTCAAATAAATTGTAAGATACACTGTTTTGGAACAGGAAGATTAATTTTTCCCAACTACATAAATTTGACACGAAATCAACAATTTAATCATTACATGATGCTAAAATTCAAATGGAGAAGTAAACATCTAAGAATAACCAGAAAATATGAAAAAATATACTAGGCCTTATCAGATATTATGGATAAGTTAAAGCTATACTAATTAACACAGTGTGGTACCTCCTCAAGAAAAGAAAGAAAGGTCAATAAATAGTGTCCAACTAAAGATTAAATACTTATATAGATTCAGAATATGATAAAAATAGAACTTAATGAAAGAGGTGAGAAAAGGTGGACTATTCTACAAATGTGACTAGAAATAACTGGCTAGCTACCTAGGGATGAAAGAAGCAAAATTCTAAAAGGATCAAAGATTTAAATATAAAAAAGGTACCATAAAATTTCTAGAAGAAAAGGTACAAGAATTTTTTATAATTCTGGAGTAGGGAACGTCTTTCTAAACATGCTCTAAAGACCAAAAACCTTAAAACTGATCAATTCAACTATATAAAAAAAATCAGAATGTCTGCATAATAAAATTCATAATAAACAAAGTTAAGAAAATAATAAACTGAGAAAAAAATACATTTTCTAAGCATAGAGTTCTGTTCAATAACTTAGAAAAAGATCAGTAACACAACAGAAATATGAACAAATGACATGAACAAATGACACAGGCAAAAATACAAATGGTTTGTAAACATAAAAAGGTGCTCACACTCACTCACAATAAAATAATTACAAATTAAAATTAAACAGATTATTTTTCCCCACTTAACAGAATGGGAAAAATCAAAGTCTAGTTAAAATATCTGAAACAGGAGGAATTCAAGCATTGTTGGTGAGAATCTGGGCATGATCTCTTTATTAGTTAGGATTCTCTAGAGAAACAGAATCAACAGGAAACACTAGCAAATATAAAATTTATAAAAGTGTTTCACGTAACCGTGGGAACGCAGAGTCCAAAATCCACAGGGCAGGCTGTGAAGCCGACGGTTCCAATGGAGGGTCTGGACAAACTCCACAGGAGAGGCTCACCAGCCGAACAAGGAAGAGAGAGCCTGTCTCTTCTGAATCCTCCTTAAAAGGCTTCCAGTGATTAGATTAAGCACCACTCATTCCAGAAGACACTCCCCTTGGCTGATTACAAATGGAGTCAGCTGTGGATGCAGCTGACGTGATCACGATTTAATTCTATGAAATGTCCTCATTGCAAGACAGGTCAGCCTTGCCCAGACAAACAGGTACCATCACTTGGCCAAGTTGACACATGAACCTGACTATGACAATCTCTATGAAGGAAAATTTGACAATATTCTTTGACTGAACCATTCCACTTCAAATCTGTGCCCTTCCATATGTGCAGAAATCATGGAGCATTATTTGTGATAGCAGAAGACTAGAGAAACCTAAATGCCTATGAACAGGTGACTGGTTAAAGAAAGTATGCTATGGCCTTTTTGGCTCTCGGCGCGGCACCGTGGCGGTTGGCAAGAACAAGCGCCTTACAAAAGGCGGCAAGAAAGGAGCCAAGAAGAAAGTGGTTGATCCATTTTCTAAGAAAGATTGGTATGATGTGAAAGCACCAGCAATGTTTAATATAAGAAATATTGGGAAAACACTAGTTACAAGGACTCAAGGAACCAAAATTGCATCTGATAGCCTTAAGGGTCATGTTTTTGAAGTGAGCCTTGCTGATCTGCAGAATGATGAAGTTGCATTTAGAAAATTCAAGCTGATTACTGAGGATGTGCAGGGCAAAAACTGCCTAACTAACTTCCATGGCATGGATCTTAACCGTGACAAAATGTGTCCCATGGTCAAAAAATGGCAGACCATGATTGAAGCTCATGTTGATGTCAAAACTACCGATGGTTATTTGCTTCGTCTGTTCTGTGTTGGTTTTACAAAAAAACGCAATAATCAGATTCGGAAGACCTCTTATGCTCAGCACCAATAGGTCCGTCAAATCCGGAAGAAGATGATGGAAATCATGACCCGAGAGGTGCAGACAAATGACTTGAAAGAAGTGGTCAACAAGCTGATTCCAGAGAGCAATGGTAAAGACATAGAAAAGGCTTGCCAGTCTATCTATCCTCTTCATGATGTGTTTGTTAGAAAAGTAAAAATGCTGAAGAAGTCCAAGTTTGAATTGGGAAAACTCATGGAGCTTCATGGTGAAGGTAGTAGTTCTGGAAAAGCAACTGGAGATGAGACAAGGTGCTAAAGTGGAGCGAGCTGATGGATATGAGCCACCAGTCCAAGAATCTGTTTAAAATTCGGACTTTTAAAAAGTGACAAATAAAAAGTCTTATTTGTGAAAAAAAAGGAAGTATGCTACGGTAAAGGCTAATGATTGAACATTTAAAAAAGAATGGAGGTAGACTGACAACACCAAATGTTGGTGAAGAGTTCCAGAATAATTGCTGTATAACAAGAATAATAACAATGTTGTATACATTACTGGTGGGGTATAAAAAAATAGAATCACTTTGAATTTAACAGATTCTTATGAATTTCTTATGAATTTAAACATAAGACTACCTATTAAGTCTAATCTTGGGATTTAACTATGAGAAATGAAAGCCAATGTCCACAAAAGACTCGTATTAGAATATTCATGGCAGCTTCACTGGAAACAACCCAAATGTCCATCAGCAGGAGATCAGATATAAAAATTATAGTATGTTAATAAAATCAAATATTAATCAAGAAAAAGAGTGAGCTACTGATACATTCAACAACATGGATAAGTCTCAAAAACATGCTGAAAGAAGTAAAATCCAAGAGTATATACCATACAATTCCACTTACATGAAGTTCAAGAACAGGCAAAGTTAATCTTTGGAAGACGGTAGAAGGGAACTTTCTGGGATGATGAAAACGTTCTGTATTTTGATTTGTATAGTGGTTATATGGATACTTACATTTGAGAAAATCCACCAAATTATCCAAATAAGAACTTTCTACCTTTTACCTTATATCTTCTGTATTATTTTTATTACACCCATCACATAGTATTGCTATGATAAAATATATATTTCTTTTTAATTTAAGAAATAATAAAACAATTATTTGGATTTGTTTTGAAATAATTCAGAGTGGGGCAGAACTGGAGTAGGAGGAGGGACAAATAGTTATCTCTTGGTAAATACTGAAGTGGGATAATGGGAACATGGGGCTGTTTTCGTGTGTTTGAAATTTTACATAATAAAAAACGGGGTGGGGAAGAATGTGCTAGATGTATCTTTTCTGATAAAGAACAATCTCCAAAATGTATCACTGGAAAAAAAGCACAGTAGAGAAGAGTAAGGCATAAGAATGCTAATACTTAGAGGAAGTAGAGAGCTCATAAAAATACAGAATATTTCAGGATACACACAAAAAACAGTAATAGAGGTTACCTCTGGGGAAGAGACTATGAGGGTAGAGTCTAGCATAGGAGATTTCTACCATGCAAACTTTTTGTGCTGTTGTAATTTTGTACTGTTATAATTTAACTTAGAAAATAAAATTGTAAATGTTGAAAAGGCTTTAAAAAATTTCACAGTTTCAAAGACCCAGCTACCTCTCAAAGGTACATACACTTAACAATTTGTGTATCCTTCAAAAAAAAGAATTGCTGCATATACATTTATGTATACATACACTTTATAAATTACAGAAAGATATTATATATACTAGTCTACATTTTGCTTTTTTCATTTAATATATCTTGGACAGCTTTCCATATCAGAATGTATCAATCTACTTCACTGTTTAAATTTATTCGACTGCATGGATTTTCATAATTTTATTTAACCATTTCTCTGCTAATGGCATTTAAGGGCTTGTTTGCATTTTTAACAATTGCAAATATTACAGCAATACATACCTTAATGTGTACTTTTGGGAATATATCTGTAAGGTAATTGTCTAGGTGCAGAACCATTGGGTGAAGGGATATTAGCATTTTAAATTTTACTAAATACTCAAACACTGACTTGCCAAACAGACTGTCCCATTTAACAGTCCTACTACTGTGTGAAGTGGTATTACCACCTTTCATAAAATTCACCAGTCTCCGTATTTTGTATTACAGTAATCTGCCTTCAATTTGTTTTACCTTTGTTTATTTAACAAATATCTTAACTTTGATTATATTTAACAAACGTACCATGATCTAAGCAATATTCTGCATTTTACAAATATTTACATTTAATCCTCATAACAACCCTATTTAGTAGGTGCTATCATCTGCATTTTAGAGATGAGGAAACTGATGCACCAGGAGGTTAAGTAACTTGCCCAAAGTGGCAATGCTTGTAAATGGAAGATTACAATGAGAACCTAGGCAATCTGACTCCACGGTCTATACTCTCAAACACTAGCTGATTATGGAATTTTTTTATTATACTGCACACAACTTTTATTTAATCACAATTATCAATCCTTTCCTTTATGGCTTCTGATTTGTAATATCCTCCTTAGAAAGACCTACTCCACTTAATGATTATTAAAAAAAAATCCCTATTTTATAGAAAGCTCATGATTTCATTACGTTAAATTGAGATGCTCTGATTAAAGTAGAATTTGTTTTCATTTAAAAAGTGAGGCAAGAAAATTTTTTTTTTCTAAACTGGTAGCCAGTTGCCCTAACATAATATATTGAATAACCTTTTCTTTCTCCATTGATTTAATGGCACTTTAACCATATATTGAATTCTCATAACTATCTGGGCCTCTTTCTATACTCTATTTTATTAACCTGTCATTTCTTCTCCAATTCCAAATTACTAGTAACTATTGCTTCATAACATACTCTATCAGGTAAGTCTGGTTTTTGTCTCATTTTTCTTTTCAATAATTTCTCAGCTAGTCTCATATGTTAATTTATCCCAGAAGAAACTCAAGCATCATTTTGTGAATGTACTGAATGCATATTAAGAAAGAGGGGAGGAATTTATAAATATTAATAGTTAGAAAGACACTTAAGGCTCATTAAGTTTAAACCCTCACTTACAGATGAGCCATTCAGACCCAGCTAAGTAAACTGACCAGACTCATGGAGATATTTAGACGCACCACCACAGGTTTGAATCCAAATACCAAGTTCTAGCTATAGTTGGAAATTGTAACCAAAAATGGTACTCTAAAGCAACAAATAAAAAATGGAAGACTAAAGTTCTTCTATGCCTCCTTCTGTTTTCTTCTAACATCTCTCATCTTTAAACGACAGAAAAAACTCTGCGCCTAAGCACCCAAATTCATAGAGTCAGAACCATTAAGTGCAGAAACAGTAAGGTAAAAGGGACTGCTGGACAGTTCTAACAGAAACCAAAGGACTGACATAACCATGATGGTAATTATGCACCATAATTTCATGTTTGCTTATTTTCTGAATCATTGGATTTTGGAAAATGAGTTGTGCTGTTTTTACAGTAATGTGCTTTTTGCTTAAAAAGACAAAATTTAAAAGTCATTATTCAGGGCTTTCCAACTTTTAGGCCTACCTCTGATTTAGAAAAATCACAGAAATGTGCACAGACTTGTAGTTCTCAGTATCTATTCCTGGTTTGCCTACCATAATTGAACATAATTTTTCTACTAAGTTCTTTAGGGATACTTTTACCTGAATGCTGCTTTCTTCATCTTCCCTGGGTGATTGTGCAGGCATGACTTCCACATCTGAATTATCAGATGAGGTATTACGTTTTCTCTTCTTACCCACCACAGGAGTGATGGTACTAAAAAAGAAAAACCAAACTTATTTTCAGTGAGGGCAAGGAAAATTTATGGTTAAGAAAATGTAATTAATATAAACCATCACATACTAAGCTCCCAAAATGAACTACTTAGATCTTCAGTCTCTGAGACACAAATATTGAGTAGGGTGTTTAATAAAAGAAGCTATTAGGGTTTGTAAACCACTGGCAGACCTCTAACAGATTTGACAAGTTCTAGCTACAACCATGTTCACAAATACCTGAAGGAAAGTAGCATAATATAGCAGGATGAATACTGGACTACGAACTAGAAGGCCTCATTTCTAAACCCAGTTCTGTCTCTAATTGGGTGTTTTATCTTATTTGTATGCATTGGTGAAATGCCCACCCTGTCAGTTATTAAGGAGCAAATTAGATAAAAGGTATGGACCTTGTGCTGTTGTTTTCTAAATATTTTTATTATAAACAGCAAACAAACATACTGGACCTTGTCTTTTAAAAGCTGCAATATCCTGTTCAAATAAAAAGCAATATTATTACACAATAAAGCCTGACAGAAAACTCCAGATAACAGACGCTAGAGAGAAAGGAGTGAATCCATAGGATGTAGAAGGTAAAGCGATGACACTCATTGTGACAAGAATTATATGGCAAAGCATGGTTCCGTCAACATTGTTTAAGGATGACAGTGGCTGTAGGAATCTTCCCAATTCACAGATGAGATCCAAAAACAGGACAGCCAGGTCTCTAGTAGTTCTCTTTTATTAGTGTGGGTAAGTGACAAATTTCTTTCACACTACAGTGATACTGTATCAGTAAGAATATATAAAAACACAAAATAACAGCTTTTAAATGTAACCCACAACACAATAATTGGCTGTATTTCTTGTACCTTAGTACTTCTCTTTGAAAGTACATTAATTTACAAACGTCTGCTTAACAAATCATGTAAGCACTGAGATGTGGAAAAGAAAAGTCTTATTATCTTCTTTGATAGATCACTCTGAACTATGTAGCTGCTAAATGCAAGAAGCTCATTTAAACATTATTTTAAAATGAGTGCACCATACTCAAATATCCCATCAAAACAGCAAAGGGTACTCACTTTAGCTTACTTTTGCCCTTGGTTTTAGAGGTACCAGAAGTTTTGCTCTTCTTTGGTTTTTCCTCCTTGAGTCTCTCCCCACTGTTCTTCTTCCTGCGTTTCTTTTCACCTTCTTCTTCTGGCCGAACACTGGGCAACTCATCCTCATTCAGGACTCGAGGAATGTTCTGTTCACCCCGGGCGCGGGCCCTAGCAATGGCCTCTGCCACAATCCGATTTGCTTTCTCTTGCTTTTTCTGGTGCTCCAACCTGCGATTTTCCTCCATTCCTGTCTTGCCTCCCGTATGAGGATTGGAGTTTGCTGGCGATGACAGAGCTGCCACTTCACTGGCACTTAGAACTTTAACTACGGATAGCCCTGAAGAAGTCCCTTGGGAAGAGCCAGCCTACAGAAATAAAGACAGAGAAATAAAAATATTCCTGTAGAAGGATAGTGAATTTTACCTACTACCCAGCCCCGTTTTTCCCACCCCCTTATTCAGTAACCTTCACGCAAATCCTAACAGCTGTTTTTCTTTCTTCCCTCTTCTTCCCTCCTTCCCTTTCTACTTCCTTCTTCTTTTTAACACTTGCTTCCTTCAATTTTTAAGCCTTATCCCTCTTCCCCTAGAGATTTTAGTATTATTGGAGGGTTGGGGGGCAGGGTTGGCAACAAGAGAGGTAGAATATGCCCCCCTTCTTTGAGAGCCTAATCCAGGCCAAGATTTTTATATCACCCTAGGCCAAGACTTTTTTCCACTTTATTTTAGTTTGTATTATGAAGATTCTAGTTTTTTTTCCTAACTAAAAAATTATGTCATCATATTGAATATGATATTTAAAATATACACTCTTTCCTCACTCCAACTTCCTTCCTTCTTGCCACTCTAAACAGGAACTGCTGGTTGGAGTATGTGTTGGGACAGCCACTAGGTTCAGAAGGAAATTTGGAAGCATCAAAAAAGTTTTAATGTGCATGTCCCATAACATTTACTCTTCAGTGTCACCTTTCATTTAAACCATGAGTCATATATGGGACGCTGTCAGCAACACTGTTTTTAACAGTACAAAATTAGAATCAACCAAAATACCTATCAGCAGAGGAATGGGAAGTAAACTATGACATATCCCCAATATGGCACTTGATGAAACAACTGAAAACAATACATGAGATTTAAATGATATAAACAGAGCTCTAAAATGTTTTTAAAAGTGGGGGCAAAAACAACATTTTTTAAAAAGTGAGGGAAAAAAGTAACCTGAAAAACCATTTTTGTAACCCAAACAAAACCAATACTTTGTTTTCAATGTGTATATGCATGTGTATGTTTGTATTTGTAACATTTACTTTTTTTTTTTACAAGAAGAATATGTTTATGCATTTCCCATTTAATTAAAAGGTAATATTATCTTGAAGAAAAGAAGATGGCCATTCAGTAGTTTATTTCCTGCAAAATTTTAGAGATTTAACATGATTCTGCTCCCAGGGGAAATCTGTGCTTAATTCATTATAGACTAAATTGTTATTTCTTAGCAAAGCCTACATTGGCATTCATGTGTATTTAAGAAATGCCCCTTTCAATTGGGGAAAAAAAAAAGATTACTTCTTCAATGGGTTTTTTTTTGTTTGTTTTTTAAGTATTGTAAATCTTTATTTCAATCATTCTAGGCAGGCAACAGCAGTGACTGCAAGGTAGTGTGGAACATCGACAGTGCCCATTACAGAGGGAAATCTTAGCCACGCTTTCATTCATTCATTAAAAAAATACTGCATCAAAAAAACACCCCTATAGCTAAATGGTCTAAAGAAAGTTCAGTTCTGACACAGGTAGGCTAGTAACTTCAATTCTAAAGTTTCTCCAGAACAAGTCTCAAACAAAGTCTTACTGAACCTAGATACATTAATAAACTTTTTTGGGATGGGGAGAGGGTGAGAAAAGACAAGAATTTCATGAAATCAGACTTCGATATCCTTTAGCCATGCTCTTAATATCAATACCCATCTCCATTATTCTAGGCAAATTATAATTAATACAACCAATACTGGTCTCTGGGCTAGAAGTAAAAAATTCAAATTCCACTCTTGGCATACTTTTACTTCTTTGGGAGATGAGAGGAGTGATAATTACTTAACCACTTGAAGACTGTTTTCTTATCCTTCAGATGAGTGAATATTTCAATTTTTTTTTATTTCACAAGAACGTTATTAGAAAAAGACTGTAAAAATATACAAAATAGCTCAAAGACAAAACTAGATAATCATTTATACCCAAGCCTAACAATAAGTTTATCTAATCTTTGCATGATATAATTAAAACAAGATTTCTGTGAGACAAAGAAATAAAAGTCTGCATCTCAGATCAGAAATTTAAATCTAGATTGGGTTCACATTAACAATAAGTGGTTGCCTGAAGGCAAAAGCAAGGGACTTAGAGGTCTGTTTTCCTTCTTAACTGTGTGAACCTCACCTGTGGCTGTAGCACCACCTTGAGTGGTACTGAAAGTCTTTGTCCTGGGCTTTGTCCTGGTCCCATTATCTGTGCCTGCTGTACAGAGGACAGAGTCATTGGCTGGGTTGAAGGTGTCTGCTGGGGCTGTGGTTGCGATGATGGAGGCTGTGGTACAATCTGGATTTTTTGCTGTGGCTGCTGCACCTGCAGCTGGATAGTTACTACTTTGGCAGGCTGCCCCTGGGCATTCTTGGCTTGAGTCAGGGCTGCCAGCTGATTGCCCTGTAATACGATCTTGCCTGGGAGACTCCCTAACACGACATGCCGGTGTCCTTGGGGACCTCCAGACTGTGGCTGCTGGAGGACCAGGGTGATGCGTTTGGATTCACCCTAGAATAAAGAAAGGAAATTCCAAGAAAGGTACAATATTAGAAAGAATAGTACACCTATAACAATTTACCAGTCTTTCTCTCCTAAAATCACAAAAATCCTGGATCAGACGACATAATACAATTCATTTTGTTCATCCTCCTACGTAATCCTGATACAATCTTTTCTATTAAAACATATCTGCTCAGTGAATAGCAAGCCTATTTTTTTAAAAACTTCTTATGTTTTTGAAATGAAATGCCATTCATTTTTAGAAATCTATTAGAATAAAACTCCTTATAATGATGAAATCTGGCCTTCTTGTAGATTTCCACTGGTCTCAGTACTGCTTAATTTCCTTTAGCCCTTTATTGAGAGGATGGAGCATCTACTTTCTTATAATAGAGCTAGTCTTTTCACTGGACAGAGCAGAAGGGAGACAATTTTAGTAGTAAGAACAAGAGAAAGAGATACATAGCTTCCATAAGTCTTGCAATATAAATATATTCTTCAAAAATGATTCTTTGTTCCCATAGCATCCTGTATTTCTTATATCATAAAACTTTATATCATACATTATTGTCAATTCTTGGTTAATGTCTGTCTTCCCCAGCAGACTGTGAGCTCTGTTAGGACAGGGACTGTGTCTGTCTTATTTGGCACCAGCTAGGCACGGTATAAACATGTAGTATAAATATGTAGTATATGTATAGTATAAACATGTAGTATATGGATATGGTATAAACACATAGTAAGAGCTCAAAAAATATGTCAACACTAACTGTCCCCACCTAGCAAGTAATAAGCATGTGACTGTCAACACTAACTGATAATATGTGCTCTCTCTCACAGTTGCCTGGCTTTTACTAAACCAAAAGTTACCTCCCCCTTTCACTCAAGTCACCTGGGTAGGTGTAGAGGTCAGTGTAACTGCAGGCTTCAGAGGGGGCCCTGTGGCCCCAGGGTTTCCAGCAGGAGCTGAACCCTTAACTGGTTGTAGGACCAGCTGCTTTACTGGTCGGCTGGGCTGGACAATGCGCTGCACAGTAGCCTGGTTCCCAGGGACCTTGGCGGCCAACACTGTATTACCAGAGACAATGGAAACACCTGGTCGAAGGGGAGTGCCGGTTAGCACTTTGGTAAAAGTGACTTTTCCACCATTGGCTGTGCCAGCCACCAAGGGCTGAGCTGTGCTGGTGATACCTTGGGCCTGAATTTGTGCCACATGGGCACCAGTGACTGAGGAGCTTGGAGGGGCCTTAAGGATAACAATCTTAGGGGCTGACTGAGGTGGTTGTCCTCCAGCACTACTGGAGGAGACAGCTGATGAGACAGCTGTGGCAGAGACACCCATGAAAGGATTCCCTTGGCTCAGTATCTCCTGGCTCTTGGAGACCTGCAAAAGTCCCGATGTTGGCGTTGATGTCTGTAAGACAGGTTGTACTGGCTGCTCTTGGCTGGCGGGCTGAGTGGTATAATCATGCAATGTTAAGGATTCTGGAGCTGGAGCTGTTGATTCTTTGGGAAGTTCTGTGGGTACTGTTTCCTCTGATGGTGGGACCAGGTCACTTGCTGAAGAATTCCCCACATCACCACCTCCACCATCCTGGTTCATCTGATCCAAGGAGTCCAGGGAGCTTGGCAGTCCAAGGGCTTCCTCAATGGGATCTTGTGTGACCTGGGTGAAGCTGTCATCAGTCAGAGAGTCCAGGCCAAATAAATTCGGGTCATCAAACAGATCCATGATGGGGTCTGCCATCTTGGGAAAGCAATGGAATATTCCCCAAGGTCTAAGGAGGGAAGGGGAGGGGGGGTAATGGCTCTCCCCTCCCCTCCCCTATTAAGAAAAAAATGTACACAGTGGAAGAGGACTACTCTTCAGGTAAAGAGGCAACAAACAAGTGCATGTCAGATTGTCCTGACCTTCATGGAGCAAGAGATGGCTAGGTCTTCAGAGGAAGATGATGAAATTCCTGTTGTGGGAATACAAATCAAAGATAAACAAAGTTGGTGACCTCAGAGAAAATTTCTTCTTCTTAGGTATTAACCTTATTAGCAAACAGCATCAAAATAATAAAACAAGAGATGAGGCAAATGTGAGAATCTGAGGATAGAGGCACAACGGAAAGAACACCCACATTTCTGTTTCAAAAAGAAAACTAAAAAAGAAAAGTCAAACTAACCCCGTTTGGGGGCTGTTAAACACCTACACTTTTTTTTGTTTTTTGGATACATGGGTTGGGACTAAAACCTGGGTCTCCCCCATGGCAGGCGAGCATTATACCACTGAACCAACTGTGCAACTTATACCTACATACTTTTAAACTCCTGGGTGCCAAGAGTATTCAACTGCCTCTGTCCATTCCTTTAAAAATTATAATTCTTAGGCAGAGATCAGTAAATTTAATCTTCATTCACCTTTTATTTTCCGTTTCTGAGTTGGCAAAACTGAAAACCATATATCACCAGGATTTCAGTGAATGTGGATAAGGATTTCTACATTCTTATCTATATTCTTATAAAAGGATATTTTATATTCTATCTTATAAATTTTTCTTATATTTCAGATAACATTGCTTCCTACTGGCAAAAATAACCACCTTCAACAAATCTCATAGTACAATCTTACCAAGCTTATACTATGATTTTACCGAGGGACTTTTTCAGACTTTATTCTAACTAACATATCAATTAATCTATATATAGCATTTCTGCTGTAAAGTCCCCTTTCTCTAAGAAATCTTTCTACTTGAGATCAAAAACTTCCTCTGTAAAGAATTCAAGGCTTTCTACACTTTGGTTCCAATTTAAATTCCCAATTTTTTTCTCTCACCATTTCCCATAATATACATCCTAAATTCCAGTCCCATTAGACCATATAGTTTCCTGAATGTGATTACTATCTCTGTGACTTTGCCTATTATACTGTAGCTTATGCCTGGGAACTCCCACTCCTTTGTACCCCTAACATCTCTCGCAGCTGAAATCCTACCCACCTCTCAAAGGCCTTCTTTCCATAAAGTAAGCCCTGGTCTCTGACCCTTTAACAACTAAGCAATTTGTGATGATGTGATCCCTTCACCTCCTTAGATACCCAAAGCACTGTATACACCTTATTTAAGGCACTCAGATTTAATATTTTACTAAAATGACTTGCATTCTTGTCTATATTCTATTAAGGTCCAAATGATTCCTTTGCACAAATTTTTTAAAATTGCCTGCTCTTGAAAATGCTTTTCTGCCACCTGCTGGAAAACTGTCATACTGAACATATAAATTGATGATTATGAATGTGTGCAATGCATTCCTGCACAATCCTGCATGGTAGCCTGACAGCCTTGTTCTTCTTTTCCCATGAGAAAGGGAACTCTTGGATGGTAGGGATCATGACTTTTTTATCGATGGCTCTCTAAGCAACCAGTAGGGTATGACACACACAGAAACTACCAAAAGAATATTCAATGAATTAAAATATTTGCTTGCAGTATCTGTGAGAGTATTCAGTCCTCAGAGAAACTAAGTAATATTTCTTGATTTTAAGATGAGACAGTAGAAAGCTTCCTATCTTTCCTACATCCCAGGGATGATCCTAGCCCTGGCACTGTGGGATCAACAATGCCATTCTGACAAAAAGAGGGTGTAAAAAATAAGGTATCAGTGGCTGAGAGAGTACAAATAGAGTCAAGAGGCTACACTGGATGTCACTCTTACTCATGCTTCAGTTAGATAATGCTACCTATCATAACTTGCCAAACCCCAACCAAAACCATTCCTGCCAATCCTAAAGAATACCTAGGGCATTATATAAGATTCTACAAAGGTTCCATGCACAAGGGTAACTCTCCAAAACCTACAACCTCCAGATGGGTCCTTGGACCAGGTAAGTCCTGAAATGCAGAGGGGTCAGCCTCTCCAGAACATCAACTAGTTCCATCCCCCATCCCATATTACAGACAGCCCCTTCCAACATGAAAAAGTTAAAATGGGCAAAGCCCAAATACCCCTAAAGAATGGGATAGAAAGATCAAAGATCAAATGATGGTGGAGTTATACAGAGAAGGCCGTATATAACAAATGATTATGACTGCTGAATCATATTTCTTTTAGCCTCCAGTACCTTAGAGCAGCTAGAAATTAAAAACCCAAAATTGTGGAATTGTAACCTATACCAAACTCTGAAATCTGTTCTACAACTAACTGTTGCAATGTACTTTGAAATTTACTGCTTTATGCATATATATTATTTAAAGGGAAGGATGAATATAACAGAGAAGATGGGATTTAACAAAGGAGTAGAACTGCTGAATTATTATATTGATATTTCTGTCTCTAGTGTCTTGGAGTAGCTAGAAGAAAAAATGAAAAATCATGAAATTATAACCATACCAACCTTTAAAATCTGTTCTGTAACTACTTGTTAAAATGTACTTGGAAATTATTGCTTTTTTGTATGTATGTTCTATGCTACAATAAAAAAAAATACTATCCTACAAATGGCTGAACGTGTAGTTACTAAATCCATGTCTAGGATTTTAAGTTCATGAAATTATCGGAAAAGGAAAAATTACCTAAGACAAGGAATTGTAAATATATAACCACATAATTAAAATACACGAAAAAGCAATATTTAGTCTTTGTGTATGATGTCAATGTTTGACAATCCAGCAGACCACTTCTCTTAGTTTTTAGAAGGCACCAGACAAGAAATTTGCCAGCAGGACAGTACAGACTTCACTGGAAGACTTTTCCAAATGACTGACAAGCTCTATTTTTTCCATCTTCAACCTATTCCAGTTATCCTTATAAAACAATATAATGTGGGATAATATTCCAGAAACTCTGAAGTTGTCAGAAAGAATAGACTCATCAGTAGTTGGTGCACTGATTAAAATTACAAAATTAATATGGCATCTCCACCAATGTTAAATAAGATCGTCTTTGCTTCAGTAACTGTATATCCTTCAACTCTCACCTGGGACCTATATCACTTCTGGCTAAACTCTTCTACCAGCTTATTCCAGCCTCTATTAAATGATACTTGCCCTAAATTTACTCAGAATGGAGATCCGAGAAGGTATAGACGTATTTTGATTTAATGAAAACCCACTAGATAATGTTACAAATTTTCTCAAGTCAACATTATCAACTTTTTCCAGTTATGTTCTACTTTGCCACCTATTATCTTTCATCTCCTATTCACTCTCAGCTGTCACAAAAATATACAAAGACAGTCCCCACTAACAAGACTGTTTATATTGGTATAGTTTATAATGTGTCATTTTTTTTCCCATGGAGTACTTTGTCCTTTCTACAATTCCTACTATTTATTATACTTAACGTACTCCTTCCTTCCATAATAGCCCAACCTAGGCAGAGACATCATTTTTTTTTATTAAAAAAAAATTAACTAACACAACATTTAGAAATCATTCCATGAGACATCATTTTTTAATAGGATAAATTCTCAGTTTCTGAGAATTTTTTTCAGACGCTTTTATAAATCAATGCATTACCATTTCTCTCTCCCTTCCTAATTCTGAACCAAACCTTTACTTCTCCTAGTTCAGTCTAGGGCTCAAACATTCAAAAACTTCTATACCAATTTAATGCCACATCACCAAATATCATTACTTCTCAGTCCCACCCCATTAAGTCACCTCTACTGACCCAAATCGTCTCATTTTATATATTTTTTTATTCTAGCCGTCTATATCTTTAAGCTGTTATTGAGTCTCACTAGATGAAACCTCCCCAACATATCTCCAATTTTCTTTACCCTCCTTCCATTCCTACTTGTGGGTCATCCCAACTGTATCTACATCTAGCCTATTCTACCAAGTTCACGTGTTCCATGATATATGAAGCACTTATCTATCCCCGAGTAAAGAAACTGCTGGGATAAAGAAGTCATACAGGCTTTTATTATATGGAGAATGAGAAGCTGGACTTGGCCTACCACTGCCCCAAAGAGAAACAGGTGTTCAAAAGGAAAGCTACAGTTTAGTAGTTGTACTTTAGTCACTGTCCATAACTGCAAACCATAATGACCAGACTCATGATGAAAATTTTGGGAATGGGGGGGAAATGGAAAAAAACAGTCAAACTTAAAATTCAAGGCCACTTATCTATAAACTCCAACTAACCAGTCAGAGAAATTCTCTCTATATAGGCCAATAATAGCCCTTCATCCCATCTCCTTCTTAAATGGTAACTAACTACTCCTAATCTTTTACAAAGAGAGCCCCTCAACCTAAGTATAAACCAACATTTTTTACAACTTTATAACCTCTAATGTAACTCTTCTTGGATTTTTGGAGATCTAGAGTCCCAACTCTCCTGTTCTTGTTTTACATTTCACCTCATCCTTGCTCATTTCTACAACTACTTGCCTGACCCAACATAAAAAAATTTGTTCTAATTCTACTCCATAATTTTCTGTTCTCCAGACCTCTCAACAAAGCAGTTATTCTCAGTTGGATGATGGAGGGTATTCTTTAGGTCTTATGGGAACTGGGCATGGGGATAAATGTGTAGTTGGAAAATATGTGTTCAACATTATAATTTCATATTTAGAAAAATGGAAAAGAAAAACATTTTCATTGTTTAGGTTATTATATTCAGTTAAATTCAACAAAATCTTAGCCAATGAAGATCTGCAGAAGACAACACTAAGGGAGACTGGGAGGACTGGCAGAGAAACAAACATGCCTGGCATGGAAAGGTTATCAGTATCTCTCTGTGGATGGGGTAAGATTTCTTACGGTCTCTCAAAAGGGATTTATCATGGAATATTTATTGTTATGATGGATAAAACACTGCAACAGAATCTAGTCCATTCATTTAATATATAAAATTATGTAAACTGAACTACAGGCATCTATTATCTGTTTACAGATTTATCCTTACAGCCCATCCCCTTAGCAGATAATGAAGAATGAATGCAATATTGACCAACACTGACTCTCTTTTGTATTATGCACTTTTAGAACCTATCAGCCGTGCTCACTTAACCTCTAACTGCTCAAAGATTCAGAAAAGAATAAACTATTTAATTTCAAAGTATAAATCTTTGGGGTTGGAAACTGTATCCTTTCAAAGAGGATTAGCAGCAGACAGACACAGGCACATGTTATTGAAACACAAGATGGATAGGAGCAATTTAAATGAGAAATCCCTTAAAAAAAAAAATCAGAAAGCCTAAAATGAAAATCACCAACATAATTTTAAAAGGAAGCATCTAAAAACTGTAACATGGAGACATCTATGAGACTTAACTGGTCGCAAATCTTATAAAGAAAAGGGAAATAAACATCCAAGGTGAATGTAATCACAATTTAGGATCACCAGGGGATCAGGATGGAAAGACAGAGACCGTAAGAAATGGAGCTAAACACTCGGAGTCACTAGGAGAATTCCTCAAGAAGATCGAGATCCTAGGTCATTTCCTCTTCAACATTCTCATTGCCAAACGTGTGGCCACTGTTTTTATTTTCCCAATTACTAAAGACAAATACATTCACACCTCAATCAGGGGAATGGACATCTGGGGACAAACATGCCTGGTAAAGTGAGCCCTTCTGAATAAATAGGGAAAATAAATAAGGCACAATTGGCAACTATGAAAGCTAAAAGCATGTACATATGTTCGGGGAGTAAAGGAGAAACTACAGAAATTATGTACTCACAGGAGGGGAAAGAAAGTGGCGAGGGAAAGAAGTGAGGAGCTGATGGAGGGGAAAACGCGGCTGGGGGGTGGGGGTGGAGGTAACCCGGTAATATTACCTGCTCATACTGCCGGGGCTGGTGCTAGTAAGGCCCATACAGCAAAGGCGGGAGAGTCCTGGCAAATGATCCCCAAAAATGGAGATATGGTACATGCACTTGAGAGAGGGAAGCTAGCGGGGGTGCCCTCCAGGGTGGGGATGGCCAAGACGGGAAGATGCGGAGGGGGTGGGGGTGGGGGTGGGGGCTGGTGGATGCCCAGGGTGAGAGCAATGTTAGGGAGGAAGCTGCAGGCTCAGAAGCCTGATAAGCTCTGAATGAAGAAAGGAGCTGTGCCTCACCCCAGTGAAGGAGAGGTAGCTTTACCTGCAGCGGCCCTGGGGGGCCGGTTCGCCCCTCTCGCTGTCTCTCCAGCACCAGTTCCCCCTCCTACTGCGCAACCTAACATGCTACTCCCGCCCGCCCCGTGTCCCCATTGGCTACAGTCAACTGCCACTCACCAAAGGCGCAAGACGCAGAAGGGTGAAAAGGGTGGGACTAGAAATCGCTCCCCCTCCCCCTCCTCCACCACTCGTTAGGTTGAGAGTGCACGGAGAGGCCTATCCGGTTTCTAGGGCCCAGGCGAAGCCTGCAGCTTGATTGAAAGAAGGGGGCCTGGCCAAAGGGACAGTCTTTTCCTGCGGAAAACCAGTCCTAGGAATTAAATTCTCTACCACCTACACAGTATTTTGCACACCAAAAAGCATAAACTCAGGGAGGGTGGGTTCTGCACTAGGCCAGCTCTGCCTCCTTCTGGATCCCCTTGCCTTCTGTCAACTCCTCTCTTGTAAACACTGTACCTAATTCCCCTACCCAAAAAAAGGGAACAAATCTTCCCTCCATTATGGGAGCGAGTCAGTCTAGGTGCTGGAATATTAAGCCTTTTATTCTTAAAAGATAGTATTCTTTCTGCTACCACCCACAATGCTGGTTTGCATTTTTGATGCTCCAACCTTTCTACAAAGCAATCCTGGGTACTCCCTACACATTCTCACTTTCCTCTGAATACCCATTACTCACCCCCAAACCTGGTCTCCATCCCCAACTCACTTCTCTTGAAACACAGTCCATTTGACATATTGGCCAGTGACAATATTGCAATGCCACTTGAGACTACTCTAACTCCCAGTGAGGTTATTTAACCTCAGAATGATGGCATGCAAGCTTGAGTCCCCCAAATAAACTGTTATTAAAAAGAGCTATTAATCTCCTGACCCCTAGTTTCTCCTGTATCATAACTACCCTCAACACTGGAATCCTATCCTCTGTACTCTACAACACAAACTAGGAAGACCAAAGTGGCAGATCTCATTTTAAAGATGGTACTATTACCGCTATTGTTAGGAACATCCAATTACCTGCTTCCATAAATGGCATTACTGTTTTCCCATTTACTCAGGTTCACAAACTCAAAGATATTTTTGAAACTTTTTTCTGTATCCACCACCCAATCATTTTTCAAGTCAATGGATTTTCCTGCAATATATCACAGATATAAGAATTCTGGAGGTGGAAAAGACTTCAGCAATCATGTGAAACCAACCCTCTTGTACAGATGTGTAAACTGAAGCTTAGAAGAGTTAAGTAATTCGACTATGAAACTAAGTGGCAAAATCAGGATTGAAATAACCTGACTACTATTCCTACTGCTACCTTGATTATTTATGCAGTTGCTTGTACAAGAGAAAGAAGACACATAAAAGATCTCTTCCCTCACTAATCCATTCTGCTACCAGATTAATCTTAAAATATGGTATGGCCAAATCAAACTCTTATTTAAAAACTTTCAAAGATCTCCTGTTACAACATAAAGTCTATTTCTTTTTTCACAGTCAAGACCCACACCTTGCTTTTCCAGGCTTATTTCATCCTCTCTTCTTCTACATATACACTTACATGCTAGCAAAAAAAGAGACAACTTTCTATTGCCATACACTTCTTCTCATTTGGGTCTAGCTAACAATGTTGCCTTCAAAGTATAAGTCATCCTTACTTTACAATGTTGCCATCAAAATCATGCTTATCAGGGGTGTAAGGGTAGTTCAGTAGAATTCTCACCTGCCATGCGGGAGACTGGGTGCAATTCACAGCCCATGCCCCCCCCCCTCGGCCACCCCCACCAAAAAAAAAAAAGGTATTGTAATAACGGAATACTCACATGGAAACAGAATGAAATGTGGCCCCCACCATATAGCATACAAAAAAAAAACCATACTTATCCTCTAAGATCTACCTAAAATGCCTGTTCATTCATTACCTCAACATTTAGAGCATATGCTATACCAAGTAAAATGCTAGTATTAGATATCCAAAGGCAAATAAGACATAATTCCTACCCTTAAAGAACTCACAGTGGATAAGTTTGTGTGTGTGTGTGTGTGTGTATGCGGGAGGAGGGTGAAAAGGGTGTCATGGGGACTAGGACAACATTGACAAATGTAAACAATCATAATACAATGTGATACATGCAACCATATAAGCAGGGGGTTATTACAACAACACAGAGGAAAGGAACTTAGTAACTTTTGAGGAAAAGGTTTCAAGGAAGTTGTTTCTTAAAGGATGAGAAGGAGTTAATCAGGTGGGAGGGTTTGGGTGAAATATAAGAAAGGGGTCTTCCAGGCAGCAGGGATAGTAAGAGGAAAGATAAAACAAAGCACAGCAATGAGAAAGTGTATGAGGCATGTACAGGAAACTGTAGAGTAGTTCTCTGGTTCAGTCTTGCCAAAGCATAAATTGCAAGGAAGAAATTGAAGAGAGATGAGGTTGAAGGGATAGGTAAGGACTACATCATGGAGGCCTCAAATAACTCATTAGGACTTTTTCTTACAGGTGGATGAGGAGCCACTGGAATGTGAAATGACATGATCAGAACTACATTTTGGTAGTTTTTTTTTTGGCTGCTGGATAGATTTTTCGGGGGGGAAGAGGGGTGTGAGGGGATAAGACACATTTAGGAGGTTGCTGTGGTTGTCCAGAAAAGAGCTGTACAGTGGATATTTGCTGATCTTTCTCTTGTCTTCTCAACAAACAAAAGCCCCCATTCTTTTGGGCGAATATCTCAATGTAAGAATCTTAATGGGAAACTGGATCTTACTTCCCACTATAGAGCTAGATGGAAATCCCTCTCCTCTTCTTTGGAAAATAGGAAACAGGCATATGACCTAGACTAGTTTAAATGGACACTCCTGCTGGGGGCCTCTAAAAGGGTGAGCCAAAGACCTAAGACCAATCAGTCAGATGACATTCAGCAGTGGCAAACTGAGGCACCCTTTACAGAATGTTTCAGTGGTGAGACCTTGTGTGTGTTCTAGATATCTTAGCCTCCTTTGGTTTCACACCATTTTCTACATCAGGTTCTCTAACATTGCCAATGATTTTGTGACCCATCCAATATCCTTTCAATAAATTCCCTTTCTGCTTAAATTAGCCAAAAGATGATTTCTGCTGTTTGTGACCAAGAACTCTACGAGATAATTAAGACCCGAACTACAGCAATATAGTTCAAAAGGTAATAACCTTGAATGGATTGTATGGTATGTGAATAAAACTGTTTTTTTTAAAAATGGTAATTATGTAGGAGTATTTGCTTAGTGGGTATAGTGTTTTTAAATAAAAATTATTTTTTTAAAAAGGTATTGTGAGAAAGAAGGGACAGAGCTCAGAAATAAGGGATAAAAATCAGTATAACCTGGAATTTAGAGGGAAAGATAAATTCAGGCTTATTGAATTTGTGTTGTCACTGGCATGTTAACTAGCATTATTCAATAGGAAACTGGATGAATGAGTTAAAAAGTCAAGCCTGGTAATAGATTTTACAGTTATCAACATCTAAGTGGCAGTCGTAAGAGGGAAATTACCCAGGGAGTGTGAAGAACAGGCCAAGTATATGAAAGACTGCACAATTACTGCTGGAGAGACAATAGAGAATGTAGGGATCTGTGAAGAATGGGAGAACCCATATTCATTCCAAAAAGAGTTGTCATATGAAAACACACATCCAGGGTTGAAACAGAAATTCTGATTTTTCAAGTCACAATATAGTTTTATGTAAAATCTTGTAAGTTTTAACTGTAGATAATTACCTCAAATAACACTATACAGGCTAAACAAAATATTTAGCTGGTGACCCAACTCAGATCTATGGTGTAGAGTGAGAATCCAGGAGAATATCAAGTTTTAAGAATGAGAACAAGCTATGCCTACTAAAAAGGCAGAAAAGAAATAGCCAGAGAAGCAGGAGAGTGCAATGCCACAGAAGGAAAGAGTACAGATTTGCAGATGGAATGAATGCTCAATTATATCAAACAAAGCAAAAAGTTCCAGTAGTACAAAAACTTTAAAATGTCCACTGGATTTAATAATTGAAAGTTTTTTTGACACCTTCTTTCCATTATCAAGCAAGAAATAATCTGTCCCAAATGAGCTTTCATAACATTTTTGTTTATTCCTCTTTTAGGATAGTTATTTTATATTTTCAGTATATTTGTATATGGATGTATAATGAGCTCTGAAGTCAGAGGACCTGGGTTCAAATTTGTCCCATCACTTGAAAGCTGCATAACTGTAAGCCACTGAATTAACCTTTCTGAGTCTGGTTCATTCCTCTGATAAAGGGGATTGTAAGAGCCAGTCACAAGGCCATTAATGAGGATTAATGAAAACCTACCACTGTATTTGGCACATAACCACCATGTTTTAGGAGGTGTTCAACAAATATCACTGGACAGAAAACTGAGAAAGTTTTAATTTTTATTTTTGCCAATTTCTCTACCTACATAGGAGGATGCTAATCAGCCTTAGAGGTGATTACCACCCAGATTAATGGGCTCCAAGATTATTATTCTTTTCAGTAGGCTAATGTTGGCATGAGTACGCACTCACAGCTTGAATGAGCTTGAGCGTGCACTCTAGCTCTCTCTCCCACTATATTAAATCCAAATTAAGGAAAACAAGAATAACTACACTCTAGATTCTAGAGTCTGAAGAACATATTTAACTAACTGATTTTTGTCAGCCTAAAACTGCTACAAATGTTCTAAGTTGCTAGTACCCAAATTTGAGTGGTGAGAGACCTAAGTTAGGACTCCCAGGGATCCAAGGAGGAGTCATAAAGATTTCATATGAAGCACTCCTACCTTCAAATATTTTTTTCACATGGCTTCCAGGTCTCCACATTTTCTGGTTTTCTTTCCATCTTTCAGGCCATTTCTTTCGCTACTCTTCTCTACCAATCTTTAATTGTTGAAGTTCACTAAGCTTTGCTCCTAGCCTTTGCTCAGATCTATACTTTCTTTCCAAGGATGTTTTATTCACATACATGGCCTCAATTATTTTAATTCATTTCTTCAACAAATTATCTATATGCCTATGCCTCTCATTTATATCTCTGGGCAAGATGTCATCCTAAACTACAGACCTGTGTATCTACTTGCTTATTCAATAGGTCTTCTTGGTAGTTTCTTCAGTCTCTTTCCCCTCTCTCCATGCCCCACCCCACTAGGCACACACACAAAGAGGTTAATCATCCTCTTTCATTTCTTACCCAGCCATGGCTGCAAAGCCCAGAAGCACTCTCCTTAACCAATACTTTTAAGTCCTGCCTTTACTGCCTAAATATCCTTCAAATCTATTCTACTGCCTTTCTAGCTCAATTTATCATCCTCACTTCCGTCAAAAATTGCCTTCTAACTGGCTCCCCTCCATTCTGCCTATTTAATTATTGATTCTTAATTTCAAAATTCATTTCAAAGTAAAGCTTTTCCTCCCAGACTAACAACAGCTCAATTTACTGAATGTACACTACATGCCAGGCATGTAGTATATAGTGTAAGTAATGCAAATGTATTAATATATTTAATGTTCTTAAAAAGCTGAAATAACCATCCCTATTTAACAGATGAGGAAACCGAAGCACAGAGCAATAACAAACTTGCCTAAGATCCCACAGCTAGCGAGAAGTGGTACCAGTTACAAGTTCAGGCAATGTGCCTTCAGAAGTCCTATTCTTAAGCCCTCTTTCACACTATGCTATAGGTTACATGCCTCTATTATGAATACTCCTAACACACAGTACTTCTCCTTTGTAGGAGAAATTGAATAGCTGATTATATAATTAATTTTTTTATGTTTATTCCCCCTCTCCATTAGAATGCAAGTTTCACAAAGTCAATGACTGTGTATATCTTGATCACTACAATATTCCCTTTGCTTATCAGTGGTAATGGGTATTCAACCTACTTTTGTTGAAAGAATGCATATTCCAACTTCCAGTCAAAGGTGGTGGGTGTAGGGCTGCAGTGGAGTAATGGGGAGATTTCTGAGCAAAGGCAAGAGCTTCCCTCAGTCACGGTGCAGTAATAGCAAATGGGCAGTGGCATGTTTTCCTACCAAAAACATTTAGAAAAAGCATCATAAAATCATAAACATATTCACTTTCTAGGACCTGCAGCAGACACAGCTCTTACATATAGCAAAAGGGAACTGCAGGCAATAGACATAAAAGATTCTTCAATAATATGATAATCATTGTTGAAAGTAAAGAAATTTTAGTTATCCCCTTTAGGACTAGAATCATAAACTTCAATGGTGACCAATTCAAAGCTGTGACAAAAGCAAATGGATGGACACTATACCATGATGATTCGAAAATAGGGCATGGATTCATTTTTAAGTCCATCTCATAGTAGATTCTTTTCCCAGTAAAACCCTGGAGTTTGGGCCTAAGAATGAAGATAGAAAATAAGAGCCTTATCTCTAAGGGTCATTGGCCTTAGGTCAAGTGAGACTAGATCTGGAAATGTTCCTCTTCACTGATTCATGGTCACCAAGGTGAAAAATAATATTTGGGCTCTAGGTGAGGAATATCCAACTGGATCACTGCACCCATTTTGGGGCATACAGCATAAGTAATACTATTTATAATTTACGTAGCAGGCTTCCAATCCTCTTTATGTTCCCCCATATTGCCCCTACTGCCTTATTTTAACTGGAGCAAGTACATGTATTTGTTTATAATCTAACTGTAAATTATAAATATTTACTTGATTCAACTATGGGCTATCAGAGATTGTTTTCACTGCAACACTTACGTGAAAAAAAAAAAAAGCTGGACTGGGGGTTAGAGAGAAGAGACATTATAAAGCAGTGTTATTATCAACCTGAGTAAATGGTATGTCTTCAGGTACAAAAACTAACTCCAGTGACATGGGACTAATGAAAATTTAGTGGGTTAATTTGACTTGTATTGGCTAAAAAATGGAGTTATTTTTAAGAAAAACCAAGTGATTCTTTTTCTATAGAGCTTAAAGTACCTCACATAATCTTATCTTCAAAATAACTAAGTCAAATAAAAGAACCAAATCATGAAGACAAAGATAAATTTTACATTCTCAAGGTTCTACAACTGCTGAAGGTAAAGTCAAGGGGCTAATGCATGCCAACCTGTCCAGTGCTGTGGTCAAAGAAAAACCTGTTCAATCCTGATCTCCCATAGGGGTCAGCACTGAACTTTTAAGATAGGGATAGGGAAGTCAGACAGACCAGAATCTTCTGGCTAAGTTAGCAAACCTAAGTCCTATTTTTTTCTCTTCTTCAAAATGAAGCTTACATCATACACATTTCAGGGCTATTCTGTAGATTAAGAGATAATGTACAGCAACCTTGTTTCTTGAAGATGACTGTATAACAATACAGGTTTTACAGTGTGACTGTGTGATTGTGAAAACCTTGTGTCTGATGCTCCTTTATCTAGGGTATGGACAAATAAGCAAAAAATATGGATAGAAAATCAATAATAGAGGGAACAAAGGTAAAAATAAATTGGATAAATGGAAATCTAGTGGTCAGTGAGAGGGAAGGGTAAGGGTTATGGTATGTATGAGCTTTTTTCTTATTTCTTTTTTTCTCTGGAGTGATGCAAATGTTCAAAAAATGATTGTGGTGGTGAATATACAACTATGTGATGATACTATGAGCCACTGATTGTATACCACATACGAAATGTCTGTACGTTAAGAATGTTTGTTTGTTGTTTTATCAATAAAAATATTCAAAAAGAGATAATATACAATACTAGGCACATAGTTAGCAAATAAAGAGGAGTTTGCAATTACCTACCCAATATTTTAAAACAGCACCACTAAAGGCTTCTCTCAAAGCAAAGTTACTCCACAGAGAGTTGGCAGACCTGATTTGCTAAGAAGAATAGTGAGACAGTTTTCACAATTAGAATAGCAGGACTGCTGGGCAGGATGAAAAGACTCTGGTACTACTATACTAAGAAAGCAGCAGAACCCTTTAACCTTATCGCTATGGAACACAGACTCCAACCAGCATATAGGGCAACATTACAGGTAATTCAACTAATCATTTTTATCCTTGTAGACTGATGCCAGTGTCTATTTCATAAGCACTCAAATTCCTTTAAAATACCTGCTTATGGTAACAGTTCTCTGACGAGGCTGCCCCTTAGTAGTTCACATGCTTGGATCCAGCTGCTTCAGCTTTTGACTCCCCAACTTGTAGGAAAGCAGTGAATGAAAGTGAACTTTACCTATAATATTTAAGACCTCATGAAAAAGATTCCCAATAGGAAGCATATCTGTAAAACAGGCAGAAGCACTAGTTTTTATAGGAGGTTTGATGTACGAACAAAGAACCGATTTCCTCAAAAAAAAGGAAAAAGAAAATGACTGAATACTGAGTAGAAACAATGAGAAATAAAACACTGGTTAAAAGTCCAGTGTCCATGCAACTTGAGAATCCCTATTTCGAAAATCCAGAAAATCTTCCCATCATGCAGTTTACTTAGAGAGTTTAAATCTGATAAATGTGAATTTGGTGTGCAAAATTCTGTTGTGATCTGTGCTCTAAATAGGCAGCCAAACTACAGAAATCACTCGTTTCTTCAGGAACCAAGCAAAAAAAAATTCCCATACCATATCACTTATAAGGCAAAGCACCTGTGAATACCCATGTCCCAAGGAATAATCCCCCAAAACAGAGAGAAGTAGTTGTGGTAGAAAAAAAAGAAAGCAGGAGATTCCAAAAGTTTCTATAATGGCCACAAGAGACAATCTGAGAAACTTTGACTATCCTTTCTCTGAAATGAATTTAAGAATCCAGTTGTTATATATCCTTTCTCAGAAAGTTACTGGCATACTCACAGGAGAATTACAGACTCTCAAAACATGAAGGTATTATTATGGAATTACTTATTACTGAAATTGTGGGGACGTTACAAAAAAGGATTAGAATTATCACATTCAAGGTACTGACACACAAGGAGAAAAGAAGTCCAGTCCTGGGAATTATTACCTAGTAATTTTAGTAGCATATCATTAAATTATCTATTAAAAAGGAAACAGAGCCTGAAAGTTTCAAATAAAATGAAGGCAGATAAATTTCTCAGGAAATATACAGAAGAAATAAAATCAGGGATGTGTCATTCTTTTGATGACAAAAATTAACACTTTCTTAATAACTGTGTATGAAAAGTAATTTTTTTAATTTCTGATTTGTCTTTAAAGTTGTTTATTCTGTCATTTGAATATGACTGAGTATGATGTTCTGAGAACTGTTTTCAAATAAACCACTGACAACATACTATGACAGTCTGAATACTGTCTAGATTCCCTATACTTTTCCACTGTTTGGAATATATTCTTGGGCCACTGCTGAAAAGGAAGGCAAAGCAATTACCTATGCCAGGGTGAATTATGTCTATGCCTGTTGGGTTTTTTATTATCATGTAACATATATTAGTGGATAGAAATTAAGTGTTTCATTTTTAAAAGTGTCCTACTGCAATCTGAAGGCAAGAATTAAGATATTTTTAAGTTAACTATTTTGCTTCATGTAACATCAAACAACCAAGAACGTAGTTAAGGGCACAAAGTAATGGGTAATAACAGGCCAAAAGAAATGTTACCTACACAATAACTTAATGAGAAACATCAAGACTAACATACTCTATATTTTATATTAAAACATTCAGTAACTAGGAGGAGGTGGACTTACTTTGCCAATACAAATATAATGAAAATTTTAAAGGTAATATGAAAGAGAATTAGATAACACAAAATAAAGAGCTTAACTATGACTTCACATGAATACACACAAAATAAGAGGTAAAGAAGGAAAACACTATTCAGGAAAAAAATGTAGAATGTAGCTAATGGTTAAATATACTTTTAGGCAATAGAAACTGGTTCTTACAACAGTATGTACAACTGCCACTTGGGTACCAGGTACCAAAGGAGGTATATTTTGGAAATTAGCATATTTTACATTCCTTGAAAGATTAAAAGAGGTACAGCAAATTCAAATAAAATGCAAACTGAACAAAATTGTAACAGGAAGATGAAAATGGAAGCTTTACACAACCTTTGTAAGGAAAAAGAATAAAAAAATTATTAAAGAAAAATAAAAAATTAAATAGAGTAAAATATGAAACAAATGCTAAAAGTAAAACAATAAGTACTAGATAGGTTATAGTAGTGCAAGGGCAGGCCATGAAGTGACCTGCAAATTAAGAACTTCCAGATCCAGAAGTGAAGTGACTTCTAGGGATTTGTGTTCTGCATATGGTCTTCTGCTCATCGCCCCTTCCCACAGCCCTGCACACCACCACCCCTAGACCTGTGGATATAATATTCCTTAAGAATTTAGGTTCTGCCTATGGAAATGTTTCAGTCCTCCAACAGATGAGAATATTAACTCTCTCTCTTTCAGGAAGCAAGCACAGTTCTTGGCAGCCATAAATTAATCTTAATTGATGAGTTTACTTAGGAAAAATCTCACCTATTTCAACAGAAGATGCAGACAATAGTTTCTTTTAAAGACTGTTCCCCCTCACTATCTTTCATTACTTATCAGAAACTTGACCATTCACATAAAATGTCAAACCTTCCTATTTCAACTCAAACTCTGCAGTGGCAGTTACCTCAATGCCAAGATTCCTCCACCCTATCACCCAGCAGTACAGCAGAGAAGGCTATCTCAGGAAATATAAGACCTATTTTCCTAGTGATTCCCAACCAGCTTGGCAAATAGGTTTCCTATCCATATCTTAATGGAATTTGTCAATTTAAGAACTGACAAGGCCACATGCAGTCTAGAGCACAGCATAGGGGAGGTGTGAAATGAACAAGTACCTATTCACTGCTCCAACAATCTCTTATACCAATCCATTATTCCTTTGCTATTTCAGTTTTAAACCTTCCTCCAGCGCTTGTCTCTTCACACACACACCTAGCCTCTCTTTGGCCAGTGTCCTCCAATTACCTTGTAGACCCACTGGCATGCCACCATCACAACACAGAAGGTCTTCTTAAATGGAAAACATTCATCTTTCTTTCTTTTCAAGTGATGGAATAATTCCAAACCATTTGGAATAAGTTTTTCACATACTGACCCTATGAGGTTAACCATAATTTCCTCTGAAACCTATTCACTGACCAATGCAAAAGAAATTCATTGACAGAAGTCATTATCTAATTAATTAATACAATATCCAAATCACAAGCTCACCTTCTAGTTGTGTAAAGTGGCCTACACCAGATAGGACTTCAGCTGATGCTAAGGATAACCCAGCCAGGCAGTTAGTAAGTCCTTGACCGAGTTTACAGGGTTCTGAACTACAAGGAGATTAAATGTTCAGTGGATGCTGGTGTGATGGTAGGATGCAGCAAACACTGAAAGTGCAACTTCCGTGGTTGTGTTTCACTTATGTCTACTTTTGAAAAAAAAAAAAAAGACATTGAATTCCAAGCCTTTCATTTCTGGTTCACTGATCAGGCACTGAAAAGGGACTGGTCACTAGAAAACTTCTTTGAAGACCGTAATCACTTCAGGACTGCCCCTTAAAAGGCAGGAGGTGCTTGCAACATTTGCACAGCTGCTGTAATGGGCAGGGACATTCCCTGTCACGCTAGAGGCAGGTAAATAAGAAACTGCTTTCGTTCCGAGGTAGGAGCGGGGGTCTTCTGCCATGGAAGAGTTTACATAATACAACAGAAAACCAATGAAAACGAATGAGCTCTGCAGACCTGTCAACGGAGATGCAAGGCTTGCGCTTCTCCCTTCCCACCATCTCCAAACCCTCTACAATAGTCTGCCCTTCTCTCCCAGAAGACCCACAGAAATTATATCTAAAAACGTAAAACAACCCGCAACTGCTCACTCCATGCCTTCTTACCCGCCTTTATTATTAAAAAGCAGAAAGCAAGCAAAAAAGAAAGAAGGAAAACAAGAAAATCCTAACCTCCCACTTCTGAGTCCAAAGTATGGAGTAGCCAAACAGAACCGGGGAGTTTTCCCTTCCTATGGATGGGGGAGAAGAACAAGGACCTGCTTCAAATCTACACCACGCCCAGTAATGCAATGACAAGCTCTAAAAAAGCAACAGCGGTCCGGGCAGCCCCTCTCACAGCTTGGCCTGGCTCGGGCCGCACAACCCCGCGGCCGGCCTCTCCCCCGGCCTCTCACAAAGGAGAATGGTTCAGTCCAGAGCATCACCCAGCACCTGATGCCCCACAACTGGGGGACGGGCAGGGGTCGGGGGAAAGAAGAGGATACTGAGTTACTGAAATTAATTCTAAGAGCCTTAGCTTTTGCAAGGTCTCTTGGACCAGCAATGAGGAACGAGCGTGAAAGGGAAACCTACCTGAACAAGTCCTGGTGCTTCCTGTGGAGCCAGCGTTTCAACTCACCCTTTCGGAGAACAAGGCGCCTTCCGGCGGAGCATGGCCAGCCCTCGTCTCAACCGAGCTTGCTGGTAGTCCATTCTCCCTCAGCTCAACCCACTTACGCTCCTACCCACCAATCGCAGAGCCCAAACCCGGCCTCTCCTAGCAGGGTAGTGTGAGCGCCATCCAGGAAGTCTCCTGAGGGTGGGAGGTCCTAAAAGGCTGAGTAGGGTATGTAGGCAACCACAGATATGCCTGATTGAAAATAAAATCTGGTGGCACCCGACTCCGAAGGCTCAGTTCACAGGCGTTCAGGCCTTTCGGCATCTTGGTTTTTTTTTTCCTCTTAGCCCTAGCAGTTGAGGCGCTCTAAATTAAAACATTTAATTACATCTTTCTAGGAAGCCATCTTGGATCGGGTTCGTGCCTTAGGGACGGGGAAGGGAACGAGCTTTGAAAGAATTTGAAGCCCCTTTGGCATTCTATCCGACTACTTAGGTCTAACCCCCAGATACTCTCCTGTATATAATCAGGATATCCCTTAATCATGATGGGGGAAGAAGTTCTGTCATGCCGAACGTGGTTACAGGGAATAACCAACACCCTCTCATCTAACTGCAGGAGGCGATTTTACCAAGTCAAAGAAGCAAAAATTAATTCTTCGAATGAGTGTTCCCAGTTCCTGGGATAATCCTCTATAGACACCTCATTTTTCAGAGTATTAGCACATGAACAACATAGGTTCTGTTAATATTCTCGATGCTTCTAATCCCTGTTTCTCTTAGAAATTTTCCAGTGACTGACAGTTCTGGTGTTCTGATTTTGACAATACTGAGAGCTGTGAGTCAGTTGGAAATAAAGAGCAGGATTCACCTTAGAATTTCAATTTTTTTTTAAAGGCTTCAAATTCACCAACAGACCAGAAACTACTAGTGAATACATACAGTGCAAATCATAGAAGCCCTGAAGGAGAAATTCTATGTAAGGAGAACTATTAGGGGGCAGCCTTAGAAACACCGGTTGTAGAACCATTTTCTACTGGTTGCTTTTAAATCAGAGAAATGATTTCACTGTAGATGAAATTATTTTGCACTCAGTGAGAAAGGTTTTCCTGTATTCCCCAGTCTAGAGCTCTACTGCTATTACAAGCTACTCCAGTAAGTCTTTTTTTTTTTTTTTTTTTAAGATCAAGTGAAGGGAGTCCTTCCAGGTCATTAAAGAAATCTCACAGAATAACATAATTGCATGGTTATACATGATAGGCTCAGAGTCCTTAAGTAGTCATATGATTTAGTCAGTATTTTATTAGAGGTGATAAGACTTGGCTATATATATATATATATATATTTTTTTTTTTTTTTTCTTCTTTTTCGGCATGGGCAGGTTCCAAGAATTAAACCCAGGTCTCTGGCATGGCAGGCAAGAATTCTGCCATTGAGCCACCACTGCACCGCCCAAGACTTGGCCAAATATATTTTTGTATATTGAATAAAATCTGTTGGCTAAATTCTCCCACGGCTAGTGCTGTCATACTAAATTTGAGTATAGCGTTGAATTTAGAATTTATCAGAACAATGTGTTAAAAAATATATATATATAGATATGATCTTAATTACTAATGTTTTCTAGAATAAGAGTATATTATCCTTATGGTATTACTTGGTACAAAACAGCCTGCCATCAGTGAGTTGAAGGCATTATAGAAAGGGGGTAAAGAGTGTACCTGATCCAATAATTCCAGCTACCTGTCCTGATGTTTTCCAATAATTGTATGATTTCTAACTGTCCTGGCTTTCAACAATCAATCAACACTCTCAGATTATATCATAACTACCATTCTTCACATAGGGATGGGCGATGTCGATGATAATTCTTCAAGACTACTCAGAACATCAGCAATGAAAAATACAGGTCATGTTTACCTCCAGATACTTCTTTCTGACTTTAATACTTCCTTACAATTGGTGAAATACTCAAGTATAGAAGGTTATCAGTTGGTTTGAACAATAGCACTGGGTATGAGAGTTAGGATTAAGAAGATATGCCCTGAAATTTTCAAAATAGCATCTTTTAATGACTCTGAAACCAGCAATGTCTCTGTTGTGTCAGGCTGTGTCTCTGACAGATGCTCTGAAACCTCCTAATCACTAAAGATTTTTGTGGATGGTTAAAAAAAAAAGTCTTATATATAAACTATAAAGGTATAATTACTTTAGTTTTATTCCTGTGGTGAGGGGTAGACTAACTCCAAATGCAACAGCTTCAGTTCCTTTCTCTGGAATGAGGTAAGATATAAACAAACAAACAGAAAATCATAATCAAAGAAATACCCCAAATTTCCTCCAATTTCCTATAGTGCTACTACTACTAGGGGCCGAATCCAGTGTGAAATGGATCCCAAGAAGGAGGCGTCTTTTGATACCTTTGATAGACTTCCCTAGGAGAGGAATATCTACTTTGGCTTGGATTACAATCAGAAACGACACATGGAATATGAACAGCTTGGATACATGCATATATTTAATAAAGAAACAATTCATCAACAACAAAAAAAAATTAGAAAAAATTCAAGAGACTTCAATTCTATGGAACAGAATGGACACCAAGTCAGTAAGATTAAGCAATTGACCCAGAAGGACACACAATGAGTAAGGAAAAAGCAAATTTAGCTAAGATAATGTTATATGCTCTTGAAAAGAAGAATGATTGAAGTACCCACTTATTTGCTGCCTGGAAGCAGGCAGCTTCACTGTATGCTATATGGAATAGAGGCAAAGAGCCAGGAAAGGGTGGGAGAAGTGAGGAAGAAGAGCATTACAGAACACAGGATAAGAAGATGGAAGAAATTTAGTAGAGTTACCAAAGAGATGACTCTAAGGCCTTTTGTTTCCTCTGAAGTCTAAAATGAACCTGTTCTAAATCTTTAAGTCAGTCAAATTCATTGATCACATAATGAGCACCAGACACTCTGAAGAATGTTGAGGGATTGTGGGGTGTGTTTACAAAAATAAAGCAATGATGGTTCTTTCTCTCAAGGAGCTTACAACCTAGATGGGGAGACAGATTCCCCACACAAAACAACTACCAAACATATTTATAAAGTAATATAAATACAAATAAATATAAACAACACACGAAAGCTAAGGGATATTATGTCAATAATTGTCCTTACTCAGACACAGAAGGCTTCCTGAAGGAGAAAGTTTGGACTTTGAGTATAATATTAGTGGTAAACAGGGCACATGCAAAGGCATGGAAGTCGGAATAAATAAGTCACATCCACTAAGCAGATTAGCTTGGTTAGAGTATATAAAGTCAAAACAGGGCTCGGAAGAAGTGAGAACTCTACATGATGAAAGAGACTGCAATATTAGGTCCTTAAACCAAAATAAGCAGGGAAAGAAAGTTTCCTTTTGGTAATGATTATAAGTAATCAGTGTTCCAGGACCAACTCCATTGGTTTAAAAAGTTTTGGAGTTACTCTAATTTTTTAACAGAAAGAAATTAGCAGGGGGATGAAACACTCAGCATCCTTGAGCAATTCAAGTAGAAGGAACTGCCTTCTGCAAGAATTCTCAGGAAGTTGGGCGGGCCATGGTAGCTCAGCAGGCAGAGTTCCTGCCTGCCATGCCAGAGACCAGGGTTCGATTCCCGGTGCCTGCCCATGCCAAAAAAAAAAAAGAATTCTCAGGAAGTGGCAAGTGGACCCACAAAGGCAAGGAAGTTAGACTCAATGAAATTCCTACACAGAGGGTCTGTCACCCAAGGCCAGCTAAATCCCAGCAATCTCAAGGGTTCAAACAGGATGATCTTGACCCTTGATACTAATTCTTGGTGGGGAAAAGATTGTATAGGTTTATAAAACAATTTTTTTTTTTAATTTTGAACTATAGTGGCAACAAGTTTAAACCTAAAATTTTAGAAATTAAAACAAGAGGATGAGAACAGCCCTAATCTATAGGGAATACTCACATCCCTGAAGATGGACAAGTTAGTAAGGGCCCAAATTCTTCTCTGGTCTTTAAGTGGAAAGGCAAATCATCACACCTTGGAAATAGGTCATTCTCAGCCAAAGCAAGCAAGACCTCTTCCTTTAAAAGCCTATTGATCTGAACCTGTTCCAGGAAGAAAAAAAGAGTTCAAGCCAGACGTTTAGCAACAGCCGGAGTTGTACCCTAGGTCACGAGAGTTCTGCTGGGAGGTGCAGGGTCCCACTGATGTTGAAATCGGCTGCTGGGGCCCAATCTTGATTCCATTTGCCTGTAAAAGAAAAGAGGTGATAGTTCCCACCTCAGTACTAAAGGGAATGGGAGAAAGGAAGGGGATAAAAGAAGAAATAATTGCATTTTCTAAAACCAGAAAGACTTTGACAGGTAACTATGTGCCTTAACCAGACTGTTACGGAAAAACAATCTATGATAGCAAGGATAAGATGACCAGCTGCAACAGCAGTATTATGGTTGACCAGAAGTAGTTTTTGTGCCTATTTTTAAGGTAGACTGTTATACTTCAGTTTCATAGCTATATGCAAAATTAGGATGTAACTAGGTAAGAGTAGGAGGAGGCAAATGAGTAGAAGTAACATAGTAGGATGTGGTTCTTTTTGTTTTGCCCCTTTGCTTTATAGAAATGGTCCACTCAGTAGTTATACCTCCACTACGCTCTTTAATAGTAAGACACTGAGGACAAGAAGAAAATCTCCCATCTTGTACAAGCCCTTTAGATCACAAACTAACAATCTCTTTAAGCATTCTCGGTTTCAGACTTAAGAAACCTATGTAAAAGCCAACAAAAAAACAAGTCTGAATTGCCATAGCTTCAAACAGAAAGCTCTTAGATGGGGGATTCTTACATCCCGGGGAGTTTCCAGTCTTGTTCAGGACAAAGCAAGTTCCTGACACTTTCTTACCTCATTGTGAACATCAAATAAGCCCTGCTGGATCTTCCTATATATTTCTTTGGCTGTGTTAATGAAGGCCTAAGGGAGACATAAATCATATTATCAGGATCAACTTTTGTAGAAAAATCAGGGAGAGAATACAAGTATTATTCCTATTTGGCCTTCTAAGGTGAATTAGGAAACATTAGGAAAAGGGAGCAAAAAATATACAAAGTCCTCCAAACATCCCTATAAAAGCAATGACAGCATTTTTTTTTAAGTGGTATTTTGGTGCTGGTCTAAGATTTTCCTACAGTTCCTAGGTTAGCATCCTTTGCAAATAAAATAAACATGCGCTCTTCTCCATTAATTACTGAAGAAGGTACAGTCACCACCAAACCTAGCAATGATTACAGTTAAACCCATTAGACTCTCCAACTAAACTGATTTACAACTAATAGTGGTGTCTAATCTACACTTCCCAATTAATGTTACTAGAAGCAGAAGTAAATCTTAGGAATCTGGGTAAAAGAAAATGGAACAATTTTCCCCCAAAAGGGAGATATTTAGTCACTATGACCACACAATAACCTCTCCTTACCCATGTCTTATAGGAGAACAGAATTCTGAATAAAAAAGGAAAAAGATAATGGTGTAATCTCTGAAGTATTTTCCCTCACTGCTTTCCAGAGAGTACCTCTTCAACATTGGAGGCTGTTTTGGCTGAGGTCTCCATGAATATCAGTCCATGCTCCTGAGCAAAGGCCTCTCCTTCTTCTCTCTTTACATCCCTGCGGGACTCTAGGTCACTGCAAGAGATTAATTGAGGAGAAAACTAAAAAAAGATCCAAATAATTGAGTAAATTCTTGTTCTAAAGGATCTCATGGCAGTTTTAATTGCCAGTTACCAGTAAAGAATGTGGATCTTACATGATAGTAGCAAACATAGATACTCTCTTGATTGATTTAATGATTTCTGCAGCTTTTTGGGAAATATTCTTCAGATTCAGGACAGGTGCTGAATAGTTAAAGATAAAACCTTACTACTATTACCAAGAAAAAGGTTTATAAAGGGTTAGGCAAGCCCTATCATTATCCAAAGCCTATGCCCTATGTTTCTTTTTAAACTGAGCTGCAGTGAAAGTAAAGTAGAGAAGAGGAAAGGGAAATTCCAGTTGTTAGAAAGTGAAAAAGTCATAGGCTGTCTTGTCCTTTATTGATGAGCATTGTCCACTTTTACAGGAATCAATTAAAAAGAAGAGGGAGAGCTAGGAATAAGGAGAACACGTTTGCCCTAACTTAATAGTCTCATAATATTAATGTGATTAAAGGGGTTTGGCACTGAAGAAATGAAGGATTCAGAGAAAGTGATATGGATGAAATAAAATGATATAGGGAAAGAAAAAACCGAGCCAAGAACTAAGAAAGGGAATAAAATGGCATGGAAAGGCATAATGAAGGACAGGCTAAAAGGCTGCAAAATAAGGTAGGGAGGGACAGTTTAATTTTCATTTTTCAAATTGGAAATTTTCATTTGGAGTGTTTCCAGTTTTTCAACCTGAAAAAAATCAAGGAATAAGTCTGTAAAACAACAGCAAATCCTCTTTTGTTGCTCAGATGTGGCCTCTCTCTCTAAGCCAACTTGGCAGGTGAACTCATTACCCTCTCCACTATATGGGGCATGACAGCCAAGGGTGTAAATCTCCCTGGCCACATGGGACAGAACTCCCAGGATGAGCCAGGACCCAGCATCAAGGAATTGAGAAAGACTTCTTGTCCAAAAAGGGTAAGAGAGAAATTAGACAAAATAAAGTTTCAGTGGCTGAGAGACTTCAAACAGACTATAAGTTATTCTTAGGCATTATATAGATATCCCTTTTCAGTTTATGGTGTATTTGAGTGGCTAAAAGGAAGTACCTGAAACTGTTGAGCTATGTTCCAGTAGCCTTGTGTATAATGAAGAGGATTGTACAATGATATATAGCCTTTACAATGTGACTGCATGATCTGTGAAAACCTTGTATCTGAAGTTCCTTTTATCTAGGGTATGGACAGATGAGTAAAAAACATGGAGAAAAAAATAAACAGATGATAGGGGGAACAAAGGTTAAAATAAATTGGAAATACTAGTGGTCAATGGGAGGGAGGGGTAAGGGGTGTGGTATGTATGAGGTTTTTTATCTTTTTATTTCTTTGTCTGGAGTGATGCAAATGTTCTTAAAAAAAATGATCATGGTGATGAATACACAACTATGTGATAAAATTGTGAGCCACTGATGGTACACCATGTATGGAATATTTGTATGCTAAGAATGTTTGTGTTTTTATGTTGCTTCATCAATAAAAACATTTAAAAAAAAACCAACAGATCTACAAAATTTATATTTACTATCCATCAGCTGTGTAAAGACCATGGAGAAACTATAACATCTAAATGCCAACATTTCCAAATCTGTGCCTCTGGCCCACGTCCTCCTCTAAGTTCCAGACTTGGGTGTCCATTTGTCTGCTATTATTTCCACACTGATCTATAAAAGGCATCTCAAGCTTAACATATGAAAACAAAATTTGATCTTTCCCCAGCAACCTGCTTCTGCCCCAGTCTTCCATACCTCAGTGTCACAAGCCAAAAATCAAAGTGTTATTAGCACCTATTCCATCCTCATTTGCAATACCCAATCCATTCGAAAGTCTTTACTTCCAAAATGTACTTGAAAATCATCCTTTTCCCTTTGCCTCCAGGATTACCACCCTAGTCCGAGCCTCCATTCCTTCTCACCTTGAATATTGCAACTGGGATCCCACTTCAAATCTTGCTCCTTTCCAGAGTGATCAATTAAAATCTGATCAAGCCATTTTTCTGCTTAAAATGCTTTAATGGCCTCATGCTATGTTTATAATAAAATTCAAACTTCTTACTAATACATAGGTTCTATAAGATCTGGCCCCTGTTTACTTTTCCAAACACATCTTGCACCATTTTTTATTCAGTCCAACTATATTAGGTTTCTTTCAATATCATAAAGTTGCCAAGCTTCTTTCCAGCTCAAAGCTTTCCACAGTCTGTTCCTCCATATCTGATGCCCTTCTTTTGCCCAGCAAACTCTTACCCATCCTTCAGAGCCCAGCTTAATTACCATTCCTAATGAAAAGTAAATTTCTTGTTATTCTCTTTCATAACAACTTTTTTTTCTCTTCATTGTATTTTTCACAATTTGTATTTAGATACAAATGATTTTTGTTTAATACCTATGTCCCCACTAGAATGTAAGCTCTATGACTGCTAGGGCATACATTTTTTTTTCCTCTCACCTTGCACACTCAGGATCTGGCACACAAAAGGTTTTCAATAAAAGGTTGAACCAATAAATGAGTAAAATCAGTCTGTGGCTACAATTCTCAAACAGTGCACCCTTGGGCATCCTATAAAGTCACAAGTGGGCCACAGGATATTTTATATTTTTAAGAGAAACAGCAATACCCAACACCAGTACTTAATTACATGAATCACAGGGTAAGGTAATTAACAGTATCAAAATCAGATTATGATATATTCTTTTCAATACTGCATATCTTTGCAAAGCTGAGTTTTAAGCAGTTGCTGTGATAAAAAGCAAGTATTGGGCAAAAATCAATATGGAATAGGAAATGGGAGTGGTTGTGCCCAATTTTAATTCCACAGCCACACAGAACTCATTAGTTAAGTAACTACAGTCATTTAAAAATGAAATAAAAATGTTATTTTTTCCTTTTTTTTCACGTTTCAAATAGCTACTAGTTGTTAGAACAAAAATACTTTATGGTGATTAGATCTAACTATTTAATAACAAAATTGTTAGGTATTTCTTTTGGCCTGAGTCCCATGAAAAAGTTACTGAGAGACAAAGGACAATATAAATTTAGAAGGTTTGGGGAAGAAGAAATTCAGTGTCTTCAGAGAAACTAGAATGACTCCCGGTTAACTATTAGTCATACAAATAAAATTTTACCTCTTATTCCCAATCAACATAATAACCATATTGGAGCTGGAGTGTTGCCGGGCATCTTCTAACCATGAGGTGAGGTGGTTGAAGGTTTCACGCCTATAGCAGAAAAGTTTAGAGAGGGGGTCAAAGGCCCATTTCAAAAGAACAAAGTGATACCATATAGTACAGGGAAGGGGGAAAGCTACGTATGTAAAGAAAAATACTAGAGAGGCCATTCCTAGTTAGCATTCTCAACAGAACTGTTACATAAAAAATAGAGAAACTAAGAGAATACTGATGGATGCACGGGTGGTTCAGTGGTAGAATGGTCGCTTTGCATGCGGGAGACTCGGGTTCAATTCCTGGACCATGCACCCTGCCCCGAAAAAAAGAGAAAAAACAGCGAAGAGTCTCCCCCTCCCTCCCACCAAATCTGACTCACCTTGTAATGTCATACACCAGCAGTGCTCCAGCTGCTCCCCTGTAGTAGGAACGGGTAATAGAACGGAACGATTCTTGCCCAGCCTTTCCAAGCAACATGGCAACAAAAAAATCCCAACAAAATCAGGTTATTCCCAGAGAAATGAACTGATTATCTGGACTAACATAAAGGACTCAACTAATAAAAAAGACTTAAATAAAAACAGAACTTCAGACACAAACTCAGTGCAACTTCCTGTAATATTTTGTTCTAAAATGATCTGGATGAAGATTTGGGGGACAGATGGGGAATGTGGTGCTCTCCTACTTGCATTACCCACCCTCCTCCCCACTTCTTTTCTCTTTCCTCTCTCATTTCTCCTTTCTTCTCTTTTTCCTTTTCTTCCCCCCTTCCTTCCCTAAAATTAAATATATATATATATATGTATATGCTTTGTTTAAAAATAATAATAAAGACAGAATTTCTACTAGGAAAAGAAAATTAGGGAGAAGGAACATGGCTGCCCAGGGAGAACCCAGGTTTTCCAATGGGAAGTACTATCGATATCTGGGGCAGGTCAATTCTTCTTCCTATGAGATTGTCCCTCTAACTATTTAGCATTCCTGGCTCTCACTCACTAAATGCCAGTAGCACCCCACAGTCAGTGTGACAATCACAGACATTCCCACACACTTCTAACTAATTGCTCAAATAACCATCCTAATGAAGATACAGTTAAATGATCTCAAATTCATTGTATATTACTTTGGGATGCATTTTGATATTTAGGAAATAAGTACAGCTGATTTTCTAGTAATTCATACTTCAAACTATATATCTTGAAACTATTATATGATGGTTCCACTTGGAAAAAAAATAGATAGCTCTTCATTCTTTTTATCAAACCTCCATTTTAGTTCTTCGCTGCTTCAGATTTTTCATTGGGGATGGACAAGTTTACCTCAGATGGATGAAGACTAGCTCGAATTGAACCACCCAGTCTTTCTAGTTTATCAGCTCACAACATGGTTAAGAAACTGGACAAGCTGAAAAAATAGTGGTTTGATTATAAAAGGCATTTTCCTGGTCACCCACTGGAGGTATTTTCAGCCACTAAGGTTAAATGCTGCCTTGTGATTACCCTAGCAACTATATGGATAGCATGAAGAAAAAGAAAAATTAATATGGCTGTCTAAATCTTTATCAATAACCAGAACAGTGACAACAAAAAGAAATTTTGGATAACTTGATCTGTTTAAAAATAACCACCACGGTAATTCTTAAATATTTCAGATAGAGTGACTTTGGAGATTAAGTAAAGGAATGAGTAAAAAAAATAGGGAAGCTAAAGTGGAAAGTGGACAAAGAATAGGCACGAGAACACGGCTGGCAGCAGGGAAGAAATCATTAGGTTTACTCAGAAAGTAGTAGACAAGACTGACATCACATTACAGGTATGGATCTCTTAAAAGTTTCAAAATAAAAACCATGGTTCTCTGAACTTGGTCTTTTTTATGATTCAACAAAATTAATCACAAAAAAACACAATTATTAAAAAAAAGAAAAGTTTGGACACGTCTGTTTATATGGGAAGTAATTAAAACAGAAATAGTCAAAAAAATGGGTCATAAGGGTACAACTACTGAGGAATGGAAGGGGGAACTATGGTGCATACATACTACGGATTACTGAGCGGCACAAGAAGGAATGAAGTTATAAGGCATGCAACTAGATGAATGAAACTTAAGAGCTGTACGTTGAATGAAATGTCAGGAACAAAAAGACAAACATTATCATGCCTAAATCATATGGACTAACTATAACATAAAAATTCAGTGAACTAAAGTTGAGAGCATGGGTTATCAGATTAGGGTTTATTATAAAGGGTCCTAGAGTAAGCTCTTAAAGCAGTCACATATATTCGGAAGCTGTGTATTGAGCTGTCTGTATATAACACGGTCTTTCCCAGAAACTTTGGGTATTTATGTGACACCTGAGACTCAGAGTTAGAGCTCTGAAGCTATAGAAGTCAGCAGTATCCCATACAAGAATGGTTTAAAAAGCTGAAAAAAGTGATCAGACATTGAGTAGAGATATGAATGAAGCTGACACCATAAGACATGGAATCCTGAATAGGGCATGAGATTTTGTTGGTTTGTCCACATTAGTGTAATAACCTGATAAATCCCAGAGTGATTTGGATAGTGAATAAAGAACTATTTGCAAAATCCCCGTGGGGGAATGGGGAGAAAGGGGGAAATATTCAACTTCCCCATTTGGAGAATTTCTGATATTCGAGCAAACAGTAGGGACAACCAAATCAATAAGCCAAGACCTCAGTCTTGGGGTTTGCCCCTATGATACTTATTCCTGCAAAGGATAGGCTAAGTCTACTTAAAATTAGGCCTAAGAGTCACTCCCAGAAATCTTCTTTTGTTGCTCAGATGTGGCCGCTCTCTCTATGCAGACAGGGCAAGTGAACTCACTGTCTTCCCCCTCTACATGGGACATGACTCCCAGGGGTGTAAATTTCCCTAGCAATGTGGGACAAAAATCCCGTGATGACGGGACCCGGCATTAAGAAACTGAGAAAATGTTCTTGACCAAAAGGGGAAGAGAGAAATGAGAAAAAAAAAAGTGTTAGTGGCTGAGAGATTTCAAACAGAGTTGGGAGGTTATCCTGGAAGTTATTCTTATGTATTATATAGATACCCCCTTTTTAGTTTATGCTGTATTGGAGTGGGAAGTACCTGAAACTGTAGAGCTGTGTTCCAGTAGCCTTGTTTCTTGAAGATGATTGTATAATGATATAGCTTTTACAGTGTGACTGTGAGATTGTGAAAACCTTGTGTCTGATGCTCCTTTTATCTAAGGTATGGACAGATGAGTAAAAAATATGGATTAAAAAATAATAGGAGGAACAAAGATTAAAATAAATTGGGTAGATGGAAACACTAGTGGTCAATGAGGGGGGGTAATGGGTATGGTATGCACGAGTTTTTTCTTTTTTATTCCTTTTTCTGGAACAATGCAAATGGTTCAAAAAATGATCATGGTGATGAATGCACAACTATGTGATGATATTTGAGCCACTGATTGTATACCATGTATGTACTGTTTGTACATTAAAAATGTCTGTATGTTGTTTTATCAATAAAAATACTTAAAAAAAAAAAAAAAAAGAATAGGCCAGTTGGACCAACAAGTGACTTTCAAGCCATGTGTAGCTGAGGAGCTTGTCAACATAGCAGTGCTCTCATTTTTCTTAATTCAAGATTCAGCCGCACCTCTCTCTCTAAGCCAACAGAGCAAGTGAACTCACTGCCCTTGCCCCGCTATGTGAAACATGACTCCTAGGGTGTAAATCTCCCTGGCAATGTGGGACAGAAATCCAGGGATGAGCCAGGACCCAGTATTAAGGGATTGAGAAAGCCTTCTTGACCAAAAGAAGAAAGAGAGAAATGAGACAAAACAAAGTTTCAGTGGTTAAGAGATTTCAATCAGAGTCCAGAGGTTATCCTAGAGGTTATTCTTATACATTATTTATACATCCCTTTTTAACTTATGGTGTATTTGGAGTGGCTAAAGGGAACTACATGAAACTGCTCAGCTGTGTTCCAGTAGTCTTGTTTCTTGAAGATGACTGTATAATGATAATAGCTTTTACAATGTGACTGTCTGATTATGAAAACCTTGTGAATGAACACCTTGTGTCTGATACCCTTTATAGCTAGAGTAAGGACAAATGAGTAAAAAATATGGATAAAAATAAACAAATAATGGGGGGGACAAAGATTAAGATAAATTGGGTAGATAGAAATACAGGTGGTCAATGAGAGGGAGGGATAAGGTGTATGGTATGTATGAATTTTTTCTTTTTTCTTTTTATTTCCTTGTCTGGAGTCATACAAATGTTCAAAAAAACGATCATGGTGATGAATATGCAACTATGTGATGATACTGTGAGCCACTGATTGTACACCATGTATGGAATATTTGTGTATTAATAAAAAATATTTAAAAAAAAAAAGATTCAACCACATCTCTTCTTACCACTTAAGGGAAAAAAAGAAAAACCAGTGAGCTAACACTTAAACACTATAATGACCATACCACTAACTGCCACCTACTGATTTTTTTCCCTAGCATTAAAACACCATTTTTGACAACAGATGAGGTTTAAGTTAAAAAGGTCGAATCTAGATTACACCAGTCTTGACATCCACAGCACTCTGTCATGTCCCCGGGAATTACCCTACAGCCTTTTAATGGGTTAAACCTCTCTTAGTGGGAAATATAAAAATCAGGAATAATAAAAGTAGATGTGCAATACCTATTTGGACTTAGGAAAAGGGTAGTAGTGACAAAAAACTGCTGGGCCCCAATAATAGAAGGAAAAGAAAATAAGTGGCAGCTGTTTAAAAATATATGGACCCAGATTTGGCAACAGCTATAGAGTAATACCTCTTAGGCTTTATAGGGAAGAAAAGGCTGGAGACAAAAACTGTCTACCACCAATAGAGACGTGAACTGACTCGTACTCCCATAATCAGGACAATCCAAAATGGTGGATTGAAAATCTATTCAGAAGGACAAAAGATTATTACAATGCTTGAAAATTCAACCAACAAATATAAAAGAGAGTATCAACCTAGTTAAAAGCACCTGATTTATCAGTGCATCCCAAGTAGTAACAGCAGGAAAGGACTCCACGCAAAAAGGACAGACTTTCCGCCCTAAGGGAGCAGCAAGTAACTATTTTTTAGAAATACACCTATGTGTGTTCAGGGTAGGGAAGGAAGGGAAAAGGGAGAAAAAGAAAAAAAAGGAAGAATCACTTGTGTTTTGCTTGTAGCTCTAATGGCATCAATTCAAAGTTCTGTGAAGAAACAATCAAATAAGAAGTAAACAAAAACAGGAAGAGAATTGGGCTGAATATTAGGAACATGGTTAGCTTCTCTTAACCAGACTAGAGTGAGATTAGAGTATTACTTCTTTAAGGGAAAGAAAGATACAAATCAAATTAGATAATGTATACGAAAGCAATTTATCTGGATGAAGCAAAATTACACTAGCCAAGCTAAACTCTAAAAGTACTGTAACAAATTTTAAAACTTGCTTAACCTTTAATCCAGAATTTCACTGCTGGGCAGGCAGTTCAAAGGAATTCTCAAACACTTGCATAAAGATGTAGTACTCTTGTAAGAATGTTTAATGAAGTTTTTCAATGGTAAAAAACTGGAAACAACCCACATTTCCACCAATGGTGGGATAGTTAAATAAATTATAGTACAGACATTCTATGACACTATAGAGTGGAGAGGTACATCCATATGTACTGACATGGAAAGATCTCCAAAATATAGAAATTGTTAAATAAAAAACCTACATCTCACAGCTAGGTCTACTTTGCTGTAATGCTATACATGTAAAAACAAATAATAAAAAAAAGACTATTGCCATATATTTGTATATGTTTATATTTGTTTCCAAATGGAGTGAAAAAGTCTGAAAGCATACACACTAAATGATCAGAGTAGCAACCAAGATTGGGAGGGAGAAGGGATTTGTATACTTAAAGAAGACATTCACTTTTTACTCTATAAACGTCTATTGGTTTTATTTTTACTAGAATACGCTCATATGTTATTTTGGTAACTTAAAAGCAAAAAGATATGGCATTCAGAATTCATAAGCAGATGGAAATGAAAGCTTCCCTATCTCTTTCATTTCATTCTTACCCTACTCGTATCTCCACAATTGGCCCCACCCTCAAAGCTAATTCCCCCTGTATCAGCCTTTACTGTTATATTTGGATCTTGGACAGGGACAAAATTATTTTGTCTTCTCTCACCGTATCCCAGATTTGCAGTTTGATTTGTTTTCCATCAATGTTGACCATACGGGCACCAAACTCCACACCTGTCAATGAATTCAAGAGAAAGAATGTGATCCTCATGAACAAAAGCCATGTTGAGTGAGATGTTCTTGCTTTTCCTCAATTAATTAATGATCCATCCTCTAAGTGCCACTCAGCCCATTATCATTGCCTACTTGCTCCAATTAATTATGTCCATTAAAGTTCTTGATTTCTCTTCTGGTATTTAAGAAAAAAAAAAATGTGTTCTAGGTAATAGTGATCTTGGGAATGCAACCAAAAGCAGACATAGGAATAAAATAAAGAAGCCAAATAAAAAAGGTGAATACATTCTAGCAGTGCTAGATAACACTTAAATTTGATCAGGCAACATATAATTTTGTAACTTATTCAAAAAACATCTGAAAATATTTCCTATTTTCTCAGAGTCACTCTCTAGTCCTCTATATGAAACATTTCATTTTTGAAATTCTAGAACTTTATGAGAAAAGAACCTATCTAAGAAATATATTCTCAAGAAGTATACACTTCAGAGCTCTAAGAATGCCTGGAGTTTACTGAAAATAGCCTCCCTTACTTATATGGCAGTCTGAATAAGTCTTGGTTTATCTGGCATTCATCTCCTCTTAGGTAATGTCAGGTCAAAAATTAAATACTGAAGGTCATTTACATTAAAATAGTTGGGTCATAAGTCAATTTGTCCTATTTTCTATTTTCATACAGTACTTTGCACAAAGCATGAAGAATTCTGATTTCCAAGTAAGAAAAAGCATTAATCCAATTTGTGCTAAAGGCTTCCTATGCACTTACTGAATGCCCCACGTAGGGATGCAGAATACAACACAAAGATCTCAACTCTAAGGTGCTGCAGTCAATAAGAAAGATGTAAGAAACACCTCTTACTATTCCAAATTGTTTCATGAGAATCAAGTGCAGCTTTTGAAAGACATTACTAAATTTATTTTTTCCCTGGACAGTAGGAATACAATTTTCAATGGGTAAGTATTAAAAAAAATAAGACTTTCGAATACCCTTAAGGCAATATCCTCCAGATATGATCTCAGAGACCCTTACATTTGGTATATGTTTTCTTTTTCTTTTTTTTTTTCTTGAATTAATTTTCTATTTTTATTTTTTTAATTTTTAATTTTATAATGTAACATATATACAAAGCAAAGAAAGACAAAAGCAATAGTTTTCAAAGCATTTGTCAACAATTAGTTACAGGACAGTTCCCAGAGTTTGTCTTGGGCTACTATATCACCATTTCAGATTTTCTCTTCTAGCTGCTCCAAAACATTTACCACTTTTTGTTTACTCATTCATCTATTTTTTTTTCTTTTTTTTTAAATTTTTTATTAATTAAAAAAAAATTACAAGAAAGAAACACAAACACTCCCAACACATACACTGGGCAATTCACAATATCATCACATAGTTGCATATCCATCATCATGATCATTTCTTGGAACATCTGCATCAATTCAGAAAAAGAAATAAAAAGACAACAGAAAAATAAAACAAAAACAGAAAAAGAAAAAAAGAATTTTACATACCATACCCCTTACCTCTCCCTTTCATTGATCACTAGCATTTCAAACTTAAATTTATTTTAACATTTGTTCCACCTATTATTTATTTTTATTCGGTATGTTCTACTCATCTGTTGACAAGGCAGATAAAAGAAGCATCAGACACAAGGTTTTCACAATCACACAGTAACACTGTGACAGCTGTACCATTATACAATCATCCTCAAGAAACATGGCTACTGGAACACAGCTCTGCATTTTCAGGCACTTCCCTCCAGCCTCTCCATTACATCCTAGGCACCTGACTCTTTTTTTTTTTTTTAGAAATCATACCATTCTACATATGCAATCAGTAATTCTTAACATCATCACATAGATGCATGATCATCGTTTCTTAGTACATTTGCATCGGTTTAGAAGAACTAGCAACACAACAGAAAAAGATATAGAATGTTAATATAGAGAAAAAAATAAAAGTAATAATAATAGTAAAAAACAAAAACAAAAACAACCAGACAGACAAAAACAAACAAAAAACAAAACAACAACAACAAAAAAAAAAACCTATAGCTCAGATGCAGCTTCATTCAGTGTTTTAACATGATTACTTTACAATTAGGTATTATTGTGCTGTCCATTTTTGAGTTTTTGTATCTAGTCCTGTTGCACAGTCTGTATCCCTTCAGCTCCAATTACCCATTATCTTACCCTGTTTCTAACTCCTGCTGGACTCTGTTACCAATGACATATTCCAAGTTTATTCTCGAATGTCGGTTCACATCAGTGGGACCATACAGTATTTGTCCTTTAGTTTTTGGCTAGACTCACTCAGCATAATGTTCTCTAGGTCCATCCATGTTATTACATGCTTCATAAGTTTATCCTGTCTTAAAGCTGCATAATATTCCATCGTATGTATATACCACAGTTTGTTTAGCCACTCGTCTGTTGATGGACATTTTGGCTGTTTCCATCTCTTTGCAATTGTAAATAACGCTGCTATAAACATTGGTGTGCAAATGTCCGTGGTATATGTTTTCTATTCTACTGCCTTGTTTGTCTTGGTAGAGAGGACTGAACTCAACAAGAAACACAGCCTTTATTGGACTCTGGGAAAACGTGATTGATCATTTTACTACTATACTTTAAAACCTGTCACTTGTTCTCTACTGCTTCAAGAGTTCGAAAATTTGGGATCTAATTTTTTTTTCTAGTTTTATTTCTCACCACTCTCCATTTCAAACTCCATGCTCCAGTCATATTGAAGTACTCAAGCTTTCACAAGTAGCCTGATCTCTGCCATCCCTGAACTTCTGAACATTCTCTAACCTAGTCACTTTTCTTAAAAAAAAAATTATTATATCCATAATCCCTCTGCCTGGCTAACTTCTGCTCATTCTTCAAGTTTCAGCATTTGTTGACAGAGGCGGCAACCTTGGCTTCCCCTTTTGTAAGGGGAATTTGCTTACCAGTATCTGCCCCAATTCCCATCTCCATTCTTGCAAGGAAGGCTATAAGCTACTGAAGGGCAGACATGATGTTACCTTGCTAAGCATGTATCCTTAGTATATGACACATCAGTATTCAGCTAAAATTCATTAAGGAAAAAAAAAAAACCTGTTGCTTCTATCTGGTAAACACTTTTCTAACCCTCAGTTATTTGGCTTTGAATAATCCTTTGGGAAAGATTTCTATACTGGTAGGATTTAGAAGTGGCTATATGGTGAAAATGGGAAGCTAGGACTTTTATGTAGAGACTGCATTTTTACAGCAAGAAGTTTAAGTGTTTTGTTTTGCTTTGTTTTAATCAGGGATGGGATTATGGAGAGTACGGGAAGTGGGATGCTAAAACTCCTCTAAGCCATGCCTTGCAACAAATGAGTGTGGGATGTTTATACTTTCGAAGATCACCAGGTTTTGTTTTGTTTTGTTTTTATTGGTACATATTATATATTCACATACTGTGTAATCATCCAAAGTGTACAATCAATGGTTCACAATATCATCATAAAGCTGTGCATTTATCATCACAATCGACTATTTTTTTCTTTTTTTGTGAAAACTAACATATATACAAAAAAGGAATAAATTTCAAAGTACATCACAACAATTAGTTGTAAAACAGATTTCAGAGTTTGGCATGAGTTCCAATTTCACAATTTTAGGTTTTTACTACTAGCTGCTCCAAGACATTGGAGACTAAAAGTAATATCAATATAATGATTCAGCAATCATAGGCATATGTTAAACTCTACCTTCTTTGTATAACTCCACCATCACCTTTGTTCTTTCTCCCACTCTTTAGGGGTATTTGGGTTATGCCCATTTTAACTTTTTCATGTTGGAAAGGGCTGTCAATAATATGGTTAGGGCTAGTTCATGCTCTGGAGAGGCTGGCCCCTCCACATTTTAGGACTCATCTGGTCTAGGGACCCATCTGGAGGTCGTAGGTTTCCACCAGTTTGTTTTTGGAATTCTATCATACTCTTTCCTTTAAAAGGAAAGTTATCAGTTTAATCTGCCTTTTTTATGCTTCTTCCTCTCCAACATACAAAAAAATCCATATAATGGTGATTACTTTGAGAAACATATGTGAGGTTAGTAATAATGTACCGCCAAGCAGATGAGCTCTTGAATCAGCAGTTATGCTTTCGTGGGATTTTCCATAAACATACAAATTGAGTTTTAAAAAAAAATCCTGAGGCAACCAATCCCGTATCTCACATTCATCGGTCAAGTTAACGTCCAATTATTTCTACCCCATTACACTCCTCATTTATCAGTGCTTGTTTTAATTCATTAACTATAACTTTGTTCTATCATAAAATAGGAAGTATTTTTACTTTGAGCATTGAAGGCTGCTAACTTTTCACTTGAGCTGTTCTCGGACAGGTAAATGCACTTACCGATTGTGAGGTCGTGGACAGGCTGGAACCGCTTGTCGGTAAATTGCAAAAGGAGACATGATTTGCCCACACCTGAAAGAGGACGAAGCGCGTTATCGCAATCACGCAGTCCCTGTGTGGGCTTTGAGAACCCGGGAGGGGGAGCCCCGAGTCCCGCCCGCTTCGCCCCGCCCCCGCCAGCTCTTGGAGTTACCCGAACTATTAAATGAGCCCCGCCTTCGCGACCCGATTTGGGAATTTAGGAACCACGCCCCAGCCTCAAAAGCGGTCAACCCGCGGTTTACCTGTGTCCCCGATGATAATGTACTTGAAGAGATAAGCATAAGTCATGGTCCCAATTCCTCTGGATTCCGGGTCCGCCCGATTTCTATAGCAACTTACCTACGGCCTCTCTAACGGCTCAATCTACCGATCTCCTTATTTTCCGCACCCCCCCCCCCCCCCAACTCTCGCCCCTCTAGCCTTGATCACATCTCTATTGCTCTTCCCAGAAATCCTCTCTCGGTTTGGGACGGTGGTTATACCCCGGCGCCGCCTCCAGGGACGCGTTTAGCTCCTCTAAGTGCTATTATCCTACCAAGCTCCAGGGGGCGATACCTACCCTCGGCCTTGCGGGCCTGACTCGCTGCGGCCCTGCTGTTCACCTTCCAATCAGTGGAGAATGATGTTCTTCATTACGGAAGTGACGGAAGTTCCGAGTCTGGTGGGGGCGGTAGGAGCGATGAGGGGACTGAGACGGTGGTAGCGGTTGTGTGAAGATGGAGGTAGGAACTGGAACGCTGAGAAGGCTGACGAGAGAACGTGGCCCACGGGTTTGAATAAAGCAGAGGAGGGAAGCCGGGAGGAGAGGCGGCTGACCCGGGAGGAGAGAGACAGCAGGGTTTGGGGAGTGTTGTCAGAAGGTCGGGGTCAGAATCCGTCGCTCCCAGCTGACTCCCTACCCGCCCCCTAACTTATCCCCGCGGCTTTCTTTTGGTTTCCAGTTTCCCGGAGGAAATGACAATTACCTGACGATCACAGGGCCCTCGCACCCCTTCCTGTCAGGGGCCGAGGTGAGCACGAGCTGATGACGCTGCGGGGGGTGGGGGGTGAGGGGAGGGCCGGAGGCAGCGGTGGTGGTAGGGTGGGGGCGGGAGAGCGCTGACGCGGGGGACCCGGGGCTGGGAATCAGGGTCCGCGTTTGGTGTTTAGGGAAAAGTGGTAGCTGTTTCTCGAACCTCTGAGGACTATCTGGGGAGGGTCCCGGAAGCTGCTGTCATCAGAAAAATAGGACGTTGGAAAGCGATGATCTGTTTGAGGAGGAGATTGATACTGAGTTGGAAGACAGTGGAATAGTCTCCTTTCGTAGGGAGGAAATAGCTACAACCGTCTTGAGGGATAACAGCAGGAAGAAAATGTTTTTGTTAAAGAAGCTGAAATGAGGATATGAACTTACCTAATGGATTAAATGTGGACATATGTTCATCCTTGAAACGAACTCTGTTGAAGGGGCCTTTCTTTCATTTAAACTTCCTATTCAGTAACAACAGCAACAGCAAAATTAGTAATTATGTTTATGTAGATGGCGTCACCATGTTTTGCTGATGACCGGAGGAAAGGAAAGAGGTACCAAAGGACATGAATGGAGTTAAGTAGAACATGTGTTTCTGCTTGTGGGTGACTCAGAGATTGAGCAGATTACTTCGCCTTTGTTATGTCACAGTTTTCCCATCTATCAAATGGTTGTATTAATAGTTGCTTATGATGTTGTGAAGTAGAAGTAATGGTTATGGTGAGGTCCTTTAGTATTTGTGGAAAAGTTTTGGTTTAAATATTGTCGTAACATGGATATGTATTACTTGCCTAGGCCAGGCAAAAGAGAAATATGAAACAGTTAAAAATAAATTTCTACTTCCCTGTGAGTGTGAAGTCGAAAGCCATCTACTGTCTTTTGAGGATTTAAAATTTTTTTTTCAAAAGCAGTACAAGGCATTTGTTTTGGTACCAAGAATTCTCAGTTGCTTTTTTGTGTGGACTTATCCTATAATAAATCCTAAAATTCTCCTGGATGAGAATTAGATTGACAAGGGACCATTGCTAGTTTTTTAACTTCTTTATTGCTGTTGTCATTTATTATACTTCTCCTAAGCAGAGGAAAGTATGAATCAAAGATACACCAAATTTAGAAGTGATATAAAGCTAAGGATCTGTTTGGTGCTTTGCAGTCTCTTTCAGTACCAGTTTTTCCCAGAATCAGTTCTGTACAGTATAAATTTCATTATTTGGAGTATTTGTAAATTTCACATTGGTCACGTCCATGCAAAAGTGCATTTCAAAAACTAAATATGAATGCTTTCTATTTACCCACCATTCTTAATCTTTTGCCTCTTAAATGAAGTCAAGTAATCTATAAACTACATGAGAGGTGGCTCCTTTTTACAATGTCAAGAAACTCCGAGTTTGAATCTGTTTATTGTGTGTGGGTTTGTTTTTTTTGTTGTTGTTGTTGTTGTTTTTTTAATAACAAAACCTGTTTTGCCAAGAAGCTCCTTTTAAAAGTAAGTTTTAGGGTCAACTTCTGTAGCTTCCTATGGTATACAGAATTGTTAACTGTTTTCCCTTTTCTCATTACAACTTCTACCTCTTTCCTTCCCCTCTTTTTTGTTTTTAACTTTTATTTTGATTCGCTTGTGTTTTTTGTAGGTAAAGGTAATATTTTTTTTAATTATTTAGAAGTAGAGTAATTTTTAAATTTTCGTACACGTAAAGGGTAGCTGTCCACAAAAAGTATTAAGTGTAAAAGGAAACATTGGAAAGTTGGACTTCATTGAAATTGGGAACATCTTTTCATCAAAAGATATCATTAAGAAAGTAAACTGGCAGTATACAGATTGGGAGATATTTACAGTACATTTATCTGACTCATATTCTGAATGTATCAGGTACTCCTGCAGAGCAAAATAAATAATCTAATTAAAAATGGGCAAGATTTGAAAACAGGAACCTCACAAAAAAGGATATCCAAATAGTCATATGCATATGAAAAAAGTGCCATCATCACTCATCTGGAAAATACAAATTAAAATCATAGTTACATGCCCTTGTATTCCTACCAAGTTAGTTAAAATGAAAGGATTGACAAACTAAGAGTTGTCAAGAGTATGGATAATTCAGTCATAGTTGTTCAGAGTGTGGATTGGTTTAACCACTTTGGAAAACTGACAGTATCTCTTTAGGATAAAAATATGCCTACCCTGTGACTCAGGAATAGCACTCGTTGGTTTATATGCAAAAGAATATATGCACATATATTCACCAAAAACATGTATAGGAATGTTCACAGCAACTCTATTCATAATAGCTAAACACCAGAAACAACCCAAATATCTATCAGCAGAAAAATAGATAAACTAGTACATTTATAAAAAGCAATAACTGCACAGCAATAAAAAAGAGCAAACTGCTAATTAATGCAATAACTTGGATGATCTAAAAAATATATTGTTGCATGAAAGAAACCACACAGAAGCTATATGAACACTATATGAGTTCATTTTTTAATGAGGTTTAAGAATAAGCACAGCTAAACCATTGTGGTAGAAATCAGAAGAGTGGTACTTCTTGTGAAGCAGAGTATTGACTGGAAAGGGACATGAGGAATTACAGTGATGAAAATATCCTGTATTTTTTATCTAGTTGGTAATGATTTGGGCTATACACTTAAAATTTGTGTGCTTTACATATGTTGTACCTCAATGAAATAAGGAATAATAATTTCAAAATAGTAGGTCTCCAGAGATGAAGGCTTAGTATTTATAACAGCATTTCTTGTGATGGGAAGCTCTATGATTGGAAGGGAATTTAATCTTTGTATTTCTCTCATTCAAGTTGGCTCTTACATAATGATACCAGGCTTTGACCACTTTGGGAAAATAAGACATCAAGATACCTATCCTTGATTGGGAAAGTACTTATAGCTCTAGATCATGTTCATGATTTCGTCGGTATAGAAGTTTCATTACTATAAATATTTCATTTCTTAAGGTCATTTTAATGACCGTAGTATCAGTGAACAACTCAATAAGTAGGTGTTGGATTAAAATGCATTTCCTTGCAATGAATAACCTATACAAGAAAACTCTTTAAAGAAATACTGGATCGTGTATTGTGGTATTGCAGAATGAGTAAAAGAATGGATATGGTACTTTAAAACTTTCTGGTTCTCTCAATATCTAAGTATTCTTGCTTATAAACTGTAATTCCCATCTTGTTCCCTCTCTCAAAAAGGCCCTGAGAAGGCCTTTAATAGAGAAGGAAAGGGAAACTGAGTGAGCAAGTATCTGCATCATATTCTTGTTTTCTGTTTCTGTATCCACACCGTTCATTTTTACTTTAATATTTGCTACAACTTAGGTTTGTTTTGTTTTTAACAGTCTAGAGTGTGATGTTGTCACATCTGTGGTAATAGATCCACAAAACTAAAATAAGTTTTGTCATTATTGGATTTTACCCTAAACTTACAAATCATTTGTGGTGGTGAAAGAAACTGACTGACCGTTTTTATTATAGCATGCTTTTATTATAGCATGATTTATTTTTATTCTTGATCATTGTAGTTATTTTGCTATTCATACTTAAAACCAAATTTTCAAAACAAAAATTGTCATTAAACTATACATACTGAATAACAAACCTCTTTCCACATCTTGGGGTAATGCATAGGGAGAATACCCTTTTGGTCTGAGACAATAGAATCTCTGTAAGTCTGATTTTTTAATGTCCTCGAGAGCACACCAGATGGTTTATGAGGGGTGGTCTCTTGTAGCACAGTAATCTCTTGTTTTGGACGTGAATTTTAATTCTTTATTGAGCTCTTATTAACAAATAGTATCACTTTTCATATATCAGCAGATTTGGTTTTTTATTTGTTATGGTAAGCAGAAAAAGATAGGCATCTTTTGCTTCACCAAAGCAGTCTAAAAAAATTCAAAACTGCTGTTCACAGTTATTAGCCTAGTCAATAAATGTTTCCCCAAATCCTTTTTTTGCTGTTCCCATAACTTTTTATTTGTTTACTTGCTTGAGAATCTGGTAAAAATCTTTGTACCTGCTTTCCTGATAAATGCTCACATGAACCTAAACTCAAATTCATGAAAGATTCATGGATCTGAAGTTAAGAGCTTCTGTGCAGTAACAAAAATTATGAGTTGTATTGCGAAATGTGGAGTTTGGGGGGAGTTTTAGTCTTTCTCATCAAGAACTGCTTGCTCCCAGGCTCTGCATGCTATTCTCATGTTATATCCCAGACAGTCAGCAAATTTTCACAATACTAATTAAAATAGTAAGGAGGAGGAAAATGTAGAAATGAAGTATATGCATTCTTTTTGTCTTCTAGGAAATATTTTTGTTTGTCACTGTGATTCAGAGAGATTGGTTATTTCATAGGTATACTATTTACTCTCTAGTTTCTACTGGCTGGAAGTACTGTCTCTAGCAATGTTTTCATTAAACAAAAATGGTGATATTAGTGAGACCCTTTCTGGGTCTAGAAAAACCTTGAAGAACTCTTTTTTTTTTTTTTACATAGGCAGGCACCAGGAATTGAACCCAGGTCCTCTGGCATGGCAGGCGAGCATTCTTGCCTGCTGAGCCACTGTGGCCCGCCCGAAGAACTCTTTTAAAATGCATGTAATCATGAAAAAAAAAAAAGTGGGTGTCTCTTGAATTAGTTGATATTTACAATGCTGTGTCCTAGGTTGATAGAATTTTGTGTGTGTGTGGTTTTAAAATTTTTAATTAAACATTTTTTTTTTTACTGTGAAATACTTTCAAACTTATAGGACAGTTACAAAATTAATACAAACCTCATACAGGGAACTCCACCATACCCCTATCCCCCCTGATACTTAGATCTACCAATTGAATTTTAAGTTTCTAAGATTCCAACTATCTGTGATAAGTGGTTGGGGCAGGTGGCAAGTTAGTAATAAAAATTAAGATATTACTAGAGACAGATACGAAGACAGAAGAGAGAGGTGTGGAGAAGAGTGTAGAAAGGAAGACTATGAGTAAAGGTAAAAAGAAGGAAAATTAGATATGACATATAAAATCCAGAAGGCAAAATAGTAGAAGAAAGTACTACCCATGCAGTAATAACACTGAATGTTAGTGGATTAAACTCTCCAATCAAAAGACATAGTCTGGCAGAATGGATTAAAAAACAGGACCCATCTATATGCTGTCTCTACTCAAAGGACATGAGGCCAAGGACACAAATGGACATTTACACACCAATGTTTATAGCAGCATTATTAACAATTACCAAGAGATGGAAACAGCCAGAATGTCCATCAACAGACAGTCGACTAAACAAACTGTGACATTTATATAAGATGGAATATTATGCAGCTGTAAGACAGAATAAAGTTATGAAGTATGTAACAACATGAATAGACCTTAAGGACATTATGCTGAGTGTGATTAGCCAGAAACAAAAGGACAAATACTGTATGGTCTCACTGATATGAACTGACATTAGTAAATAAACTTGGAATATTTCCTTGGTAACAGAGACCATCAGGAGATAGAAATAGGGTAAGATATTAGGTAATTGGAGCTGAAGGGATACAGATTGTGCAACAGTACTGAATATAGAAACTCAGAAATGGACAGCACAATATTACCTAACTGTAATACAATTATGTTAAAACACTGAATGAAACTGCATATGAGAATGATGGAGGAGGGTTGGGGCATAAATGAAATCACAAAGAAAGATAGATGATAAAGATTGAGATGGTATAATCTAGGAATGCCTGGAGTGTGTAATGATAGTGACTAAATGTACAAATTTAAAAATGTTTTTGCATGAGGAAGAACAAAAGAATGTCATTACTGCAGTGTGCTGAAAATAGATGGTAATTAATATTTTAAAATTTCAACTAATGTGTGAGATTAAAGCAAAAAAGTTGTTTGGTACAAATCTAAAAAAAAATTAAGATATTAATATTATTAACAATAATGATTAGTAACAGTTTAGTAAGCAATTATATGTATCAGGCCCTGTGGTAAGCTTTTGTGCATTACGTTTCATTTTATCCTCGTGAGAATATTGCCATTGTAATTCCCTTTCTATAGATGAGGAAAACCTATTTAAGGTCTCATAGTAAGTAGCAGAGCTTGAACCCAGCTCTCTCTGACACTGAAGTCTCATTAGTATTTATTATTTATAATGCTCCAATTCTCCCTTTGAGTTTTTTTTTTTGGGGGGGGGGGGGGGGTTTGCATGGTCCGGGAATTGAAATCGAATCTCCCTCATGGAAGGCAGGCATTCTAACCACTGAACTACCCGTACACCCCCCCTTTGAGTTTTTAGTATCAAAAGGTAACAGTACCACTTAATATATCTTAGATCAGATATTGATCTGTTAGGTCTGTGAATGGTGGTCCCATTCAGAATAGAAAATACATAATTATTGGTCTAGTTAGGCTCAGAAAAAGGGATAGGGTCTTTAGCCAGCTTGAATAATATTTTTACCTCCTCCCTTGCAGAAAGGCTTGGTCAGAGCAAGACTAGCAGTGTATCCTGAAACTGTTAGAAAACCAATTTTTCTTTTGGCCGTAGGTCTTATGAAGATTTTTCTCCTTGCTATTATCCTTTTCTTGACATAGTTGGCATTTTCCAGAAATTCTGTACAAATGGGGATCTTTTATTTTTCATGACCATTATGATTCTAAAATAGAGACAAGGTAGGAAACTGTACCAAGTACAGATATTTTAAAGGGGGATAAAAGGTCTCATGACAATGCCTTTTAGGATCTACTTCAAAGGAACCTAAGACAATGGAGTATAGTTACCTCATTGACAATGAATTTTTGTGGTCTAACAGTTCAGTTGTAGTAATTGTGGAATAACTGCTATTTACTAGAATCTTTAGAGAGATTTCAAACATCATAACTAAACAAGTTACATAGGCTGGATTCTATGTGCTGAAAGAATTATTCATTACAACAGTAGGCGTAATACTCTAGGTTAACCAACCTGGTAAAGGTAGAAAAGAGATTGGAATAGAAAATTATGATTGCTTTTGGCAGCATTGTATGTGCCATATGACCAAGAGTATGAGGAAGAAGAGAGGTTTATTATAAAAGTAAATAAGTTCTAAAAAATTGATAGCAATACGAATCCAAAGCTGAAAGAGGAATGCTGAGAATAATCAGTATCCAGCCATGTTCTTCTCCTCCCCTCCCCTTCTCACTAATTCTTTTTCCCTTTTTCCCCCCTACAGACATTCCATACACCAAGCTTGGGTGATGAGGAATTTGAAATCCCACCTATCTCCTTGGATTCTGACCCCTCACTGGCTGTCTCAGATGTGGTTGGCCACTTTGATGACCTTGCAGACCCTTCTTCCTCACAAGATGGCAGCTTTTCAGCCCAATATGGGGTCCAAACATTGGACATGCCTGTGGGCATGACCCATGGCTTGATGGAGCAGGGCGGGGGGCTCCTGAGTGGGGGCTTGACCATGGTAAGGGGCAAGGTATTATCAGGCTTACCCAAGCTCATGGGCATGGTGTTAGGGAAGACAAAAGTATCTCTCTATTACCTACCATACTTGGTTCTTATTTCTCATTCTTGGGGCTAAAGGCTAACCAATAAAGACTTAATTTTCCCCAAATTAATGAAATGTCCAGTTTTAACCCTGAAATGAAAATGATTTATTTTGTTTTTTGGGGGGAGGGTAAAAGTTTTTGTTTTGTTTCATTTTATTTCATTTTATTAAGGCCTTCATAGGATTCAGATACAAGTGATGGTTAGCACATGGAAGGATTTATTCAAAAATAATCTGAATCAAATGCAGTATTAATTGTTGACTAGTGCTAGTGTGTATTATAAATCAGCATATTGGGCTTCCAGCACATCTCCACACCCTACATTTGATACCAAACATCTATATAACATTGGCCTTATTTTCTCTGATTGCCTGTGTATTGCAGTTTTAAAAGCCATTATTTTGGGAGGGTTCAGAGGGAATGCTTTTCTTTATCTTGTTATGATCACTACTTCAAGATTCCTGAATAATATTTCTTCTTGAGGTTAACTTGTCCAAAATTAAGACTTCTCTGATTATTTTTGGTTACTTCAGAACAGGCCTTTGAATACAAGAAGTGAATTTGCTAATTTTATACTCCATTTAAATAAAGCCTAATCAGTTTTATTTGTAAATTATTTGATGTTTTGTAGAGTTTAAATGAGAATATAATCTGGATAAGCAGGGGATTTATAAATTCTCCTGAATTCAGTGGGGGAAAGGGTAGTTTTTAAAATATTTAATGTTTAATTAGTCCTTCTGCTTCTCTCAGGACTTGGACCATTCTATAGGAACTCAGTATAGTGCCAACCCACCTGTCACAATTGATGTACCAATGACAGATATGACATCTGGCTTGATGGGGCATAGCCAATTGACTACCATTGACCAGTCAGAATTGAGTTCTCAACTTGGTTTGAGCTTAGGGGGTAGCACCATCCTGCCACCTGCCCAGTCACCTGAGGATCGTCTTTCAACAACCCCTTCACCTACTAGTTCACTTCATGAGGATGGTGTCGAGGATTTCCGGAGGGTGAGACATTCCCTGCCAAAATCAATTCTGGCATGATATTCTGGCTTAAAACTCTTGGCTTAATCACTCTTTACTCTTAGCCTGCCATTTCCTCAGTCCCCTCTTGATTTCTAGTTTGTATTACTCTTCCCAATCATTAGTCTTATTGGTCCTTACATAATTTACTAATGTTTTTTAAATCTTATTGCCTCTCTTTTTAGCATTTCTGAAAATCATACTCACATGGCTAGATAGCGTCCCCCTAGATAAAAGTCCTTTACTCTTATAGTTCTTTAAGACTCTATTATCTTTTTTTCCTTCTTGTAATTTTCTCTTTGTCCCCACACAGCAACTTCCCAGCCAGAAGACAGTTGTTGTAGAAGCAGGAAAAAAGCAGAAGGCCCCAAAGAAGAGAAAGAAGAAAGATCCTAATGAACCTCAGAAACCAGTTTCAGCATATGCTTTATTCTTCCGTGATACACAGGCAGCCATCAAGGGACAGAATCCCAATGCAACTTTTGGGGAGGTTTCAAAAATTGTGGCCTCCATGTGGGACAGCCTTGGAGAGGAGCAAAAACAGGTAAGCAGATAATAAGGAACTATTAGATAGTCAATGTTCTAGTTTTTGAGTAAGAGGATAAAAACTCATGAGATTTTCCTACAACCTTCTTCCATGTATTTAATGTCAAATCTATTAATTGCATTCATACATCATTTTTTATCTTACAAGTTGCAACCATAAACTGAGAGCAAAAAAAACATATAAATAATCATAATAATAACTATAGAAGCTGAATCTTCACAATAACCCCAAAAAATCTACTAAAGGTAGAAACTGGGGCTCATCAGTATTCAGCTTAATTAAGGTCACATAACTTGAGACACAAAGCAGATTCTTTAACTCCAGATCCCCTGTGTTTTCCACTGTCTGATTCCTAGTTTGTCTTCAACTTTTTTTTAGATATCTAACTTTTTTAAGCCTCAATTTTTCCCATCTGTAAAATTAGGCTATTTCTTGATAAGTTGCATGTTATAGCTAAGCCTAAAATCCACTACCTAACTTGAATTTACAATTTAATATTGGATTTTCTCACTGCTCAATGTGAACTTGAAACTGTAGCTTATCTACTTAAGAAAGTTTAATCTGAATTAAGAAAAATGACAATGGCACATTGTATAAATATAAAATACAGTTGAAGTAGAAGATGGCTATAATTAGCATTACCCTAGACTTCCAGTTTCTTCTGTCAAAGAGACAAAAAGCTGTATTTATTATTACTGGTATCAGTTATCTTATAGTTGCTTAACAAACCACCCCAAATTTAATGGCTTTAAGCACGGGCAGTTTATTTTTCTCATGATTCTGTGAGTGGGTTAGATGGTTTTTCTGTTCCTGCCTGGGCTCACTCCTGAGGTTGTAGTCAGAAGACACCTGGTATTGCTGGCTAAGATGATTTAACTCCCATGTTAGGCAGTTGGTACTGCCTGTTGATTGAAAGACCTTGTTTTCCTTCACTAGGCCTTTCATCCACCAGAAAGCCTAGACTGGCTTCAAGGCCTCTTCAGTCTCAGTGTCACATCAGCCAATTTTTTTTTTTTTTTTTTTTGTAACTTTTGCTCATTCCGTTCTGCATATATAATCAGTAATTCACAATATCATCATATAGTTGCATATTCATCATGATCATTTTTTGGGACATTTGCATCTACTCAGAAAAAGAAATAAAAAGAAAACAGAAAAAAAGTCCCCAAAGGGGACTTTGCAGATACTTTTTTATTCACTGTTCAAATCACTCTGGGATTTATCGGGGCATCACTCTGGATAAACCAACAAAATCTCATGTCCTACTCAAGGTTCTGTGTACTTATGGTGTTCAATAAAGCTGTCTACATAAGTTATATTAGGAAATGCACTAGTCAACATATAAATTTTGTACCAAATAAACATTTTTTGCTTTAGTCTCACACATAAGGTAAAATTTTAAAATACGAATTGCCATCTGTTTTCAGCACACTGCAGTAATGACATTCCTTTGTTCTTCCTCCTGCAAAAACATTTTTTAAATTTGTACATTTATTCACTATCATCATACACTCTAGGCATTCCCAGATTATACCATCTCAGTGTTTGTTGTCTATCTTTCTTTCTGATTTCATTTGTGCCCCCAACCCTCCTCTCTCTATCATTCTCATGTTCAACTTCATTCAGTGTTTTAACATAATTGTATTACAGTTAGGTAGTATTGTGCTGTCCATTTCTGAGTTTTTACATTCAGTCCTGTTGCACAATCTGTATCCCTTCAATTGGTAATTCAATTACCCAATATATTACTGTATTTCTACCTTCTGATGGTCTCTGTTACCAATGAAATTCTCCAAGTTTTTTCACTAATGTCAGTTCATATCAGTGAGACATCACAGTATTTGTCCTTTTGTTTCTGGCTAGTCTCACTCAGCATAATGTCTTTAAGGTCCATCCATGTTGTTACATACTTCATAACTTTATTCTGTCTTATGGTTGCATATATTCCATCGTATATATACATATATATACCAGTTTGTTTAGCCACTCGTCTGTTGATGGACATTTTGGCTGTTTCTATCTCTTCGCAATTGTAAATAATACTGCTATGAACATTGGTGTGCAAATGTCTGTGTTCTTGCCCTCATGTCCTCTGAGTAGGTACCTAGCACTGGTATTACCGGGTCATATGGCAATTCTATATTTAGCTTTTTGAGGAACCGCCAAACTGCCTTCCACAGCGGTTGTACCATTTGACATTCCCACCAACAGGATTGATTAGTGTGCCTCTTTCTCCACATCCTCTCCAGCATTTGTCATTTTCTGTTCTATTGCTAATGGCCATTCTGGTGGGTGTGACAGCACAATACTACCTAACTGTAATACAATTATGTTAAAACACTGAATGAAGTTGAACATGAGAATGATAGAGAGAGGAGGGTTGGGGGCACAAATGAAATCAGAAAGAAAGATAGACAACAAACACTGAGATGGTATAATCTGGGAATGCCTAGAGTGTATGATGATAGTGAATAAATGTACAAATTTAAAAAATGTTTTTGCAGGAGGAAGAACAAAACCACTCATTGTGGTTTTGATTTGCATTTCTCTAATAGCCAGGGAAGTTGAGCATCTCTTCACGTGCCTTTTGGCCATTTGATTTCCTCTTCTGAGAAGTGTCTGTACAAGTCTTTTGCCCATTTTGTAATTGGGTTGTCTGTCTTTTTGTTATTGAGTTGAACAATCTCTTTATAAATTCTGGATACTAGACCTTTATCTGCTATATCGTTTCCCATTGTGTAGGCTGTCTTTTTACTTTCTTGTTGAAGTTATTTACGTCAGCCAAATTTTAATGGTAAAAGGAAGTCAGAGAAACCGTAGAGCTGTGTTCCAGTAGCCTTGTTTCTTGATTGTGTAATGATATAGCTTTTACAATGTGACTGTAAATGATTGTGAAAACCTTGTGTCTCATGCTCCTTATATCTAGGGTATGGACAGAAGAGTAAAAAATATGGATAAAAAGTAAATAACAGGGGGACAAAGGTTAAAATAAATTGGGTAGATGGAGATATTAGTCGTCTATGAAAGGGAGGGGTGAGTGGTATGGTATATATGAGTTTTATCTTTTTTTTTTGCATGGGCAGGCACCAGGAATCGAACCCAGGTCTCTGGTATGGCAGGCAAGAATTCTGCCACTGAGCCACCATCGTGCCACCCAAGTTTTATCTTTTATCTTTTTATTTCTTTTTTTTGGAGTGATGCAAATGCTCTAAAAACTGTTCATGGTGATGAATACACAACTATGTGATGATATTGTGAGCTGTTGTATACCATGTAGGGAATGTTTGTATGCTAAGAAAGTATGTTTATCAATAAAAATATTGAAAGAAAAAAAAAAGGAAGTCAGAGAGCTAGACCAGATTCAAGGAAAGGGAAATAGAACTCAACTCTTGATGGGAGAGAGACATGTGGGATGGAAGAATTGGTTGTGACCATCTTTATAAATTACCGCACTCCTTAAAGGAGAATGTACTGGTGAGACACAGTCCCCAGGCTAAGCATATTGCTGATCTTACAGCTTTTGGGTTAGGCTTTGTTGTGGTTACAGAGGTGGGTATGGAATTACAGAGGTGATTCAGGCCAGACTCTGTAGATTGGATGACTTTGAGAGGCGTGCTTACTGGAGTGAGTCTGCCATGGTGGCTGTCACTGATTGTCAGCTTTCAGAAATGTGTTCACTAAAAGGAGTTGTCAATGATTAGCCTGAGATGAATTGTCAATCACTGAAAATGATCATCTATTTTAGTTGTATGGGAACTTTCTTAACAGCCTGTCCTTCCTGCAGGTGTATAAGAGGAAAACTGAAGCTGCCAAGAAAGAGTATCTGAAGGCTCTGGCTGCTTATAAAGACAACCAAGAGTGTCAGGTAAGAACATTAGGGTAGGTAGATATTTAAACCAATAAGAAGTTTTTTTACCTGTTTAGTAATAAGTAAATGCTACCAAAAAATCTGTGGAACTTATTAATAGTACAAAGTATTAAAACCTTAAAAGTATATAACAGCTTTTCTGTTATTTCCATCATATAAACTATGTAAAACAGTCTTTCTTTCTGAGTTTATTTGTAATTTTACAGTGTTTACTTTAACCAGGGTAGCACCCACGGCTGTTCCTTTTTCTTTTCAAGTCTATGATTTATCTTCTCTTGGGAAGTGATTAGAATGAATATGTTCTGAGGTACAGAGTAAATCTCCCAATGACATTTTTTTGGTTCTTTTAGGCCACGGTGGAGACTGTGGAACTGGATCCAGTGCCACCACCCCAGACACCTTCTCCACCTCCTATGGCTACCGTTAACCCAGCATCTCCAGCACCAGCCTCAACAGAGCCCCCTGCCCTGTCACCTTCCATTGTTGTTAACTCCACACTTTCATCCTATGTGGCAAACCAGGCATCTTCTGGGGCTGGGGGACAGCCCAATATCACCAAATTGATTATTACCAAACAGATGTTACCTTCTTCTATCACCATGTCTCAAGGAGGGATGGTTACTGTTATCCCAGCCACAGTGGTGACCTCTCGGGGGCTCCAGCTAGGCCAAAGCAGTACAGCTACTATCCAACCCAGTCAACAAGCCCAGATAGTCACTCGGTCAGTGTTGCAGGCGGCAGCAGCTGCTGCTGCATCTATGCAACTACCTCCACCCCGACTACAGCCCCCTCCATTACAACAGATGCCTCAGCCCCCAACTCAGCAGCAAGTCACCATTCTGCAGCAACCTCCCCCACTTCAGGCCATGCAGCAGCCTCCACCTCAGAAAGTTCGAATCAATTTACAGCAACAGCCACCTCCTCTACAGATCAAGAATATGCCTCCACCCACTCTGAAAATGCAGGCTACCTTAGTCTCACCAGCTGTGGAAAACAGTCCTGAGCGGCCTATGAACACTAGTCCTGAGACCCATACAGTGGAAGCAACCTCTTCTGAGATAATCTGTGAGATGATTACAGATGTTGTTCCTGAGGTGAGCTTCTGTTCTCAAGTCTTTCCATTAGACCAATGGAATTGTCTAAGAACATTTTTGGTTAACCCAATAAAAGTGGGGGTTACAACTAGCATTTAGTGCCTCACAACCAGGAATATGAAACATACTGCAATGTAGAAGACAATTTCTCTACAACAGTGCCCTTTCCCACCCAAAATACCTATTGTGTTCCTGGTGATAATAAAGGGGCCTCCTGTCTCAGACCACTACTTAACTAAGCACAGGCAACACTATAGTCTGACTGGAGGACACAGCTTAGGCCTGGAGATACTCTTCAGAGGTTTCTACCCAAGAATCCTAACTTGGAGATAATGAATCCTTTCATTTCTCCCAGGTCTTGACTTCTTTTATATTAGAAGGAGGCAATAACTAGGAAAAAAATGCAATTGGTTCAAAAGAAAAACACCCTATCAACTGGAAACTATGGCTCTCTAAGTACTTTCCCTTTTTCACACACCACATTTTGTCTTCTCTTAGCCCTTTCCATTTAGTTAAGGTGATTCAGATTCTAATATGACTTTCAGAGGGTTATAATTCAAACATGAAATAAAGTCAGTGAGGGTTAAGAGTAAAATTAAAGAGCACTGTCATACACCCAGCCTTCCTGATAGAGAAGAATCTTCAAGTCTATATGCTTGACAAAATTATAAAGCTGGTTTATAGGAGACACAAGAACTACCTTTTTTTTTTTCAACTATATCCCCTTATGTGAGGGATAGTAACAACTGTTGCTATCAACTGTTGCTACATTGATTCCCAGGGTTAATTTGACCAGGTGGCTAGGTTAAGTAGGTAGCAATCTAATTGATCCTTGGTGCTCTCCTGCGCATAGGTTGAGTCTCCTCAGATGGATGTTCAGTTGGTGAGTGGCTCTCCTGTAACACTCTCACCCCAGCCTCGATGTGTAAGGTCAGGTTGTGAGAATCCTCCTGTTGTGAGTAAGGACTGGGACAATGAGTACTGCAGCAATGAGTGTGTGGTGAAGCACTGCAGGTGAGCTTACGGTTCCCCTTCATATAATTCAGGTATTGCTAAATTAACTTTTGGAAAATATGGTAACCTTGAGCATATAATCAGTGTGGCCTCTTTATATTAGGTAGTAGATAGTCAATTGTTAAATATATGGTCTGATTGAGGCTTCTGGTAAAGTTTCCCTGCTTAAAAAGAGCTTACATTGACCACACAGCCAAAGATGACATAATCAGAATTTCATGTCTTTTAGTTACATTACCTCCATACATACTTTTTAAAAATATAAAGATGACACATTAAGCTGTTATGATTCTTATCTCCTTAGTGCAAATCAGATAAGAGCTTGTGGGAAGAATGGATAAATACAAAGTATATTGGTAATATTTGGTAACATGGAAGGTTGCTCAGTAATAACAAAGTAGCATAGTAAGATCCATAGTATGGTGGGGGAGAAGGGGCCGAGGTATCTGAGAATTTTGACACTCTCTTCAAAAACTAAGCTATAATTCTAAGTTTGTGTGTATCTTTTTCTTTCATAGGGATGTATTCTTGGCCTGGGTAGCCTCCAGAAATTCAAACACAGTTGTGTTTGTGAAATAGTCCTTGTTCACCAAGCCAGTGAAGACTCTTCTGCTGGAAAAATGTTCAAGAGCCTGTTTTTGAAACATAAACTGGGCTTCTGGTGGTCTGTGATCTGACTACAAAAGCCCTTCATGCTTCTTTTCTCTTCCTTCAGCAGGGTACAGGCTATGGAGCAGGGCCATTGAATTTGCTGTAATCTGGAATTGCTTTTTACTTTCAAGTCCAAGCAGAGATACCAGTGATAATATCAGAGGAAAGGGTGAAGGGAATATCGACAAACAGAAAATAGGGATGGTAGGGGTGGTGGTGGGGGTTGTTTGAGGAAACTTATTGGTGTAATTGTTATAGAACTTGCCTATAAGATTATTAAAATGATGGAAGAGAGTACTAAGCTTTGAGCCTAGAAGGAAACACCATGTTGCGCATTCATTTTAAAGTGAATGAAAGGTTGCATTCCAGTGTCAAAACAGGTAACTATTACTGTGACATTTACATACTGTTTTGAAAAGAGTGTTTTCAGTGTTTTCCGCATACTAGGCTCTCGGCTGGGGAAAATAACGTCACCCTAAAATTTATTTCTCTTTACAAATAATATTGTTTCTATAATCTTTATCATCCTCCCATATCTGAGTTACCACAACTTAAGTGTAAGATGCAGAACCCTACATCCTTAATATAAGAGATTTCACCAAAGTGTAAACTGCTTGTGTTCACTACCTTTTAAAAGATAGGCCAGATATTTGCCATATGTAAGTATATTTACATAATATATAGGATAATTCTCTGCATACCCTAAGCACATATTTCATCTGAAAAGATGTGCTTATTTCATTTTTCCTGTAACTAAGCTAACACAAAGCCACATAGCTGGAACAGAATAATCAAACATTAGAAAATTATAGCCCTACTAATGATAGCCATACTTAAAATGTAAATCTTACCTTGAGTAATACTAGCCTAGAGAACCCCCTTCGTAACTACCATGGTCAGTACTAATTGCTAATTACTTTGATCCTATACAATTACATTTAATGTCTTATATGCATTAGTTTAGTTTGAACCCACACAACAACCTAATGATAGGTAATATTTCCATTTTACATAAGAGAAATCATACACTATCAAGTGACAGAGCCAGGATTTGACCCTGAAATTCCAACTGCAATACAAACTTTTATTTAAATAAGAACACAAAAATTTTGTACAAATAATACTCTTCAGGTATAACCTGCAGAGCCATTGCTGTGGATGCTTAGTTCTATGAGGAAGTGCTTCTATAGATTCTTAGGTTTAGAGATGATACCATCTGGATATCTTTGCTTGAACCGGGCAACCACATCTGGGTCTAGCAGGTGGATCCCATCTAGTTGGTTCCCAAGGGTGATCCTAATATAAGGGGAAAAGGGAGAAATCAGAAATCCTGGAGTTTAAAGGACTTATTGTTAGAAGATGCATTCCCTTTATTAAAACTGCCCATCGTTTCACTGACTGTTCATACCAATTCTAAAAAGACCTTAACATTAGAATATAAAACAGTATGGCTGGTTAGGAATTGGATATATATTCTGGTGTTAAAACAGGCTGGGTCTACATAACCTAGGAGTTCATAATTGATGGCTAGCAGGTCTACTTCACAAAATTGCTGCTGTTGGTGAGAATTCTTTGGATAAGTATAATACTAGTGGCCTATTTTCTAAGCTCTATTCAAGAGGTGAAAAATGGTACAATTGTTGACAGATAAATAGATTCTTAGTAACCACTGGGGGCAAATGAAGGGGCCAATGGATACATGCCACAGAATGAGGAAGAGTCTTCCTTTCAAAGAGACTGGAAAACCCAGAAAATAGCCGTGTGGCCCCAGGAGCCTTTTGGGTATCCAGTGAATGTTATAAAACCCTGTAAAACAGTTTAAATACAAGGTCAGGTGGCTTATGAATCCTCTAAAGCCCGTCCATGGTCTTGTGGAATGTGTCCTAGACTATTCTCTGGCCACCTTACCAGTTAGGCTGCACGTTGTGCGGTCGTCCAAATAACTCAATCTTCCGAGTGCCAGGAGAGAGTCTCTCAATCATGCCATAGATTTCATCTGGTTTATGACTGGTGGAACGAACCTGGGAAGTAAAGGCTCTAGTTTCTTTTCAGTTACCTAAGACAGCAATTCTAGCCCTTTCCATTATATTTATGATCCAGATGAAAGAACTTGAGATAAAGAATACACCTGACTTGAACAACTGATAAGGAAAATGTGGAAACTGGATGCTTGAGGAAGCACATACCTCAGCCACGATCACATCACAATCCAGACCCTGGTTGAAGCCTTGTGGATTTCCTTTGACACCAACCTGCTCACCAAGGGAACAGATTACCTTATGAAATCCCAGTTTTTGAACTTTTTCTCAAAAGAAGAAACCAAAGAATTCCTCTTTTAAGCGCCACCTACTGAATTGGGCCCCACTGCTGCTCACCAAGCAGTGTTCTTTTCCATGGTTCAACCAGTGACCTGTACGGCCTGTCCGAATGATGCGCTGCAGTTGATTTGTCTTCACCCAGATAATTTCATCTACCCGTTCATAACTATGGGGCATAAGATAAAGAACTAGAGCTTTAACCAGGCCCTCACAGTTTAGGGTCAGTACCATCTAGAGGAATCACAGGGAGCAACATTCTGGGAGAAGGGACTACCTCTCACAATTAAAGCATAACATATTTCCCTTAAGAGAGTACAACATAAGGACTACTACTTACCCCCAGAGGTTCAGACATTCTCTGCCCAACTCCATGGCCCTAGAAAGAAAAGGGTTGAACAGCTATTTCCACTTTCATATTTTTTCTCTCCAAAATATCTGATAAATGTAAATATTGATAACTTTTCTTTTTCCAGTAGCTGAACATTTACAAGCAAGACACCATTAAGGTAATGGGGTAGATCTAAATATGAAAAAAACAGTACCTACTCTCAATGATCTTACCATTTGCAAGGAACAAATAGAGTTAACAATTATAACTCAAGGTATCATTTATTACAAACAGGCAGTGGGTCTCATTAAGAAAGTAAAAAGGCTGGATCAATCATACATTTACTAGCAGAGCTAAGAAAACCCAGGATTTTATCTCTAACCCAGTACTTACTCTGTACTATATATCTGCCCAAATATAACTTTGAACTGCATTACCTGCCTGTGACCCAGAGGAAGAGAAAGCCATCATCCTGCAGTACTGGTATGTTGAGCCTGCGCATCTCATCATCTGTCAGGGTCCCATAGGGCAGCTCCATGTGAATATCCCAGGGTGGGTCAGCCATCACAACTGCAAACTTGCCCAAGATACTGACGTCCAGGTAACGGATATCACAACAGATCCACTGCATGAGGTGGTATTTGGTCATCTTCCTTTCCTTCACTCTCAGATTCATGGCCCCAGACCCTCTTTTCAATTTAATTTTCTTAGTCCCTTCTAAACATTATGTATCCCACTCCCAATCATCAAGAGATTGCTGGATTTTGCCCTGCTTTGCAGGGATGGCTGTCCTACTCATATAAATTCATAAACTGAGGTGAGTTTTCTGAGCAGACAGCTACCTGAGGTGGGAAGAGTCGATCTGCACTGGAGTCACCTCCAACACTCTGTGTAAGAGCAAGTTCTTGGCTGGGTGTATGGTCTTTGCTGCCAGGAACCTCAGAATCCATACAGGCATCAATTTCATAGTGAACATACTTGCAGGTATCCATGTGGAAACATGTGTTAAGGAAAGAGCAGTCACCTAAAGACTCATCAGTATGCTTATTGATGATTCGTCTGAGAAAATAAAAGGGGAGGATCAGAACCAGGATGGTGTTTCCAGAATTAGGTCCTATAGTTAAAGTCCTAAAATTGTTTCAAAATTTCATCTTTTTTCCCCCCTTTCCCTCCTAATTCTTACTAGAGTTTCCTCTAAGAGAAGGCAGACAGGTAATATGGAACTACATAATTCACACCAAAGATCTGTGGTTCCTAGACGAGACTGCTTCCTATTTTAGAATAGGGAAGTGCAGTCCAGGAAGGAAGTACCTGCTGATTAGAAAAGAATAATAAATTCTGTGACCTAAGAGCCCAGGTTCCTATTTCTCTAAAGATCATCCTCCTCCCAAAAGAACTTTCACTGGGACTCAGAAACAGCAATGCCTTGCTATAGCAAGAGGAAAGGGCATTCAATTAGTACATCTTTAAAAATTACACATCTATTTGGGAGTGTAGCCTGTATTCCCTCCAATAGAAATCACTTCTGAACAAGTATCTTCTGAATCTGCGGGATCTGACAAAACATAAACTAAATAATCAGATTTAAATAAATAGGATTTAAGATCAATGAGTCTGGAAGGAATATGCTGAAAAGGAATGACTACTTCTAGGAGACCCATTCCACACTTTTCCCTCCCAAGAAACCTGAAGTGCAGCTTCCGACAGGGCCGATCAGCATCACTGGCTTTCATGCACTCCTCCTTGGTTCCATAGTCACAGAACTCTTGCACTTGGGCCCGACCTCGTGAGCGAAACTTTTCAACAATGGACTGTTCCTTGGCTGTTGTAGTATTTAAAAGCTCTAGGATCTCCTGACTGACCTGTGACAGAAGAAGCCTTAGACTTAAAAAGGTCTGTAGCCCAAACTAGCTCTTAAACCACCTCTGCACATTCCTCTTCAAGTTAATGTCCTATATGGGGTGAAATAATTGACTTAATATGGGAAAACTGGAACACCAAGAGATCTGTCAGGGTGTTCAGTCCCTCCTTACAAATCTGCGTGTGGGATCGAATTAAAATACAAGAGGAATGGTTCCTACTGTGAAGCATTAGGCTAAGCTCCCCTCCCCAGGGAAGCATTTCTTTCCTTAAAAGCCACTTTTATTTGTGGGGTTCTGAGCCTAGGCACAGTGCTAAACTCTTAACTGCTTAGCTCAGAATCTGCAACAATTCTATAAGGGATGGTATTCTGATTATCATTTTACAGATGAGAAGACTAAGGCTTAAGAAAAGTAAATTAATTTGCTCAAATTCACACAGCTAGAAGTAGCAGATGGATGAGAACCCATGTTGGTCTAATCACCTGTACTCAGAACCATTATATTGCCAAAACATTGTTTAATGATCAATTTCCAAAATTACTGACCCATGACCAATTTTCAAAATTCATTTCCATTCATCACACTATATTTCTGTAAATGGATTTCTCTTCTCTTGATCCTCTTCCAGACAGATTCAATGACAAAGATTCTTTAGGGTATCTCAGAATTGGCATTATTAACACTTTAGGCTAGATAATTCTTTGTTGTGGGAACTGTCTTGTGTTTTGTGGGCTGCTGAGCAACATCCTTGACCTCCATTACATGCCAGTTATGATGATCAAAAATGTCTCCAAACATTGTCAAATGTTTGACAATGAGGGCGCAAAAATCATCCCTGGTTGAGGAACACTACACTAAACACCCAACTCTAAGAAATGCTCCTTGCCTTAGAGGTAAAATCCCACTCAATTGAAAGTTGTAATTCAGAGCATATGTGTGAAAGCACTACCATTCAGACCCCTACCTTCTTGCTTTGTTGTTCTTTAGTGGACTGCTGGTTGAGAAGGCTCTCTATCTCCAGATCAACATCTGAGGCAGCATGTTTCCTTGATTTCTTGGTGGGTTCCTTGGCTGGTTCTGAAGCTGAAGAAGCCAGACCAATGGCCAAAGAGCTGGCAAAGGTAGCTACTGTGGTTGAGTCCTGTTCTGCACGCCGCTTATGCCCTGTAATGGTCCCTGTTACCTCCCCAAGGCCCTTCTTTTCTGCCACTGCACCCATCATGGCAGAGAGCTTGGAATGGTCAGCATAGGTCACCAGAGTGGGATGTGCATCATCTTGTAAGAGGCCTCGCTTTACCTCAATCAACTCCTGAGCTGCAAACTTCTGTAGGAGACTTTCCACTCCATCTTGAGTGGCAGGGGCATCTGGCTGGGACAAGAGAAGAGGGTAGTAAGACACTGACCATGAACTGAAGAAAAGAAGTGGTAGATCCCAACCCTGTGTATCAGGTCATTACCGTGGAGATGGCAAGACGGATAGACACAGCATCAGTGGGCAATGTTAAGGCCAAATCAGAGAGGTGGTGTAGCAACTTCTTCTCTAACTCGGGGTCTGTGGCTAGTTCAGGAACTGCTGACACTGTACTGGGCTTAGGACCACCAGAGCTCGGGGCAGTCAGCACTGGGCTATCACTACGGAAGGTTGGGGAGAGTGCTGCATCTGCATTCCGTAGATCTAGGAGTGGAGGAAAGAAGTGAAAAATGAAAAAAGGAAAAACTGCCAGTCTACATTCTTCATGAGTTAAATTTTCCAGCATTTCTGTCACATAGTTCTTTCATTTCATGCAGGAAATTCTCTAATCAACTTCCGCACTAGATTACCTTTCTTCAATCAAATTCAAGTATTGAATGATTTGCCAAGATTAATCCTGAATTTTCTGGAAACTGCTTATACTTTCTCAACTGGATGGGAGATATTCTCCTAATTTCTTGTCTTTGCTTGCTTCAGAAGAAATAAAGAGCAGCATGGTAAACTTAAACACTCCTACTGCCTCCTTTTCAGGTACTCTAAAAATAAGCACACATAATCAACCTGCATTTTACTAAAAACAAATATTTTCCCAACAACCTAAGCTAAGATCAAATTATCTTTTTTTTAAATATTTTTATTGCGAAATATCCACACACAATATAGTGCAAACATATTATACAATCAACAGCTCACAATATCATCACATAGTTGTGTATTCTTCACCATGATCATTTGTAGAACATTTGCATCACTCCAGAAAAAGAAAAAAAAAAGAACTTAAACATCCTGTACTCCTTACTCCTCCCTCTCATTGACCCACAATATTTCAATCCACCCAGTTTTCAAATTATCTTTTTGAGATATTTAAATAAAATTTAAATGATTCAAGACCACTGGATTTCAGAGGGTATGCAAAATAGTGTTGGAAGGCAGAACAGTATGACCTTTAATATGTGGAAACACAAAAATTCTGTAATACTTTACTAAAGTCCTGGTCACCTAATGATGTTTCCTGGCTGTGTATTTTTAGTATCTACTCTATTGCTTCACAGCTGGCTAGCCATCACAATCTTATAACGATTTTTAAAACTCAAATTATGACAAAAGTATTACTTTTGGAAACGCCTAATGTGTATAGATGTAATAGTAAAATAAACTTGCAGTACTTATACTGGAAGCCTAAATGAGTGGTTAATTTACCTTTAGAACTATTTTGGTTACTTAGAAGTATCTACTGTAATGGAACTGAATTTAGTAAAATCTGACTCAGCAGGCAGAGTTCTCACCTGCCATGAAGGAGACCCGGGTTCAATTTCCGGTGCCTGACCATATTAAAAAAGAAAAGAAAAAGAAATTGCTGGGCAACAGTGGCTCAGTGGCAGAGTTCTTATCTGTTATGCCAGAGCCTGGGTTCGAATCCCAGTGCCTGCCCATGTAAAAAATAATAATAATAAAAATCTGACTCAGAGGTTCCAAGGAAAATGGAGCTGAAATATATCAAACACATCACTGGGATAGTTACATTTTATGAAGTTATAATATCCTATTTGGAAAACAGGCAACTCCATTTTACCTAGAAATGTTAAATAATTGATAGAACTTGTTTCACCTTGGTTACTTATGGTTGCTTTATGCTCTGCTGACTCTTAGAGAGACTAGAATTTTTGCCATACAAACTGATACAATTTCTTTGTTTTGGCAAAGAGGTGATGTACATATGGAAGGGTCAAGAAGCATTATGAAGAACTGGATGACAAAGAGTTTGAGAGTAAATGACTGAAGCTAAAAGTACGTAAAAAAATATAAGCAGCTATTACTATTTAGCTTACTGGAAAGCTATATATAAAATTCCCACACTGAATAGGATTGGATTGGCAACCACTGAAGACCCTTGTAACTCAGGGATTCTATGAATCTAATGAGTTTGACCTAAAATACCCTTGTGGTTTAAAATGCCAAAATTTACACTTAGGAACAAACTTTGAGCTTTCTTTTATCAGTCAAGTTTATATATATATATATATATATATATATATATATATATATATATATATATATATTTTAAGCATTCAATAACCTCTTTCATTGAACAATCTGGGCATAATGTTAAATTTTATTATGAAGGCAGAAAAAACACAAGGTGCTTTAAAATTAGAATTCTGGATATTATACCCACAAATTAAGGTGTATGTATCATGTATTTTTAACTCATAAAGTATGCCAGAGGGAATAATAGATCACATTAATTTTGGAACTGAAGATTTAGATACAGAAATGGATGGTAAAGGAAGATATAAGTTTTAAATCAACACTTAGCAAGTGGGAATTTCACTTTGTCATGCATGCAGATACTAAAATTTTTAATAATATTTTAGGTAAGTCAAAAATTAACGACTTTTACCTGTTTCAACTTTGTGTCACGTACCTTGTGATATAATATTGTGGCCCTTAGCATGAGTTTCATTGTTAGTGAAGGCCTAAGCCCCATATAGACAACCCTTATTACATCTTGTTTTGTACAAAGTATTTTGCTTGTTTCTTGCCTATGAGATTTAGATAAAAATAATTTGAAAGTATGATCACTAATAACAATAATGTTAAATTATTAAGCATTTTCCATGATTTCAAATTTCAGTGTTTCAGAAACATTTTTGTTAATGTAATCTAGTCCCAGTTCTGTGTAGAAACCTACCTATTCACTGCCACATTACTTTCTGTTACTGCCACAGATAATAATTCTTGAAATACATACTTTATGTGCAGGAATACCATATTATTTCTATGTCAAACATTTTCTCTACCATTAGGCATATTTTAAATGAAGCTCAGAAACTAAAGGTTCAAAGAAAAAAGCAGTCTATTCCAACATCATTACATCTGCTATTATCAGATTTAAAAAATATATATATATACACATTTGGTTGGATGCTAACGCTCTTGTTTTCTTTCCCATCAGGTGAATAGTTTCCCTAACTTTTCACACAGATTTGCTATTTCTAAACAGATTTACATATTTTTCCATCTAGACTTTAAACACTCTATCAAACATTATTTCAATGGAAAAAAAAGGCATGGTTTTGCTCCCATTTTAGTGTCAATAAGCTAAAAATGTGTTTTTTATATCATTTAATTAACCTACTAGTACTATTAAGAATGAACTTATATAAATATTTCTTCTTTTAGTGTTAACTTTCCCCAGTTAGTAACCGAATTTAGATGTTCTTTGAATAATGTATCATTTTTCTTAAAATAAGTAAGAAGTCTATTAAAAGAACCACCTTAATATATACTTTCAATTCTTAGTAACTGGCTACTGACATTTTTGCCTCTATGGTAATTTGACTAATCACTTATTCTAGTACTGCTCTTTAGAAAAATGACCTGATGAAGTGACTGGTTATAAGTCCTCTGTCACATATCCTAGGAGTTTCTTTTCATGACATTCAGGATACTGGAGCTAAAAATACCTCTTTTAGGGTTATGGGAGGGGAATGTTAGCCTCTCTGTGATTTTCTGAAGTCACATGCAAATTATTGCACATACATACACATTTGGGGAAAGATTCCACTGAGTTTCAGCTCTTTCAGAAAGGACTTATTAATTTATTAACTCAACACGTTTACTGATTGTCTCTACTATGCTGGCACCTATGTTGATTCTCTGCTTCTAATCTAATGAAAAATTATGTTAGGCAAAGAATAAATAATTCTTGAGTTTATTCTTTGGTTAAGTGCTCCATAAGATAAACAAAATATTATGTTCAAGACATAAAAATGTGAGTCTACTAATTTGCTGACTCCCAAAATATGTTAGCATCTACATGCACAACTTCAATCTCAGTGATTAAATAAATTGGTGCAGTTCACATATTTACCATGTGCTAAACCTGGCCAAATCTATTTTTGTTTCCATTAAAATTAAATTAAGACTTATCAAAAGTAATCATCTTCATTTCTAAAGTTGAACTTAGAAAAAAAACACACCTGATGAAATGCCAGGCTAACAAAGGTCTCCCAATGATTCTTTACCCATAGTAGTTGTATTAATCATTAATGACATGGATATATATTTTTTTACCCTTTTGCTCCACCCCCCCATAATTTTTTTACTCATCTGTCCATACCCTAGATAAAGGGAGCATCAGCCACAAGGTTTTCACAATCAAATGGTCACACTGTAAAAGCTATATAGTTAGGCAATCATCTTCAAGAATCAAGGTTACTGGAATACATAAGAGTTCAACAGCTTCAGGCACTTCTCTCTAGCCACTCCAATACACCATAAACTAAAAAGGGATATCTATTTAATACACAAGAATAACCTCCAGGATAACTTCTGAACTCTGTCTGAATCTCTCAGCCACTGAAACTTTGTCTCATTTCTCACCTCCCACTTTTGGCCAAGAAGGCTTTCTCAATTCCATGATGCCAGGTCCTGACTCATCCCCGGGAGTCATAAATGACATGGATTTTTTTTTCTTTCTGTTTTTAAACCTTTTTTATTTGGCCTTGTCAATGAAGACCTCAAAAAATTGTTCTATAACTCGTTCTTGTTTCTCTCCACGGAAACCTTTAGTAAAAGGTGAAAAATTTATACAATTTGAAGAGAAACCTGAGTATAATGACATGGATATTTTAATTCATTGTACATTCTTGTCTTTTAACACTGAGCTCAGTAGTAAACAAATTAAGCATCAGATTTCAGTAATGCTGTAAAAACCAAGGTATAGTAGAAACATTTGTTTTTTGTAAGAGAAAAGAACTGAACAATCTGAACTCTTATTAAGCCTTTGATTATACTGATGACACACCTTGATTAAGAAACTAATAGAGTGTGTTTCACAATGTTTTCCTAACACTTGTAAGGCGTAAAGAAATATATTCTTTGAAATAATCAAAATAACTGAAAAAAAAAGAGGCTGGTTTAATTTGCGTGTTTTTTTCATCTCTTACCTATTCACACAGTACCAAATAATGGAGCAGCCAAAGTTCCAGGTCAGAAGACAATATATGTTTAATTATAACCGCAAAAACATTTTTATAGGAGTCTTAACCATGTTATTAGGTGCATGTGCAAGCCAACAGTAATTTATATTTAAAGGAGGATATTTATATTCAAGGGAGAATACAGTCTTGTTGTCAACATTATCAAACATGTTCAACAAGAAAGTGAATGGAGGCTCTACTGGGTAGATTTGCAGATGGCACAAAGTTTGGTTAACCCCAAAGCATGGTTAATACCATCTAAACTGAAATGGAACTGAAAATGACCAAGAACAATTAGAATCATTCATTTAAAATTCATCTAAAGAATATGAATTTGGTGGGAAAGTATAATGGCAAGGAAAAATTATAAACAAAACAAAAAAAAGTACAAATAGAAGATGGCTTATCACAAAAATAACAGAAAAAGTTGAACACAAAGTAGTCAATGATGTAGTACATTAATATAGTTCCGTTTTAAAAAGTAATTTTATAGGTCATTTTATTGCAGCAAATGACTACTTTGATCCTTGGTTCCCTTTTCCAATTACCCTGCTTAAGGGAAAAATAAATTATTCCATACTAAAATAAAATAACTATGCCTAGGAGAAATGCACCTATCCAAGGTTTTCACATTCTTCTACATTACAAAAGGCTCAGGAGACTAGAGTGATGTGCTCTTCATATGGCGAACATAGGGAGCTGACAGAACAAGACTACACCTCTTCTTACTAAAATACATACACTGAAAACTCAAGTACATTACTTCTTACTGAAATACATACACTGAAAACTCAGTAACATACAAGGAGTCCAAATGTAGTACTTGGTGAGTTTCCGCCTGCAAAAGAATGGAATCATTATTCCATCTTCTCTTCTGCTGACTGAGCAACTCACCTGAACAGGCTGCATTTCACTGCTGTGTACCTAACGGCCACATGAAGGGCCTCTTCAGTCAATGAAATTCTCCACAAGACACATGTTTCTCTGACTTCTTTCAAGTATCACCCAAGTACAATCTGCTCTGCTACAATGTGTTGCTATAATCCAAATTAGCTCATATGCAATTGGCAAAACAGGGGAATGTCCAAATAGCATAGAAAACTGGTTTATATATGATTTTTCTTATCATGTTAATGTTTTGAAGAGATCACGGCTGAATTTTCTCACAATTAAAGAGAAAACTTTGGGCAATATATGAGTACCTTAAGGGGAAAAAAAGGTAAAAATCCTGCAGAACTCAAGAAATGGCTGTTTTAATGACTTCAAGAACGGCTACCACTATCGCTATCTGGGAAGCTGGCAAGTCCAGATGAAGAAACTACAAAAACATATCCCTTAGTTAAAACAAACACAAAACTGACGGATGGAAGGAGGAAGTAGAAGCTCCAGGGTGTAGGCTAAAGGATGTAATGGCTTTCACTATAGACAGACACCCCAGTGAAGATTTAACTATGATAGTATTTTTTTTATGTCTCATTATAACGGTTCTAGTAACAAAGTTAGACAGGTTTTGAAAAAGCTTCTCCTAAGCCTATTTTTTCTATAAGCCCGGTTATTTTCACTTTTGCAAAAAACAAGGTTTTTCAGGAATATATGTATATCAGAAATGCCTCTAATCTTACTCTTGCTGAATGCTGTTCCTGAAAAAGTTATCGGGACACTTAAGTACAGTAATTGGAGTCTACGATAAACTGATGAGAAACAATGGAGTCACCTGTCTGTTAGAGATGTAATTAAGGGTTGTGTTTTCTATCTAAAATTAATAAGCATAAAACAAAAAGTTCAGAAACAGGAACCAAAGAATAAGAAAAAATCAGAGAAACCTGGACCCACAACAAGAAGTCAAAGGAATAGAAGTTTATGTAGCAACAAAAACTTTTCTTTTCTGGCTAATTCAGCAACTACTCCAATACCTGACTACTAATTATTCCCTGATCACAGGACTTACACTTCTGCCTCTACTCCTCACCCTGTTACTTCAAGGCCTATACAGCCTTCAGAGTTGGAATTCAAGTGCAAACTCCAGGATGCCTTCACTAAGCCAGCTCTTTTTACTTCTCCCTTCACTGTACTGATTGTTGACACAATCACTTGGCACTTTACACATATATTGCGTTGCTGATTTTTTATGAGTACCTATCCTTTATCCTCAACCAAATTTTTAACTCTTTGAGGGCAGGAACAACATATTACTTATTTTTGTCTATCTAGACTAATGCACACTGATACTACATCCTCACTAAACGTTTATTAATTATTAAGATGCGAGAATCCCGCCAGGGCATCTTCGAGTTTCAGGGGCCAGAATATGAATACACGGACTTAATATGCATCAAGACAAAATTTAGAGATAGACTTGAGCACACTGTTCTATGCAGCAATTAACTACCAAGGATGGTAGGGATTCGCCATCCCTGTAGTCCTTCATAATCGATTTGCCTTAAATAATTCAGGGCTTGTGTGGGTGAGCGTGTACAGCCTGACAATCTTTTGAGGTCCCTTCAAATTTATAACTGTGATGGTGGGAGTAACTGGACGGGAGAAAAATTTTTAAAACTAGAAACGAATGTTTTTAAGTTCTTGCTCGGTAAGTAAATGGCTAAGAGGATGCCAGTGCCCCTACTCATTTGGCAGCACCGAATGCCAACTCTGTGCAGCCCCTGAAATGTGCAATGTGGATATACAGTTTGGGTCACTGCTCTCATGGTCCCACAGTGGCAAAGAAATGACCACTATGACGCAGTGCGGCAATGACCAAGGGAAGAACAAAGCGCCATGGGAGCACCAAGAAAGGAGCTTCTGCTCACGATTCGCAAGGTAAAGGGCTATTGAGAGGCCTCCCGGAAGCGATGTTCTCACAAACTTAAGAGCAGTCAGCCGGGCAGACAGAGGTGGGGCTTGGGACTCCGGGAAAAGGGAGCTGGAGGCACCGAGGCCCGAGAACGGAAGGGACGCGAACTACTTGCAGAAGGGCGAAGATGTCTGTGCGGCCGGAGTTGGCAATGACTGAAGCGGGAAAGAAATGGCCGCTCGGAGAAGGGCACCGACCCGAGAAAGTCTTCTTTTCCAAGAATTCCCCCCGCCCTCCTGGCAGGGCATCAGCCTAACTGCCCGGCGCCTCACCCAAGTGCCCCGAGTCCTGCTTCCGCCTCCGCTGCAGCCTTTCCCGCAGAGAGTCCAGCTGCTTCTTGTGGGCCTGAATAGAGCTCCACGTGTCCGACATCCTAGTCTGCCAGCATGGACGCGTCTCGAATCAGGCGCGGCAGACAAGCACCTCCCAGCCCTCGCTCCAGGAAACATACAATTCTCACGCAGACGCCTCAAGTCTAACCGGAAAGAAGTCCCGTGAGATGCGCAAGATGGTAAAGGCATTTCCGGTTCGCACAGGCTTTGAAGCTGAAAGGAGAGCCACGTTGGATGTTGGCAGGATGGCGGATATAATTCCTTATGAGTTCTCTTTGCTTCCGGGTACACTGAAGCTGAGGTTGCCATGTTGTTGGCTGGCCTAGCGGCCATGTTGCTTCTAGATACGCATGGGGCCATGTTGAACGCTAGGAAAAGAGTCCTGCGAGTTGACCCACGTCAACGTCGGTTATATTAGAGCAGCACAAATTTTTTAAATGAAGGATCACCGGTTCCTTTTAACGGCTTGGTACTAACATACCTTTTCCACTGAAAGCGTTGTAGGTTTGTGTTTCCATGTATTAGAGTGACTCCCAGTCAGGGTATGTGTGCAGCTTTTTTGGGGGTGGAGGGAATAGCTGATGGAGCACATTTATGATGAGAAATACATATTTTCAATCTTATTACTTGTATCAAATCTGTAAGTATCATGTTCAACACATTAAAATGGGGTCCGCATAAGGGCGCACTGGGAATCCTCATGGGGCTGCTTCTGAGGTCATGGTTACATTATGTTTCTTTCTGGGACCTAGTTGCCTGAGTGTTCAGTTTGTAAAAACCAGTGGAACACTGCTACAGAAAGGAATAAAGTCAGGAGGCATGTAACATTGCGGATGAACCTGTAAAATTGTGGAATTGTAGCCCATACCATGTTTTGAGGTGCACAATGAGCCGGAAACAAAAGAGAAAATATTGTATGGTCTCGTTTATAAAATAATTATCAGAAAATTGGGGACTAGATAGTAAGCTCATATCAGTCTTAGTCAGGAGCTGTTATTGTTATTTCTAGATTTTGAGAGGCTGTGGTATATATAAAGTGTATAACATTTCCATGAAACTTTGGGTACCTATGTGACAACTATGACTCAGAGTAGGAGTTCTGCAGTTCTGAAGGTCAGCATTGCAACATGCAACAACTGTTAAAGAAACTGAAAAAGAGATCAGGCCTTAATTAGAGATAAGAATGAAGCCAAGGGCAGGCCACGGTGGCTCAACAGGCAAGAATGCTTGCCTGCCATGCCAGAGGACCCGGGTTCGATTCCCGGTGCCTGCCCATGTAAAAAAATAAAATTAAAATTAAAAAAAAAAAAGAATGAAGCCAATAGGGTTGGGACTAAGGTAAATTGAAATACAGTGGTATTATACTGATGGTTGAATCAGTATGTTGATATTTCTTTTAAGTCTCCTGTGTCTTGGAGCAGCTAGAAGGAAAAACCTGAAATTGAAGAACTGTAACCCATGCCAAACTCTGAAGTCTGTTCTATAAATAAATAAAATAAAAATAAAACCTAGATAGGATCCAGTACTGTAGGTGAAAATGCTATGAAGGACATTATTGGGTCTGTTGACAAAATTGAAATATGGACAATAGTTTCAAGTAGTTGAATTTACTAATGTGGATAACTGTACTATAGTTATATAAAAGAATATCCTTATTTTAGGACGTACACAGATAAAGGGCTACAAATATGCAATTTAGTTTTTAATGGCCCAGAAAAAAATGTGTAATATATATGTGTAGAGAGAGAGGAAGAGAGAGAGAGGGAAGGGCAGATTATAAAGCAAATGGGGCAAAATATTCACAATAGTTGAATCTGGATAAAGGGCACATAGGTGTTCTTTGTACTGTTCTTATTCTGGCACATTTTTCTCTTAAATTAGAAAATATTTCCAAATAAAAAGTTTTTAAAAGTTGTCTAGATACTGAAAGTAAGTACAATATCAGATGATAGGATTGATTGCTGTTCCCTTATACTTGTGGTTAAAGTTCTGGATTATACAACAAATTTAGTTGAAATGTCATTTTACTTTACTATGCTTGAGTCTTTCCTCTAGGTGGGTTGAATAGGCTTATCTCAAAGTAATACCTTAACCTTTTTGCATACAAGGACATTTTCTTAATATTGTTCATCATTTTTACGTTGGATAAGTGATACATAAAAACATTTTTCCTGTAGAAGATTTAAACCATTCAGAAGCCAAACCAAGCATGAGTTTTCTCTTTACCATTACCTCCCTTTCCTATCCTTGCATTAAGAATTATTTTGTAACTCTAGTCTTTTTCTATATAGATATGCAAATTTGGATTCATTAATATATATGGATCCTTAGACCACATACGATTCCTCTGGCTAGGTTTTTTTCATTTACTAAGTCTTTGAGTATTAAAAAAAAAAAAAAAAAAGGAGGAGGAATTATAACACAAAAACAGGATGTAACAAATGAGTATGACTTCTGAATCACTATAATGATGTTTCTTTTAGCCTCCAGTGTTTTGAGCAGCTAGAAGGAAAAATCTGAAATAGTGGAATGGTAACCTGTAACAAAGTCTGACAGCTCTTCTGTAATTACTTGTTGAAGCATGCTTTGAAAATTATTGGCTTTTTCTTTGTATATGTTACATTTCACAATAAAAACATTTAAAAAACAAAAACAATTGAACATTTTGGCATATGCACTTTTCTGTAGGTAAAGTAAACTTAAATAGAAATAGGGTTTTTTTAATGATGTTGCTGTTGTTTTGCTGTGATATATTAAGTGCATAGCATTTCCATGAAACTTTGGGTACCTATGTGACAACTAAGACTCAGAGTAGGAGTTCTGCAGTTCTGAAGGTCAGCATTGCAACATGCAACAACTGTTAAAGAAACTGAAAAAGAGATCAGGCCTTAATTAGAGATAAGAATGAAGCCAATAGGGTCGGGACTAAGGTAAATCGGAATACAGTGGTATTATACTGATGGTTGAATCAGTATGTTGATATTTCTTGTATTAGTCTGTTAAGCTGCTGGAATGCAATATACCAGAAATGAAACAGTTTTTGAAAAAGGAATTTAATAAGTTGCAAGTTTATATACTAAGCCTATTAAAATGTTCAAACTAAGCCCTCCAGGAAAATATACCTTAATTCAACAAAGGCCAGTGGGTCTGGAACACTTCTGTCAGCTAGGAAGACATGTGACTGGCACCTGCTGGGATCTTTGGCTTCTGGTTTAAAACAGCTTCACTGGGGGGCATTTTCTTTCTTCATTTCCAAAGTTCTCTGGCTATGTGGGCTCTGCCACTTCTGTTCTCCAAATGTCTGCAGGGGCTCTGAGGTTTCTTCAAAAACGTTTCCCCTTTTAAATGAATTCAGTAAACTAATAATCAAGACCCACCTGAAATGGGTTGAATCACACCTCTATCTAATCAAAAGGTCACACCCACAATTGGGCATGCCACATCTCTGTGGAGATAATCTTATCAAAAGCTTCCACCCTACAGTATTGAATCAGGATTAAAAGAAACAGCTGTCCCCACAAGATTGGCTCAGGGTTAAAAATTGGCTTTTCTGGGGTACATAATAGCTTCAAACTGTCACAGGTACTCTAAATTGAAACATTTAGGAGCTACTGATCTATTAAATGTCTACATGATGCCAAACACTGTGTCAGAAAGAATAGTTTGAACAGTAGGACTCCTGTTTTCTAAGAATTTGTGTTTTGATAAGGGAGCTTTTTAACTCTAGGTTATTAATATTGAATCATCTTTACAGCACAAAATGGTATGAGCATAGGCTCCACGCAATAAAGGTGACTGCAATGAAAAGAGAGGACTCCAAGCCCAGATTAACTGGGAAGGCATTGGGAAGAAGGTGGCATCAAAGCTCAAGCTTAAAGTGACAAGTAGGCTTTCAGTAGATGAAACTTTGGGAGAGAATTCCAGGCCAAGGATGTGATAAAAGCAAAAGTCTATACTGGAGTTAAGAAATCATGATGTCCAAATAGATCAGAAAGCCAAGGAGAGATTGGATGATTAAAAGAGACAGAAGGGATTCTTGGGTTAAACTGAAGACTTCATTTGGGAACCAAAAACCTTAACTAATCTCTTGGACATTGACCCACATATTTTCCCTGAAAATATGCATCTTTTCCAGCAAAACCTTGTTGGGTATTACATTTTTGAGGAATGAACTTAGATGAATATGTGGAAATGTTAGTTAATGTAATACTGTACTAGAAATCTGAAGACCTGCAGCAGATTTAAAATTCCAACTCTTGTTACAACTTTTTAAAAGACTGTGAAATTATCAAAAATGCACATGAATCAAGTTTTAATATACTGTATGATGGGTAGATGAGGCTGTCCATTCTACCATTTCTTTCTTTGAATTCTCAGGCATGGTTTTGGCAGTGCAGGAACTCTATAACATTAACAAATTCAATAAAAAGTAAACATATGAAAAAGAAAAAAGAAAGCATGATGTGAGACCCTCTGGAAGGAGCTTAGATTGTGGCTTACTGAGGTATGGGATTTAGCTCGTCCTCCAGAGAAGCTAGTAAAGACCCAGGAAGAGTGCAGAACAACTGCTGGGGCCACATCAGTGACCGGACACTTGGCATAAGCCAGTCTGGGCAAACTGGACAATCTGCAAGCCCACCCAGAACCGTGAGTCCCCCAAGCTGGCCCCAAGGTGGCCAGCACCCCTCCCTCACCGGCTGGTTACCAGAGCAGAAGAGAAAAGAGACTTTACTAAGAGCAAGGGGCTGAGAAACCAAGCTCAGATTTGTGGAATTAATTAACAAATTCTAACTACTAGAAATAGGCCCCCAGCTCAGCTGAACCTCGAGTAAAAGCTGAGGGTGCTGGTTTTTGCTGCAGTGCAGAGGGGACAGGGCTGACAGAAAAAGAAAAACAAACAAACAAACAAAAAAACAGGTTCTTTTGAATTGGATAGCATGAAATACTTGAAAGGGTCTGGGCCCTGAAGAAGGAAGGGGCACATAAGACCTGGAGATACACAGAGCAACATACAAGTTAACCTCTTGATTGGCAAACCTGAGGAATGGAGGTCCCGCTCTAAAAAGGAGAATTTTTTTTTTTCTTTTTTGTACCTGTGTTTCTACAGCTTGACTGCTTCTTGGATACAACTGCAAGCCTTCTCAGGCTCCAACTGCCCCAGCAAGGGCAGAATTAACCTTGTGTGAGAGCTTCTCTGGAGGCTGTGCCTTCCCCAGGAGAGGGGTAGGGCCCAGATCAGGTGGAATCCCTCCCTCAAGGAATTCAGACCCTAGGTCTGGAAAACTGAAGCAATTAAAGCCAGCCAATAACCTCTCCTCTGTCTCAACCACACCCCCAGCAGGGAGAGTCTGCTGAAGTTAAAGGTACCACATCACCTTAGGCTGGAGGGATCCTCAGGCAGACAAGGGCCACGCACTGGGCAGGATAGGAAAAACACGGAGTCTAGAGGCTTCATAGGCAAGTCTTTCAACTTTCTGAGTCTCACCCTCAAGGAAAACTGATGCAAGTCTGGGAAAATCTGACTAGGGTCTGGGAAAATCTGACCCTCCTAACAGGGAAAGAAAAGGCACCATACACGCAGGGCAAGAAACAAGAAAACGAGAACTGAAAAATTCTGATCTGTTAAACAAAACCTAAACTAGAGGTCTCGAATAAGCTGACTGAATGTCAAAGAACGAATAGAGGGGTATGGTATGTATGAATTTTTTTCTGTTTTCTTTTTATTGTTTGTTCTGAATTGATGCAGATATTCTAAGAAATGATCATGATGATGAATATACAACTATGTGATGATAGTGTGAGTTATTATATAACAAGAATGGAATGATCATATGATAAGAATGTGTTTTTGTATGTGGTTATGTATCATAAATAAAAAAATTTTTTAATTAAAAAAAAAAAGAACAAATAGACAACAAAGTCATCCAGCAAGAAAATCCTAGGTAAAAAAAAGCTACACAATTTCCAGAATAAACTAATTAAGGAAATTAAATGCCTAGATGCCAGCCAAAAATGAATCACACTAGGAAAACTGAAGATGTGGCCCAGTCAAAGGAACAAACCAGCAATTCAAATGAGATACAAGAGTTGAACAATTAATTCAGGATGTTTGAACAGACATGGACAACCTCATTAAAAATCAAATCAATGAATTTCTCTGCAGAAATTTCTCTGCAGAAACCATGGAGGCAAGAAGACAGTGGTATGATATATTTAAGATACTGTGCTGGTTTGAAAGGATGTATGTACCCTAGAAAAGCCATGTTTTAATCCTAATCCCATTTTGTAAAGGCAGCTGTTTCTTCTAATCTTTATTCAGTATTGTATGTTTGAAATTGTAATTAGATCATCTCCCTGGAGGTGTGATTTAATCAAGAGTGGTTGTTAAACTGGATTAGCTGGAGGCATGTCTCCACCCATTTGGGTGTGTCTTGATTAGTTTTTGAAATCCTATAAAAGAAGAAGCATTTTGGAGAATGAGAGTGATTTAGAGAGAGCAGAACGATATAGCGACGAGAAGCAGAGAGTCCATCAGCCAGCAATCTTTGGAAATGAAGAAGGAAAATGCCTCTGGGGAGTTTCATGAAGAGAAACCAGGAGAGAAAGCTAGGAGATGATGCCACATTCACCACATGCCTTTCCAGATGAGAGAGTAACCCTGACCATGTTTGCCATTTGCTTCTCACTTAAGAGAGAAACTCTGAACTTCATCAGCCTTCTTGAACCAAGGTATCTTTCCCTGGATACCTTAGACTGGACATTTCTGTAGCCTTGTTTTAATTAGGATATTTTCTCAGCCTTAGAACTGTAAACTAGCAACTTATTAAATTCCCCTTTTAAAAAGCTATTCCATCCCTGGTATATTGCATTCCAGCAGTTAGCAAACCAAAACAGACACTAAAAGAGAAAAATTGACAACCAAGAATTCTATATCCAGAAAAATTTTCCTTCAAAAATGAGAGGGAAATTAAAACATTTTTAGACAAAAAAAAAAAAAACACTGCAAGAATTTGTGGCCAAGAGACTGGCTCTTCAAGAAATGCTAAAGGGAGCACTAGAGACAGACAGGAAAAGATAGGAGTGAAAGATGTGAAGGAGAGTGTAGAAATGGAGACTATCAGTAAAGGTAAAAAGAAGAAAAATTAGATATGATATATAAAATCCAAAAGGCAAAATGGTAGAAGAAAGCACTACCCTTAGAGTAATAACATTAAATGTTAATGGATTAAATCCCCCAATCAAAAGACATAGACTGACAGAATGGGTTATAAAACAGGACCCATCTATATGCTGTCCAAAGGAGATGCATTTTTAGATCCAAGGATAAACAGGTTGAAAGTAGAAAGGTTGGGAAAAGATATTTCATGCAAACAACAATCAGAAAGGAGTAGGAGTAGCTATACTAATATCCAACAAATTAAACTTCAAATGTAAACCAATTAAAAGAGACAAAGAAGGACATTCTGTATTAATAAAAGGAACAATTCAACAAGAAGACATAACAATCATAAATATTTATGCACTGAGCTCGAGTATTCCAAAATACATGAGGCAAACACTGAAAAGAAAAATAGACACATCTACCATAATAGTTGGAGATGTCAATTCTTCCTTCTCATCAATGGACAGAACACCTAGACAGAGGATCAATTCAGAAACAGAGAATTTGCATAATACAATAAACAAACTAGACCTAGCAGACATTCATAGAGTATTACACCCCACAACAGCAAGATACACCTTTTCTCAGGTGCTCATGTATCATTCTCAAGGATAGACCATATGCTGGGTGACAAAACAAGTCTCAATAAATTTAAAAACACTGAAATCATACAAAACACCTTCTCAGATCATAAAGGAATGTAGTTGAAAATCAGTAATAGGCAGAGGGCCTGAAAATTCAGAGATATATGTAGGCTCAACAACACATTCTTAAACAACCAGTGGGTCAAGGAAAAAGTTAAAAGAGAAATCAGTAAATATGTCGAGACAAATGAAAGTGAAAACACAACATTTCAAAATTTATGGGATGCAGCGAAGGCAGAGCTAAGAGGGAAATTTATTGCCCTAAATGCCTATATCAAAAAAGAAGAAAGCAAAAATCAAGGAATTAACTGTTCACTTGGAAGAACTAGAGAAAGAACAGCAAACTAAACCCAAAGCAAGCAAAAGGAAAGAAATAATGGAGATTAGAGCAGAAATAAATGAAATTGAGAATATGAAAACAATCAAGAAAAATCAACCAAACCAGAAGTTGGTTCTATGAGAAAATCAATAAGACTGATGGACCCTTAAGTGACAAAAAGAAGAGAGAGGATGCAAATAAACAAAATCAGAAATGGAAGAGCCATAACCACTGACCCCACAGAAATAAAGGAAGAAATAAGAGGATACTATAGAACAACTTTGTGCTAATAAACTAGACAATGTAGATGAAATGAACAACTTCCTTGAAAGGCATGAACAACCAACATTGACTCAAGAAGAAATAGACAACCTCAACAAACCAATCACAAGTAAAGAAATTGAATAAGTCATGAAGAAGCTCCCCCCAAAAGAAAAGTCCAGGACCAGACGGTTTCACATGTGAATTCTACCAAACATTCAAGAAAGATTTAGTAGCAATGTTGCTCAAACTCTTCAAAAAAATTGAAGAGGAGAGAAGGCTACCAAACACATTCTATGAAGCCAACATCACCCTCATACGAAAGCCAGACAAAGATACTAAAAGAAAATAAAATTACAGACTAATTTCTCTAATGAATATAGATGAAAAAATCCTCAACAAAATTCTTGCAAATCGAATCCATCAGCACATGAAAAGAATTATACACCATGACCAAGTAGGATTCATCCAAGGTATGCAATGATGGTTCAAAATAAGAAAATTAATTAATGTAATACACCATATCAACAAATAAAGGAGAAAAACCACATGATCATCTCGATTGATGGAGAGAAGGCATTTGATAAAACTCAACATCCTTTCTTGTTGAAAACACTTCAAAGGATAGGAATAGAAGGGAACTTCCTCAAAATGATAAAGGAAATATATGAAAAACCCACAGCTAACATCATCCTCAATGGGGAAAAACTGAAAACTTTCCCCCTAAGATCAGGAACAAGACAAGGATATCCATTATCACCATTGTTAGTCAACATTGTGTTGGAAGCTCTAGCCAGAGCAATTAGACAAGAAAAAGAAATACAAGGCATCAAAATTGGAAAGGAAGAAGTAAAACTCTCACTGTTTACAGATGATATGATACTATATGTCGAAAACCCCGAAAAATCCACAGCAAAAACTACTAGAGCTAATAAATGAGTACAGCAAAGTGGCACGTTATAAGATCAACACTCACAAACCTGTAGTGTTCCTATACACTAGTAATGAACAATCTGAGGGGGAAATCAAGAAAAAATTCCATTTACAATTGCAACCAAAATAATAAAATATTTAGGAGTAAATTTAGCCAAAGACCTATATAAAAGACCTATACAAAGAAAACTATAAGAGATTGTTAAAAGAAATCATAGAAGACCTAAATAAATGGAAGGGCATATTGTGTTCATGGGTTGGAAGACTAAATATAGTTAAGATGTCATTTCTACCTAAATTGATTTATAGATTCAATGCAATACCAATTAAAATCCCAAAAACTTACTTTTCAGAAAGAGAAAAACCAATAACCAAATTTATCTGGAAGGGCAGGGTGCCCCAAATAGCTAAAAAATATCCTGAGAAAGAAAAATGAAGTTGGAGGTCTAACACTACCTGACTTTAAGGCATATTACAAAGCTATATTGGTCAAAACAGCATGGTACTGGCCTAAAGACAGATATACTGACCAATGGAATTGAATAGAGTGTTCAGATATAGACCCTCTCATCTATGGACAATTGATCTTTGATAAGGCACTCAAGCCAACTTACCTGGGACAGAACAGTCTGCTCAATAAATGGTACCAAGAGAACTGGATATCCATAAGCAAAAGAATGGAAAAGTATCCATATCTCACACCCTATATAGAAATGAACTCAAAATGGATCAAAGGCCTAAACATTAGATCTAAGACCATAAAACTTTTAGAAGAAAATGTAGGGAAGTATCTTATAAATCTTATGATAGGAGGCAGTTTCCTAGATCTTACGCCCAAAGCATGAACACTGAAGATAGAAATAGATAAATGGGAACTCCTCAAAATTAAACACTATTGTGCATTAAAGGACTTTGTCAAGAAAGTAAAAAGACAGCCTACACAATGGGAGGCAATATTTGGAAGTGATATATCAGATAAGGGTCTAGTATCCAGAATATATAAAGAGATTGTTCAACTCAACAACAAAAAGACAAGCAACTCAACAAATGGGCAAAAGACATGTCCAGACACTTTTCAGAAGAGGAAGGCACATGAAAAGATGCTGAGCTTCCCTGGCTGTTAGGGAAATGCAAATCAAAACCACAATGAGATATCATCTCACACCCGCCAGAATGGCAATTATCAATAAAACAGAAAACGACAAGTGCTAAAGAGGATGTGGAGAAAGAGGCACATTTATCCACTGTTGGTGGGAATGTATAATGGTACAATCACTATGGAAGGCAGTTTGGCGGTTCCTCAGGAAGCTAAGTATAGAATTGCCACATGATCCAGTCATACCATTGCTAGGTATCCACTTGGAGGACATGAGGGCAAAGACACAAACGGAATTTGCACACCAGTGTTTATAGCAGCATTATTTACAATTGCAAAGAGATGGAAACAGTCAAAATGTCCATCAACAGATGAATGGCTGTGGTATATACATACAATGGAATATTATGCAGCTATAAGAAAGAATAAAGTTATGAAGTGTGTAAAAACATGGATGGACCTTGAGTGCATTATGCAGAATGGGATTAGCCAGAAACAAAAGGACAAATACTGTATGGTCTCACTGATATGAACAAACATTAATTAATGAATTTGAAGAATTTCAGTTAAGAACAGAGATCATCAGGAGATAAAAATAGGGTAGATATTGGGTAATTGGAGCTGAAGGGATACATATTGTGCAACAGGACTGATTGCAAAAATTCAGAAATGGATAGCACAATAGTACTAACAATTGTAGTAATATTGTAGTACAATATGTTAGTACACAGAATTCATGGTGTATTAGAGGCTAGAGGAAAGTGCTTTAAAGTGTAGAGCTGTGTTCCAGTAGCCATGTTTTTTAAAGATGATTGTATAATGATATAGATATTGCAAAGTGACTTATGTGATTGTGAAAACCTTGTTCTGATGCTCCTTTTATCTATGGTATGGACAGATATGTAAAAAATATGGGTTAAAAATAAATAAATAATAGGGGGAACAAATATTAAAATAAATTGGGTAGAGGGACATACTAGTGGTCAATGAGAGGGAGGGGTAAGAGGTATGGAATGCATGAGGGTTTTTTTTTTCTTTTTATTTCTTTTTCTGGTGTGATGTAAATGTTCTGAGAAATGATCATGGTGATGAATATGCAGCCTTGTGATGAAATTATGAGCCACTGATTACATACCAAGTATGGAATGTTCATATGTTAAGAATGTTCTTGTTTTATGGTGACTGGTTTTATTAATAAAAAAAAAAAAAAAGCATGATGTGTGCTCTGCTAGTCCAGATTAATTTGCCAGAACATAGAGATTTATATTTGAGAATATTGGGGGAAAGTTTAGGTTTCCATGTTTGAAGCCAGTGGGCAGACAGCACAGATAACTTGTTAAAGAGTCTGCAATTTTAACTTGAGGCTTATAATTGATAGTAATGAAAAGAGAGGTGAATATGAAGCAGGGTTATTGAGAAGAAATAAGTATGTGTTTTGGAAAGCAACAGTTCCATCTATTTAATTAGCAACTATTTATTGAGTGACTACTACATTCTAGGTACTGTGGAGATTTATGAGTGATCAAAATATTTATTTTTATCTCATTTTCTGAACTTAATTTACTTAGTAAATTTACTCATCTTTTGAGATGTGTAACTGATGCAACATTGAGGTAGAGAACATAGAAGTAAATATAGGTTCCTATAGTCCTCTCTGTATACATTTAATCCTAAGGATTCCATGTAACTGGTAGAAAAATACTGTTTTCTTAAGTTGAAATTCTTTGGGAAGTGTTGTCTGATAGTGTGGTCATGCTTTTGCTTCCTTTAATAACCTGGGTCTAACAGTTGTCCACGAGAAAGTTGAAAAGGGAATCTTTTGCTCTTCTTTCATTTTGCATGTATCCTTGCATATTTTCCTGTGTAGTCTTATATTTAGAAATATATATTATTACTGAAGTGAGATAATCTCATTATTACCATATTATAGCACTGTAAGAGTTAAACGGTTCACAAGTTTGATTCCTTCACTTATTATCACTTTCTTTCAAGTCCTTAATACATAAGAAATGACATGTAGAGAAAATACGTAGAAGTCAGGTTAAATACAGATTTGAGGGAGAACGGCAGTACTGGATACAGCCTCACAATAGAAGAAGGGGGTTGATTCCAAAGCTCAACCCCTAAGCATTATAAGAATCTTTGCATAGGAAAGGAAGAATTTTCTACTGAGAGATATTCAGTTTCTGGTAGAATCCGGGATACCTAAAGACTGGATTGCCTCCCCCCACCACCACCACACCACCTATAGAGAAAGCCAAAGTAACAGGTACTAGCAAAAGTCAACTGAATTGGGCAGGCCATGGCGGCTCAGTAGGCAGAGTTCTCGCCTGCCATGCCGGAGACCCAAGTTTGATTCCCATGCAAACAAACAAATAAATAAAAAGTCAACCAAATCAAGGTCAGTGCCCCAAAATCTTTTCTGATACACTCACTTTGGGCAAACTATTACGGTTGTAAGTTAGCAAACTTTTGGAGCACAGAAGGGCCAATGTAGCATATTTTCTTAAAGAGGGATTGCTTCCATACTCATGACCCATTTACTGCTCGTAAGAGGGGTTTTTGTCTATTCCCTGGCAGCCAGTCTACTTAAACCCTGAGCAGCACAAGCAGGAGAAGGAACCTCACCTAGACCTGTTCTAGTCAAAATAAAGTATAAGATGGGTCCTTGAACCAATAAGTCTTGAAATACAGAGAGGCCAGCTTCTACAGAGTATCAACTATTTCTATTCCCCATCCTATATTATCACCAGTCGCTACCAAAATGAAAAATTTAGAATGGATATAACTCAAATACCTCTAGAGAGAGGGAAAAAGATCCAAGTTGTTGGATTTTATACAGAGAGAAGACAGGGTTTAACAGCCGAATGTAATTGCTGAATTATTACATTGATACATATTTTAGTCTCCAGCATCTTAGAGCAGCTAGAAGTAAAAACCTAAAATTATGGAATTGTAACCCATACCAAACTCTGAAATCTGTTCTACAACCTAATTGCTGCTATGTGCTTTAAATTTATTCCTTTTTTTGTACATGTGTTATTTTTCACAAAAAAGAAAAAGTTGACTGTGATGATAAAAAAATTCCAGAATATGTCTTGCCTTCTTTTTCCCCTATTCCTATTGCCATCAAATAAAAAAAATTGGATAGATTGCAATAGTAGTGGTCTATGAGAGGGGAAGGGGAAGGGTTATGGGTTGTTGCATTTTGTCTTTTTATTTATCTGGAGTTATGCAAATGTTTTAAAAATGATCATGATGATGAATACACAACTATGTGATGATATTGTGAGCCACTAATTGTATAATTTGGATGGACTGTATAGTGTATAAAGATATCTCAATGTAATATTTTCCAAAAAAAAACCAAAGTATAAGGTTAATTTTTCCCAGATAAATACTGCAAGACTGCACTTACCTTTTTATTATGTCTGCTGTCAGCCACAACAATATCTCCCATCCCACATGCCTTTATGCAGTGTGATTTTTCCATCTAGAAGCAAAGCTTATCTTTCTTCCTTGTGAATCTGAGCTGGCTACTATAATGTGGCAGAAATTGTATCTTCTGAATTCCAGAACCTAGGCACTGGTTTTGCACTCTTATAGCCCTGCTTCATGGTACTCGTTACCTTGATAGGCAGACGACATGAAGAGAAAGGTCCTGGAGATTGAAACACCATAAGCAGAGGCTCCAGGCCAACCATCCCAGCTAAGGGGCCAGATATGAGTGAGGACATCTTGGATCCACAGCTCAAATGGCAACTGTCTGAATGAGCCCAGCTCTCACGACATGGAACAAAGATTAGTCACCCTTGCTGAGTTCTGCTCAAATGATCCAGGAATCATACGTAAATATATAATCATTAAGATATTTAAGCTTTGGGATGGTTGTTAAAAGTACTAGATTATTAAAACACCCACAGTACTAACCAAATAGTACACTTCTCGTTTCTTTGCCTGAATGGTTTTTTTTCTTGTTTTGTTAATACTCAATTTTTTACTCTCTGAGCAAAACAAAATATCTCTAGATTTAGTGACTCTACTGTTGCTAAACTAACAGTTTAGAAAAGACATGGGGAATCAAAGATGGGTCTAATGTAAAGAAAGACTAGTGAAGTCTGTTTCGGGTATCAGGAGACTGATATTTCTTGGTTGATTAGGAAGTTCCAGGGGTGATACCCAGAGACCCAGGAGCAGAAGTTTGTGAGGAAAAAAAATGTGCCAATAGAATGTGGGCCTTTTTGGGGGCTGTCAGAAGTTGACTTCTCTGGAAAGCAGGTGCTAGGATTCAAGAAGCATTATTGGGGGAGGGGGAGCAACAACTGTAAAAAGGAAAAGGAGGAAAAAGTGGTATTAGATAGGGAGAGATATCAGATTGTGACACAACTTAGACCTGATATTCTCTGTCAGATCAATAGTGAGTTCTGGAAGAAACACTGCTCATTAGATTCCCATATTTGATGAGAATGGCTAAATCCTTTCACCACCACCTTGCTTAGTCTTTGGCCAAGTGCTGAAGAAAAATGAGACCACTGGAGGCAATCAGCTAACCAGGTTCCTTCCAGCTATGTAGTCGGATCTGTCTTGAACAGGCATCTTTGAGGCAGGGCATCTCTATGTCTACTAAAAGGGGCTTGGTGGAGGAACTTACATAGGTTCTTAAATTGTAACTCCATTGGTCTCAGGTTATTGTATGTTAATAAGTAACAAAGTAGTTATTATGAAAACTGAAATCAAGAGAACTGTACACCCCCTCCCCCTTCTCCAGTTTTGTATTATGAATTAGTTGTTTTCCTCTCTTGCATCCCATGGAACATTGTGTCTATCATAGTATTTACTATCACTATCTAAAAGTAAATGTACATTTTCTCTCCTCCTAGTCTGTCCTCTTCTAGGGAAAGGAGTATATCTTATTTACCTTTGTATCTAACCAACACTTGGTTTCTGAAACAAAGTAAATCTTCAAAAATTTACTGAATGAATGAAACTATATCTTGCTTGTTTTATCAACATTGAATCCTTTAATTTTATTTCATAAAATGTGTTTCTGCAAGCTGAATTTATTTACATACTCATTCCAGAAGGTTAGAATTAATTTACCTTATGAAAAGATAACCAGTGAAAAGTGATTGAGAGTGAAAAATGGTGGGGCTGGGGGTGGGTAGGAAGACTTGCAAGAAATTAAATGCTTTAAGAAAAAGAATAAATTAGGGTGAAGAAAAAAGCAGAAATAAAAGCTGTCAGATTAAGAGAGGGAAATTGAAACAAGAAAAAGAGGCAAAGCAGGAGAGGAAAAAGAATGAAAAGGAAGCAGAAGAGAAAACAATGTATAGCTATGAAAAACAAGTATAGCTACGAGAAGATGGGAGGCCATCAGACTCAGTGCTGACCTCGAGGAAGAATCCATCAATAAAAGGTTCACTGACAGCTGTTACCATATGGGATCTGGCACCTAAAGTTAAATGGCATAATTTATGTCTGATGGGGGTGGGGAAATAAAGGGAAAGGAAAGATTGGTGACCTACCTCATTCCATAGATTGAAAAGAAAAACAGATCTACAAGGCTTTGTGAGGATTTAGAGACAGGAGCCATTTGTTTCTTCCGTAGTGGGCCTCACAAAAATCCCATGGATTCCTTTTCATCAGTTACATCTTAAAAGGGAACTGCACTGTTTCGGTATGAGCAACTCGAATTGAACATTGGTTCTTGACCTTGAATTGAGCCAATAATAGGCTTACATACCTCCTTCACTTCTGTCTTCCAGCCAGCCTCACACCAGGTATCTTTAATGATGTAGCAGCAATCTACTGATCACTAGTAGTAGCACTAGATGGGGATTCTGGACCTTGGTTCTTGATCCAACTCTGCAATTAACTGATTGAATGACTTTGGACAAATCATTTCACTGGTCCTGTTCCTTTAGCACTATGATTCAATGATAACTTAATCTTAAAAATACAAAAAAAATTTTTTTGGAAAATGTTCTTTAGAAAAGCAAGGCCTCAGAGACAGATCTGAACCTTACTATGTTGTGGAGAGACAAAGAAAAAAATGCATGCTTCATTTCACTTCCAGATGTGCTTCCTCTGCACTCCTAATGCTAAGAATCCTCCTTTATCTTGTTGGTAGAAATTATTAGGGTTGAATTATTTTTTGTCCTTTCTGTTTACATCAGATCTCAAGAATCATGGAGATTAATTCACTTTGTTTCTACAAATAACTGATGTCAGCTAGGCTGGCCTAGGGGGCAAAGAAAGACTGATAAAGATGCAGTTTCCAATCTCCAAATACAATGCAATGCAGAAGTGCAGAGGAAGATTCTCATTGTACTGGCAAAGAGAAAAACCTAGACAATGACTTGTCACAGTGGGCAAACTCCTGCCCTCTGAAGAGCACAAACTCTGGTTCTGTAGAGAAATTACATATACTGGAGGGTTTTTTAGGGCAGGCTGAATAAATTAAATACTGTAACAACATATGTTCAGCTTTGGCAGGAGATGTAGGTGGGAAGGGAATCTCAATGTTAAGGAATGCCCATATCACATCACAGCTGGCTATTTAGTCATAAAAAAAAAAGGAGAAACACAAAGATACTTGGTCAAAACACCTTTAATGATGGAAGGAAAGACACTAATATCTCCCTTGTCTGTTCTTCACATTTTACTATGTTAGGAAGCTCTGGAGCCTATACCTTTGGAGAAGTCATCATTTCAGTCAGTCAGTTGCAGAACTCTCATTCTCTTCTCCTCAGAACTCCTGTTCCAAATGATTCTATATTAAGAGTAAATACTACATCTCATTCAAGGTGGAGAAGTAGGGAGGCCACCACCTAGAGCTACTCTCCCAAAATCTGGGACTCGAAGAACCAGACAGTGGGTAAGACATAAGCTCTGGTCTATGGACAGGCAAAATGGGGAGGAGGAAAGGGGCCTTGAGAGGAAGATAGGAAAACGCTAGGGACCAGAGAATAAAGGACAGATTTATCTAAAACTAGAAACACATTAGTGCTAGGAAATCTCCCATGATCCGTGGTATGCTGCTGCATACTATGTCATTATTGGCCCAAAAGAACACTCATGAGATCCATCCAATCAGAACCGGAGATCCCCTCCCTTATATCATGTCTCTTTTTGAATCACATAAGTTCCCAGCAGGCCCTATGCTTTAGCAACACTCCTCAACTCTCCATCATTACTCCATCAACCACTTTCATCGGTAACACCCATTCAAGTTATGAACTAACTTCACATTTCCCAAATTATTCTATGGAAAACCTCTTGGCAAGAAATCTGCTTGATTCCTAATTCTGAGAATCCATGATGACGGAATATGAGAAGCTGGAGACATCCTGGCATATCAACCACCAACATCTTTGCCTTAATGTGACTATCAAGGGGTTTACTGAGAAGAGTGTCCTATGCCCTTCATATCTCCCTACCCCCCAGGGTTGAGTCACCAATTACAGCAGCTTCTTTGTTTACCTTCTGGAGTAGGGGGAGGGAGAAGGAACATACAGTTTGCTACTTGTCTTTTATGATGGGGTTCTCAAGAACTGCCTTGGGTACAGGAGGCTGAAATAGGAGGAGGGGGGCTGTCGTCTCCTTGGCCTCTCTGGATCCCGTTGCTGGAGGCACCTTCCCAGCCACAGTTCCTGGGCCAAACAGCACTGGTGGTGACGGGCCTGGAGCCATATTGGAGGAGGAGCTGGAAATCCGGGGCTTGGTGGGCAGGCCACTTGACAGGAAAGCCGTGTACTGGTTCCAGAAAGATAGGGGACCCACCCCCACCAGCTGGGCAGGAATATCCTGGGACAAGAAGTCCTGCAGGTTGACCTGGTCACCAGAGAGGAGTGGCACTGGGCCCTCCAGGGACAGCTGCCGGCCCCTTCGGGCTGGGCTACAATTCCAAACGTGGGTGCTCAGTTGCACCTGCCAAAGGGAAAGGGAGAGGAAAAAAGGAGAGGGGAGAAAGGGTCACCCTAGGGAAGCTGGAGAAGGTTCCCCATGGGAATGTGGGAGCTTGCAGAGAATCTGTGTTCCTCAGGTACAAAGAATGAGGAGGGAGAAAAAAATTCCTAAGGGGACCATCCCCCTGAGCCCAATGATCTCCAAGCTCAGGGACTAGAGAAAAGTCATTAGGGACATTACCATGTAAGAACTCAGAGAAAAGGACAGATAAGGGCTCATAAAATCTGCAGCTCTGTTTCTGCTCCCTGGTCAAAGGCAGCAGGTACAGAGAAATGGGCTCATGGGATTGTGGGGTCATCTTTCCGGGAAAAGGGGGAGAGCCCTGGGGAAGTGATGGAGGGCGAACAGCCTGGGACCAAGGAAAGAGAAGCAATATTCTGAGGGCCATGGGGGGCAAAGGGCTGTACCTGGTGGTGAGCCAGCAGCATATGCTTCTTGAGAGGAGCCCGCTCGAGAAAGCCCTGCTTGCAGAAAATACAAGTGAAGATTGGCCCCTCCTTGGGGTGGGTCTTCTGATGTTCCTCCAAGGCTGCCTCGGTGGGAAAGACCTGGCTACATACCTCACAGGCCTTTCTGCTGCTGCTCTCTGCTGGCTCCTTTCTCATCACTTCCTGCATGCCCATCCCCTCCACCATGGTGATACTGGTGCCTTCCCCATCTCGGGTGAGTGCTGACATTGGGCTTGAGCTACTCTCTGGTTTGCCCCCCTCTTCTGAGCCTCCAGTGACATCGTTGCCTCCCTGCTCCAATGGCTGTGGTTGATCCAGGCTGTCAGGTGGTGGTGGTGGTGGTAGTGGTAGAACTGACTGTTGAATGACTTTCTCACTACAGTCCATCTCCTTTCCAGTCGTGGCTGCTGCCGCCACTGCCCCCACTTCCTCTTCTGCTCCAGATGCCTCTTCTGAATCACCTCGCACTGATATTGCTTTCTCACCCCCACTTTCTGAGCCTCTCCCCACCAGGGAATCTTCATCTGTCACATCTTCCTCTTCCTCCTCCTCTTCCTCCTCTTCTTCAGACAACTCATCTTCCAGGGATTGCTGCTGGGGAAAGCTCCCTGTCCCAGAGATTGTGGATTGCTCAGAGCCATTCTCCTGGGCAACTCCCCCACCTTCAGGGAGTGTGGTACCACCGTTGGGGATCTGTCCCCCCAAGTGCATCCGAACATGCTGCTGCAGAGTAACAGCATTGGTGAACTTCTTCTGGCAAATGGGGCAGGAGTTCTGGGCTCGGGCAGCTGGACTGGCCTTGTGGCCCACAAAATGTGCACGTAGATTACCACGGGTGGAAAAGGCTCTGCCACACACTTTGCATTTGAAGGGCCGCTCACCTCCATGTTGGCCATAATGCAGGCGTAGTGCCCTAGGACAGCTCAGTACCCGGAGGCAGATGACACACTGATTAGGTCCAGATGAGGCAGAGGATGAAGCTGCAGGGGCAGAGGTGGTGGGGGCTCCTGAGGCAGTAGAGGCCACTGCCACAGCTCCTTGACGGTCAATCTTTTCTACCAGCTGCTGCAGCTTCGATGTCTCAGAGGGTGAGGCCCCCAAAGGCTCCAACACATAGGGAAAAGGAAAGCTACCAGTAGACTTGAAGTGGTTGGTAAGCAGTGCCCAGCTGGGTAGTGAAGTCACCAACTTACTTAGCTGCATGCGGGTTGCAGTACCACTTTCTGCCACCCCCGTGATGGCTGAGCCCTCGTTCCCTGGAGGGGTATTTTCATCAGCTTTACTCTTGGGCTCCACGGCTTTCATGAGCACAAATTTATTGAAAGCAGGGAGCCCAGGGGCTGTGGCTGTGCCTGCACTGGTGGAAAGCAGCGTCAGGCTTTCTGTAGCACTGAGTGCTGTAGTAGAGGCCACCAGAGGCTTGCGTTCAACACCTACACCTGGCGTGGCCTCCTCTTCAGCCTTCTCTGGTGGCACAGACATACCATAGGGCAGACCACTGCTGGTAATGACATAGTCTAGGTGCTCTGGAACTGGGTGTGGGTTCATCTGCACATGCGGATACTTCTCACGGTGTCGGTGGAAGTGTACTTTGAGGTTGCCACGTGTGGTAAAGCGGTTGCCACAGACATTGCACTTGTAGGGCCTCTCGCCAGTGTGGGAACGCAGGTGAATCTGCAGGGCGCTGTCACTGCCAAACACTTTGGCGCAGAAGCGGCATTTGTGCCGCCCACCAGGCTTCTCCAAGGGACCCATTACCTCCCCATAGCCCAGTTCACCACTTCCGTTCTTTGGCTTCAGGAGTCCTGGGGAGGCAGCAGCCTCAAGGCCTCGGGCTGCCCCAAGGCACTGGGCTGCCAGTAGTCCAGTGGTGCTTGGGAATGCCAGGTGAGGTGAGGCAATCACTTGATCTGTGCTGCCTGGCAAGGCTGGGGAGGGGGCAGGGGTGGGCTTGTGGCTTCGCCCAACCCCTCCAGCAGAGAAAGGATGCTGTGTCCCCAGTGGGTGATAGAGGTGGAAGAAAGCCTGCTTGGGTGTTTCTGCTCCTGAGGAAGAGGAGGAGGATGAAGATGCCAGTGTCTTGCCAGTTTGGACAGGCTTGATGGGGCTAAAGAGGGGTAGCAGGGGCTTGGTGGAAGAGGCAGTCCCTGTACCAGGCAGCTCTGAGGGACTGGCAGGGGCCCCCACCGTCTGGCCTAAGGAGCCGAGCAGCAGCACCTGGCGGCAGATTTGCTCAGTCATCTGCATCTGATGGATCTGCCGCTGCTGCAGCACCCTTAGCTCTTCCAGGATCAGAGGAATGTTCAAGTGGCCACCGCCTACACCTGGGGGTGGAGGAGGAGGGGGTGGAGGAGGGGGAGGTGCAGGGGTGGACTCTGGAGCTAATGGGGTTGCTCCAAGCTTGGGACTGGCTAAGATTAGGCCCCCACCTCCCCCAGCCGCTGTACCTGTGGCAGCGACCAGGAAGTGCCCGGCAGACTCCTCTCCTCTCCCCTCTGGGGCCCAGTTGGGATCCGAGGGCATGGAAGACCCAGAATCCGGAGGGTTGCTATGTTCTGTGTCCATGATCTGAGGACTACTGTGACCTTCAGGCCGGGGTTCAGAGGAGGGAGAAGAGTTGTTGGGGTTCTCTTGGCCCCCAGTTATCACCATTACAGGAGGGTCGGTAGAGCATGCGTCTTGATGAGCGAGGAATTCGGCTGGGTCAGTGAACTGTGCGCAGCACTTGGCACAGACTTGGAGAAGGTCCTCCTCGTTAGCATCACCTGGGGGGAGACAAGGAGGGAGAGCGTGGCTGCTACGGGTGGGGACGGATTGACAGAGGCTCCAATTAACGAGCCCAGTAACTGCTGGTTGGGGGTGGGGAGATGAGCTCACCATCAGGCCACGCAGAAGGCTAGAGCTCAGTCCTGACCCGCTTCCACACGCGGGGATGGGGGTGGGGCAGGGCGCGCGCAAGCAACACCCTCCCCGCACAGCCCGCCGCCCTCCCCCATCATGGACCGCCCGCGAGTGCAAGGGATGAGTGTGAGGGCGGACACCAACGCAGTGAATCGTGTATTTTATCCTCTCCACGGAAAGTCTTTCGCCCCCGCGCGCCCCCTTCCCTCCACACCCCTGCCCAGGCCGGGCCCTACCGCACCTCCGAGCTCCGTCGGCTTCCCGCAGGGCCCTGCAAGGCGAGAGCTCCTCCCGGCTTCTTGCGCCATGGTTGTGGGGGAGGGGGAGGGCAGGGTGGGGTGGGAGACAATAGGGATGGGGATTGGGTGAGGCGGCGATAGCCGCCGGGGCAGCTGCAGCCTCTGCGCTCAGCGGCGGAGACTGCGGCGATGGAGCTCGGCGGCGGGGGCAGGGAGCAGCGGAGGAGGGGGAGGGGAGTTTGGAGACGCGGAGGAGGGGAGGAGCTGGAGCGAGAAAGCTGGGAGAGGGGATTTCGCGGGGAGGAGCCGCTGGGAAGGGGAGTTTGTGGGGACCAGTGCTGGGGAGATGGGCGGGAGCGAAGAGTAGCTGGAGGGCGGGACCCATAAACCGAGGAGGGTTTCCGGAGGCTCAATGACAGGTGCTCTGGCTCCCTGTGGGGGGCCACCTTTCCTTGCTCTCTGCCAATTCCCCCCATCCCCAGATGTCCTTGCCCAAACCTGCCCCGGGCAAGCTTAAGGGAAGCACAGTGGGAGCACAGCCCTGCTCAATAGAGCAAGTCCATAGGATTCTCTTATTTTTCTTAGGAAAAAGATCCTCGGACTCCAGAGGACTCCATAGAGGGTAGTCTGAACTCCTCAGAGGCCTGAGGGACAGAGGGGAAGGCGGACCCGAAACATCCACCCCTTCAACACAGCCCCAAATACTCTAAGTTTTGTCCCATCTTCCTCACTTCCATTTCCACCCTCAGCCCATTTCGCCCACCCTCGAAAATAAGTTTCTGAGGGCTGGAGGCTGCAAAGTAGAATTTCCAAGGACGTCACTTCAGGACTCCTTGTCGCTGAACATTAAGCCCCTTAGCTCCCGGCCCCTCCTCCCCCAGAATAATAGCTGAATGCAAGTTACTCCACAGATCAATCACACAACACCTAATTTATGGAATTCCTGCTTACTTAAGAAGCCGTCTCCTATTTAGTACCCTCTTCTCTACCCTCACCCCCTCCATTCTCCTTCTCCTACAATACACGCACACTGTCACTATTAAGGAGACAGCTGGTTTTGGGAAGATGCTAGCCTTCAGAGGCCTACGGAAACTCTCTCGGCTCTATCCTGCGGGGAGGGGAAAGGGCGGAGCTCCTCCGGCAACAATTGTGATTTGAATGGGCATAATAAACACACTGTTCCAATCCCAGTTCTCTTCTTGCCCTAATGGTAAATCAAAGCATGGCCGTCAGTCACACCAGACATGCCTCTGGTTTCCTTTTTGTAAAGTGGTAATACTGTAGCTCTTCTACCTTCCTCAGAGAAATACTGTGGGAACAGAAATTGGAATTTTTTTGATGCATAAAACTAATACATGTATATGGGACTTTAAAAAAAACTGGAGGAGCCATGAAAATTATGTTAGAGAATTTGCATCGTTAATAACAAAATAGATAGTAAGTCAGCTTGAAATACATATATACTAAAATTAGATCTGTTTAACGTTGCATATTAATTTCTGAGGTAAGATATTGGTGAGTATCATTGACATTTGTCAAGGACAGGGAGGTTTTTTGGGGGGGGAGGGGAGCTGAAACAACCTAATTAAAATATTTGTAACATCCATTTCATTTTTCAACATAACTTTTACCTATCTTTTTTACTTGAAGACATTTTACTGAATTATGTTTTGAAATCTCAGATAATCATGAGGATTTTAAGATTATGAAATGCAGCTCTGAAACGAATGGGGTCCTGTGCTTCTAGACCTGACCCTTTTAATAAGGGAGAGGCAGGTCTGTTTCAGTTATGGGGAGTTACAGGATAGTACAATGAGGTTTATTTTTACAGGTAAGGAAATCGAAGCTTGGAGAGGTTAAGTGACTTTTCCAAGTTCACACAGTAATTCAGAGAAGCAAGCATTCAGGTTTTTGACTCCTGTCCAGTACTTTCTCAAGCACCTCAACATTGTGTAACTTCCCTAAGGCTAGAGAAAGGGCCTTGTGTGGCTCCTACGTGTCATTTGCTCTCTGGCCTCGGTATGGGAGAGGGAATCAGAGGGAAGCTTTCTACTGAGCATTTGTTAATTAGCATTGAACATTTGATATCAAGTTGCTGTTTTGTCAAGTCTTCCGACAAGAAAAGAAATCCTTTTCTTTTCATCTTCTCCTGGGAAACACTGTCCCCTTTCTTGCTCTTTAATGAAACTTGCTTTCAGATGTGTAATTTGATCTGCTCTCTTCTTTAAGGTAAATTTAGTCCCTGGTGAAAGGTGACGGATCATCAGCCACCTGTAAGAGGAACCCTCTATTTCTCAGCACTTTGCACTCACTGCCTATCCTGAAAAGGGGGGCAGGATTCTTAGGCAGACATGAATGAAGTCACAAACACAGGAATCAACTTAGCTGGTAATGGTGTCCCTAGATAGCAGATAAGGTGAGGTAAGCTATCCTGGGTCACATGCAAAGTCTGGGATGGATATAGGTCTAAGACCCGGACGTGCTTGTTTAAGTTTACAAAGAGCTGAAAATGCCAAGGAAAAAGGAAACCAGCTGGCTTCCCCCTTTGAGCCTGATTCCCTATCACACTGCAGCTTTAGGTTTAGGAGAGAATGCTTAGGAAAAACAAAGAGAAAAATAGGTGGGTAGTGTGCAGTGGGGTGGTATGTTTGAACAGTAGTTCTCAAACTGTGGTACACATCAGAATTACCAGGAGAGCTTTAAAAAATCGCAATGTCCAGGCCATACTCCAGACTAATTAATTCACTATCTCTGAGGGTGAGGTCCAAGTATTAGCATGTTTTTAACTCTTTCCACATGATTCCAACGTACAGCCAAGGTTGGTTGAGAACCGCTATAGGAGGATTGTCTTTTCCATCAAAACTTCCACTCTTCTTCTCAAATCTTCCTGGGCTAAACCTGGGCAAAACTCGAACACACAGAAAGTTGCCAAGTGCTAAATCTTCCAGTAGGATCCCTCTCTACTCTGCCCACAGCTACGCTTTAGCTTTCCTCTACCCTTATCTATGAAAAACCTGCCTCTTTGGACTGACTTTATTCCTGACTGTGAATTTAAGTGACTGTATTGCTTTTCTTAGAGTATGTGCATCTTGAGCCATATTCTGTTTGTCAAATGGAAGACTTTGTTCTCAATAGAGTTCTAGCAACAGGCAGCCATTAAGGAAACAGAACACAATGCAAAAGCGCAACAGTTAACATTGCACCTACACTAATTGATAGCTCCCATAATTATGACTTAATTCTGTAGCTGCTGTTATAGACGACTTCTAAAGGAGAATGCCCTATCTTTCTCTTTGTCCCTTTTCTCTCCTAAACACACACACATATTTTGCCACCCACACCTGCCATGCATCTATGGCCTGTGCTGCAGAGTAGACAAAAAGGCACAAGGATTTGTAGACCTGTTGCTAAGTGAGAAAAATATATCTATTTCTAGAACAGGAACGTCTTAGGCCAAACATACAAAAAGGATCTTTTTATGGGCATTTTTCTGGCATTAAAGGACTCAGCACTTAACCTGGAACTAGAACACTTTGGAGATCTCATTGAGCACAGTGGTTGAGAGCCCCAACTCTGAATCAAAGACATCGGAGTTAAAATCCCAGCTCTAGTTGTTCCTAATGTGTGACCTTGAGAAAGTTTTTTAATCTAATACTTGGTTTTCTCTTCTTTAAAATGGGTATAAAAATAGGGGAGTTGGGGGTGGTGTGACAGTGGCTCAGTGGCAGAGTTCTCGCCTGCCATGCCTGAGATCCAGGTTCAATTCCTGGTGCCTGCCCTTGCAAAAAAAAGGGGGTGGGGGGTGGGGAGAGGGGTGGTTTGGGAGGAATAAATGAAAGGAATTGCGTCAAGAGCCTGCATAGTACCTGAGAAATAGTAAATGCTCCATAAATATTAGCTATGAGTATTATGGTTTAAAGGCCAAAAGCTAAAGGCCTAGGAAGAAAAGGGAATCGCCCAAGGTCAAATAACTTCAAGACCCGAGCTGGATGGAAAACCAGCTTTTCTGCTTCCTTACCCAATGTACTATTGTACCATTCCTGGATTACTTTCTATCTACTCTGAAATGTGTTTTTCTGACTCAGGTGTGCCAGGGCTGAGCAGCCCAGGGTTCAATAGCCCAAGAGATGAGGCTTTCTGCTTCTAGATGTGAAGAAAACAGAACCCTCAAAACTCTATTTTTTTCTTCTCTCCTCTTTGGCTGCTCTTGTTGCCTCCCAGCTACCATCTAAAACAGTCCCCTCTTTCCCTCTAGACCTGTCTGGCTGTTGTCCTGGTTTCTCCTTCTCACTAAATATCTGGGTTTCTGATGGTTTCCTTTATTTCCCAGATGTACTAGTTAGCATTTTCCCAGTTACATCCCTTATGTTCTCTAATTCAGATTTCTATACTCTGAAGGGGAGAGGGAGAGTTTTTTTCTCTCCAGAGTAAATAGACTATTTCCTGCTTATTGCTTATGTGTAATAACTATTCAGTTAGGTTTTAGCATTCTGGACAGGGAATCTGAGCAAAAACAGGGCTTTTAAACAGGTTCTTCAGATTGTCTCTTGGTGATGTCCTAGATTGCCGCAGAAATGAGGCTTTAAAAATGTCAAACATTTTTAAACAAAGGCTCAGCATTTGCTTGTCCGCGTGTGGTAAACATTGTTTAAAATAAGGCAAAAGACTCCTGGAAACATTAGTGGCACGCTAGACTACTAAATAAATGTTTGCTGATGATCATGATGATGCTTATAATTTCACTGATACACCAAAGGACACAGTGTTCCCCAAATAAGAGTCTTTCCTAATTTTGAGGCATGTAGAAAATGTCTCTGGGGCAGAAGGGTAAGGCAGGAGTCTGAAGATGGCATAAGTGAATAGAAACCCTGTTTATGCATAGACAGGGAAAGAGAGATTTATATATCTTAAGTTTATAAGAACAGGGAGGAATTTTGATTATGATCAAATACAGGTCATGTTAGTAGCCCAAGATCTTTTACTCTCAAGGAAATGTTGATGAGAAAACCCTTTGAATTTCTTAAGGTATATCTTAAGAGATGGGCTTTCTTTTAAACTTTTTTTATTAATTAAAAAAAATTAACAAACAAAACATTTAGATATCATTCCATTCTACATATACAATCAGTAATTCTTAATAAAGAGATGGGCTTTCTTGCTCCTCACATTTATGGTTCTGATTTTCCTGACTCAAAGGCTAAATTTCAACTGAAATTTGTTGCTGCCTTTGGTTCAAGCCTACACTGGGGGTGGCTATCCTGCCCCGAAGTGTTCACCGCCCCAAGATCTTGAGAGATATAACTCAAAGGGTTTGAGAATCCATTCAAGGCAGTGGTTAAAGATTCCTGTTGACACTCTCACAGAAAGATTTTTTTCCTCAGCTGTGGTATAAAGAGTGGATGAGCAGGCAAGGGAGAAGTGGGAAGGAGAGGGGAGGATGCCTACTGGGGTTCAGAATTGTTCCACAATTGAACCAGCAGGGGATAAGGATTGTGAGGCAACTCTGAGGCTCTAGGGGAAGTTTCCTATAAGGGCACTAGGAGGAAGCATCCGGTCTGTAGCAGCATTAAGGAGGGATAATGTGTCCCCCGAGGGGAGGATGCTACCACCACCTCTAAATATGGGCACAGTGGGATCCCAGCAAAGCAGTGACTTGGGGAGGATGTGTTCTACCCAAAACACAATCTGCCTAAGGTTGTTCCATCATCCATGCAGCCCTGATTTGACTTTCAAGTCTTTTTATAAAAACAGGTGGAAAAGGCAAGTTTAATCCATGAAAGAGTGTCCATCACTACAAATGACTGACTGTATCCTAGAGTTTTTTCATAGCACACATCTCATAAAGAAATGCTGAAGTTCACCTAGCACTTCTTGAGCTTTCATCAAATTTCAGCATTTGCAGAAAGTGCCACTGTACTAACGTAATAATAATACCCACATATGCTAAGTACTTATTTATGCTAGGTATTTTTCTGAGTACTTTACATGTGTTAACTTGTTACATTTCTCACAACAAACTAATGAGGTAGCTAGTATACTCATCCCTATTTTTTAGGTGAGGAAACTGAGGCAAGCAGTGAAGCCGGAATTTAAACCATGGCAGTTTGGCTTCAGAACTTCGGCTCTTAACCTTACACTAGATTGTTGGGTGCGCAACTGCTTGCTAAATACATAGTTGATCCCTGGGCCAGGTCTTCCAGACTATCATGGATGTGCACATATGTACCCACACTTCTAACCAGAGAGTCCAAAACTTGCTTGACCCTAAAATTACCTGCATCCTTGCAAAAGATACAGATTCCTAGACCTATCCCAGATCTACTTACCATCAAGTGAGTTTAAGAAACCCTGATTTAGTGGAGTAAGCACCACTGACACAGATCTTCAGGAAACCTAAGTTTTTGTCCTGACTGCTGCTGTCTCTGAGTTGATAGACAACGTCCCTTTTGAATATCTCAGTTGCTCTGTTGTCTGCCCAGCTTTCATTTGCATGTTATAAGAATATGTGAAAAAAAAAATTCCTCATAAAGAAAGTCCGTTGCTTAAACAACAAATGATAATATCCTCAAAAAAAATGATACACCTGGCTTCATGGGTCTGTTAACCCACACATTGCTTTTAGTTTGGCTTCCCTTGGAGCACACAACTAAGCCCCTCATCCAGAGCCTGACAAGCTCTTCCAGTATCTACCCCAGGTGACACAGATATACACACCCCAAACCAGGTTGCATTCTGACCGACATTAGCTCTCCCCTCTGGGAGCTCTGATCTGCTCTCAACTCAGCCCAACAATGAGAAACTTTTTTTCTTTTCTCCCTCAAGGGAACCTTCACGTTTCTCCAATTCATTCTCTTGCAACCCAACTCTCCAAAAAGAAAAGGGGGGAAAATCCCACTCCTAAGAGCCAGTCTTCAGGTCTGAGGACGTTACTTAGCAACGGCACAAAGACCAGTGAGCAAAGGGGGACCTGGGGAGAAAACTCTTGAGCAGGGAGACAGAGCCAGTTTGAAAACTCCATTTCATCCAGTGAAAAACAACAAGGAAAACACAAACATAATCAATCCTGAGAAAAGCCAAGCAGTGCTTCTCCCCAGGCCAGGTCCTCTCCTTACTCCCTGCATCTCAACTCTTTCAAAGGCCCAATGACCAAGACCTCCCCATACTGCTTTCACCCATGGCCTGGGCGCCCTCCCCTTGCCCTGCTCTGACCCACACAGGCTTGGGCTCAGCTCTCCTCCCCCCCCCTTTTATACCCACCCCCCGTCCCTTCCCCTCCCTGCTCCCCCCCTGCCCCAGGCACCCACCGTTCTCAGAGGCGCTGGGACCTTCACAGTCCGAGATTAACTGTTGGGGTTTCCTTTGCTTTCGCCGAGACATTCCCGGGCTGAGAGATGGGAAAGGGAGGGGCAGTGCTCACTTAGTCTTAACTGGGGTGACCTGGTCCAGTCTCCCCCTTAGGTCTAAAGCCAATTGATGCCTCTTCCCCAGTGCAAATCACTGTGAAGAGATATTCTCCCTTCTCAGAGACAGACTCTCTGACTCTGTCCCTGACTCTCTCTCTCTCTCTCTTTCTCTCTCAATCTCTGCAAGTCTTTAAAGGGGAGACGCCCCCTTTTTTTTCTTCAGCTTCTTCCCTACGCTTCTGCAGCTCCCATTGTAAAAGCAAAAATCCTAATCTTTCCGCACACTCTTTTCTTTTGTACTGCAGAGGAAAGGATTTAACCCTCTCCTCTCTGTGAGGGCTCAGGGTTTCTCCCTGTGCTGTCTGCTCAGAGACCTTCGCCTAGCCTGATTTTTGAACTCTTCTTCCAAGATCTTCGCAGTGCTTTTTAGTTCTTTTGTGATTCTGTGCTCTTCTATTTTGATAATGTGACTGCTTCTGGGGTACAAACTGAAATATGAACTTTCTAGTATATCCTTCTTATGAGGCCAAGAAGTCATTCCCTCCAGTTGAAAATGGGAATATGAAAGCTTGGCAAAAAGACTGAGTAAAGGCGGACAGTAATTATAATAATAACTTAATTTGGGTATAACTCTTTGCGATTTATAGATATTTTCACGTATATGACATATTTTGAGTATTGTACCCCTGAGATGAGCATGGCAGGTTTTGCTATTCCCATTTATAGATGAGCCAAAAGCCTCAGTGAGGTTAAGTAACCTATCCAAGATTGCACAGCTGGGAGACACCTGGGCCCCAGGTGTGTCTGAGAATAGTCTAGCATTCTTTTCTCTATATTGCTCGAGGCACAATGTGCGACTGGGTTACTAGAATGATGTTAAGGAATCTCATTTAAAGTAGGGTCAGTGGATTTCATGTCTCTTTCACTCCTGTTCAGCTCTCAAGGTTGGAGAAATGCCTCTAAAAAGATGAAATAGATGAGTTCTGTGGCACTCCAAGGTGGAAGCTACGAAAAGACATTTTCAGCTCAATATAAAAGAACTTTCTAATACTATGTTTCTAGTGATTTTGTGAGTTCTCTGTAATATGTTCACACTGAGGTTGAGAACCATTGTCAAGGATTCTATGTAAAGGATTTCCCTGTGGATAAGAAATTGGGCCTTTGATAATTTTTCTATCTCTAAAATAAATCATCTGACAATTAACCAGGTCTCTACTGCTCAGCTTGCACTCTTGAGGGTGATTCGCTTATCATTCTTTAACTTCTGACTATGCTGTTCCTATCTAAATTTGAGTAATACTGTGATACTGGGCATAGAATATTCTAGATATATCCTATCTTCTAGCTATAGTGCCTGGGTCCCTTCTTTCAACCCTATTTACTTTTTAATCTTCAGGCTGAGATGAAAGAGCATTTGAAACACCCTCAGTTGGGAAAGTGGAAATTATTTTTTCTCACCTTTGGAGTTCGGGCATGTAAATCTTTTAGATGACTGTGTCTTCAGAGAAAGGCAAAAGAAACTCTATTCACCGGACTGGGTAGAATGGCAAGATTCCCTCCATTTCTTCCCTTACTAAGCCCAGACTAGTTTGGCAATACGAAGAAAGGGAGAGGGAGACAACAGATGGTAGGGGGGTTACTGGTGATAAATGAGGCAGGTACACACATTTGAAGAGTTTTGAGAAGTGCTCTGATCTCTGCTTTGGAGTTCACTGAATCTCCATTCCTAATCCTTTGGGGTCAAGACCCTTGGTGACTCCCTTCCATTCCTTCCTTGGAACTCTTGTTGCTGACATTATTTCATCCATCCTAGTAACTTCCCTATGGCAAACAGGTGCAGTTATTACTAGGTGATTGTAGGAGAAATGAGAACTTTGAGGCCAGGAAAGCTTATAAATCTCAGTGGAATAGACTGGGTACTGTCACTGTCCCATTACACCGTTTACATCATTTCCTTGCCTTTGTGAGGAAAAGAAAGGAGAGAAGGAACATTGCTTTCTTCTTTTTTCTGGAGTCTATGAAATCTAAGGGCAGATTTGAAGGTCCACATTTGTTTCTTCCCTGGGTCTTGGCTGTCTTCATCCTTTCTTATTTTTTTTCCTCCATCCTTACTGCCCTTATTGTGAAAGGAAAGGCTTTCCCCTCCTCTCCTTTTTTCTGCCCTCTCTGGTTTACCATTTTTTTTTCCTTTTACCTCTCCTCTGTGGCCTCTTGACCTCCCCACAGAGTTACAAAAGTAAAATCCTTGAAGAGATGCTGCTGTGGGAATGTTAATGAGCCTTCCTCACAAAGGGGCAAAGACTTTACTTCACTGAGTTGGAAAAAAGCCCCTTTGAAAAGGGGTTTCTGTGTGTGGTGAAGTAGAGAGGGGAGGGGAAAGAGAGAGGGAGGGAGAGGGGGAAAAGAAGGGAGGGAGAGAGGGAAAAAGAATGGAAGGGGGGGGCGGAGAGAGAGAGATTCTCGTAGACTTAATACCAGAAAAGAATATTAAAACAACACTTTTCTTCCTTAGATTGATGATTTAATTTTTTGGAAAATGTTCCATGGTCTTTTGACCTTGACTAAGCGCTTACATTTCCAAGAAGCTGAAGAGGCACTCAAGGGCATTGGAGATAATAAAGGAATAGGAAAAAGGGACTTATCCTGACACTGCACCCCCAGTTCTTTCCCATGTGTGGGAGTCTGAGTGGCTCCAGAGAGAGAATATTCTGGATGGGGGGAGCTGCTGGTGAAGATAGGTTTTTTCTTCTGGCTTTGTGTTGAAGATTGGCTCTTTCTTCTGACTTTGTGTTTTCATCTTATACATTTTCTAATTTTATGAATGTGTTCTATTTTAACTTCCCTTTTGGATATTGGCCTATTAATTTACTTCTCTTCAGGGATAGCTTAAAATACAGTTGAAGCATTACATCACAGGGACAATTTTCAAGCCAGACCACTTGAGCATTATCTCTGTATTCTTCATTTGTGTGCATGGATTTCTTCTGGATGAACTAAAACGGATGGTAAGGTACTTTGGTGTCAAAATTAAGTCCTTAAAAAGCAAAGATATGGTGTTGCTTTTTAAAGAAAGCCAGTCATTATATTTGAATCTTAGAGAGTTTCCCACACATTGTTTTGTGATATTAGTATAAAATTTCTGTTAAAGAAGCTCTGAAGTGTGAAGAACAAAGATATGGTGATTGGAATGAGATTCCCTAGAAGAGAGTGGGTAAGGAGACAGTCTGGAATGCTAATTCCCAGAGCCCTGCACTCTCTTCCGGGCTGGGGCTTCTCAAACCTCCCCAGTTCACAGTAATCACATGGGGAGATTTATTGAGAATTTGCATTCCTGAGCTTCCCCTCAGATCTACTTAATCACAATTTCTGGAGCTGGGACCTAACTTTTTTGGGGGGGGTGGGGGAGGTGCATGGTCCAGGAATCGAACTCCATGGCGGGCAGGAATTCTACCACTGAACTACCCTTGCACTACCTGGAACCTAAGATTTTTAAATAACTCTTCTGCAGAGTCAAATTTGAGACAATTATGCTTGACCAGTGTTTTCTAAACCACAGGCTCTAGATTCCTAGGGGACTGCAGTGTCATAGCAAGGGAATCTGTACACAGGCACCAAGCCTTGTCTGTTGAGTGAATAAATAGCACATTTCTCAAATATACAAACAGGTGATTTGTTCATGTTGTCATACACTTTTAAGTCATTTAAAGATGTTTCTGAATTTATGGTGACCTTTGCCACTAAAAATACAGCTGTAGTTATGTGGGGGGTGGGGGTGGGGTGTCCAGGGAAACTTTTGACATTGCATTCAGCGCCTCTTCTCTCAGGATAAGAATCTGCTCTTAGCATCCCTCCTTTCCTAGTTTGTTTGTAGAAGAGCAGGCCTTGTGGAGGCATTTCCTCTACCCTCCAAAGAGTTAGAACCCTCTGAGGATTGAGTTTAATGACAAGAGAACTGAACTAGGACTTTAGAAGCATGTGTAATGTTCCTATTGGTAACAATGATTACAGCCATGTTGCAATCTGTGCACCAGGCCCTTTGAATACATGATCTCATTTAATCCTTAAAATAACTTTGAAAAGGAAGCATTGTATCTTGCCCACCTTATACAAGTAGACGACCCCAATTTACAAATGAGGAAACTGGTGCTCAGAGAGGCAAAGTAATACTCTTGTTCAAGGTCTCAGATTTGATAAATGGTAGGGTTGAAAGTTTCCCCAGCAATGATTGGATAACTTGTACTTTCTCACCACAATGTGATGCTTTATTGCCATCCAGCTGATATCTGCCTGTTTTGGGCCTCACTTTCTGGCTGAAGACCTGCAGGTTGACTTAAACTTTCAACTTCCAAAGAAGTTTTGAAGAACTACAAGAAAATATCAACAAAAAGTTGTGGTTGTTATAATTATGTATAGTGTCACATGTTCTTTGTCTCACTAGCATTAAAGGAATAAGGCAGTAAAGAGCAAGGGAAAATTACCCTTTGCAAAATTTTGTTAACTAAGAAAGCATTGGCAAACAATCCCTGGTCTTATTAGATGATTTCCACCTCGCCTCATTCAGGTGGCAGTTGCCATGGAGCTTTAGGGGAAAAGGGAGGGAGTGAAGATCAAGGAGGGCCATTCAGACTGAATCTTGTCGGGTATTTCTTTTCAGAGTTCCTTCTGCAAAGGATGGCAGGAATTTAAACATTTATGCAAAGAAAGAGAGGACTTATCCTGTTGTCTTCCTTCATTTTTTCCATGTTGCTCATATTAAATACAAGGAAAACAGGATTTTTTAAGAGAACAAGGCAGTGGAAAAGGAAAAGGAGGTCGTGGGGGAAGGGCCATGAGCCTAGCAAGGCTAGATTGGGGGCAGGAAGGAGGATGTGTGTGTGTGTGTGTGTGTGTGTGTGTGTGTGTGTGTGTGTTCTGGGAGAAATTACAGGAACAATTTGTTAAAGTTCTGAAGATCCTGAGGTTGGTCATTTCAAAGAAAATCATCAGGGAATGAGGATCAGGTATAAACAGTAGGGTGGCAATGCAAAAACACAGACAAATGGGTAGACAGACAAGAAGAAAGAAAAAAAGAGGAGAGAGAGAGAGAGAGAGATAGAGAGAGTGGCAGGCAGGAAGGAAAGAAGAAGGAAGGAAGCAAAATAGCAGTGAAAAAGGAAAACAAATCAGAGAATAAGAAAAAAAGCAGAGTGATGAGAAAGAAAGTTAAGTTGCAAAGGTAAGTCTTTGAAAGAATAGGAACATACTTATTGAAGTACGTCAGAAAATATGAATCATTGATAATCTATAATAGAAAAGTAGTCAGAGTCTTAATGAGGTAACTTTAAGAAGAGGAACAAGTGAACTCTCAGGGTTTTGGAGCTGGAAGGGACCTTGGGGACCATCTCCAAATCTTTCACTTTTCAGATAAGGGAACTTAGGATGCAGAGAAGTTAAGTGACTTTTTACACATTCTCCAGAACTAGATTTTATTCCAGGGAATTGCCCTTCCACTGCACCATGGAATTGGAGAAGAAATAGTGCAAATACGAGTTGGAACCCAAACATAAGTAAAATTTTCAAAGATAGATCTGAATTTCTCCACCTTCTCTAGAATTTATAACCTTTTTTTTTCTTCTGGGGACCATTGGCAGTCTAGGAACTAATTCCATTCTTATAACTTCATACTTTAAACTATTTCAATCCAACAATTAATTCTCCATTTTCGAGACTATCCCTTTCCTGAAATTTTCCTGAGAAAATTCTTGATACTGTCTAATTGAATCCTAAGTATATTTTAAGTGCATATCCTTTTAATCTTCCCAGATAGAATTTATTTATTCAGTAAGCATTTTGAGCACTTAGGTATGTGCTATGCACCTAGTACATAACAGGCAATAAGACAGATACTGTCCAGTTGGTTCTTGTGCAGCTGATTTGTAATTGTTTGGACTTTAACCATGTGGTGATATCCCTTTGTTATTTTTGCATTCTCTCTATTTCCAAATTATACCACTGCTTTATTCCTCCCTCTTAACTGGGATAATTAAGGACGCTTACATATTTCTTCTTGAGATGGTTGCTTATCTATCTGGACTCATTCTTCTAGCCTCAAAGTGGGCTAGGACACATGGTTCCCATGTTGTTGATCAGAGCAAGTTAGGTACAGAAGGTAATAAAGTAAGGACAGCTGATGGGACAAATCAAAACCAGAATCTTTAAGGGGAACTAGAATCTGAAGGTCACATAGGCATCTGGCAAGTCCAAAGGGTCTGGAAGATGATAGTAAATGAATTAATAGAAGATTTAGAAGCTGGAAAGACTGCTATGAATATTGATGTTATTGGACAGGTAGATTTGAGGTGAATGGCAGCTCCCTTAAATATGAAAGTTCAAGATTCATGTTGTTTGGGAATGGCCATTGTATGTATTTTGAGAAATCCTGTGCCTCCTTGCATTTGAGTATTTCTGTGAGAATGTATAACAACATAGTACTTATGTTATTTGATATAGTACACTGTTTTAGTTATTATTCTTTGTCCATACTAAATTGCTTTCTCCAATTTTTTATGCCATCATCCACTTCCACCCATGAAAGGGTTTAGTCAATTAGTATATGTTATAGATGCTATTTTTCCTCTCCCTTTTTATGTGTGTATACACATATACCTGTGCACAATAGTTTTAAGATTTTGATAATGAAGATGAAATATGGTCCTTGTAGATTCCTACGAAGTTGCTCTTCATGCTAGAAACCTCAGTTACTTTTATCTTAATAAGTGTAATATGGATACAGTCCTTTAGGAACAGTCCAAAAACAGTGCTGAAAACACTGGGAAGGTGTTCTAGTTTGCTAACTGCTGGAATGCAATATTCCAGAAACAGAAGGGCTTTTAAAAAGGGGAATTTAATATGTTACTAGTTTACAGTTCTAAGGCCGAGAAAATGTCCCAATTAAAACAAATCTATAGAAATGTCCAATCTAAGGCATCCAGGAAACAGTACCTTGATTCAAGAAAGCCAATGAAGTTCAGGGTTTCTCTAGTGGAAGGGCACATAGCGAACACAGTCAGAATTTCTCTCTTATATGGAAAGCACGTGGTGAACACGGTCAGGGTTCCTCTCTCATCTGGTTCTAGTTTCATCTGCTAGCTTCTTCTCCTGGCTTCCTGTTTCATGAAGCTCCCTGGGAGGCATTTTCCTTCTTCATCTCCAAAGCGTTGGCTGATGGACTCTCTGTTTCCTGGTCCTGCAGCATTCTCTGCTCTCTCTGAATCGCCTTCATTCTCCAAAATGTTTCCTCTAGTATAGGACTCCAGAAACTTATCAAGATCCACCCAAATGGATGGAGACATGTCGTCTAATCCAGTTTAACAACCACTCTTGATTAAATCACATCATCCAGGGAGATGATCTGATTACAGTTTCAAACATACAGTATTGAATAGGGATTATTCTACATTTATGAAATGGGATTTTGATTAAAACATGGCTTTTCTAGGGGGCATACATCCTTTCAAACCAGCACAGAAGGTGCTCTCATTAATCCCAGAGAGAACATGACATGGATGTTCTCCATTTCTGGCCCCTCAGTACATTCCTGTTGCATTCATGGTTGTTGCCACCAAAGGGTGTACTCCCCTGATTGTCTCTACTTCCACCAGTGGTGATTTATCTCCCTGGCAAGATTGGAGCAGATAATATACTTTGTCTTTCTTTTTATTCCTCAAGTTTCTAGTACTGTGGAGCCGCACATATGTGTGATCTCCCCAGGTACATTACTTTAGGGGCCCAGCCTGAGAAAACTGTGTGGTTACTCAAGGAGTGAGATCATGGGCATGAAAAGAATTGCTCTGCCAACCAGTGCCATGAAAGACCCTGCATCCATATAACCATCCATCCCTCCCTTCCCTCTTCAGGTCCAAATCCTGACCCACATCCGAGGCCCAGGTTCAACACGATATAACCAATTAGGATTTGACTTACATTTAGTTTTATGTTGGGCAATAGGACCTGTAATTTTTATGTCTTCTTTGTTTTCTAAAAAATAGTATCAGCTTTCCAGTATATTAGTTGCTACAGAAGTTCAGTGAATACACTAGAGTCAAACAGACATTGGTTCAAATCCTAATTCTCCTATTTACTAGTTTTTTATCTTAGGCAACTTAACTAAGTTCACTAAACCTCAATTTCCTTATCTGGGAACAACAGTAATAATATTTATAGAGTATCAGTTATATCCCAGGTATTTTTCTAAGTCATTTACATGTGTCGTATCACTTACTGGCACAATTTCGTAAGGTAAGTGTTCTAGTCTGCCAAAGCTGCCAGAATGCAACACATCAGAGATGCATTGGCTTTTAATAAAAGGGAATTTATTTAGTTAAAGATGTATAGTTCTTCAGAGGAAAGACAGCTAACTTTCATCTGAGGTTCTCTCTTACATGGGAATGCACAGGGAGATCTCTGCAGGCTTACTCTCCAGGCTTCTGAGGGTTCCAACAGCTTTTCCTGGGGTGATTCCTTTCTGCATCTCCAAAGGTCTGGGCTGAGCTGTGAGTGCTGAGATGAGATATGCTGAGCTGCTTGGGCTGTGCTGCATTGAGTGCTTCCTCTTTTAAGCTTCTCATGAATTAAATTAAACCTCACTCATTGAGGAAGGCACTCCCCTTAGAGACTGAAAATGTAATCAGCCATAGATGAATTTCACAAGCTAATGATTCAAATCCACAGCTATAGAACTAGGCACCATCACTTGGCCAGGTTGACACCTGAACCTAACTACCACAGTAAGCATTATATTAATACTCATTTTATAGGAAATGGAGACACCTAGGCTTGATTTAAGAATTAAATTAGATAGTTAACACAAATGCTGGATATAGGGCGTATAATAAACACTCAATAAACATCAGCATTGTTTACTCAGTCTGGCTTGCCATCATCACTCACTCTTTCTCATCGTTATGCATAACCATCCATGGCCGTTTGTTATTTCTTTATATGCTCATGTAAGAAACCAAGTATGCTTTCCTGGAAAGCAGGAATATGAAACTTTTTAGGAGATCCCACCAGGCAAGCTGAGAAGGCAGACTGTAACACTGCAGCAATTGTTGTAGGCAGTGAAACTGGTGGCAGAGGTTCTTTTGGAATAAGATGGGAAGAAGTACCTGGTAGTAATTATGGACAGAGTGGGTGGGACATGGGGAGGATAGACTCAAAGACGAGAAGGAGTTATCAGTGGACTCAGGAGCCGAAATTGACCAGGAATGATGGAGGAATTTAATGGCCAATTGTACAGCTATGAGGATTAAGTTTTTCTTTGCACCATCTAGTTCAACTACCTTTGTCTGTTCCCATCTATTGGTCGGGAAATAAATGTTAACAGGGGTTGTATGTTTTGTGTAAAATGAGTGGAGGCCTGAAAGGAAAAGAGGCTAAAGGGGGAGACTTGGGAGAAGAAACAAGTCTGTCACTTAAGGGGAGTTATTCTTTCTGTCACGTACTTCTATCCCTACCCTTTATACATCCACCACCCTTCTATCCACACCATTTTTAAGCTGCCTATTTTTATATGATCCATCTGAAATCTCTGTTATCTTTGTATGTCGGTTTGAATCTGTTGTGAACCCCAGAAAAGCGAAGTTCTTTAATCCTCATTCACTATTGCTGGGTGGGAGCTTTTTGATTATTTCCATGGAGATGTGACCCACCCAGTTGTGGGTGGTAACTTTTGATTAGACAGTTTCCATGGAGATGTGTCTCCACCCATTCAAGGTGAGGTTGTTTTTTTTTTTTTTATTACATGGGCAGGCACCAGGAATCAAACCTGGGTCCTCTGGCATGGCAGGCAAGCATTCTTGCCTGCTGAGCCACCATGGCCCGCCCGAGGTTGTTTATTGGAGCCCTTTAAGGGGGAACCATTTTGAAAAAAGCTTGCGAGCCACCAGAGCCCACAAAGCCAGACACCTTTGGAGATGAAGAAGACAAACGCCCCCAGGGGAGCTTCATGAAACAAGAAGCTGGGACAGAAAGCTAGCAGACTTCCCCATGTGCCCTTCCAGCTGAGAGAGAAACCCTGAACTTCATCGGCCTTTCTTGAGTGAAGGTAACTGCTTGTTGGTGCCTTAATTTGGACATTTTCATGGCCTTAGAACTGTAAACTTGCAACTTAATAATTTCCCTTTATAAAAGCCGTTCTGTTTCTGGTATATTGCATTCCAGCAGCTTGCAAACTAGAACATTTTGTTTACTAGAAATAGGAGGAACAGCCCACTGCCCCACCAAGGTACCTGAAAAATAACCTTAGAAAATAAACTCAATAAAATCACATTAAATAATAGAAAATATTAGAACAAATAAAAAAGTGTCACACCCATTAGAGTACTATGAAATCCCCTGTAAATTTAAGATCTGCCTAAAAAGAAAGCATTTTTTAAATATATACTTTTCAAAATAAAAAGCACATGTATATAAAGTCATAGGTTGGCCGTTCTTTAATGTCCACTGAGTGTCCATGGTTTGCCAGCAGGTATGATGTATGTGAACATACCTCATGTCCTTTCTACCCTCTAGGAGTTTATATTGAAACTGCGCTTGACAAATACCATTCATATGACACACATTTCCATTGGTAGGGGAAAAATCATTGAACTTGGGCTCTAGTCAGACTCTTCCATTCTGAGTTAAGCCACATCTTTACCTCTCCAGATACCAGTTTTCTCCTGGGCAGTGATGTGGTCAGGCCAGATAATCACCTCACCCAGCTTTAATATTCTGTGCTTTTATATAGGAACATCTATATTGATCAACAAAATGTGTCTATTGCAACAATTTCTACAATAATAAATCTGCAGGAGTTTGTTTCGAAGGGCAGCATTTAGGATGAAAGTAACATAGATTTAAAGTTGAAAATCCTGAGGAAGTAAGGCATCACTGATTCCAGAAGATATCAGGTTTTCTCAGGTATTAGAACAGATTATCATCTTTTTGGCTAAGCATAGATGACTTTTAGGTGGCCTGCATTGAGGAGACAGGTAGAATAAAAAAATAGGCACTTAACATAGAACCATATTCATACTTCCCTTAGGAATAAGAGAATCAAAGGGACTCACTCTGAGCTTGTTGAATGGACCACTAACTAGAATTATCTGCATTCTTTACATTGTTGTTTCTAGTTGAATTTGCATATTAAAATTTAATTCAAACAATTTGTATTAAAGTAAATTAAAATATTAAAGTCAAACAACAGCCCTCAGGCCTGTTCATCTCTGTGACCTCCAAAGCAAATCCAGTCAAAAACCAAAGCAGCTTAAATGTTTGTGATTCTCATCTCCAGATGGCAGAATCACCTCAGGATTTAACTTCAAATCCAGGCCAGAGAAGTCCCCTCCTTCTTTTGGGACATAGGCACCAAGTTAGACCTTCCAATTGGTTGTCCGTTCAACAAATATTTATTACGTGCATTCCATATTTCATTCATTGGGCCTGCAATTAGGGGGCAAGTAGAATTAAAAAAAAAATACACGTCTCAACATATAATCACACTGGTGCTCCTTATAAGAGAGAAAAGAAAGCAAAAGATGCTGGGTAAATGATATGTAGACACTGCCTCTCCTTGAGAAGAGGAGCAATCTTAAATGAATAATTACTATGTGAGAAAATCCCTAGAGATATATCTCAGGTTCCATGGGAGAAAGAGGAGAGATTTGACTGACACTGCCTGTGTGCACAGACAAAAACGTTTCAGAAGGGAGGGCACAAGTAAGATAGGTGTTATGGATGATACGGCTCAGCAGAGTAGAGAAATGGAGGAAAAGCCAAAGTCACTGTGTATATGAAAGTAGAGAAGTGTAAAAGAAGATGGGCTACCATGGTGCCAGCGAGGATTTTTGTTTTCCAACCACATAAAATATTTTTGTAAGTTTTATTTTACATAAATGAAATAATACAACATGAACTTTTCTATTTTGCTTCTTCTTTGCATTCCACCTATTCTGTGTGTGGGGGGGGTGTGCTCTTTTTTTTTAATTGTGAAAAATAACATATACGAGAAAGCAATAAATTTCAAAGCATACCGCAACAATTAGTTAGATAACAGATTTCAGAGTTTGGTGTGGGTTACAGTTTCACGATTTTAGGTTTCTCCTTCTGGCTGCTCCAAGACACCAGAGACTAAAAGAAATATCAATATAATGATTCAGCAGCCATACACGTCTGTTAAATCTTATCGTCTCTGTTATAACTCCACCTTCTCCTTTGATTTTTCTCCCACTCTTTAGGGGTATTTGTGCTATGCGCATTCTAACTTTTTTATGTGTGAGGGGCTATTGAAAATATGAGTTAGGGGGATGGAACTAGCTGATGTTCTGGAGAAGCTGGTCCCTCTGGGTTTCAGGAGTTATCTGGCCCAGGAACCCTCTGGAGGTTTTGGATGTCTGGAAAGTAATCATAGTGCGTGGAATCCTTGTACAACCTCAGATAAATCCAGGGCTGGCAGGAATGGTTTTGGTTGGGGTTTGGCAAGCCATTGTAAATAGCAATATCTAACTGAAACTGTGTAAGAGTGCCTCCAGAGTAGCCTCTCGACGCTATTTTAATTCTCTCAGCCACTGATATACCTTATTTTGTTTCAATTCTTTCCCCCCTTTTGGTCAGGATGGCATGGTTGATCCCTCAGTGCCAGAGCCAGGCTCATCCCTGGAAGTCATATTCCATGTTGCCAGGGAGACTTTTACCCCTGGATGTCACAGCAAGGATTTTTGTATGGCTAAAGAGTAGGAGAAAAGGATGGGGCAAGAAAATGTGAAAAGAAGATTGGGGTGAAAGATAATACATGTTATATTAAGAAACTTGAACTTGATAAGGAGCCACTGGAAGTCTTTAAACAGGAGCTGTATTTGATGTTAACTGTTGAAAGTCTGAAAGGTGGATTACAATTGGGTAGAGACTGAATGGAGAGAAATGATACATAAACCAGGCAAGGTTTGATGTGGGCCTGACCTAAGAGGAAATGAATTGAAAGGAACTTATGCCTGAGATTCTCTGGATGAGGTGGAGTTGGGGTTGGAATACTCATATCCACTCACTATAAAGTTATCCATCCATCCATCCATCCATCCATCCATCCATCCATCCATCCATCCATCCATCCTTTTCTCCATTAAACAAATGTCTGACATGGTGTTATTACATATAATGCATTGTGCTAGATGGTATATAAAAGTGAACAGACAATAGGGGGTGCAAGGGTAGTTCAGTGGTATGATTCCCACCTGCCATGCTGGAGACCTAAGTTTGATTCCTGGTCCATGCACTTCCCCAAAAAACAAATAAAAACAAACAAAAAAAACTAAACAAACAAAAATTCAACAAATGGTGCTAAAATAACGGGATACTTACATGGAAAAATAATGAAAGGTGACCCCACCAAACAGCATACCAAAAAAAAAAGTGAACAGAGAATAAAAGCAGACCCTTCTTGAAGGAGTATTAACTGGTTTAGGAGATAAAACAGCTAATAACACTGTATATGGGCATTTCTTTGTGACAAGCCCACTGTAAGGTTCATGATTTACAGTCTTTTCTTGTAGTGATCAGTGAGGTAGACATTATTATTCCTATTTTACCAGTGAGGAAACAGGTTAGAGAGGGTAGTAACTTGCTGAAGTTCATACAGCTATGAATTATGGAACTGAAGCTCAAACATGTTTATCTGACAACAGTCTGTGCTCTAAAGATAATGTGGATTCCTGGGTGTGATTTTCTGGGTTCAGATTTCTTCTACCACTTATCAACTGCATGATCTTGGGGATTTTATGAACTTTACTGAGCCTAAGTTTCTTCGTATGCAAAATGAGGATAATAGTAGCATTTATTTCATAGATTGTGGTGGAGATTCATCAAAACTCAGTTAAAGCATTTGGTCCACTGCCTAGCAAAGTTTTCAAGCTCAATGCATTTGATGACTAATATTAGCTATCTTGTATAGGTAGCAAATGGCAAGTGCTGTCGGAGGTACAGATCAAGAATGTACATGTTCAGAAGAAGAAAAGGTCCCTTTCAATTGGAAGGTGGGTGGTGGGTAGATTAAAGGAGGGTCATGAAGAATTTGCTTAAATTGGGTGGGTTTGGAAAAAAAGAACTGGAACATTTAGACTCTCAATTTTATATTAGAAGTCTCCTTGAGAAAGGCAGAAGGAGTTTGTCACCTGTGAGATGTGACAAGAAAAGAAAATGCAAGCAAATAAATTAGATAATTACAGAGAGTGATAAAACTATGAAGCAAATTAAATAGGGTGAGAAAGTGAGGAGGAAGAGTGGGGTTGGTGGATAAGGAATTGAAAGGGAAGACTGGATTCTCTCTCCCTGTGGAAGGTGTTGATTAATTGTTCTCTGGGAACAGGTGCAAAAATATTGGCCCAAACTAACTGAAATGCAAATACTCTTTGAAACAGGAGCTATTAATAATGCTAGTATGAAAAACATCTAATTTAAGCAGAACAAAAAATCTGAATCTTTGTGAAACATTCACATCATCAGAATTTTGTTGGCAGAAAAGAAAATAATTTGTCAAGAGTTTGTCTTATATCAAGTGAGAGCTAAGTAAGATTAGCCAAGGCCATTCTCTTCTTATTGCTCATTCATTCATTCAACAACTATTTTACCAAGAGGCACTTTGCTGTGCCTGGGGAATACAATGGATGGCCTTTCCTGGGAGTTCTTATCTTTTGCTCCAAAGGGGCTCTTGTAACTAAAAGGAGACATGAGTAGAACTCAGACAGGTTCTGATAGCTTTTGGATGAGTGGTGGGAGAAGGCCTAGTAAAATACAGGGATGAGATGATCCATGCAGAGAGGTAATGAGGACAAAATACTCTTGATTAAAGGTTTTGTAAATGTCCCCAGTTTTATTTGAACCAATCAACATTTTTGCCTTTCCCATTCAGTCATCCACTCCACTGGCCCATCCCATCACACTCCTCCTCCAGTACCTGTCCTCAACCTTCACTACCCACATTTACCAAGTAAATCTCCCTCTTTCAGCCCATTCCAACTCCTGCTGTTCCTTGCAACCTGCCTCTGGGCTCAGCCCCAAGCCTGGCAGGACAGTAAAAGGTTTCAGAGTCGCTGCTCAAACATAGATCCCCATGGAGACCAAAGGACTAAGAAAACAAAAATGGAGGAAGAGGCAGCCTCTGCCTGACTTCTTATGCTCACCCTCCAAATTCTTTTCGCCCTTGCGCACGAAGGCAAGTATATATTTGGATAACTAGTAGAATGAAAAGAACCTGACCCCACACCCTCCAAAAAAAATCTCTCAAGAACCTCTTTTTTTTTTTTTTTTTAAATCATGAATAAGTCAAAGGCAGTGGGACATCTCCACCTCGTGGTAGAAATACCTAATTACCTCCAGGAGGTGAAAGGACTTAATGAGTGCCTACAATGCAGTCTAAGCAGTAAAGATGTAGCATTCAGCAGTCACTCCTAGGAAAACATCTGCCTAGCATTGAGGCATTTAGCATTTGCTTCTTCTCACATATTTTTAAAAAGGATTTAAACATCACCTTTCTGTTGATGAGTATAGTGGGTTGAATAGAGTACCCCCCAAATTCATGTCCATTAGAACCTCAGAATGTGACCTTATTTGGAAATAGGGTGTTTACAGATCACTAAGGCTAGAGATGAGATCATACGAAATTAGGGTATGCCCTAAATGCAGTGACTGATGTCCTTAAAAGAAAAGGAGAGAAAACATGGGGACACAAGGAAGCCCATGAAAGATGGGGCAGAGTTTGGAGTGATGCAGCTACAAGACAAGGAACACCAGGAATTTCTAGGAGCCACCAGAAACTAAGGAGAGGCAAGGAAGTCTTTTCCCCTAGAGACTTTACAAGCAGCATGGCCCTGCTGACACCTTAATTTAGGACTTCTATCCTCCAGCACTGTTGTTTTAACTACTCTGTGGCAATTTTTTTCACAGCAGCTCTAGTTAAAGTACAGAAGACATGGTGGGCTGGGTTCCAGACCACCACAATAAAGTGAATATTGCAATAAAGCAAGCCACATGATTTTTTTTTGTTTCTCAATGCATATAAAAGTTATGTTTACTCTATACTGTAGTCTATTAAGTATGCAGTAGCATTATGTCTAAAGACTCAATGTACATACCTTAATTTAAAGATACTTTATTGCTAAAAAATGCTAGCCATCATCTGAGCCTTCAGCAAGTTACTTCGATGTTGATGGTTGCTGACTGGTTAAAGTAGTGGTTGCTGAAGGTTAGGGTGGCTTAATTTCTTAAAATAAGACAAAAACGTTTGTCAGCTTTTTTTTGCTCATCCACAAGAAGTGACAGTTTCAAGTGACGGTTCAAGTTTATTATGAGATTGCAGCAATTCAGTCACATCTTTAGGTTTCACTTCTAATTCTAGTTTTAATGCTATTTCCATTACATCTGCAATTACTTCCTCCACTGAAGTCTTGAACCCCTCAAAGTCATCCATGAGGGTTGGAATCAACTTCTTTCAAACTCCTGTTACAAAATATATTTCTAAATAATAAGACCTGAAAGTCAAAATTACCCCTTGATCCATGAGGTAAAGAATGGATGTCGTGTAAGCAGGCATGAAAACAACATTCATCTCATTGTACATCTGCATCAGAGCTACTGGGTGACTGGGTGCATTGTCAATCAGCAGTCTTACTTTGAAAGGAATATTTTTTTCTGAGAAGTAGGTCTCAACAGTGGACTTAAAATATACAGTAAACCATGTTGCAAACAGATGTCCTGACATCCAGGTTTTGTTGTTCCATTTACAGAGCACAGGCAGAGTAGATTCAGCAGAATTCTTACGGTTTTCAGAATGGTAAAAGTGCACTGGCTTCAACTTAAGGTCTTCAGCTGCATTAGTTCCTAACAAGAGAGTCAACCTGTCCTTTGAAACTTTGAAGCCAGGGATTGACTTCTCCTCTCTAGCTATGAAAGTTCTAGATGGCATCTTCTTCCGATAGAAGGTCATTTCATCTCCACTGAAAATCTGTTGTTTGCTGTAGCCACCTTCATTAATTATCTTAGCTAGATCTTCTGGATGACTTGCTCCAGTTTCTATATCAGCACTTGCTGCTTATCCTCCATTTTGATGTTATGGAGATAGCTTCTTTCCCTAAACTTAACGAACCAACCTCTGCTAATTTCACACTTTTCTTCCACAGCTTCCTCACCTCTCTCAGATCTGATTTAGGCTTGCTTTGGATTAGGTTTTGGTTTAAGGGAATTTTATGGCTTATTTGATCTTCTATCCAGATCACTAAAACTTTCTCCATATCATCAATAATTCTGTGAGTTCACTAGATTAGCATTTTCAATTTCCTTCAAGAATTTGTCTTTTGCATTCACAGTTTCACTAACTGGCTTAAGAGGCCTAGTTTTTGCCTGCTTCTGCTTTTGACATGCTTTCCTTACAAAACAATCATTTCTAGCTTTTGATTTAAAGTGAGTGATACATGACTTTTCCTTTTACTTGAACACTTAGAGGCCATTGGCCTAATCTCAATATTTTTGTGTCTCAGGGAATAGGGAGGCCCGAGGAGAGAGAGAGAGACAGGGGAATGTCTGGTTGTAGAGCAGTCAGAAAACACACATTTATTGATTGTTTGCCTTTTTATATGGGCACAGTTCATGGTGCCCCAAAGTAATTGCAATAGTAACATCGAAAGATCACAGACCACAGATTACTGTAACAGAAATGATAATAATGAAAGAGTTACAGATATTGCGAGAATTACCAAAATGCGACACAGACACAGAGTAAGTACATGCTATTGGAAAAATGGTGCTGATAGACTGGCCTGATGCAAGGTTGCTACAAACCTTCCATTTGTAAAAATAATGAAGTATCTGCAAAGCATAATAAAGCAGAGCACAATAAAGCAATGTATGCTGTATTACAGTTACTCAATTTTTTGCATGCAATCAAAATATGGGTATTTGAGCTCTAGTCGTACATCTCCTAAATCCATACTAGACATTTCCTACCTGAACATCTTGCTGTCAATACAATTTGGCGTTATCCAGCAGTTGGATGGTGCTGTTCTTTTCCTTTCTTTTCCATTTTACAGGGCAGCCATTGCTCACTTAGGTTCCATCGTCTTTTTGATATGTCCTCTCTAGTACCTCTAGGCCTGTGAGTCTTTCTACTGCCACTGGTGAGTTAGCATTCCCCGGCATAGGTTGTCACCCTTTCTCTTCAGGAGGTGGGAAGGATTAGGGAAGGGCAGATCCATCTCCATACTCTGGGCTCTTGATTCCCTCAGCCTTCCCAAGACAAACACAACAGAGAGCCTGCAAAGTTCTTAATTGGAAAGTTAGGGCAAATTACAAAGGGAATTACAATGTAGAAGAGATGAAAATTGAAGTTTGAGCTAGCCTGGACTTTCCTTTTCATTGTGTAAGGGAAGGTACCTAAACTCTTCAGACTTCACAAGAAGGCGGCAACCCTTGGGTTCTCCTGATCTGCTAATGGAGTGGGCTAGGCCTTAGTTTCTCAAGTGAATCCTTTAAATCCAATATTTCCTCCAATAAAAGATGTCGGCCCTCTGGGTCTCATTTGGGTTGACCCATTAAGTGAGAAAAGCTTTCAGGGCCATTTGTTATTAGCAACACAGACTGAATCCATTCTATAGACAGACTACTTCTTGGCAACACTCTTGTCCTTTCCTATGACTCTTTCATACTCTTTTGAGAGGACCTGGTGGCATCACAGAAATACCTCATAGTTTAATGTTTGACTCTCAGTCATAATGTATGCCAGGATTGACAAACTTCTGATTCAGTGTTTCTCTGATGGGGAGGACTAGGGGTTTGGGGTGAGGAAAATGGTTTGATATTCCCTTCCACATCAGCATACCCAAAACAATTAATTATCTTCTACCTTAAAGCAGCTCTGCCTCCCAATCTCTGGAAAAGGCACTTCAGTTCTCTTAATTATCTAGGCTTTAGTTCCACTTCCCCTCTTCCTGCAAAAAAACAAAACAACAAACAAAAACCTCACCAAAAAAAAAAAAAAAAGAGGAATACTTCCATTAAAATAGTTCTCATATCCATAATTTCCTTTCTATTTCACAGGTTTTCTCTAATCCAGATCTTTACAATTTCATTCTGGACAACTACCTTTATCCTCTTATTTTCTTACTTCCAGACTATCCCGACCTCTACTTTCATTTTCTACTCTATCCAACAAACAGTTTCTTAATATCACTTACATCAGGTCTCTCATCTGTCCCAAACCCTTTAATGGCTCTCAAGTTGCTCTTACATTCAGTGTTAACTACTTACCTTAATTCCTGAGCCTCTTCACGCTCTGGCCTCAACACTTACTAAAGAGCCTTACCTCTTCCTGCCCCTATTTCTCACATCCCCAGTTTAACCAAGTTCTTCCTGGTTCCATGTCTGTACTTCCATGGGCCCTCCTTCTCACTCACCTTGCTGCCTCCCCCCTTTCCCTCCCTTCCTTCCCTTCTCCTTCCTTCTTTTCCTGCTTCTCTCCTTCCTACCCTCTCTTTTCCTGCTAGCTTCTGTGATCTCAATATCCTCTGGAAGGCTGCAATACTTTTAGCATTCTCGTACAATCTAATACATAACATTGTTTTTGGCTCTTAATAATGTGTGTTTCTTTCATCACTCCAACTAAATTGTCAGCCTTGTCAGAGGAGAGATCAAGGCTTTTAGGCACCTTCATAAGGCTGTACTTCTAGGTGTAATCTTGGGCACACTGTAAGTTCCAAATTAATACTTGCTGATTAAACTTTCTTTTTGCATGAATCATGTTTGACCTTTCCTTTCTCTGTATTAGCATGACACATTGTTGATAGCTTGATTATACCATATCATATATTATATAATAGTTTACATTTTATTAAAGGTGGAGCCTGTTTCTGTTTTCTTAATTGCACTGGAAGTTCCTCAAGCATAGGGACCATATTGTACTCACCTTGGCATTGTTCACAGCATTTAGCAGAGTGCTATAGTTAGAAGAAGCCCAATGACTGTTTTTTTAAAAAATTGAAATGAATTCATCAAGATCCTGTTCTTGCTCCTATTCCATGATATCCTCATAATAATAATAATAACTGTCATTTATCTTACACTTATTTATGCCTTACTCTCTGCCAGGCACAATTCTAAGTATTGTGCTCATTTAACCTTCATAACGACCTTACAAGCAGGACTGGGACTAGAGTGAGACAAGAAAGCCATCAGGGCTACCAAATTTAAGGAAAGAGGCCCTCTCTTTCAGGGTCACACAAGTGCACTTCTACCCCCAGGTGGCTTGTGTCATCATGGTCCTGGCTCTTCTTTGAGGTAGATACTAGTATATTTCCATTTTACAGTTATGTAAATTGGGTCAACAAGAGTTTAAATAGCTTGCCCAAGATCTTGCAGGCAGGAAGTGGCAGAACTGTGATTTGAATCCAAGCAGTCAAGCCTCAGATTCTGCTCTAAACCAGTACCCTACACTGTTTCTTTAAATATTAGAGGCATTTTAAACTAGTAAAATGTCCCCATAATGGATGCAACCAGCTATAGTCTAAGCTGTAGATCCAAAGGGACCCTTGGGCTGTATGCGTCTGAGGAGACTTGGCAATAGATTGATGAGTCAGAGAACCGGGGCATAGCAAGGGGAGGTATGTTGGTATGTGCTTGTAACTGAAAAAACCAGAAACCAAAATGATGTGATTGCATTGTCATCTGCCTAAAGACAGATGTTGTAAACATAAGGGGAGTATCTTCTTGGAGCCTAAGAAAAGTTATCAGAGAGCAAGACTATTACGTTGAACATAGACTCTCCAAGAAGAATAGCTGTGGATATTCACCAGTCTCCTTTTTTTTTTTGGCACCATGATTCCAGGAAAGGGATACCTTGGGATTGCTTTAATTTCCTGGCTGCTAAAATGTGGAGAGCCGCCTCCCGGGTCAGGCCTAGTGGTCGCGCTGCAGCCTGCTCTAGAGTTACCCCCGCCCATCGAGTGAGCTAAGATGGCGCCCGCATCCTGTTTCCGCGTATGACGCACGCGCCCACCAACCCTATCTTCCAATCACCTCTGTATACGTGGCACTAACCTATTGGGTTTGGGCACAGTATATAAGAGGTTACCCGGACAGGGTGGGTGGAGACGACCCACAGGGAGCCGTACCTGACGGCCGCATAGAGGTTGTTCCCCCGCGGGGTATCTTGTCCCGCGTGGAACCTGTAACAGAGAATGCAAGCTTAACTCCAGTAAAAGCCTGTGCTTACGACCGCCGTGTGTCTCGAACCCGTTTTTACCGCCCGAGTCATTTTGTTTGTGCCCGTCTCTCTCCCTCTGTCTCCCTCGCCGGCCGGGGACCTGACACCGAGCGAGACGGCTGCGGACAAGTGGTGGCCCGTACGGGGACTCTTCTTCTGCTGCCTTTCCCCGAGCTGGTGAGGACGTGTTCCTCGGGTTCACGGCGGAACCTCCGCGCCTGATCAACGTGAGAGGGAACCAGGACGTCAACCTGTGTGGGTTCCGGAAAGACTGGTGAGAACCGTGACGTCGCCCGAGGACGCCAAGGAACTGTTGCCCAGAAAATTGATAAGCCTCCAACCAGAGCCACCAGATCCGGTCTCCAGCCCTACTGATGATGGCGACGACCGAAAAGATGACAACAACAGTGCAAGTGACCCTCCGACCGAGTAGAAGAGAAACTAGCTTTAACCCCACTTTTCCCACTACGAGCTACTGTGGAACCGAGTCACCTCATGGTTCTCTTGGCCCAATTTGACTACTTGGATCCTCGTGGCAGTGGGACTATTAGTGGGCTTAGTCACTGTTAAATGTTTGTTAGAACGCTTGTTCCAGACACAGCAGCAATTGCGTGTTACTACCATGTTGGCTATGTCACTCGCCCCTGGTGCTCCTGACAACGACCGCCCTGCTGCCCAGTCCCCCATTTCACCGTATGACCCATCCCGGCCACTCAGGGCGGGACGCTCGAAAGCAAGACCCGCTGCAAGGCCCATGGCTGTGTCCCGGGTATAAAAGGCGGCACCAGATGTCATAATTTTTGTCTAAAGGATGATCTCTACGGCGGAGTCACGGTCCTGGCCAGACTAGACTCCGGCCATTGCACAGAGACATCTAGTGACACCCTCGACTCTGGTTGCCGCTCTCCTGAGCCCCGCTTAGCCCAGTTGCGAGGTGAAGCACTGCAGGGAGAGTCACGTTGTTTCCAGTTCACGGGCTCTCCGGTCTCTATATGAGGAGGCATTCTGGTTGGTGCCTAGCAAGCCTAGTCCAGACTCCCCAAAGCACCAAAACAAGTAGTGGGCTAATCAAGCTCACGGGAGCTCACTCATCAATGGAGACACTGGGTCTAAGAAAGGGTCTACGGACCAAAAATAATAAAAAAGGGGGAGATGTGGAGAGCCGCCTCCCGGGTCAGGCCTAGTGGTCGCGCTGCAGCCTGCTCTAGAGTTACCCCCGCCCATCGAGTGAGCTAAGATGGCGCCCGCATCCTGTTTCCGCGTATGACGCACGCGCCCACCAACCCTATCTTCCAATCACCTCTGTATACGTGGCACTAACCTATTGGGTTTGGGCACAGTATATAAGAGGTTACCCGGACAGGGTGGGTGGAGACGACCCACAGGGAGCCGTACCTGACGGCCGCATAGAGGTTGTTCCCCCGCGGGGTATCTTGTCCCGCGTGGAACCTGTAACAGAGAATGCAAGCTTAACTCCAGTAAAGGTCTGTGCTCACAACCGTTGCGTGCCTCGAACCCGTGTTTGTCACTTAAGTTGGTTTGCCTGCATCTGTCTCTTTCTCCCCTCCTGTTCCCTTCGCCGGCCGGGGATCAGAAGCCGAATGAGACGGCTGCCGACACTAAAACACATAACCTATAATGGATTGGTTTAAACAACAGGAATTTATTGGCTCATGGTTTTGAGGCTAGGACACGTCCAAAATGGAGGTGTCAGAAGATAATGCTTTCTCCCAGAAGACTATGGTGTTCCTGGGCTGGCTGCTGGCCACCTTGGTCCTTGGCTTTTCTTTAACATAACAATGCACATTGCAGCATCTTCTCCTTTTTCCTCTGGGTTCCAGCTTCTGGGTGCTCCCCTTGGCTTCTTTCTGTCGACTTTTATTCTGCTTATAAAGGACTCCAGAAATCTGGATTAAAGAACACCAAGATTCATTTGGGCCATATCTTAACTAAAGTAATGTCTTGAAGAAATCTTATTGACAATGAATCTGTATCCACCAGTATGGACCAAGACCAAGAACATGTCCAAACTGGGGTACACAATTCAGTCCACATCATGGACAATGCATCTAACCTGTCCAGCCACTGGTGGGGTATCCCCAGTCCTTATTATGCATATATATGAGTGATCCATATAATAAGGATATATAGTCCTGATGAGTTTTTAATAAGTTATTAAAATATTGTGAAAGAAAAAGTGCCCCACATTCATTCTGGGCTGGATCCATGTTGCATGATATAATTCACATTTATTTCTTAAAATAAATTAGCAGTTAAGAAATTGATTTAAATAATTTTCTGATGAACTTTCAAGGCATTAAGTCTTGTTCTGTGAAATTGGTCACCCACCTGCTCAATAGTTGCCTTGAGGCAAAAAGTCTAATGACCTTTAATCAGATTTTCATTTCTTTCTGGGTCTCCTCTGATAGTGGTTATCTAACCATTCTCTTTTCTTATAAACATACCTCCTAAGAGTGGCTACTTTAATTGGCCTACTTCAGGGGTCAGGAAGAATCTATTTGTTGGTGGCATTGCTTGTCCTAGGAGACTCAGAGAGAGCTATGGCTTAATTTGAAAACAGTTTCTGGAAGGAAACGGAAGCACTTTAGCACTATTATGTCAAGGGTATTATTTCACAAGGAGTAAAGCCAAAGGGATATGTTTTTCTTCTGCTGTATTTGGAAGAAAATTAATAATTGCAGTGGCAATGCGTGCTTGCTGTTGCTCCGGAGGAAACCAGATGCAGTTCTTGCTGGTGGAGAGCCTGAACAAGAAATGAAGTGCCCAACTTCTTCCCTGGGTCATAGCAGGCAAGTACTGCTTTCTTTGCACTTTATTCTGAATACAACAAACACTTACAGTTTATATTCCAATTTTTTTCATATGTCCCATTAATATCCTTTTTTTCCCCCATTAATATCCTTTTAAGCCTTTTCTCTTCCCTTGTTAGAGCCTGTCCAGGATCATGCATTGTGTTTTACTGTCATTGTCCCTTTAGTTTTTTTTTTTTAATTGTGGGACGATATATACAATATAAAGTTTCCCATCTCAACCACTCCCAAGCATTCCATTCAGTGAAATTAATCACACTTACAATATTGTGGTACTTTCACTATCTTCCATTACCAAAATTTTCCCTTTCCACAAAAAGAACCTTTACATCCATTATGCATCAACTCCCAACCTCTCAGCCCCAGCCCCTGGAAACCTATACTCTAGTTTCTCCCCCTGTGAGCTTGCACATTGCCTGATGTTTTCTTTGCATTTAACATGGTGCTTAAATTTAACATCTGGCAGTAGGGGTTTTTCCAAAGAATGGAATGGAGCTCTGAGGAAAGTTCTATGCAGAAGGAGGAAAAAAGAATATTGGATTGCAACTTTCTTGAAGTTTCATGCTTTATTTCTCTTTAAAACTCTAGCACCTGGCTATAGCTGGTGCTTAAAAAAGTATTTATTAAGTGAAATGCTTTGCCCTACTGAAAGGGTGCTTCCTCCATTCCAAAGCCAGGTGCATCATCCAGTCATTCCTTAGTCACTTGTCAACCTTTCCTTAAACTAGACATCAAGGACCATCTGCAGAGCTTTCCAGTGTCCCTCAGCACTTTGTTCCAGCATCTCACTTCACTCATTGCTAGAATGTGCTTTCCAAGTTGCAGCAACTCTCCTCTGAGTTTTGTGTATAAACAGGATGAAATAAAAAACATTCTCCATGTGTTCACTAAATGCTCTTTTTTACTTTCTTTTCTGACATTCTGTTTTCCCAATTTTTATTTATAATTGCTGATCTTCTTTGGAACTTTTTGAAAGTCTCTTTTCCTTTCTCCCCATAGTTGGGCTGACCATAAATCTAGTTAGATCTTTTTCATTGTTATTATAAATATCTCTTTACCTCAGTGTTCTATACCATGGTTTGGGAATAATGGCTACTGCCATAGGCCTGTGGCAGAGCAGGCACAGTCTGGATTATAGGAGAAGCCCTGGAACCTGGAAGAAGGGAGCCAGGAAAGGCTGAGAGGTCTTGTTGAAAGAGTCATCAGAGAAACAGACAGTTGCCTGCCTCAGGAGGTGGCCTACGCTGTAAAGGTCAAGCACAGTTAGGCCTGCCAAGGCATTTGGAGAGCTATTTTGCAGGTGGTTCTGGGGCAGAACATCCTGAGAACAAAGCCCTGGCAGTGGGGTGGAGGGAAGAGAGGTTTTGGGTGTTGGAGTCTTAAGTCATAGTAGCCAGGAGGGCACTAAAGATAGAGCAGTGCCAATATCACCAGCTTTCCATTTCTTCCCTTAGATTTCAGGCCCTTGCACTTTTTTTTTATCATTCCATTCTACATATATAATCAGTAATTCACAATATCATCACATAGTTGCCTATATATCATCATGATCATTTCTTGGAACATTTGCATCTATTCAGAAAAAGAAATAAAAAGAAAACAGAAAAAATTCATATATACTATACCTCTTACCCCTCCCTTTCATTGATCACTAGCATTTCAATATAAATTTATTTTAACATTTGTTCTCTCTATTATTTATTTTTATTCAATATGTTCTACTAGTCTGTTGACAAGGTAGATAAAAGGAGCATCAGACACAAGGTTTTCACAATCACACAGTCACATTGTGATAGCTATATCATTATACAATCATCTTCAAGAAACATGGCTACTGGAACACAGCTCTACATTTTCAGGCAGTTAGTTCCCTCCAGTCTCTCCAATACATCTTGAATAACAAGGTGATATCTGTTTAATGCATAAGAATAACCTCCAGGATAACTTCTCAACTCTGTTTGGAATCCCTAAGCCATTGACACTTTGTCTCATTTCACTCTTCCCCCTTTTGGTTGAGAAGGTTTTCTCAATCCCTTGATGCTGAGTCTCAGCTCATTCTAGGGTTTTCCTCAATCCCTGGATGCTGAGTCTCAGCTAATTCTAGGATTTCTGTCCCATGTTGCCAGGAAGGTCCACATCCCTGGGAGTCATGTTCCACATAGACGGGGGGAGGGTGGTGAGTTTGCTTGTTGTCTTGGCCAGAGAAAGAGGCCATATCTGAGCAACAAAAGAGTTCTCTTGGGGGTGACTCTTAGGCCTAATTTTAAGTAGGCTTGACCTATCCTTTGTAGAGTTAAGTTTCATATGAACAAACCCTAAGACTGGGGGCTCAGCCTATAGCTTTGGTTATCCACACTGCTTGTGAGAAAACCAAGAATTCAACTTGGGGAAGTTGAATTTCTCCCCGTTCTCACCATTCCCCAAAGGGGACTTTACAAATACTTTTTTATTCACTGTTCAAATCACTCTGGGATTTATTGGGGCATCACTCTGGACAAACCAACAAAATCCCATGTCCTACTCAAGGTTCCATATACTTATGGTGTTCAATTAAGCTGTCTACATAATATAACTTATTAGGAAATGCACTAGTCAAAATATAAATTTTGTACCAAATAAACATTTTTTGCTTTAGTCTCACACACAAGTTGAAATTTTAAACTATTAATTACCATCTATTTTCAGCACCCTGCAGTAATGACATTCCTTTGTTCTTCCTTATGCAAAAACATTTTTTAAATTTGTACATTTAGTCACTATCATTATACACTCTAGGCATTCCTAGATTATACCTTCTCAATCTTTATCATCTATTCTTTCTTTCTGATTTCATTTGTGCCCCCAGCCCTTCTCCCTCTATCATTCTCACATTTAGCTTCATTTAGCCTTGCACTTTTTTTTTTTTTTACCATGGGTCCCTCAACTCCTCCTCACTTCTTTCTTGCTGCCCTTCCTCTCAGAGAAACTATAAATATTATTCCCCACCCTGAACCTTTGATTGCTAGATCCTCTGTTTAGAGAGACTTTGGGCTGCTTAAGTGGTTTAAGGATTTAGGGAGAGCAGAGTAGGGTGGAGGGTGTCTTGTTGCTTGTGCTAGGTCAAAATTGGCAGAGGGATTTCTGCTTTTAAGAGTTATATCATGTTCTTCTGAGCTGCCAAGCTTCTCTATAGAGGGAACAGTGACCTCTTCCCTATGAAACTTGTGCAAAGAACAGCCAGAGAGTGGAGACAAAGTTGTCTCGGAGGCCCAGGAGTCCAGGCTGCCTTCACTTTGCTTCTATTCATGGTCTTCCCTAGGAAAATTAAGATCTTGCTGTTTGGATTCATTAGATGGAGAATAGAATGAAGTCTGATTTGCATATCAGGGCAGACAATCTTAGCACCTTGAAGCAACAGAATTAGGGCAGTATCCAACTTACTCAGCATCTCTCCCCACAGCTGGGTGCTATATTATATCTTGAGAGGAGAGAGGCTCAGACACCTCTCCAGCCATAGGGTCTCCATGACCTACCTCTGCAGGAGCCTCTGCCTGGAGTCCACTAAAGGAGACTGTACATGATTGTGACTGGGTATGTGAGGTATTTCATAGGAGGGATGGAGGTAGTCTCTATGGCCCTGGGGATAAGACTGGTAATAGAAGTGATATGGGGCTAAGTGAAACCTTTATAAATAAGGCAGAGTGAGTGTGAGAAAAAGTGGAGACTGGCAAAGGTTTTCTCCTGGACACATATGAAGCAAGTTTCCAATGGAGTGACTTTATATTGTAGGATTATAGAGAGCTGTTGGATTAGTCTAAGTTGAAGCAGAGAAGAGACTTTTCCTTGCATCCATTGGGCTTGAATCATTGTCATGATTAGGGACATGTGTCAACTTGGCCAAGTTGTGGTAGCAGTTTATCTGATTGGGCAACTACTGGCCTGTCTGTTGCAATGAGGACATTTCATAGGATTAGTTCATGATCACGTCAGCTGCACTCACAGCTGATTCCATTTGTAATCAACCAAAGGGGAGTGTCTTCTGCAATTAGTGATGCTAAATCTAATCACAGGAAGCCTTTTAAGGAGGACTCAGAAGAGACAGGCCCCATTCCTGCTTCCGCTGGTGAGCCTCTCCTGCGGAGTTCATCCAGACCCTCCATCAGAGTCGTCGGCTTCACAGCCTGCCCTGTGGATTTTGGACTCTGCGTTCCTGCGGTCACGTAAGACACTTTTATAAATTTTATATTTGCAAGTGTTCCCTGTTGATTTTGTTTCTCTAGAGAACCCTAACTAATACAATCATGTTCCCCACAAAAGACATGTTCAAATCCTAACTCCTGGTTCTGTGGGTATGAACTAATTTGTAAGTAAGACTATCAAAGATCCTATTTGGAAGAGGCCAAATTGAATCTGGATGGGCCTTACTTGGATATGGCTGAAGTCCTTAGAAACAGAAGAAATGTTAACATAGTTGATTAGATACCAGAGGAGAAACTAGAGAGGGAGAGAGAAATCACCATGTGATGGAAGTAAAGATGCATCTAAAAGTCAAGGAATACCAAGGATCATTGGTAAGCCATCACGAGAATACTACACATTCTGAGGGAAAACATAGGCTGGTGGCAGCTTGATTTTGGACTTCTAGCATCTAAAACTGTGAGACAATAAATTACTGTTGTTTAAACCAGCCAGTTTGTGGTATATTTCATAGTGGCCCTGGAAAACTAATACAGCACCAGAGGTTCTAAGATTTGTGTTCAGTTCTACTATGTTGTGTGACTTTGGGCAAGTGTGCTGGTTTGAAAGGATTTATGCACCCTAGAAAAGCCATGTTTTAATCGTAATCAATCTTATGGGAGCAATGGTTTCTTCTAATCCCTATTCAGCACTATAGGTCGGAAACTTGATTAGGTTATCTCCATGGAGATGTGACTCAATCAATTGTGGGTATTAAACTTGATTAGATGGAGACATGTCTCCACCCATTCTATGTGGGCCTTGATTAGTTTATTGGAATCCTATAAAAGAGAAGAAATTTTGGAGAGAGCCTTTTGAGAATGAGGAGAGACCTGCAGAACCATGACAGATGGACAAGAGAACCACAGAGTCCACCAGCCAGAGACCTTTGGAGATGAAGAAGGAAAATGCCTCCTAGGGAGCTTCATGAAGCCAGAGGCCTGGAGAGAAAGCTCTCAGGTGTTGCCATGTTCACCATGTGTCCTTCCAGTTGAGAGAGAAATGCTGAACATCACTGGCCTTCTTGAACCAAGGTATCTTTCCCTGGATGCCTTTGATTGGACACTTCTATAGACTTGTTTTAATTGGAACATATTCTCAGCCTTGGAACTGTAAATAGCAATTATTAAATTCCCCTTTTTAAAAGCCATTCCATTTCTGGTATATTGCATTCTGGCAGCTAGCAAACTAGAACAGCAAGTCATTTAACCTTTCTGTAAGTCAGTTACAAAAACGGGGTTACTATAGTACTTGCCTTACCTCATGTTCAGGGTGGCCTTATACATGTGAGAAATGTTTGTAAAGTCTAAACCCTTGCTATTTAATGTGTGGCCTGTTGATTAACAGCATTACTGTCACCTGAGAGATTATTAGAAATGAGTATCTCAGGTCCCACCCCAGATCCACTGAATCAGCACCTGAATTTTTTTTCGGTTTAGAATTTCTTGTTTATTTCACATCATTGAATTCATTTTAAATTTAAATTCCATGTTAATTTTTTAATCTTTTAATGCATTTTAAAAGTGTTTTAAGCGGGGAGGTTTTATTTACTTATTTTCACCAATATTAGAGTAGCAATATTTACAAAAAGCAGACCAGATTGTACCATGAATTATAAACATACACACTATATCTTTCCCACAATTTTCATTCTAAGTAAAATTTTAATTTTGTCCATTCTGATTTTCATTGTGAAAGAAATATTTTTAGAATAATACATTAAAACATATTTTAAAATTGTACAGCCCTGTATAACAGCTTCATTAGAATATCTGGTCTTATTTTGGTAGGCAAAAAAAGGAAGGGTAGAATGGGGTAAAATTATACAGTTTTCCTGATTTCAAAAACTAACAATCTTTAAAAGCAATTTTAATTACTTAAATGTTTCTTGTTTTTAAATCTAGAGAATATTTTAGAGGAGTTTTAGTTCTATAGACTAGTAGGACAAAAAATTACACACATCCATAAAAGCTGAGTGCCATACCCAGCTCTGCTTTCTGTAGAGCTCAGTTTCATTACCTCTGAATTGAAGAGATGAGAAAAAAGGGTTCTCCAAATACCTTCCATCTTTAGCATCCTAAGACTTACCCTTTCAAAAGATGAAAGTATAATATCAATGTCACTGTTAATGTATTAAACACCACTGAACTGTATCCTTGATAGTGACTAGTTTTAGATTTATTTAGTTGTTTCTTATTTTAGTTGTTTATTTATTTATGTTATCAGAATAGAACTGTACAACACAAAGAGTGAACTATAATGTAAAATATGGACTACAGTAATACAATTGTAATGTATTTCATCATTATAACAAAGGTAACCATACTAATGCAAAATGTTAACAATAGGGACAACTGGGGGTGGAGTACAGGAAGAGGATTTGGGAACTCTACACTTTCTGCATGATTTTTCTATAAACCTACAACTGCTCTAACATAAAAGTGTTTTTTAATCAATATCATAAAGACTGGCTTCTTGGAATTAAGTTAGCAATACATTTTAAATTTGATTGACTTAAAAACCTTTAATGAGTTTTCAAAGCTCTAATAAAAAATGTTGAAGACTCAACTTGAAAAGAATATGGCTCTATATGTATAATGTATATTACATTTTAATGAAAAAAACAAAATACCTTTTATAAGGTCAACAATTAAGATTCTTAGAAAGGAAATGTGGGGAAGACAATGAAAAATGTAACCATGCCAACTAATTAATTTATAAATATCTCAAAGGCAAATTAAATAAGTAGAAAATCATATCAAGAAAGTTTTTCCATAATAAAGGTTAACAACGTTTTTCAAGAGTAGGCATTCAGGATTTTCCCAAATGAAAGAATTTTGGCCAAAATTAAAATGATCAAATTGTAAAAATAAAAAATTTTTAGAGACTATTATATTCTAGCAGGTCATGCCATAATCCAACTGCTTTCAGCTTCTCTACTTCAGTTTTTGCCCTTAACAGCTCTTCCTCTAGCTATTGCCTTCTTTTCAATCCATCCCTCTTCTCCTGAACATAAAATCCAATTTTAAAAAATTTTCTACAATTATCTGATGCTCTTCTTTCAGTATTTGCAGAACCTAAGGAACACACCCTAATAGAGACCTAAAATCCTCTCCATTCTCATGCTGAAAAAATTCATTTCTTCTTGGAATAGAAGATGGAGACAATGTCATTCTCATATCAACAGAGGAAAGTGATGGCAGTAAAGATCTTTCCATAACATGCACTTATTTATGTTCTTCTCTTTGCTCTAAAGAATCACTAGCTTGAGAATTTAAAACCAGTAGAGGAGGTGGTTTAATGTCTTCTTCTTGCTTCACCCCCACTGTGATAGCAACAGGATGGTGATCCAACATTACCTGTAGTGAACCAGCCTGTGCTTCCTCAACCAGGTTTGCACTTTGTATGTTGTTCCTGTCTCTTACTAGGCAAAAACTGGAAATCAGGGGAATCATCTCCGTAACTTTCTTGGTTGGCTCAGAAATATTGCTTTTAAAATCTGATTGCATCTCTTTTTGCTGCAATATCTCCTGTTTGGCATATTCTTTGAGCCTTTTGTAAAGGGTGTGTAGGCCCTGTGCTGTTTGAGGAGGGCGGTCTATTCCAGTTGCACTATAGTTAACTGCTATGCTATCCCAACATGTATTCTTTTCCACTATTACTGAATGTTTATTAGTATGTTCTTTGAGAATTTTAACATGTGGTTTCACGAGCTTTAGCAAATCAAGCTTTACAGATAAGGTAAAATTGGAAGATCTAGATTTGCTACCATTGTTCTTTTCAAATTAAGTAGGCAGTTCTGAAACCACCACGCAGCTTCCAGTTCTGCTCAGCTCTTTTTTTTTATTAAAAAAAATTAACTAACACAACATTTAGAAATCATTCCATTCTACATATGCAATCAGTGATTCTTAATATCATCACATAGATGTATGATCATCATTTCTTAGTACATTTTCATTGATTTAGAAAAAGAAATAGTAAGACAACAGAAAAAGAAATAAAATGATAATATAGAGAAAAAAATAAAAATAAAAAATACAAAAAATATATAAAAACAAAAAAAAGAAAAAATACAAAAAAAAAACTATAGCTCAGATGCAGCTTCATTCAGTGTTTTAACATAATTACATTACAATTAGGTAGTATTGTTCAGCTCTTTTTTTTTTAAATGCAATTTTATTGAGATATATTCATACATTATATAATCAATCCAAAGTATACAGTCAGTTGCTCACAGTATCATCATATAGTTGTGCATTTATCACCATAATCAATTTTAGAGCATTTTCATTACCCAAAAAAGAAATAAAAATAAAGAGAAACCCCCAAACATCCCATATCCATTATCTCCCCTATTCTTGAATCTTCTTCTTTATTTTATTACTCATCTTACCATACACTAGATAAAGGGTGTGTCAGTCACAAGGTTTTTGCAATCACACAGAACCTGAATTTTAATAAGATCCCCAGATATTCATATGCACATTGAAGTTTTAAAAGCATCACTGTAAAGAACTCCACAAATTTAAGTTAGTGTTACTGCCTTAGCAAGGACCAAAGATCACTTGGGTTTGAGATTTTCTCTCTTATATAAGACCACAAGGGGGTGAGAAGTTGCTACTTGTCTCAGTGATAGCTCCTTCTACCCCAATTTCTTTAATAGGTCTAGAGCTAAGGAGGGTAATTAAGAATGTGCTGGGCCAAGGCACTGGGATGGGAGGAAGTAAAAGTGGGTTGGGAGAGAAAAGAAGGAAATGGATGTTAGAAGGAGGATGGACTAGAACTATTTTCTGGGATTGGTTCATGGGAGTGATTGTAGTTGGAGACAAGTGGAGACAATTTGCAATCTTATGTGTGTGGGCTTTGAGTACATGAAAATTTGTTGTTCTGGAGGAGAAGGGAGTTTTTCTTTTTGCTACCTTTCTCCTTTCTCTAAGGAGAAGAAACATGCTTTTGACATTGACCCTTCCATTGCTTCTCCTAATAGATCAGTCTGGCTTCTCTGGGGAATTCTGTTTTCATGTCAACAAGCACAAGACAAAGGCCTCTGGTGGGCACCAACTTTACTGTGATGCGATGATGCAGTTTTGAGGCCTGGTCAGGGCAGAGTTCTCTATGAAGAACAGCATCTTTATCTACAATGCAGATCCTAAGAAAAATGGCTTCTGTGAGGGTGCATCTAAGACATATCTGAGCATCTCTGACTTTTGCAACTGTCACTGCCCTTTGGCCAGGGACACTGAATATAATTTCATCTCAGAGGTCTCATCCCCAAACTGTTACTACCAAAGCAGGGCCTACTGGAAGTTAATTAGTGTGCTCCGTGTGAGGAGACAACCAGTTTTCTTGGATGCAAAGACTCCCTAGCCTCTCATCAACGGCATCTGCTGTTCTGCTCCACTCCATTCTTAATATGGGGTTCTGACAATCCTAGCTGATTTGAATTCCTCCTCAGAGCCTGGACCACCTCATTGTTCCCTTAGGCCCTAGTCTCCATCCTCTGCTCTCTCACAGTCCCCTCCTATGGGTGTCTGTTAGAGGAATAGTAGAGGTGGAGGGGAGACAGGCCTGCCACCAGTCCCCTTTGTAACCTTTAGTATTTGCACTTCCTAACTGCCCTGTCCCACCTGCTTAGAGCAGAGCTGATGCTAAATACTTTCCTGGGGTCTGGCCCCTGTTTCTCCTTAGACTTTCATTTCAAAAGTGGAAAAAGGGAAATGTAAGAGAGGGTCAGAGTGAGATATGTGGTTGTGATGGGGGCAGGAGTGCCCCAGAGGGCTGCTGAACCCGTGAGCATGTGCTGCTTTGATAAAACTCTCAAAGGCACTGACCATGATTATCTCCAAGTGTTTGGGTTCTCAGAGTCCTTCCAGTCCCTTTTCTTCCTTCTCCCCCAGAGGCTCCGCCTTGGAGGAGGCTGAGTCACAGGCTCCCGGAGAGGTGTATGGAGCAGAAACACTGAGGAAAATCCTTCTTTAGTGAACCAAATCCCAGAGCCACCCATTACCAGCGGGTAGGTTTGTCTCATTGTCAGGTGGTGGAGATGATTCACACTTGGGGCCAAGTGCCGCAAGCTGCTGGATCGCTTCTCGGGCAGTGGTCCAGTTGTGGCAGCTATGCTGGCTGGCAGGGGTGTGGCTCTGACTTGAGGATCTACCTTCACAGCCTAGCAGAAGATGCAAAGAAAATCATTTGGGTCAATTCAAAAGACGGACCTTATTACTAAGAGAGGACAGGGAAATTAACCCAGAGTTTGTAGTTAGCGTAAAGCTTACAAAGTACAGAGTACCTAACTTGTTCAATCCACCTGCCACTTGAGATACTTAAACTCTTGTCCAAAGGGATCAGGAAAATTTGTCCATTTTGTCTACACTGTCTAGCTTTTTAACATAGTGTTGTCCACAGTGTCCTCTCATTCTCTGCTTTATTTTTGCAGGGTCAGTAGTTATGTTCCCTCTTCCATTTCTGAATTCATGTAGTTGTATCCTTTCTCTCTCTTTTGTCAGCCTAGCTAGAGGTCCATCTATTTTATTGATTTTCTCAAAAAAGCCAGCCCCTGGTTTTATTGATTCTTTCTATTGTTTTGATGTCCTCAATTTCATTTATTTCTGCTGTAATTTTTAAAAAATTTTTTATTCTTAAAAAAATTACAAGAAAGAAACACAAACATTCTTAATATATGCTCATTCTGTTCTACATATATAATCAGTAATTCACAATATCACCACATAGTTGCATATTCATCATCATGATCATTTCTTAGAACATTTTCTGCTATAATCTTTATTTTTTTTTTTCTGTTTGCTTTGAGGTTAATTTGCTATTCTTTCTCTAGTTCCTCCAGATGAACAGTTAATTCCTTGATTTATGCTCTTTCTCCTTTTTGAAATACAGACATTGAGGTCAATAAGTTTCCCTTTCAGCACTGCCTTTGCTGCATCCCATATGTTTTGATATGTTGTGTTTCCTTTTTCGTTTGCCTCGAAATAAATAGTGATTTCTCTTGTAATTTCATCCTTGACACACTGGATGTTTAAAAGTGTGCTGTTTAGCCTCTGTGGTAGTTAGATTCAGTTGTCAAGTTGACCAGGTGAAGGCAACTAGTTCTGTTGCTGTGGATATGAGCCAATGGTACATGAACTGCATCTGTTGGAGATTTACATCTGCAGCCAGCTAGGAGGGTTGCCTGGTGCAATGAATGACATTTGACTTAATTGGCTGGTGCTTAAATGAGAGAGCACAAAGTAGTGCACCCCAAGCAGCTTGGCATACCTCATCTCAGCACTCACAGCTCAGCCCAGGCATTTGGAGATGCAGAAAAGGATCATCCTGGGGAAAGTTGTTGGAACACAGAGGCCTGGAGAGAAGGCCAACAGAGATTACCCTGAGCCTTACCACGTAAGAAAGAACCTCAGATGAAACTTAGCTGCCTTTGGTCTGAAGAACTAACAAAATAAATCCCCTTTTATTAAAAGCCAATCCATCTCTGGTGTTGCATTCCTGCAGCTAGCAAACCAGAACAGCCTCCATATATCTGTAAATTTTCTGACCTTCTGCCTATTATTGATTTCCAACTTCATTCCATTATGCTCCAATACATTGGTATAATTTCAGTGTTCTTAGATTTATCGAGAATTGCTTTGTGACCCAATGTGTGGTCTATCCTGGAGAATGAACCATTTAGCCCTTGAGAAAAATGTGTATCCTGTTGTTGTGGGGCATAAGTGCTCTATAAATGTCTATTAAATCTAGTTCGTTTATCATACTATTCAACATCTCTGTTTCCTCATTAATCCTCTGTCTAGATATTCCATCTAATAATGAGAGACGTGTATTGAAGTCTCCAACTACTATGGTAGAGGTGTTTACTTCTCCCTTCAGTGTTGTTAGTGTGTGCCTCATGTATTTTGGATCACTCTGGCTTGGTGCATAAGTATTTATAATTGCTATATCTTCTTGATAAATTGCCCCTTTTATTAATATGTAGTGTCTTTCTTAGTCTCTTTTAATTTTTTTTATATTTGAAGTCTAATTTGTCTTATATTAGTATAGCTACCCCTGCTATTTTCTGGTTGTTGTTTGCATGAAATATCTTTTTCCAGCCTTTCACTTTCAACCTGTTTTTGTCCTTGGGGCTAAGTGAGCTTCTTGTAGACAGCATACAGATGGGTTCTGTTTTTCAATCATTTTGTTAGCCTATGTCTTTTTTGGGGGGGTGGGGGGGAGCGGTGCATGGTCTGGGAAATGAACCCAGCCTATGTCTTTTGATTGGGGAGTTTAATCCATTAACTCTAAAAGAAATTTTTTTTTTGAGAAATAGCCATACATATACAGTTCAAACATGTTAAACAATCAGTGGCTCACAATGTCATCACATAGTTGTGTATTCTTCACCATGATCAATTTTAGGTGACCCACAGTATTTCAATCTACCCAAATTTTACTTTTTGTCTCCCCTATTGTTTGTTTATTTATTTTTTATAATTTTTTAACTTTTTAATTGTATATTATAACATATTTACAAAGCAAAGAAATAAAAAACAATAGTTTTCAAAGCACTCTTCAACACGTGGTTAGAGGACAGATTCCAGAGTTTGTCATGGGCTACCATATGATCCTCTCATATTTTTCCTTCTAGCTGCTCCAGAGTGTAGGAGGCTAGAGGGCTTAAATATTTTTTTAACATCACAATCAACATTTTTTCCTTCTTTTTTTGTGAACAATAACATATATACAAAAATGCTATAAATTTCAAAGCACAGCACTACAATAAGTTGTAGAACATAATTCAGACTTGGACATATGTTGCATTTCACAATTTTAGGTTTTTATTTCTAGCTGCTCTAAAATACTGGATACTAAAAGAGATATCAGTTTAATGATTTAGCATTCATATTCATTTGTTAAGTCCTATCTTCTATGTATAACTCCACCATTACCTTTGATCTTTCCATACCTCTCTTTAGGGTTGTTTGGGCTATGGCAATTCTAAATTTTTAATATTGGAAGGGTCTTCACTAATATGGGGTAGGGAGATGGAACTATCTGATGTTCTGGAGAGGCTAGGCTAGGTTCCAGGACCAGGGACACATCTAGAGGTTGTAGGTTTCTGGAAAGTTACTCTTGTGCCTGAAACCCTTGAGGAATCATATATATCGCCCTATATTCTTTAGGATTGGCTGGAATAGTCCTGGTTGGGGTTTGGCAGGTTTTGATAGGTAGCAAGGTCTACCTGAAGCTTGCATAAGAGTAACCTTCAGAGTAACCTCTTGATTCTATTTGAATTCTCTCTGCCATTGACACTTTACTAATTACACTTTTTTTCCTCCTTTTGGTCAGGATGGAATTGTTGATCCCACAGTGCCAGGTCTGGATTCATCCCTGGGAGTCAACTCCCACGTTACCAGGGAGACTTTCACCTCTGGTTGTCATGTCCCATGTAGAGGGGAAGGCAATGATTTCATTTGTAGAGTTGGGCTTAGAGAGACTGAGCAACAACAGAAGTCCTCCAGAAGTAACCATTAGGCATGGCTCTAGGTAGTCTAAGCTTCTCCACTACCTACATAAGCTTCACAAGAGTAAGCCTCATGATCAAGGGCATGGCCTATTAATTTGGGTATCCTTAAAGTTTGACACAGTATCAGGGGATTCTCTGATGGTAAGGTTTAATAGTTCCATATTCTTTCTCCCCTCCTTCAGGGGACTTTGAGAATACTTTTTGATAATCTGTTTAATATATTCTAGGATGTATCCAGGCATTACAATAATCTATACAGAACTAAAGGACCTGTTTCTTATTCTGTACTTCCTGTGTTTCAGTTGTTCAAATGAGCTATACAGATCAGTTGAATTAGATAATGCACTACAGAAAATGTCAGTTCCATATTAAATAAACCTGTCTTCATTGGTCTTAAAGTGTATGTGTGGTTCTAAAATATGGACACTATCTTCCTTACCCCTATGTTCTGAATTACTTTAACCTCAACCTGTTCACCTTCATTCTTATCTCTAAATATCAGGTTTTATATATAAAACAGCCCCTCAAAATCAAGAAACAACAACCACCATTCCAGTCTTAACATGTCTGCTCTGAAAGCTTACAATCTAGGCCCCTGTTTTCTTATAAGCATTTTCTAAAGGTGACCAGATTCACTAACCTTTAACATTTTGCCACATTATCATTCTTTCTATTTATCAATCTAATTTGATCTATCTGGCTATCTATTTATTTTTCTACCTATTTTCTAAACATTTGAGAGTAAGTTGTATACCTCATGCTCTTTGAATACTTAATACTTCCCTGTACATTTCCTGAGAACAAAGATATTCACTTATGTAATCACTCTAAGTACGATATCAAGTTCAAACAATTTAATATTGATATGAATTTTATAGCCTATATTCCAGTTTTTTTTCATATGTCCTAATACAGTAATGTCCATTTGGGCCTTCTGTTTCTCCTCCATATTTAGTTCTAGTATAGGATTATGGATTTCATTTAATTGTAATTGCCTCTTTAGTTGCTTGTTTTTTTCTTTATTGTTCTATTTAAAAAATTATTAGCAAAGTTGTATGTTTACAGGCTCTTTCTTTTTTAAGTGTGGAAACCTAAATACACATAAACTTTTCCATCTCAACCACTTCCAGAACATTCAGTGGGATTAATTGTAATCACGATGGTGTGCTACCCTCACCACCTTCTGTTTCTGAAAGTTTCCACTTTTTCCAAACAGAAATCCTACACCATTATGCATTAATTCCCTTCCTTGGTAAACTGCATTCTACTTTATGTCTCTTTGAATTTGTATATTCTAGTTATTTTGTATAAGTGAGATGATACAATATTTTTCCTTTTCTGTCTGGTCTGTTTCATTCAACATGATGTCTTCAAGGTTCATCCACATTGCAGTGTGCATCAGAACATCATTCCTTTTCACAGCTGAATTATATTACAAGGTATGCATGCACCACCTATATTTTTTTTAATAGAAAATTTCATATTAAGCTTTCTTTTTTCTGGTGTGGGGGAATTTAGTTATTGAGACATATGCAAAACACTATTGTATTCTTCCTTGTGGATTGTTTCATTTTGTTTGGCTTATGAGAGCACCAGTTTAAGAGAAAGTTTATTTCTTTAGCATGTGTACTAGCTAGGGTTCTCTAGAGAAATGGAATCAGTGGGAGATATTTGTAAATATGAGATTTATAACAATGTCTTACACAACTGAGGGGATGTAAGAGTTCAAGATCTGGCCATGAGCTGGCAGCTCCAATGAAGGTCCTCAGTGAACTCTCAGGAGAGATGGGCTGGCTGAAGCAGAAAGAGTAATCATCTCTTCTGAATCCTCCTTAAAAGTCTTCCAGTAGATTAAGCATCACTCATTGCAGAAGACACTCACCTGTCTGTATCACTGTGGATGCAGCCAATGTGGTCATGATTTAAGTCCATGAAATATCTTCACAGCAATAGAAAGGCCAGCGCTTGCCCAGTCAAACAACTGGGCACCACCACCTGGCCAAGTTGACACATAAACCTGACCATCACAGCCGATAGAATATAGATAGACAAATGAACCTGACTATCACAGCAGATAGAGATAGAATAAACACTCTATTTCCTCCTTACACACCTATGGTGGTTTTGGGAAGTCCCCCAAGCCAGGCTTGTTAAAAATGCACATGGTAGGGCATCAATAGTTTCTATTCTAGCACTCCTAAGGTACATAGCCAACCAGAAGAGAACTGAAGAATCTCCCTATCAAGAAAACTACAGTACATCTTATAAGGGCTTGTCCAATGTCAGCCCATATGCTGAAAAGCCCAGTGGGTGTTTCTGGTACACCAGTCTTTGTATGTCTAAGTGTGCCAGCTTTTGCTATCTTCTGGGTGGCTTTAGTCTTATGCTCTACTCTTGGAGAAGCTGAGAACATTATTCTGGAAAGGACACTAAGGAGCTGCTGGAAAGTGGTATTTTACCTTAAACTGAACTTGATCTTGTTGCATTGATATGAAAAAGAAAGAAGAAAAAAACCCCTCACTGTTATCTAAACATAACCACAAATTCTAAATATTAATGTTTCCCCAGTGGATGACAGATTTTTAAATCTTACTCTTAGTCCCTGGGCCTACTATCATTCTCTTCAGGGCCAGCTTCACTTCTTGGTTCCTCAAAGTATAGATGAGAGGATTGAGGAAAGGAGTGATGGCTGTGGGGAATAAGGCAGCTGCCCCATCCAGAGGGCTGTTGGTTTCAGGCCTCAGGTAGATGAAGGCACAAGGCACATAGTACACGGTGACTACAGTTACATGGGCTCCACAAGTTGAAAAGGCCCGGCGCCGTCCATCAGCTGTATGAATTCTCAGGATGGCTTGAATGATCTGTATGTAGGAGAGGAGGATCAGGAAGAAGCAACTGGCAACCACCATCCCAATGTCCACAAAGGTCACCAGCTTGTTGACTGTTGTATCAGCACACGCCAGCCTCAACACTGCAGGGATATCACAGAAGAAATAATCCACCTGGTTGGGTCCACAGTAGGGCAAGCGGAAGGTTAAGACAGCCTGGATAGCCCCATGGATGGATCCTGCCGCCCAAGCTCCAGCCACAAGCAAGGTACTCAACTTAGGAGTCATAAGCACTGGGTAGTGCAGGGGCCGGCATATTGCTAGGTACCTGTCATAGGCCATCAGGGTGTAGAGAAAGCACTGGGTGCTGCCCAGAAAATGATAGAAATATAGTTGAGCCACACAACCAGCAAATGGGATGGGCTTGATACTGAAAATGAAGTTCATCATGAGGCGAGGGACGATGATGGATGAGATGCCCATGTCAATGATGGAGAGAACACCAAGAAAAATGTACATGGGGTGAGCATGGAGCTGTGGGTCAGCCCAGACAGTGATTAGAATAAGCAGGTTCCCCAGCTGAGTCAGGATGTAGATTAGCAAAAAGAACATAAAAAGAAACGTCCTTAGCCTGAGAGGGTAGGGAATTCCTGTTAGGATGAACTCAGTCAACAGTGTGCTGTTGACTCTTTCCATTCTCCAGAGAGATCTTACTTAGAAAATAGACAATGCAGTGGTTGGCCTGGAGGTGAGAGGTAAGTGAGAAGAATCTAGACAAAGAGATTGTAGAAATCAAGGACAGTGGTAGAACATTTTCTATCTTCAATAGAGTACATAGGGAAAAACTATATTACATGGCAAGGATTGATTTTTTTTTCCCGTAAAGTTTTATTAGAATGCAACTACACATTTACTTGCTTATTGTCTATGGTTGCTTTGGTGCTACAGTGCAGAATTGAGTAGCTGTGTTTGGCTTGCAAAGTCTAAAATGTTTACTCTCTGGACCTTTAGAGAAAACATGTGCTGACTTCTGCTCTATCGGGTTTGTACCTAGAGTGCTTTTGCCAAAGAGTAACAGTTTCTTGGAGATATTACCTGTGTGGGAAAGGGCATTTGTTTTGCTAAATGCTCTGCCAGTTCAGAAACTTGCAGAGGCCACAGATTCATTTTTATCTCTACCAGGACATAAAATTCCTTTTCTCTCCTTTGAGTAGAAAAAATAAAATAGAATTTTGATTAAATGATAGCTGAGTGTGATAGTGCTCAATTCTGTACACATTTACTCTCCAAGTTGTTTACAATTTGCAGGAAGAGAAAACCCATAAGACTGTAAGCATATAGTAAAGTGAGGACCAACCACCATGCAGCGTGCTTGGTCCCGAGTGCTATGTTTTTCACTTGCTTTGTATGTAATTTAGCCTTGGGATACGATAGAGGAAGAGAGAAAGGAGAAAGAAGAGAGGGATGGCTATAGTGAGAAGCCAAAGATGAAAAGAAAAACATGGGTGCTTGGAGAAGATGAGTGGAACAGAATGAGAGGCTCCTCATCTGAGCAAATGGCTCTCAGTATGGAGAAGTTAAGTTCTTAGTTCAACCCTTTGATTGGCATTTCTCCACCAGAATTAAAAGGATGGGTTAATGAGCTTTTAAAATGATCTCTAATCTTATTACACTCTGATTTCTAAACTCATGGCTCGAGGTGGGATGTCAAGGAACATTGTTTCACTGAATTTGCTCCAGAATAATTCACATTTAGTCAGAGTTAGAAGGGAGTGAAATTAGCAGGGAACATCAGGAGCCCCCGATTAATGATTCTCTTCACCTTTACTCCCGTCCTGGCTGGCATGCTGTCTCTGGGCCAGGGGGCTGCAAAGAGCAGGGAACTGGACATTTTTTGAGGAGTAAGACAGCATGACGATGGCCCTGCCACTGGCTGAAGGCCCCAAATGTGAGTATTATAATGGCCTTGGGTCATCAGTTTGCCTTTTGGTTCTGGGCTTTGATTTCCTCCTTGAGGCTATGAGATTGGTAAATAAAATACTGGAGGCAGTTCTGGCAAATGATAAACAATCATGGGTAGTTGTACTCTATTACCTTTAGTAATTAACTTTACTACCACCTCTGTGTCATGCTAAGCCCTCCTTTTTAAATTACTCTCTATTTTCTAAGTTTGAAAAAGAAGTAGCAAATCTTCCCACTCCATGTTTTTCTTCCTTGTTATTTATTAAAATTTATTTGTTGTTTTCTTTTTGTTTCCCCATCCCATGCCTTTTAATCTTCATTCAAGTGAATGAATTAACAGTTGTGATTTTTTTTTTGTTTTAACATTTTAGTGGCACAAAAGTAGTGATCGTTGAATTTCAAGAAGTTGACCACAAACAAATAAATAATGGGGGGGGGGGGATAAATTGGATAAAATAAAAGGGATAATTTGAAATACCCTCAATGAGAGGGAGGGGTGAGGGGTATGAGAACTATAAGTTTTTTTCTTTTTATTTCTTTTTCTGGAGGGATGCAAATGTTCTAAAAATGATCATGGTGATGAATACAGAACTATATGGTGATATTGTGAGCCATTCATTGTACACAATGTATGGACTGTATTGTGTGAAGATTTGTCAATAAAAATATTTAGAAAAACAAAATACATAATAAAACAAAAGATTAACCACAGAGCTTTTCAGATGTAAGGGCTACAGACTCTGGCCTTCCGCTCCTATTTCCTAACTTCAGATGCTGCAGAGGGTTTAAGTTCCGACAGTTTCCTTTAGAAAAGCATGATTACCCAGCAGCATTCCTGCCCTGGATAAGGTCAGGTGGCACTGGTCTGGGTGTCATAGGATGCTGTAGTTTTTTGGGAACATGAAGGAGTGATGTTAGACTGTAAATTTAGAAACCTGATTTGGTGAGGTCTCCTTGGGAAAATCAAGCTCTAGGAATTTGATGGCACATACTTAATTTAGACCTGATGAATCATACCTGGTAAACTCACAGCACTTTCATCTTAGCAGATATTTGAATCTTCCTTTTGGACACAATGTATTTTTCCTCTGGACAGTAATAGGGATGAAATTTTACTCTTTCATTATTTTCTTCCTGAGCCTATTTTCCTTTTAGATTGCTTTTTCTATTTCCAATGATGCTTTTTTAAAACTCATTTTCCAACTTTTTTAGAGTTCTCTAATTACTTTTTCTTGATTTATTTTCCATACTGTTTTCTTCTTGTTTGTGTTTGGGAACATTCTCTGAATTACTACCTAGGAATGGTCTAGATAGGGAATTCCAGTCCCCCCATAGTGTGCCAATTCTTGTTTTATTCAACCAGAGAGAACAGTATCTCCTTGAGATTTGAGAGCTGCCTTAGTGGGAGGGATGTGGGGGAAGCATGCAGCCCTATTTGTTATACTGACTGTCCTTACTGGATGTGATTTCATTCCAGGTGCCATTATTTTTTCTTCTCTTTGTTTCTCTAATTCTATTTTTTCCTCTTCATTAAGTCATAAATATTAATAGGGTAATTTCTGTTTAGCTGTGATCTATCTTTGCCTTCTTCCTGGTGTGACTGAGATTATCAGAGATCTCCAAGTATGAAGCATGGTGTTTACCACATGACAATCCCTCTACTTACTCTGATCCATTAATACCTGGATATGGTCCTGAGACATGTTAAATCCTTTCAAAAAGAAAACTGGTTTGAGAGAAGGGAGAGGGAGCATAAAGAAACATGGCTTGGATGAAACTTCGATGGACTTGGATGAAATAAATTCATAGAATAATGATGATATTTTATACCTGTGTGACATCCCTTCCACAGTTATATAGTGCTAGGTCTTACGGTTTATAAAACCTAGGTCTTATGGTTTCCAGTGTTCTTTCTACATTTTACTGAACATTCCTCCCTGCAAATAACCAAAAGCAAAACAATTTAGTATTTCATGCTATTTCAGGTTGCTAAATCTTTAGGAGTTTTTCTAACTCATTGACTAGAGGTTGAGACTCAACATAAATCCTGTGTCCTGAGACCATAACTTTGTGATCTGAACAATGATTTTAAATATTTGATGGTTCATTCTGTAAAAGATTCTAAACTGGCAAATTCTAAAGTCAACCTAGAGTCCAATTCTGTTTTCACAAATCTGTGAAATTGTCCACCTTTTTTTCAATGTCTGGAATTCTATCACACTGAGCATTTCTTAAAATAATTGGACCATTGCCTAGGGTTTAGAAATATTTTCGTTTGACAGAGACTTAGACGATGAAGGTATTGATGCGACGTGTCTTGAATTTTTGTTTGATATTAAATGTAAGAGGACATCAATTATAAGCCTGTTTGAAAAGGGTATGGGAATCATTGGCAGACAACAAACTGAATATAAATCTATAATGTTGATCATTTAAAGATTCTGGTCCCAAAAAGCATCTCTAACTCTAGTCACCCATCTCTCAAATGGCCACAAAGAAAACTTAGAAAACATTACCATTATTTTTTGAAAATCAACTCAATGCATATTTTCATTTCTTATTTACAAAAGCAGCTCGAATATTTAGAAAACCAATATAATCTATTATCATTTTTTGAATTTTACAATAAGACATGCAAGACTGAAGGTAATCCAAAGAGGAGTAATGTTGGAATGAGTATATGCACATGTACAGTGAGATGAGAAAATTATGAATTACTAAGTCTGAGAAATGAACTCAGCTCCCATTAAAATATAAAACCCTTGTTAGCAACAAGTTTATACTACCTGTTTAAAATACTAACATAGAAACCCAATTACAGCTTTACATACGTTGACCCTTTAAATTTTGGGCAGAGAACCTGTCTTACAGGTGGGAAGGGACCTGATGAGGACCAAATAGTGAGGAGTAAAGGTGGAACCATTTCAGAGCATCAAGATGCTCTTCTCTTCTGGGTTGGCATTGAAGCCAGGCAATGGATGAACCTCTGAGGAAGATTAACTTTAGAGAAAGATGTGGCCAATCAAAGGCTTAGGGAGATAGTCATCCTGATCCAGGAAGGCAAATGGTTGCTGCATAGTTAGACTTAACAGAGAAATAGAAGAAAATTTCTGTGACAGCAGAGAAAAATCATTATATTGAATAATTAAATGAGGAAAACTATTCTGAGATGAAGTGACTGGAGAGGAGAAACTTCTTGCACAGTATTTGGCTTCAACATTTATCTATATCCAAAACTTACTCTGTGGCTGTCAATCTTTGGGAATATCTTCCTCTTTTCAGTAATCAAGTCCTGCAGGTGACATTTAACTCCAGAAAATGGGGTAAGAAAGTGGCAGGCACTCTCACCTGAGGTATCAACATTGAAAGTCCTTTGAAACCTGAAGAAGGGATATAAATCTGTTTCTAGAGAAATTTTTGGTTCCACAGGGTCAGTAACAGTTACTGTGATGAGCTCATGGCAGAAAAACCAATTAATCAGGTCTGGTCTGGCTAGATCAAAGTGAAGGGCCAAATTTTTGAAACTGAAGTTCTATTTACCTGCTTATTTGTAGATGACCCTTTCTAGTTTCCTTATGAACTGGTGGAAGACTTGTGGCTCTGAAGTGGCAATTACCATTGAAATTAATTGCTATGGTTGGTGTCTCCTATGTTCTATTACTTCTTTCATTTCCCCTGGAGTCAATTAGGATGTGTGAGACTTTTAGCTTGGGGAATATTTTGATTGTACTCCTGTGAGAAGGTAAGACTAATATTCTTATTCTAGTTTCTGAGAAACTCCCTTAGTTTTTAGCTTTTTTCATTATTATTATAATCAGGTGGGACAAAATCTGTGGGGCTTAACAGAGCTGGTTGATGATTTCAGATTTCCTTTCTCTTCCAAATACTAATTTGGAAATAAAGGATGAAAAAACTAATGTGATTGTTACTTGTCAAAAGATGTTATCTTATTGACACACTCACATTTCATGAAAATAATATTTTTTGAATTAATAAGTGCTAAGATATATTTTCATAGACTAGAAGAATCATAGAACCTCCAAGTTAGGGAGAACATTGGAGGTCATCCAATCTATCTTCTATAGTATTTTAAGTCATGCTCCCTGGGGGGTGATTTGTTAGCATTTCTTAGTCCTGTTTCCTTGGATACTTAGTGATTGATCTGATTTCTTTTCTGCTAGCCTGGTGATCTTTGAAACTGTCTAAACTCTTTCTCCAAATTTTCTTCATCAGAGATGGTCTGTCTTGAGAGAACACCCTGAATGTGGTTTAGTCTTTTTCCCCTAAACTTTTGTGGAGGTCTCTGTGGCTCCCAAGCCATATTGGTGTTGAAGTGTTCAGAGCAGAGGTCAGTAATCTTTCTCTGTGGAGGGCCAGATCATAAATATTTTTGGTTTTGAGAGCCATTTAGTCTCTGTTGTAATGTTTCAACTCTGCTGTTGTAGCACAAAAGCATCCATAAACAATATGCATAAAAATGAATGAGACTGTATTCCAATACAACTTTATTTATAGACATTGAAATTTGAATTTTATATAATTTTCATGTGTCATGAAATATTATTATTCTTTGGATTTTTTTCAAACTGTTTGACAATTGTCAAAAACCATTCTTAGCTTCTAGATTGTTCAAAAAGAGATGAGGGCCAAATTTGGTTCATGGGTGAAAAGAGATGATCCGGGGAAGCATAAGTCTTGTTTGTGACTAATCAGTAAGCAGAGCAGGCAGAAAGAGTATGTGTTGTTCTTTGTGAAGAATCAGAGCCCCATACTGATACCTATAACTCACTTCAGAAATTGCAACCTAGGTTTGAGATCCGATCTTCCAAGAAATTGTGGGCTCATAAGTATGATTGTCATCTGTTCTCTAACTGTGTACTGATCAATACATTATGTATTATATATAGATATACTGATATATATATATATAAACTGATTTATTTATTTTATCTATATCTATCTATATAATATGGCCAAGAATTAAACTGGAAGACAGGATTGCTCTGGCAGCTCTTAATAGGATTACCAGATTCCCTACAGTATAAATTGGATTGAGTCATAATGGTTGACAACCAACCAAACTCGTGGTACAACACACATGGATGCAAGCCTGCTGCAGGTGGCTAAGTGGAACAGGGAGATAATGTTAGTATTTTCTCTTCACATCTTGGTCTTCTCTTGAGTTTTTCTGATTCTACTATTCCAGGAAGCATTATTTTCAGCATGAAACCCATTATATTGAGTCATATGTCCAGACTCATGTACAAACCAAACAGCACGTAGGAAGTCTAAGTTTTATTTTGTTTTATTTTTTCCTCTTGTCCTCTCCAGCACATCTTGGGACATCATTACTAAGTGGACACACTAATAAAGTTGGTTGTGATTATTGCTTTGATTTGTTTTTTAGGTGGCCAGAAACAGATATATTAAGCTTACCTTAACTTATAAAATTCACTGTGTGTTTATATGTGAAAAGTAAGAAACATAAGCCTCCTAACAGCCAAGCTACTTAAACAAACAGTATTTGCAACACCTATGAGCCTGATGGTGACTGGGACTGGTCAGGGACAGGGTGTGAATTTAGGATGCAGGGCAGCTCTGGTGGAGTATTTTATTGTCCCATTATAAGGAGACATCATTTGGTCCAACTTGTGTGCTGTGCCCTTATGATGACTCAGGGGTCTCCATCTTTGCTCCTTCTAGTACCCCCGTGACTGATAAACCAGTGTTCTTTTGGTCTGGCAGGTGATCTTCAGCAGAATGTAGGTATCATGGCCCTTTTTATCAGAGAGAACTTTTCTACTTTCACTGTGTTCCAGGCTTGGCAACTTAGCTTGCTGTCCCCATTTTCTCAAGTTTCTGATATATCTATTTTTTTAAAAAAGAATCTTCAGATATTCATGCTATTAATAATAGTTACAATAAAGATGTTGACACTTATGATTTATTGAAACTTATGGTGTTTCAGAAATTTTACAATTGGTAATTTACTCAATCCTTAGTTAGCAATATTGAGGTAGATATAAATGTTCTTATTTTTCCTCATCTAGAGCCAACTAAAGCTTGGATGTTTAATTAGCATTTAGCACAAAGTCACATACCCAGTAGGTGACAGAATTAGGATTCACATCCAGTCTTACTCTAAAACTTGTGGTCTTTCTACTCTACTACATCCTGATTTGTTTTTAATGGATATGTTGGAACTACTCTGTTTAAAGGCAGGTGCATTTACCAGCTAAAACACTGGGTCACTCCAGTAAAACTTTTTTCAATCATCCATCAGCATCATGATGACCAAATATCTCTGAAAATGTTAGAGGTTCCATCAGTCATTTTCACCTAACTTAGTTTGACTGGTTCCTTAATAATGCTAAGGCCCTGCTAATTAGATTGAAGTCTTCTTAATGCAGGCTAAGGAAGAGAGAGAGGGAAAAGGAAGAAATTGAAGAAAGGGAGGAGCTTTCAGTTTTGAGAAAGGAAATTGTTGAATTTTATAAGCCAAGGTTGGTATATGGCAACCAAAATGTGTATGTGGAAGTACGTTGTGCGACAAGGCAATATGCAGGTACAGGTTCATGTTTTCTTTACGTTGTTCACATTTTGGACTAATGTCAGATTTAAATTGCTTCCTTCTATGTGTCATAGCTAGCTGAATCCTTGGTAGCATTTCTGTTCCACAAAAATCACTCTGTGTTACACAAGAATAGTTGTTTTATTAATGAAGTTATGTTTATTAATGAAATTAGTAATGATACACCTCTAAGAGAGTAATTAATGTTTATGGATTACATTTACATATGGCCCCAAGATCTCACAGCATCTCATATCCTCTGGCAACACTAATGAGGTACCCAAGCTTAGGGGTTATACAAAAGACTTGACAGTTAACTCTGGTTTCTATCTAAAATTATTTTACTAATATGACAAGAGGCAATTTTAAAAAAGGAGCTGTTCCAACCTTAATGTGGATTCAGGAGTTATCTTTTTTTAAAATATTTTATTTCAAACCACAAACATTCTTGACTTGGTTATAATCAATGGCTCACAATATCACCACATTGTTGTGTATTCATCACTATGATCATTTTTTGAACATTTGCATCTCTCCAGCAAAAGAAATAAAAAAGAAAAAAGAAAAAACTTATATACATCATACCCCTTACCCCTCCCTCTCATTGACCACTGGAATTTCAATCTACTTAATTTATTTTAACATTTGTTCCCCCTATTATTTGTTTGTTTCTTATCCATATTTTTTACTCATCTGTCCATACTGTAGATAAAAGGAGCACCAGACACCAAGTTTTTCACAATCACACAGTCACATTGCAAAAGCTATATCATTATACAATCATCTTCAAGAAACATGACTACTGGAACACAGCTCTATGTTTCAGGTACTTCCCTCCAACAATTCTAATACACCATAAACTAAAAATGGGATATCTCTATAATACATAAGAATAACTTCCAGGATAACCTCTCGACTCTCTTTGAAATTTTATTTTGTCTCATTTCTCTCTTCCACCTTTTGGTCAAGAAGGTTTTCTCAATCCCTTGATGATGAATCCCAGCTCAAAATAGGATTTCTGTCCCACATTGCCAGGAAGGTTTACGCCTCTGGGAGTCATGTCCTACCTAGAGGGGGCGGTTCAAAAGTTGTCTGGAACATTTTCTTCCATTAGAAAAAGTGCAGATATATTTTTTATCTTCACTGTTACAATCTTCTTTCTTAAAGATGTGTTTTGTTTATTGATGTTCATATATATTTCACTTGCCTCAAATCTATGTATTACTATATTTTTGAGTCTCACTGTTATTTAAAATTGGGCCAGTAAGACCTCACACATCTAAATGAGTGAGAAAACTGTGAGAAAATTAAAGAACACCTTTACCTTGTCCCTTCATATTCTATATGGAGCTATTGACACTTACTCTTCTACTGCCCTCTACCAGAGTCTGTCTCTAGCTTCTTTTGAATATTCTCTTGTTCTTCAGCTAAGATCAGAACAGCTCACAAAGGATCAGGAAAAACAATCTACATCACCTTGGTCTTGTCACAAGGTTAGCATGCGATTGGCTGATTGGCTTACTGAATGACTGCCCAGGCAGCTTCACTTCTAGATTTTTGGCTATTTGGTATCATGATAAGTTTTTCTGAATTTTTTAGATAATTTAGATGCAGCTCAAAACATTATTCTGGGAGGCCACCCCACATGGGCTGTTGGGCCTGGCTTGGGGGAGTCATTGCTGCTGCTACTGAGGAATACATGGAATGTGAACAAGCACAGCATGGCAGTGGGTGGGAATGGAGTCTCACCTGAGAGGCTGGGTGGCTGCCAGTGACAGACTATGCTCTGTTTATGGTGCCTTCTGCATGTTCTGTTGCTTTGAGCTGCCTTGAGCTAAAGGACAGTGTCATGCTGCCACCATGAATGAAGTGTCTGTCATCAAAGAAGTCTGGTCCCACAAGTGTAGAAATAAACTAAGATCTGAAGATCACAATACTTCCTGCTGAAGACCATGGCTCCTTCATTGGGCATAAGGAGAGCCCAAGGCCCCTTCCCTTAAACAACTTCTCTATACAAGAATGCCAGCTGATGAAGACCAAGAGGCCACAGCCCAACACCATTGTCATATGCTGCCTGCAGTGGGCCACAGTCATTGAGATGATCTTCCACACAGACTCTCCAAAGGAGAGGGAGGAGTAGATATAGGCCATCCAGATGGTCGCCAACACCCTCAAGCAGCAGGGTCTGGGAGAGGATCCCATGGACTTCAGGTGTGGCTCCTCCAGCAACTGATCCACCGAGAAGGTAATGGAAGTGGTGGTCAGCAAGTCTCGGGGCAAGATGACCCTGAATGCCTTCAACTATCTCAAATTCCTCATCAAGGGCACCTTTGGCAAAGTCATCTTGGTATGGGAGAAGGCTACTGGCTGTTACTTACCGTAAACTTCCTGTAGTGTAGTAGCAGTTATCATCATCAAGGATGAAATGCCCACATGGTCATTGACATCCGGGTCCTCCAGAACACCAGGCTTCTGTTCCTCACTGTGCTGAAGTAGCCTTCCAGACCGATGTATTTTGTGATGGTGCATGCCAACAGTGGTGAGATGTTCTTTTACCTGTCCCAGGAGGATCTCTTCAAAGAGGTGCAGTCCTAGTTTTTATGGTGTAGGGAATGTTTCAGTCCTTAAGTACTTGCACTCACTGGATGTGGTACACCATGACATCAAGCTGGAAAACCTTATGATGAACAAATACGGCCACATCAAAATCACAGACTTTGGCCTGTGCAAAGAGGGCACCAGTGGCAGGGCCACCATGAAAACCTTCTGTGGGTCCCTAGGGTAACTGGTGTTTGAGGTGTGCTTCAGTTTGCTAAAGCTGCTGGAAGTCAATATACCAGAAATCGGTTGGCTTTTTCAGTGGGGTTTTAGTAGGTTACAAATTTACTGTTCTAAGACCATGAAAATGTCCAAATTAAAGCATCCAGAGAAAGATAACTTTACTCTGAGAAAAGGCGATCACATCTGGGGTTCTTCTATCACATGGGAAGGCATATGGTTGGCATCTGCTGGCCCTTCACTCCCAGGTTGTGTTGCTTTCGGCTTCCAGTTCCAGTAGCTTTCTCACTGAGCATCTGTAGGTTCTTCCTTACACCTCTGGGGACACCTCTCTGAGCTCTCTCTGTGTTTTGGATCCACTCTTATAATTTCCTGGGCATTTCGCTTTCTCTCTGGGACTTGCATGGCTCTCTTCAAAATGTCTCTGGATGTTTCTTCTCTCTCTCTAAATGTTCCTGGTCTGTCTTGGCTTTAACTGTCTTTTTTATCCTCTCACAAAGGACTCCAGAAAAGAGGATTAAGACCCACCTTGAATTGGGTAAGTTATTATCTCCATGGAAGCAACTTAATCAAAAGGTCCTGTCCACAGTAGGTCTGCACCCACAAGAATAGATTATAAGAATATGGCTTTTCTGGGATACAAAATAGTTTCAAACTAGCACAAGGTGCTAGAGGAAAATGACTGTGCATGGGCTGTGGACTGGTGGGGGCTGGGTGTGGTCATGTATGGGATGATGCGCAGCTAGCTGCCCTTCTACAACTAGAATCAGGAACACTTCTTCAAGCTCATTCTAATTGAGGAGATTTTCCCAAATATGTTCAGCCCTGAGGCCAAGTCTTTACCTACTGAACTGCTTAAGAAGGACCCTAAGCAGAAGTTTTGCAGGGAGCTCACCAACACCAAGGAGGTGATGAAGCTGGGAGGATCATCAACTGGAAGGTACTGAAGAAGTTCTGATATTCAAACCTTAGATCACATCTGAGATTGATATCGGGTACTTCGACACATTCACTGCCCAGTCCATCACAATCACCACATTCCCAACTCCCATCCCTGATGACAGTGACAGCCTGGGCTCCCTAGACCTGGATCAGCAGATCCATCTCCCCCAGTTCTCCTACTGAGCCAGCATAGCTAGTGAGCAGCCCCTGCTGCAGGTAGCCACTTTAGGATGCATGCATGGCCATCATCTCCAGTCAGATGACTTTTTGTTAACTTTTTATTTTTCTCTTCTTTGTTTGTGCCCCTGACCCTCTCCTCTTCACCCCACTTCCAATTCTTTTCGAGCCCTCTTCCCAACTCAGTGATACCCTCAGCCCTTACCTCCAGGGTTGCCCCTCCCTCCCTTTTATACTTAGGCTAGTACTTGGGAGACTCTCACTTCTTACCCCAGGGTTAAGTGTTGGGAAGATTCTTTTTTTAAATCAACACAAGTCTCAATGAAGAGGTGAGGTATGGAGCCTCCATGCCTGCCTAGATTTCTGCCTCTGTGCTGCTGCTTTTGCTACTCCTGGATGGAGGCTGCTTCTCATGGGACAAGGTGATTGGAATGGACAGGGGCTGGTGTTGCTGTCCATGCCCTGGTGTTTAGGCTCAGAGTATCCTGGAATGGGTCAGTCTAGCCCCCTTACTCCCCATGGGGAGAGAAAAGCAGTAATACTAAGGCATGGGCATGGGGACTTTGGAAAATGTGGGTTCAGAGTTTTAAGGCTTCCTTATGTGTTTGGAGTCAAGTCCTCAGATTTGCCCTATGGGGAATTAGGGTGGGGGAGTATGGAGGGTGGTCACAGCTTTCTGGCCCTGTCTTCTGTCTCCCTCCCCCCTCTCTGAACCTGCTTTCCTGAACCTGGGGATGTGGCAGGAGGAACATTTGGGGGCTAGACCCCTCCACTTCCCTCCCCAGAGCCATGCCTTACCAGGGCTTCCTTCCCATTGGAGAGGTCAGATGCAGGGATGGTGTTCTAGTTTGCTAGCTGCCTGAATGCAATATACCAGAAATGGAATGGCTTTTACAAAGGGAAATTTAATAGGTTGCTAGTTTACAGTTCTAAGGCTGAGAAATGTCCTAATTAAAACAAGTCTATAGAAATGTCCAATCTAAGACATCCAGGAAAAGATACCTTGATTCAAGAAGGCTGATGAAGTTCAGGGTTTCTCTCTTAAGTGGAAGGGTACATGGTGAACACAGCCAGAGTTTCTCTCTCATCTGGAAAGGCACATGGTGAACACAGTCAGGATTCCTCTCTCATCTGGAAGAGCACATGGTGAACATGGCATCATCTGTTAGCTTCTTCTCCTGGCTTCCTGTTTCATGAAGCTCCCCATGAGGCATTTTCCTTCTTTATCTCCAAAGGTCACTGGCTGGTGGACTCTGTTTCTTGTGGCTATGTCATTCTGCTCTGCTCTCTCTGAATCTCTCTCATTCCCCTAAATATTCCCTTTTACAGGACTCCAGAAAATAATCAAGACCCACCCAAATGGGTGGTGACACATTTTCCCAATCCAGCTTAACAACCACTCTTGATTGGGTTACATCTCCAGGGAGATGATCTAATTACAGATTCAAACATACAGTATTGAATAGGGATTATTCTGCCCTTACAAAATGGGATTTAGATTAAAACATGGCTTTTCTAGGAGACATACACCCTTTCAAACCAGCACAGATGGCCTCCTTTTGCCTTCCATAGGCAGAGGGATGCCATGTTGTACTAACATAATATTGGGCCCCATGGACTTGGGTTGAGGAGGGTAGAGGTCAGGGTCTCTGGTATGCATTGGAGTAGGGTCCTCTCAGGAGGGAGGGTTCCCAATGCCTCACCCCTTCCCATTCTCCAGGGCCCCATTTTCTCCAACCTTAAGGTGAGCAAGAGTGTGTGCATGTCAGTGCTGTGAGCACTCGTGTATGCATGAGATTGTATCAGTGGACATCCCTTTGTGTCTGGGATATTGATGCACTGCATGTGTATGTGTGTATGAGGGCAATTATGTCCAAACCCTTGTGTTGTTGTGTGCGTAGGCTGGGGTTCCCATTCCTGGCCCAAGCATTTCATCCCGTGGTGGTGGAAGAGGGGTGTTGACCTAGTGGAAGGAGATAACATGGGATCTACTTGTTGCCTACCCATGGCTCCCCTCCACCTTTCTTCCCATTCCCAGCACCTTCAGGTGTTTTGTGTTTAGTTTTTGTGGTCTTGATTCCTTCATTGCATTTCATTTACTAGGCAGTTCATAGAAGGACATCACATGGTGGGGTGGAGATTGTTTGTTTGGGTAGATGGGTAGAGTCTTTCCATTTGTGTATGTGTTGTTTATCTGACAAGTCTCTCTCTGTTGGAGACAATCTTACCAAACATGGCTGCCGTGGCTCATGCAAGGCAACACAAAATGGCTGACCTTAACTCTGTCCTCCACCCTAGCAACAATGGTGACCAATCCCAGAAATCTTCCCTCCACCCTAGCAACAACGGTGACCAATCCCAGCCTGACACGTGTCCCTGCATGTTCCCAGCCTATATAAGCCTGTGCACTTCCTCAATAAAGCAGACGCCTTCCACTCACCCCTGAGAGTTGTCTCCTGAGTCATGTGCTGTGTGCTCTGTGTCTGTGTGACTGATTCAGTATGGCCACTTACCCCCAGCCATCAGCTAACCAGCCATCAGCTACCCCACATCTCTCATCCCCACTGGCTGAATACACACATTCACTTCAAAAAAAGAGAGTCTATTCTGGTGCTGTTTTAATTAAACAAAAACCAAACTATTATTGGTTAGTAAAGTATAAGATGAGGTTAGGCAATGGCAACAAAGAGACTCAACAATAAGCTTCCAGCTCAGCACAAAAGAACATGAAAGAGCTCGTGTACAAGTTTTGAGGGCCAGGCCTGGAAGTATCACACAACAATTCCTCTCATATTTCATTATGAAGACATTATGCGTATGACCACACCTGTCTGCAATAGAGATTGGGAAATGTCCACCGTGGACCAGCCACAATCTAGCTACAGCTATCTGACTATGGAAGAAGGAGAGGATAGATCTGGGTGGACAGTTAGTCATCTCCATCATAAGTGCCTACTCTAAGTATTAGGGAAAAGGAAGTTGTGAAAGAAGAGAAATATACTTTTTTTTTCTCCAGAAAATCTAATCAGAAAAAGATGTTGAAATTTGTTGAATGCTTTCAGCATCAATTGAGATGATCACATAATTTTTCCCTTTTGTTTTGTTAATGTGCTGTATTACATTAATTGATTTTCTTGTGTTGAACCCTTCTTGCATTTGTGGTATAAAACTCACTTGGTCATGGTGTATCATTCTTTTAATGTGCTGTTGGATTTGATTTGCTACTATTTTGTTGAGAATGTTTGCATCTATATTCATTAGGGAAATTGGTCTGTAGTTTTCCTTTTACGTAGCATCTTTACCTGGTTTTGGTATTAAAGTGATGTCATTTTCATAAAATGAGTTAGGTAGTGTTCTTTTTTCTACAATTTTTTGGAAAAATTTGAGCAGGATTGATGTTAGTTCTTTTGGAATGTTTGATAAAATTCTGCTGTGAAGCCATCTGGCCTGGGGCTTTTCTTTGAGGGAAGATTTTTGATGACTGATTGAATCTCTTTACTTGTGATTAGTTTATTGAGATCTTCTCTTTCTTCTTGAGCCAATTGTAGCATGTTTGTGTGTTTCCAGGAATTGGCCCATTTCATTTAAGTTGTCTAGTTTGTTGGCATATAGTTGTTCATAGTATCCTCTTATGATTTTTTAAAAAATTTCTTCAGGGCCTGTGGTAATGAACCCCACCCCCCATTTCTGATTTTGTTCATTTATATCCTCTCTCTTTTTTTCTTTGTCAGCCTTGCTAATGGTCCATTGATTTTATTGATTTTCTCAAAGAACCAACTTTTGGTCTTATTGATTCTTTCTATTGTTCTTCTGTTCTCCCATTCATTTAACTTTGTTTTAATTTTCGTGGTTTCTCTTCTTCTATTTGCTTTGGGATTAGTTTGCTGTTCTTTCTCAAGTTCCTCCAGGTGAGCAGTTAAGTTCTTGGATTTTGCTCTTTCTTCTTATTTTTTTGTATGTTGTATGGTGGAGGGTCACATTTCATTCTTTTTCCATGTGAGTTTCCTGTAATTGCAGCATAATTTGTTGAATTTTATTTACTTGCTTTTTTTGAAAGTGCATGGGCTCAGAGTCGAGTTGGGTCTCCAGTATGGCAGGTAAGAATTCTTCCACTGAACTGCGCTTGCACACCCTCTTTCTTCTTTTTTAACATAGGCATTTAGTGCAATAAATTTCTCTTCATCACAGCCTTTGCTGCATCCCATAAGTTCTGATATGTTGTATTCTCATTTTCATTCATCTCCAGGTAGTTATCAATTTATTTAGCAACTTCTTCTTTGACCCACTGGTTGTTTAAAAATGTGTTATTTAATCTCCATGTATTTGTGAAAGTTCTGGTTCTTTGGTGGTTATTGATTTCCAGCTTCATTCTATTGTGATCAGAAAAAGTGCTTTGGATAATTTCAATGTTTTAAAATTTATAAAGACCTGTTTTTTTGCCCTAGCATATGATCTATTCTGAAGAATATTCCATGAGCACTAGAGAAGAATGTATATCCTGATGTTTGGGGTGTAATGACCTATATGGGTGTAATTCCTTCATCAAATTATTTAACTTCTCTATTTCCTTGCTGATCTTCTATCTGAGTGTTCTTTCTATAGAGGAGACTAATGTATTCAAATCTCCTACTATTATTGAAACATCTGCCACTCCCTTCAGTTTTACAATGTTTGTCTCATGTACTTTGGAGCTCCTTGATTGGGAGCATAAATATTTATGATTGTTATTTCTTCTTGTTGAATTGTCCCCTTTATAAATATATAGTATCCTTCTTGGTCTCTTATGATGTCTTTACACTTAATGTCTGTTTTGTCTGATTTTAGTATAGCTACTCCTACTTTCTTTTGGTTACCATCTGTGTGGAACATCTCTTTTCCATCCTTTCACTTTCAATTTATTTGTGTACTTGTGACTAAGATGAGTCTCTTTTTAGCAGCATATAGCTGGATTATATTTCTTAATCCATTCTACTGATCTGTATCTTTTAATTTGTAAGTTTAGACTCTTAATATTCAAAGCTATTACTGTAAAGTTGTTTCTTGAATGTACCATCTTATCCTTTGGATTTTATTTGTCAGTTATATATATTCTTTTTCCTCTTTCTCTTTTATCCTTAAAGTTGCCTTTACTGGTACTCTTCAATTCTATGCCCTTCTCCAGACTCCCTTCTCTCTTTTTTTTTTTTTGGCTGGTAGGAAAAAAAAGTACTATATATATTCAAAACAGCAGATTTGAAGAGGCAGAAGAAGGAATATATATAGTATTTCTTGTTGGGTCGGTCTGTTGTTGACAAATTCTTTCAGGACTTTGCTGTGAAAATTTTAATCTCTCCCTCAGTTTTGAAGGACAGTTTGGTTGGGTACAAAATTCTTGGCTGGAAGTCTTTCTTTCAGGATCTTAAATATATCGTACTACTGCCTTCTCACCTCCATATTGTTAGTTGAGTAGTCCACTCAGTCTTGTGTGGTTTCCCTTGTATGTAGTAGATTGTTTCTCTCTTGCCATGTTCAGGATTTGTTACTTCTCTTCAACATTTGACAGACTGATTAGTATGTGTCTTGGGGAAGGCCTATTAGTATATATTTCTAGTATATATTTTATTTGGTCTACAGTATCTTTAATCTCTGTGATATCTGCTATTTTTCTATTTATTCTTTCAAATTCCTCCTTATGCTTTTCTAGTGTCTTCTTGGTTTCCTTTATGTCATTAGCCAACCCACTGATTTTATTTAGTAGAATTATATGGACATCCTTGATTAATTGTTCTAAAGTCTGTGTCTCCTCTGGTGTTTTAATTTTTTCATTAGGCTGGGCTATATTTGTCTATGTCTTCGTATGCTTAGTGAACTTCTTTTTGTCTTTGAGGCACTAAATATCTTGATAGGGTTACTTTGGAAGTTGATTTCCTTGAGTAGTCTAACATTTTGTATTTGTAGGATGGATGTGAAGCAGGATGCAGGTCACAAAAGTGTGGTGATGGTTTGCAGTGCAGAGATAGGCATGGGTCAGATATGCTAGGCTGGTGCCTCTGAGCCTGGGGTAGGGTGCAGAGTTATGGAGGTGCAGTGTGGAGACCGTGGGGGCAGGATGCAGCTCAGGCAGGCCTTGGACTGCAGGAACAGGGTGTGGCATGGGGAACATAATGGTAGGGCATGGTGAGAGGCAGATGGGGGGTGCTGCGTGATACATGAGGACTGGTACATAGGTAGGATGTGGGTGGGCACATGGAGTGTGGGGGTCATGGGTATCAGGTTGTAGAATAGGTGACACTAAGGTTAGGGTACAGGGAGGGCAGGCTGCAGGTGTGTCCTTGCATGAGGGAGGGATCCAGGGGGTATGAGATGTAGTTGTATGAGTGTGTAGGGATGGGACACAGGTCACTGGGATTGCTGAATGTGGGTCAGGGCTGAGTGATGTCAGGTGGGTAGACCTGGTGCAGGTGCACAGGTGCTGGGGAGGTTGGTTTGAGCCAGGGGTCTGTGTGTGTGTGCATGTGCAGGGAGGGGGGTAGCACAGATGCACATGTTAGCACCTGCCAGCTGTGGGAGCATGTGCTTTTGCCAGGGGGTGGGGCAAGGTTGTGCATGTATGCATGGCAAGGGGTTGGGTTGCAGGAGTCAAGAAGTTTGTGCACAGATGCATGGGTGTCCAGTGGGGAGGGTGTGGCTGTGGGTCTGGGGGTGGGGTCCTTTTGTGTTCTGGTTAAATGGGTGGGGCCCCAGTGTGTGTGTGTGCAGAGCTCAGGGGCAGTGGGCTGGGGTTGTGCCCATGTAGGCTGGGTGCATGTGTGGTCCAGATGTGCATGTCAGTGCTTGCTCAGAGCTCAGAGGCATGGTAGGGTGCATGCGTGTGTGTATCTAGGAGGGCCTTACACTGATATACCCGTGGGCACAGTTCAGGGGTGTGGGGTGGGGCTGCACGACTTTGTGGGCTGGCCGTGTGTGTGGCCTGGGTATGAAGGTGAGCAACTGCAGCCTGGATGTGCCAATGACCACCTGCAGGGGGTAGGAAGGGGAAGGGGAGTGTCAAGGGGTTGGGTGCTGGTGCACAGGTGTTGGGAGTGGTGGGGTGAGACTGTGTGCTTGTGCAGGAGAAGTGGGTATGGCTGGGGCAGGTGTGTGTGCATGCAAGGCATGAGGTGTGGGCCAGAGATGTGCAAGGCAGAGGGTCTGGGCGGGGGCACTTGGAGCACAGTGGGGATAGGTGGGTGACTGGGTTCAGGTGCATTGACTGTGGGGGTGTCGTGAGTCTTGGGGCAAGGGTAGTGCACATGAGGGTAGTGTGTTCAGGGAATACGACTTAGCTTACTTCCTAGTCCCCGTCTCCCTGTCAGTGCACTGCTGAGGGCTCCGGGCTTCCTCTTTGAAGGGGTGCATTAGGCTGTTTGCACTAGCTGGATGGTCTCCATTGCAATTCATCAGCTTTTGCAACCAGGGCTTCCCTATGTGGTGTAGAAGACCCTGCCGGTCACTTATACCCTGGAATCACCATCCCAGTCACCTTCTATCCTTCTCTAGCAGGGGTGAACTTGACCTATCCTATTCCACAATCTTCCTGGAACTTCAGAGACTCTAATCTAAACTATAATAAAGGCCAGCCTTTGATAAGTACTGATATAAAATTCAAGGTACTATAAGAATACAGGGAAAAGGATACAAATTACGGCTAGGAGAATTAGAGAAAACTCCTTGTAGGAATAAGGGTTCCTCCTGGGCCTCGAAGGAAGCCTAAAACATCAGTTTTGAGAAGCAGGAAGGGTATTTTGGATTGGTGAGTAGTTTAAGAAAAGGCCCAGAGGCAGGAAAGGATAGAGAATGTTTCACAAATGGCAGGTAAATTAGTGGGCTAGGTAAGGAGAGGGAGACAGAGACATCTTGAAGATGAGACAAGTTGAGGTCAGATTGTGGTGAACTTTAAATTCTAACCCAAGAAGTTTGGTTTTGTAAATATTGCAGTGGAGAGCTACCAAATATTTGGAAAGAAGGGAAAGCTATATAGTTCTATGTTTCAGAAAGAAAACTCTGATAGCAGTAGAGATGAGGATGGAGAGTAGGACATCACTTAAGAAGTCAGAAAGGCATTCCTGAGTGGATTCACTTGGGTAAATAGTGAATTGGTGAATTACCACGTGGAGAAGGGCAAGGGAATGGAAGGAAACACAGATAATCCACACAAAGTTTCAAATCAAGGACTTGAGAAATAGATTTGCCTTTACAGGAGCAAGGCAGTCCTGAGTGTGTGAAGAACTGCATAATTAGGAATAGAGAGTAGATGAATGGGTAAGGTGGTATTATGTTTTGCCTAGAATACTCCCCCACTTGTAGGTAGAGACTTCATTCCTCATATTCAACATTTGTGTCAAGTGCGCTTTTTTTTCTGAGAAGTATGCCAGAAAAGTGTAACATAGCTCTGGCCAATTCATTGAGAATGAATATAGTACAAGAAGCTTTTTCCCAGTAGGATTACATTGAATTCAGTTTAAATCAACATCTATTTATTGAGCATTTGCCACATGCAGCTGTAACTGAACAGAGTGGGAGCTACAGTGATGTAGGTGGTCTGTAGTTACTTATTTTCATTTTTGGCCCCTCGACCTGCTGTTATCCTCTTCAGAGCAGACTTCATTTCCTGGTTCCTCAGTGTATAGATGAGGGGGTTCAGTAAAGGAGTGACAACTGTGTAGAACACAGCCACTGCCCCATCCAGGGGACTCTTGGAGCCAGGCCTGAAGTAGATGAAAGTGCAGGGGACATAGTAGACTGTGACCACAGTTAGGTGGGAGCCACAGGTGGAGAAGGCCCGGTGCCGCCCATTAGTGGTGTGGATCTTCAGGATGGCATGGACTATATTGGCATAGGAGAGGAGAATTAAGATGAAGCAGCTGGCGGCCACCACTCCAATGCCCACAAAGGTTACAAGCTCATTGACTGTTGTGTCGGCACAGGCTAGTCTCAGTACTGCAGGGATATCACAGAAAAAGTAATCCACCTGGTTGGGCCCACAGTAGGGCAGGCGGAAGGTCAAGGTGGCCTGGATAGACCCATGGATGGAGCCAGCCACCCAAGCTCCAGCCACAAGGATTGTGCATAACTTCCCATTCATGAGCACAGGGTATCGCAGGGGCTGGCATATTGCCAAGTACCTGTCATAGGCCATCAAGGTGTAGAGGAAGCACTGGGTGATGCCAAGGAAGTGAAAGAAATACAATTGAGCCACACAGCCACCAAACGGGATAGCCTTGCTGGTGGGAGTGAAGTTTATAATAATGCGAGGAACGATGACGGAGGAAAGCCACATGTCCAGGAACGAGAGCACGCCCAGAAGGATGTACATGGGGCGAGCATGAAGCTTCGGATCAGCCCACACCATGAGCAGAATGAGCAAGTTCCCCAGCTGAGTCAGGATGTAAATGATGAAGAAGACCAGGAAGAGGAGGGTTCTCAGATTTGGAGGATGAGGCAAGCCCAGGAGAATGAAATCTGTCACTACTGTGTCCAGGGATGTGTTTTTGGTCTTTTCCATATCTTTTCTGTTGTTGGCTAACATGAATGATGAAGCCAGAAATGGGAAATAAAGCACAGTACAATGGTAGGAGAATGCTTTCATCTGGTGACCAGAGCTAGCAGGTAAACATAAGACTTCTATATTTTAAGTGGAGAAAACATTTGCCACCAACATTCAGGTTTGCTTGGCAAGACAAGCCCTCATAGGCTGGTTAGCTTCTTAGATGTCCTCAAATGCTTATTCAATTGTGGACACTACATACAAATGTTGGAAGCCAAGGAACAGGGTTATGCCTGGAGCATAGTATAAGTACAGGAAATGAATTTATTCCTCAAAGGGGAATCATAAAGAAGTTAACCTTGATGGTATGGAGCAACGTGGAGAAATCACTCCATAATTACTATTCCTAATATTGTCCTCTGACTTAATATCCTTGAAATGTCACCTCCAAAAATCTACAAAAACCTTTGAGATCTGGCCTTGTCATACCCTAAAGTCTTCTTTCCTTTAATTGCCCCAAAGCACCATGCCTTCTTCACAGGTACTATGTGTATCCTGTTTTATCTGGTTAACAACTCTTGATTCTTCAAGAATCACTTTGGTTATTACCTCCTTTGTGAAGAATTCTCCTGTCTGGGAGACAAGAACTTATGTTATAAAAGTGATTGCAGGAACTCACTGCCCTCCCTGCTCTATGTGGGACATGACTCCCAGGGTATAAACCTCCCTGGCAACATGGGACAGAAATCCTAGAAGTTATTCTTATGCATTATATGGATATCCTCTTTTTATTTTAAGGTGTGTTAGAGAGGCTAGAGAAAAGTGCCTGAGACTGTAGAGATGTGTCCAGTAGCCATGTTTCTTTAAGATGATTGTATAATGATGTAGCTTTTGCAATGTGACTGTGTGATTGTGAAAATCTTATTCTGATGCTCCTTTTATTTACAGTATGGACAAATGAATAAATATGGATTAAAAATAAATAAATAATAGGAGGAACAAATGTTCAAATAAATTAGGTAGAGGGAAATACTAGTGGTCAATGAAAGGGAAGGGTGAGGGGTATGGTATATGTGAGTTTCTTCTTTGTTCTCTTTATTTCTTTTCTGGAGTGATGCAAATGTTCTAAGAAATGATCATGGTGATGAATATACAGCTATGTGATGATATTGTGAGCCATTGGTTGCACACCAAATATGGAATATTCATATGTTAAGAATGTTCGTGTTTGTGTGTTGTTTGGTTTCATCATAAAAATAAAAAAAAGGTGTTTGTAGAAGATGGCAGAATAAGATAGGTGGAGTTCACCCCTACTCCAAGGAACAGCTAGAGAAATGAAGGGGAGGCTACTGGGACAGTGATTTCAGGGTATAAGTAACCTGAGAGGGTCTTCTACACCACATAGGGAGGCCCTGGTTGCAAAAGCTGAAGAATTGAGACACAGAGAACTGCAGACTGTCTAGCTAGTCAAACAACCTAACATGCCCCTTTTGAAATGGAATCCCAGAGCCCTTAGAAATGCATGGACAGGGAGACAAGGACAAGGAAGTAAGCCAAGCTGCGTTCCTGGAACATGTTTCCCTCACATGCACCACTCCTACCCCACAACTCCTCCCACACCCCACACATCTGAACCCCATCATCCGGCTCCAATTTTGCTCCAAATGTCCCCCCAGAACCCCCACTCTGCGCACCCCGGCCCCACACCCCCACCTTGCACATGCGTGTATGTCTGCTCCACCTCTCCCACTCAAGTGCAGTCTCACCCCACCCCTCTAGAGACCCACACACCTGTGCCCAGCCACTTGACCTATACCTCCCCCTCTCTGACCCCTGCAGGCAGTGACCTGTGCATGTGGAATGAGGGCACTCATCTTCCTGCCTGGGCCATACCCACCTCCAGTCCACACAGTCCTGCAACCGACCCCCACCCCACTCCCCCTGGATCTCTGCCATGGTACATCAGCATCTGGTAAACCCAGATCTGCGGATGTGCACATCCCCACCACTCTCCCCACCTCTGGGCAAGTGCTGACCTGTGTCACCAGGCTACACCCACCCCCAGCCCACACTGGTACAACCCCAGCCTGTGGCCCCTGAGCTCTGTACATGTGCACACCATGGCCCAGCCGCCCGGACCCGCACACATGCATAGTCACATTCTCCCCGCCAGGTTCTCACATGTACGTGCACCAGTGTCTTGACTCCCTCCCCCACCAAATCCCTGCCTTGCACACATATACATCTTTGCCCCACCCCCCTGGCACAAGTGCCCTGTTTCCATGCCTGGCAGGTGCTCACATGTGCATCTGTGCTGCATATCCTGTGCCCTGCACACGTGTGCAACTCTGCCACAACCCCACACCTCCCACACCTGCATACCTGCACCAGGTCCCTGCCCACCCAACATCACTCACCCCTGATACAAGCTTTAAGACCCCACGACTTGTGCCTCATTCTACACACTCGTTTATCCACATCCCAGCACCCCGGACATCTCCCTCTGCACAAGAACACACCTGCACCCTGCCTTCCCTATACCTCAACCTCTGTGTCTATACCTGACACCCTCATACCAGTGAGTCCATTCTCCATGTGCCCACCTACATCCTACCTGTGCACCAGCCCCTGTGCCTCCATGTAGTCCTCCCATCTGCCTCCCTCCACTCTCTACCCCTGTGTTCCCCATGCCTTACCCTGCTCCTGTGCTCCAAGGCCTGCCTGAGCTTCACCCAGCATCGAAGGTCCCTGTACCACATCTCTAAAACCCAGCATCATGTACCCTATGTTTATAGGTATGAGCATAGCATCCCTGACCTGTACCTAACCTGCACCATAACCCATCACCTCACTGTTGTGCCCCACCCCATGGCCTGCATACTGCTCCACACCCATCCCACAAATACAAGGCTTTATGCTACTGAAGGAAATCAACTTCCAAAGTAACCCTATTAAGATATTTACATGCCTCAAAGGCATCAAAAGATCACCAAGCATATGAAGATGTAGACAGATATAGCCAAGCCCAAAGAACAAATTAAAACACCGAGGAGACACAGACTTTGGAACAACTAATCAGAGATGTTCATATAACACTGCTAAATAAAAAAAAAAGGGATGGCTAATGCCATAAAGGAGATCAAGAAGACACTAGAAGAGCATAAAGAGTAATTTGAAAGAATAAATAGAAAAATAACAAATATCATAGAGATGAGAGATGTAGACCAAGTAAAAAATATACTAGTCAGAAAACAGCAGATTTGAAAAGGCAAAAGAAAGAATAAGTGAGCTGGAGGACAAGACAGGTGACTTTGAAAACAGAAAAGAGCAACTGGCAAATAGATGGGAAAATGTGAATTGGATCTCAGGGAAATGATGAACAAAACAAAGCACACAAACATAAGAATCATTGGTGTCCCAGAAGGAGAAGAGAAGAGTAAAAGGCTAGGAAGATTAGTTGAGAATATAATGGGGGAAAACTTCCCAACCCTTAGAAAGGATATAATGAACTCCAAATAGAATAAATCCAAATAGGCCTTCCCCAAGACACATACTAATCAATCTGTCAAATGTTGAAGAGAAGCAGAAAATCCCGAGAGTGGCAAAACAATCTACTACATACAAGGGAAGCAAAGAATAAAACAATCTATTACATACAAGGGAAACCACATAAGATCATCTTTGGACTACTCAACTGGCACTATGGAGGTAAGAAGAAGGCAGTGGTATGATATATTTAAGATACTGAAAGAGAAAGATTTCCAGCCAAGAATTCTGTACCCAGGCAAATTGTCCTTCAAAACTGAGGGAGAAAACCAACAAGCGAAAGAACAAAACTGAGGGAGAAAATAAAATTTTCGCAGACAAATGAATGCTGAAAGAATTTGCCAACAAGAAATCAGCCATACTAGAAATATGAAAGGATTTCTGCCAGCTGAAACAACGAGACAGGAAGGGGAGGTCAGAGGGGGACACAGAATTGAAGAGCACCAGTAAGGATAAAAAGAGAAAGAAGAAAAAGATTATAAAGATCTGACAAATAAAATCCAAAGGATAAGATGGTGGGTTCAAGAAATGCCTTTCCAGTAATAACTTTGAATGTTAACAGATTAAGCTTGCCAATTAAAAGATGCAGATTAGAAGAATGAATTAGGAAATATAATCCAGCTATAGGCTGTTTACAAGAGACTCGTCTTAGACCCAAGGATACACATAGATTGAAAGTGAAAGGATGGAAAAAGATGTTCCACACAAAGTTATAACCAAAAGAAAGCAGGAGTAGCTATACTAAAATCAGACAAAAAGACTTTAAATGTAAAGGCATCATAAGAGACAAAGAAGGACACTATATATTAATAAAAGGGACAATTCATCAAGATGATATAACACTCATAAATGTCTATGCTCCAAATCAAGGAGGTCCAAAGTACGTGAAAAAGCATCGTCAAAACTGAAGGGAGTGATAGACATTTCAATGATGATAGTGGGAGACTTCAATACACCACTCTCCTCCACAGGTAGAACAATCAGACAGAAGATCAACAAGGAAATAGAGAACCTAGAGGATTTGATAAATGAATTAGAACTAACAGACATCATTAGGTCATTACACCCCAAAACACCAGGATATACATTCTTCTCTAGTGCTCATGGAACATTCTCCAAGATAGATAATATTCTGGGGCACAAAACAGGTCTTTATAATTTAAAAACATTGAAATTATTCAAAATACTTTCTGTGATCACAATAGAATGAATTGTGGAAATCAATAGCCACCAAAGAATAAGAACTTCCACAAACATCTAGAGATTAAATAACACACTCTAAACAACAGTGGATCAAAGAAAAAATAGTTATCTGGAGATGAATGAAAAGAGAATACAACATATCAGAATTTATAGGATGCAGCAAAGGTGGTGCTGAGAGGGAAATTTGTTGCCCTAAATGCCCATATTAAAAAACAAGAAAGAGCAAAAATCGAGGATTTAACTGTTCAACTGGAGGAACTTGAGAAAGAATAGCAAACTAATCCCAAAGCAAATATTAGAGAAATAACAAAGATTAAAGCAGAGTTTAAATGAACAAGAGAACAAAAGAACAATAGGAAGAATCAATAAAACCAAAAATTGGTTCTTCGAGAAAATCAATAAAATCAATGGACCACTAGCAAGGCTGACAAAGAAAAAGAGGGTGCAAATAAAGAAAATCAGAAATTAGAGGGGGAGTCGTTACCACAGACCTTGAAGAAATAAAAGAAAATCATAAGAGGATACAATGAACAACTATACTCCAACAAGCTAGACAACTTAGATGAGATGGATAAATTCTTGGAAACACACAAACAAGCTACAGTGATTCAAGAAGAAATAGAAGATCTCCACAAACCAATCATAAGGAGAGAGATTCAATTAGTCATCAAAAATTTTCCTAAAAGAAAACACAGGGCCAGATGGCTTCTCAGGGGAATTTTATCAAACATTTCAAAAATAATTAATAAATAATTACCAATCCTGCTCAAACTTGTCACAAAAATTAGGAAAAAGGAGCACTACCCAACTCATTTTATGAAGCTAACATCACTTTAATACCAAAAGCAGGTAAAGATGCTGTAAGAAAGGAAAACTACAGAACAATCTCCCTAATGAACATAGATGCAAACATTCTCAACAAAATAGTAGCAAATTGAATCCAACAACATATTAAAAGAATCATACACCATGACCAAGTAGGGTTTATATCAGTAATGCAAGCATGGCCATACACAAGAAAATCAATTAACATAATACAGCACATTAACAAAAACTGAAGGGGAAAAATCACATGATCATCTTGAGTGAACGTCCTTTTCTGGTAAAAACACTTCAAAAGATAGGAATCAAAGGTAACTGCCTCAACATGTTAAAGGGCATAGATGAAATCCCACAACCAGCATCATACTCAATGGTGAGAGACTAAAGCTTTCTCCCTACGATCGGGAACAAGACAAGGATGCCCTCTGTCACCAGTATTATTCAACATCGTACTAGAAGTTCTACCTAGAACAACCAGGGAGGACAAAAAATAAAAGGCATTCAAATTGGAAAAGAAAGAGTAAAATTTTCATTATTTGCATATGACAGATTATACTTGGAAAATCCTAAGAAACCAACAGCAAAGTTACTTAGCTAATAAATTCAACAAGGTGGTGGGATATAAAATTAATGTGCAAAAATCAGTAACGTTTCTATGTGCAAGCAATGACCTGAGGAGTGAATTAAGGAAAAATTCCATTCAAAATAGCAACTAAAAGACTTAAGTGTCTAGGAATGAACTTAGCTAGGGACATAAAGGAGTTGTACACAGAAAAGTACATAACATTGCTGAAAAAAATCAAAGAAGATCTAAATAGGTGGAAAGACATTCCCTGCTCATGGATAGGAAAGTTAATGTAGTTAAGATGTCAATCTGCCCTATAGATTCAGTGCAGTATGAGTTAAAATTCCAACAACCTACTTTGAAAACTTGGAAAAGTTAGTTACCAAATTTGTCTGGAAGGGAAAGTCACTCTGAATAGCTAAAAGCATCCTAAAAAAGAACAAAATGGGAAGATTAACACTCCCTGGTCTTAAAACTTATTATAAAGCCACTGTGGTCAAAACAGCATGGTGCTAGCATGAAGTCAGAAGTATTAACCAATGGGAATTGAATCGAGAGCCCAGAAATAGGCCATGAAATCTATGGTCAACTGATCTTCAAAAAGGCCCCCAAATCCACTGAACTTGGACAAAATGGTCTTTTCAATAAGTAGGCATGGGAGAACTGGATATCAATAGCCAAAAGAATGAAAGAAGACCCTTACCTTATACCCTATACAAAAATTAACTCAAAGTGGATTGAGCACCAAAATATAAAGAATTAGCACCATAAAGCCCCTAGAAGAAAATGTAGGGACACATCTTCAAGACCTAGTAATATGAGGTAGCTTCCTAAACTTTACACCCAAAGAACACACACACACACACACACACAATAGGTAAATGGGAGCTCCTCAAAATCGAATGCTTTTTTTTTTTTGCCTCAAAAGACTTTGTAAAAAAATCTTTTGCCAGCTCAATGAGAGAAAATATTTGGAAATCACACATTGGATAAAGTTTTGATATCCTGTATACATAAAGAAATCATACAACTCAACAGCAAAAGAACAGAACCCAATTTAAAAATGGGCTAAAAAAATGGACATTTTTCTAAAGATCAAATACAGGTGGATGAAAAGCATATGAAGAGATGCTCATTTTCATTAGCTGTAAGGAAAATGCAGCTCAAGGCTACAATGAGATACTGCTTCATGCCTATAAGAATGACTGCTATTAAAGAAACAGGAAGCTACAGATGTTGGAGAAGATGTGGAGAAATTATACTGTTGGTGGAAATATATAATGTACAGCTGCTATAGAAAACGGTTGGACAGTCCTTAGGAAACTAAATATCGAGTTGTGTTATGGCTGGGCAATACCACTACTTGGCACATACCCAGAATAGCTGAAAGCAAGTGCACAGAGATTTGCACACCGATGTTCATAGTTGCACTATTCACAATCATCAAAAGATGGAAACAATCCAAGTGCTCATCAGCTGATAAGTGGATTACCAAAATGTGGTATATACATACAATGGAATATTATGCAGCAGTAAGACAAAATGACATCCTGAAGCACATGACAAGATGGATGAGCCTTGAGGACATAATCCTAAATGAAATAAGCCAGGCACAAAAGGATGGATACTGTATGGTTCCACTTTTATGACCATTTTAAAGATAAATCAGAGGCTTATAATAAAGAATGTAGGGGACCTAGAGTTACACAGAAGAAAGAAATGGATGAATGGTTAGCTAATGATTTTGAATTTAAGTGTAAGAGAATAGGTAGAAGTGAAGGTGGTTCACTAATGGGTCTATAAAAAATCTTACCATATTGAAGGTGAACATGATTGAAAGGGGTTGTATAGACCCATGTGTCCTACTGATGAACATTACAAATATAAATAAGTTCTTGCATGAACTACTGTAAAAGTATGACTCTTGTACAAATAGTGTATAAGTTCCAGATACAGGGGGAAAACTACTGCATGCTATGGGCTATGTTTAACAGGAAAACATCAAAAGTACAACATCAACACCGGGGGTAAAAATCATGGGAGGGACAAGAGTTAAGGGGAGGTTTAGATCTTCTATTTGGTGAGGGCGTGTTTATTGGTCATCTTTCTCTTGAAAACAGTGAAATTATCTAAAATTTAGAGGGTTGATTAACTGTTGACTTTGGACATTATACATGATGCCTAATGAATGGAGGTGACTGAAGGACGTACTGCTTGAGAAGTAGATTGGTGAAAGATGGTGTATACATATGGTCGAATATTGTGCTGCTACTAAAAGGAATGCAACATTGTGAATGAACTGGTGGGACAATTGGTGAGCCAATATAAGATGGAAACAAAAGATCACATATTGTATGGTCTCATTTGGAAAATACTTGTAAGAAAACAGGAGCCTAGACTGTAAACTCTTGCAGCAGTCACATTTAGTCAGAAGTTGTAACTGTTATATCTGGTTTTAGAGAGGCTGTTTTATATATGTATAATCGGGTATTTAGAGATAAGAACAAAGCAATCAGATTGGGATTAAAGTAATTCAGAGTACAGGGATAAGGAAAGCATTGTCTATATTTTAGAACCTCAACTACTCCTTGAGAACAAAGGATGAAAGATTTATTTTGTCTGGAACCTAAATTTTATGTAGCACATAATGTAATTCAACCTGTCTGGATAGATCATTTGAACAATTGAAACACAGGAAGCCCAGAATAAGAATGAGGGCCTTTAATACTGTATAATTTAATGTAATGCCATTATACATACCAGGGTAGATTAAGCAGATCATCAAAAAGTATTGGCAAGGTCCCTTGAGGGATAGGAGAAAAATTTTGAAACTATTGAACTTTACCATAGGTGAAATCCTTGATATTGTGTCAAACATTAGGGACACCCACATCAGTAGGCCAAGCCCTTGATCTGAGGCTTGTCCTTGTGGAGCTTATGTATGTAGTGGAGAAGGTTAGTCTATCTATAGGTATGTTTAACAGGTACTTTTGGAGGACCTCTTTTGTTGTTCTGATGTGGTCCCTCTCTCTCTAAGCCTAACTGTCCAAGTGTAAACCTTTGCCCTCCTATCTACTCAGGACATGACATCCAGGGGTGAAGATATTTCTGGTGGTGTGGGAGATGACTCCCAGGGATGAGTCTGGCCCTAGCACTGTGGGATCAACAATGTCCTTCTGCCAAAAAGTGGGAAAAGAAGTATAACAAATAAGGTATCGGTGACTGAGAGAATTCAAATGCAAGAGGCTACTCTGGAGGTCACTCTTACACAAGCTTCAGTTAGACATTGCTACCTATCATAACTTGCCAACCCCCAACCAAAACAATTCCTGGTAACCATAAAGAACACCTAAGGCATTATATAAGATTCTGCAAATGTTCCATGCACTAGGGTAACTTTCCAGAAACCTACATCCTCCAGATGGTTCCTTGGACCAGATAAGTCCTAAAACCTAGAGGGGACAGCCTCTTCAGAATATCAACTAGTTCCATCCTTGTATCCAATATTATCAAAAGCCCCTTCCAACATGAAAAAGTTAGCATAAGCATAGTCCAATTATCCCTAAAGAGTGGGAGCAAGATCAAAGGTTCTGATGGAGTTGTACAGAGAAGGTATGGTTTAACAGATGAGTATGATTACTGAATCATTATATTGATATTTCTTTTATCAGTATAAAGCAGCTAGAAAGTAAAAACCTAAAACTGTGGAATTTAACCCATATCAATGTCTGAAATCTTTTCTATAATTAATTGTTGCAATGTACTTTGAAATGTATTCTTTCTTTGTATATATATATTATTTTTCAGAAAAAAGAAAAAAGTTTATTATTGTTATGATAAATGTGCTGCTATAGGATGATATTGTGAACCACTGATTGTATACTTTGGATGAGTACATAGTATGTGAATATATAGTGTATATCAATAAAAAATAAATAATTTTTAAAAAGGTGATTGCGGTACAGTGTGATAAGAGCTATTTGCTTAAATTGGTAAGTGGTTTATTCCAGAAAGGAGATTTTTCTCATAGTAGTGTTTTGGGTATTTTTCCCTATTGCTTCAAACAAAACATCCTTATACTTTCTAACACATAGCAAGAAAATTAAAACAATAGAGGCTAATTATACAGAGATGTGAGCATTAACAGATCTAACTATTGGAATACCACTGGAAAAATTCCTTTTTATAAACACCAGTCTCAAAGATATTTTGTCTTTATTATTATTTAAAAATAGCAAAAATGGATAAAATATTAATAGTCAGTAATTATTAATAATACTGGATGTATCCTTCTCTCTAGGGCCCATAAATATTAATTATAGACTTTTCCTACAAAGAGAAGAATATATTAGATTTCTTTAACTGGATTTTCAGAAGAAGGAATACCTCAGTATCTTTTGGGATGGATGGACAGTGCTATCTTAGCTAGAATAGAGAAAGATGGTAAAATTTAAGAGCATGTATATGATGCCAATTATGAACCAAATTTATTTTTATCAGTAAGAGAAGCCATATGCTCTAAATATGCTTCATCTTAGACAAATGTATTTCTAAATTACTTTATGAAAATCAAATTTTTATAAGTCAAATCATGTTACAGTTACCCTAAAAAGATAATTATTTGGAGAACTTCCATAATGAAACTTTGTAAAGTAAAAACATATATACATTTTATGTATAGTAAAAAATGCTCTACAGTTTTTCATTTTTTGTCAATCTAAGTTTTCCCCTGGCTGTGGTGTATGAATCAGGATGTACTTTCCCAAGTGTGCTGCTGGGATAAGCCTCCTTCTCTCCTCCCCTCTGTCACCTTGTTCTTGTTCTGGGCATCCTGGCTGGTAGAAAAGGATGGTGATGATAGTTACAGTGGGTGAGTCTGAGGGAGAGATTCCTTTTCCAGGAAGAAGCAACAGAAGATGGTGGTTTTGATTTAGGGTGATATATCAGGGTTGCAGAGGAAGGCAGACTATGGAAGGTAGGTAGAAAAGAATTCCAGGAGATGGAAACTCTGTAGGTACAGGAAATGTCTTTGCAAAATAACTAAATCACTCAAAGAGAGGGAGTGGTTTGAGGAAAGAAATGTCTGGAGCCAGCCTAGAAGAAACCAAGAAATAGAAACTTACTTGAATGGTTCTCCCTATAAATTGTGATGTTTTAATACAGCCCTGCTAATCTTTTGAAGCTGTAGGTTCCTAGGCTATTTAGGCTTAGGCTATTGAGGAATAAAGCAAACCTAGATTCATCAATTTATAAACCATTTTAGGGACCCATACCTTGGCTAATTTGATATATACTCTAAAATTTCCTGTTTAAATAGTATTTAGTATTAAGACCATCTTATAAAATATAGGAATCTAACATTAAAAGTGCATGATTAAAGAAAAGGAGAACCCAGTGACATACTGATTGAATGTATGACTAACACATTAATTCTGTAAATAGAGGGTGAAATGAGGAAGAAGATGGGAGAAAAGGCATACTAAAAAATGTTTTTGATAGAAATGCTGAAATTTTTGAAGTCTGGAAATTAAGACTCTGTTCCTATTGTGGATTGGCTGGCTTTAGGAATGTTTTCCATTCTTGGACTCACATGGACACAGCAGCAAAATCTTGGAGGGGGCTGGCCTTTTTTCTGCTGAGTTGGCCTAGGAAGGCATCCTTCACAGCATCCTGTTGGCTTGTGGAGATGGGTAACTGATCTGCTTTGAAATGGAATTAGAATCTTCCAGGGGATCAGCACATTTTCTTTTTCTTAGGAGTCTGTAAGACCCCCCCGCCCTAGTAGGCTCTTTATTGAATGTGAATTCTCTAATTATTGTTTTAAATTTTACATCAGTTATATTATTAGCTAGATCTTCTTTAAGCCAGTGTTTAGAACACCGTCAAGAGATTTGAAGAAAGCTATTTACCTCTTAGGAGTTCTGCCCTGAAATGTTTCCCCCATGAGAACTTATTCCCAAGATCCTCATTATTTTTTGTTTTGACAGCAAGCAGGAGTCATTTCTACATATCTAGAAAGTGAGCTGTGGAGAACAAGCTGATCTATTTGGGTGACCTCTAATTTCTGTGGTTCCTTTTCTTGAAGTATTACAGAGTCACACATTTATCCCAATTATACTCAGAAGTAGATTGAAAATGTACTTAATTTTCAATAATTGAGCTGCTCTTCCTTGCATGTTCCCATCTCTCTGGACACTAAGAGAAAAAATTCCCAAAATTTAGTCCAGTTATGTGAATTTGGTCTCTTTTAATTTAAAGAGTCTGGAGATACCATTGTTCTTATGAGAGTAGGGGAAGAGGATGGCTTCAAATTGTTGGAGTGTTCCCTGGATTCTTGCTCTTTTCTCCTGAGATGTGGCAGGTCCAGTTGGCTGCTCAAACTGTGTTGGTGAGGATGGTCTTCTGGGGTCTAATTCTGGGATGACTTGCTGGTACTCATTGTTGGAATCAGTTGAAAGAAGTTGGAATTGTGTTCTGGAATTGGTTTCTACTGGCTTGCAAGAGCTAATCGTTAATTTTTCTGGAATTTTTGTGAGCAGGTTGTAAAACTTGCAATTATATTAAAACAAAAATGTTATGCTGCTGCACTGGCATGACCAATACCTTTCTATCTTACAGGCAACAGTCATGTCCAATCTTCTCACCCAGCACACATAGGCCTTGGAAAACCAAGTTCACATATTTATGTTCTCTTGCATTATAAAATGACATCAGTTACCTCGAGGATCTGTTGCTACTCCATACCATACTCACAGAAATAGGTCATGATCACTTTTGGTGATCACATAGGTCATGTGACTTTTGGTTTTCCTACACCCCATAAGACTTCCACTTGCCCTGAAGTTTGATCCCTAGTTGGGGAAAACATGATATCTGGTATCTACCTCTTCAGTCTATTTCTGTTTCTTGTTCTTCCCCCCCCCTTCAATTTTTTTCAGGGATGAGGTTTTTCTATTTTTACTAAAATTTTAATGGAAACTTTGCTACATAAATTCTTCAGTAAAGCCTGGCATGATGTGTTACAATGGGAGAAAAAATAAAGTTTTTCTTCTCTTGACAAATTCTGACTTTCAAGCTGGTTGTCCTGATATTGACATGATGAACCCATTTTGGCCACCAGAAGCCAAATAGTAATTTTTTCCTTCTTGTTTATTTCTACTTTAATGCTGCTATCTTAATCTTCCTTCCTCCTCCCCCACTCCAGGCATATTGATGCTTTAAGTGACTAGGGATGAATTCCTATTCATAAATATGCAAACAGAAGCATCCATCGAGACATATAAAAAGTACCTTAGAGAGGTAGGAAAAAGAAAAAGGGATGCAGAGCTGTTGCTTCCTATGCCTGGGGGAAATATATGGAAATGATATGTCTCACCTCAGCTTGTGGTATGAAATAAGATGTAAGCTTTTAATATTTGAACTAAATTTCAGGAGTCTTCATGCAGCTATTGTGAAAATATTCTTATCCCCACCCTTACCCTGCTGTGTGAGTAAATCTAAGGAGCCAGGGGTTTATCCATTCCCACAGTTCAGTACAGATATAGAGCTCTCTGGAAGAGAAAATCTGGACACTTTCTCTAAGTAGAGAAGTCCTCTGTTCTTTGGCCCCCTGGTGTTGCTGGTGGCCAAAGGACACCTCAGTGCTAAGGACAGAGCTTCCCCATTCCCTGAGTCACAATCTGTTGGCATGCAAGGGTAGTATAGGAAATCTTTCTGCAAAGCCACCACAACCTGGTTGCCAAAGGTCATGGGTAGTCTGGCTTTTTCTGACAGCTCAGGTAAGTGTCACCCTCTTCTAATAGCACCACATTGTTTCTGGAAACGTACTTTCCCTCACTTATTTTTCCAGACCCAGATTGTTCTTTCTGTATTATCCAAGGTTTATTCACACTTCCCATTCTACCATGATTGACATCTATTTTGGGGGGGGGGGAACAAAGCTCCACCAGATAAAAAATATATACTCTTCATAATGTGTTTTATGAATTTGATGTGCATCCTATTTCTATCTCTTCTGTGCCAAGATTCTTCAATAGTTACTCAAGTCTCCTTATCTTGAATTTACCCTTTAAGTTTACTGCAATCAGATTTTTGACTGCACTTTGCTAAAATGTCGGTTTTCAAGATCAACAATGACAATATATACATAAATATTATTTTAGGGAAAACAAAAATTGGTTAGTCACACTTCATCCTCAAAAAGTTTACATAACAGTGGGAAGAATATATAAATTACAGGACAGAGTGGGATAGTTTGCTATATAGTTTTAGTGTGGGTAGTAAGAGAGACAGAGGCCAAGAAAATTTCATAGGGCAAGGTAACCCTGGCAATTCTCCTTGAAGGATGAATAGATAGGAGTGATATTTCAGTAGAGGAAGGAGTTTGAGTAAAAGCACAGAGATCTGAAGTAATCCAGTATGTGAGGAAAAAGGCAAGCAATTCAGATATCTGCAGCATAGGTAGCAAGTGGAATTTAAATGAGATATTGTAAAAACTGTCGTAAAGATAGGTGTACTGACAAGTGGAATTGAATTGAGTATTCAGAGGTGGATCCTCATATCTATGGCCAATTGATCTTTGATAAAGCAGTCAAGTCAACTCAACAGGGACAGAGTAGCCTCTTCAACAAATTGTTTGGAGAACTGGATATCTATATCCAAAAGAATAAAATAGGAACCCTATCTCACACTTTATATAAAAATTAACTAAAAATGGATCAAAGACCTAAACATTAGCGCTAAGACCATAAAACATTTAGAAGAAAATGTAGGGAAATATCATAGGGATCTTGTGATAGGTGGTGGTTTCCTAGACCTTATGTGCAAAGTATAAGCAATGGAAGAAGGATTAGATAAATGAGATCTCTTCAAAATTGAACACTTTTGTGCATCAAATGACTTCGTCAGAAAAGTAAAAAGGCAAAAAGGCATCCTATGCAATGGGGCATAACATTTGGAAACCACATATCAGATATGGTTTTAATATTCAGAATATATAAAAAATCCTACAACTCAACAACAAAAAGACAAACAATCCAATGAGCAAAAGACATGGACAAACACTTTTCAGAAGAGGAATTACAAATGGCTCAAAAATATATGAAAAGATGGTCAACCTCACTGGCTATTAGGGAAATACAAATCAAAACCAAAATGAGATATCATTTCACACCTAGTAGAATGGCCAATATAAAAAAAAAAACAGAAAAAGACAAGTGCTGGAGAGGATGTGGAGAAAGGCACACTTATTAACTGTTGGTGGGAATGTAGAATGGTGTAAATGTTCTGGAAGGCAGTTTGGTGGTTCCTCTGAAGCCAGGTATAGAACTGCCACATGATCCAGCAATCCCATTACTAGGTATATATTTGGAAGAACTGAAGACAAGGACACAAATGGACATTTGCATACTGATGCATATAATGGTGTTATTCACAATTGTCAAGAGACGGAAACAGCCCAAATGTCTGTCAATGGAAAAGTGGCTAAACAACTGTGGTATATACATATGTACACATATATTATACATATATTGTAGCATTGTATATTGTAATATATATGTGTTATATATGTACATATATATTGTGTAATATAAATTACATGATATATTTTTACACGTATATTACATGACAGAATAAAGTCATGAAGCATGTAAAAACATGGATGAACCTTGAGGACATTATTCTGGTGAAATTAGCCAAAAACAAAAGGACAAACACTGTATGGTCTACTAACATGAACTAACATTATGAGTGAAATTTGAGAGTTTAAGTTGAGAGCACAGGTTATCAGGAGATAGAAAGAGGATAGAGATTGGATATTTGATGCTGAAGGAATACAGAATGTTCAGCAGAACTGATTGTAAATATCCAGAAATAGAAAGCACAGTGCTATTTGATGATTGCACAGCATTGTAAATACACTGAACAAAGCTGAGTGTGAGTATGGTTGAGGGAGGAGGGCTAGGGTCATGTGTGATACCAGAAGGCTATCTTAGAGGCTAAAGACTGGGAGGATATAACTCAGTGATGCTTAGAGTGGACAATGATCATGATTAAATGTACAAATATAAGAATACTTTTGCATGAGGGAGAACTAATGAGTGTCAATGTTGTAAGGTTTTGAAAATGGGATGGTATGGGTGGGGAAAATACAGTTAATGCTTCTAGGGTCTACAGTTAACAGTAACATTGTAATATGCTTCCATTGAATGTAACAAAGCAATAAACCAAAGCTAAATGTCAATAAGTAGGGGGTAGGGGTGAGGGGTATGTGATTCTTTGTGGAAGAAATGTAAATGTTCTCTTGTAGGTTGCGGTGGCAAAGTCATAACTATGTGATTATACTGGGTTCCATTGATTTTTTTACTTAAGTTGGATCGTATGCTGTGTGAATAAAACTGTTTAAAAATGAACAGAGAAATAGAAATGTTGGAGAAAATGTAGAGAGGGACCTGTACCTATTAATTGCTGGTAGGGCAGTAGAGTAGTTTGGCCCTTCTGGAGGGCAGTGTGGTGGCTACACAGGAGGCTAGGGGTGGGTTGGCCACATGATCCTGCAACACCATAGTTAGGTGTATATTTGGAGTTTCTGAGAGAAGGGACAGGACTGGACATTTTCACACTAGTGTTTGTGGTGGCAGGTTGCATGGATGGAGATGAACTAAGGATACATCAACTGAAGACTGGAAGGGGGAACTGTGGAATATTGAATGCCTGCAAGAAGGAATGAAGTAGTGAGGCATGCAACTATGTGAATGAACCTTGAGGACAGTGAGTGAAATAAGCCAGAGACAAAAAGACAAATATTATAATGCTTCCCTAACATGGACTAGCTATAATATGCAAACTCTGAGAATTGAATTCAAAAGCATAGGTTATTATGTGAATACATATTGTAAAGGTTCCTAGATTGTAAGGTCTTAGAGCAGTCACATCTATTCCAGAGCTGTATCTGTTATTTCTAAATTCTGAGATGCTGAGCTCTTTGTGTATAACCTGGTTATCCCATGGAACTTTGGGTATTTGTGTGACACCTGAGACAGAGAGCTAGAGTACAGTAGCTATGAAAGTCAGCATTACCCCAAATAAGAACTGTTAAAGACACTGAAAAAGTGATTGGACTTCAATTGGAGATATGAAAGAAGCTAATCTAAGTAGGACTGAGGTAAATCAGACTAGATGGTAAAGGATAATATTGACTGTATTTTAAAACTTCAACTTCTGTTTGACATCAAAGTAAGGGATGATTATTTATTATATGTAGGAGCCAAGGGTTAATAGAAAACCTGTGGAATTTATCGGGAGTGACTGGCTTCAGAGTGACCTTGAGGAGGTCTGCTGCAAACAGTGAGTTCCTGGTTATGAGCCTTATCTGGGGGTATAGGATGCGTACACGAAGTATGGAATGTTCCCTTTTTGCTTCCTAGATATCTGGGAGGGAGGATTGCTAGATAACAAGAAAGCAATGAGAATGATACAAATAAAGCAGGCTTGGTCAGCAAAAGAGCTGTGAGAAAGGATATAAAATAAAGCAGCTGAAGCTCTTCGGGGCTGCAGTCATCTTGTACATCTTGTGTGTCTGTGTGACTCATTCCGCAGGGGTTGCTGAAAGACAAGTGTCCGCGTCCTTCTGTGTGTCTCATTTCACAGGGCCACAACAATTGTAGAATTTATATTTTTGGTAGCATACTATCTAATTTAACTTGTATCATCAGCTTATTCAAACACCAAAATTACATGCAACCATGAATAAGGTGTGAGATTTTCTTGTTTTGTACAGGTTGTTGTGATACCCTGATACATCCCAGAGTAAGGTGAGCAGAAGATTAAAAAGTATTTCCAAAGTCCCCTTGAGGGACTGGGGATAAAGATGGAAATATTAAACTTCCCCACCTGGGGAAGACATGATATTTTCACAAACAATGGGGACTGCCAGTTTGCTGGGACAGGCCTTTGATCTTGGAGCTTGCCCTTATGAAACTTATTCATGCAAAGGAGAAGCTAAGTCTACTTATGATTATGCCTAAGATTCACCCCCAGAGAACCTCTTTTGTTGCTCAGATGTGGCCTCACTCTCTAAGCCAACTTTGCAAGTGAACCCATTGCCCTCCACCCTATGTGAGACATGACTCCCAGGGGTGTAAATCTCCCTGGAAACATGGGACAAGACTCCCCCTTTTTCACCAAAAGGGAGATATTTCAAATAGAGTTGAGAGTTCTTTCTGGAGATTATTCTTATGCAGCGTATAGATATCGCTTTTCATTTTTTGGTGTATTAGAGTCATTAGAGGAAAATAACTGAAACTGTTGAACTGTAATCCAATAGCCTTGATTCTTGAAGATTCTTGAATAACTATAGAGATTTTGAGGTGTGAATGTGTGAGTGTGAATGCCTTTGGCTGACACTCCCTTTGTCTCATGTATGGGCAGATGAGTAAGAAAGAAAAGACAAAAAACAAAACAAAACAATGGGGGAGATGGGGTTATAGGATGTTTTGAGTGTTCTTTTTTTACTTTTATTTTATTTTTATTGCTTTTAGAGTAATGAAAATGTTAAAAAATCAATTGTAATGATGAACACACACTCTTATAATGATACTGTGATTGACTGATTGTACAATAGAAAAATCATTGAAGGAAAAAATGAGACATAGTTTAGGTGAATCTCTTTACTCTGTCTGCAGAGGCAGAAAGTTGGAAATGCTTAATGCTCAGTTTGAAGCCCTGCTCAGTGCCAGTATGGGGAAAGATGCCTTGGATATCTGTGGATAGAGAAATCACATGGTGATTCAATATGCACTCCAAATTAGGAACCACTAGGACAGATGCTCCAAGTTGCAGGGGTATATTTGTAGTCAAGCAGCTCCTCATCTTGACCACTCAATTCAGCATAGGCCTAAATGAATAGTAGCTAAATACCCTTAGCTTTGGATATTTAAGTATTTCTTAATCAACTAATATTTTTTCCTTTCTATTTTTGTAAGTAGATAGAAAATTTATTGAACACACTTTTGGGTAGAGTGCATGGGAGAATTATGTGACTCTTTTCTTCCTGGTACCTTTATCTGTTCCCTCCTTTCCGCTATGCTAAAGGTGGCAAATAGCTTGAATGCTACTAAACTCCAGTTTACTCCAGTGCTCCTTGAGTTCCCTTACTTCTACATCTTGGTAAATATACAAATAAACATTCCTCAAATTATCCTGCCTCTTTTTAAAGGTTTGTTTTGTTCTGGTTGTTGTTTTTGTACTTATACTTTTGTTAATGCCATTAGTCCCGTGTTTCCTATTTAACCTTTTATTCATTAAAACACTTTACTTTATTTTACAAACAAGTAACCCCCCTTTCCCTTTTCCTCTGTTAACCTCTAAACCGCTTTTTGTCTCTGTGAATTTGCTATTTCTTTTCATCTCTTATATATAATATTAAACAGTCCTTCTGGATAATTCCTTATTTCATTGAGCATAATGTTTTCAAGTTTTTTCCATGTTTCAGCATGTCTCATAACTTCATTTTTTTCTTATGGTCAAATAATATTCCATTTTGTGTATGTACTGCATTTTGTTTATCCATTCATTTGTTGATGGACACTTGGATTGTTTCTAGTTTTTGGTTATTGTGAATAACGCTGTTATTGACATAAGTGTACAAATATCTGTGACCCTGTTTTCATTCTCTTTGGGTATACCCAGAAATGGGATTGCTGTGTCAAATGGTAACTCTATAACTTTTTTGGGAACATTGTCATATTGCTTGGTGCATCCACAGTGGGTGCACCATTTTACACTACTGCCAATAATATATAGAGTTCCAACTTGTCAGTATCCTCTCCAACATTTATTTTCCATTAAAAAAATAATAGCCATCCTTAAGGTATGAAGTAGTATCTAATTGTGGTTTGAATTTGCAATTCCTTCATGGCTAATGATGCTGAGCCATGTATTTACTGGCCAGTTGCATATCTTCTTTGGAGAAATGTCTATTCAAGTTGTTTGCTCATTTTAAATTGTATTATTTGCCTTTTTGTCGTTCAGCTTTAGGAGTTCTTTATATATTCTGGCTATTAAACCCTTATCTGATATCTGGTTTAAACTATTTTCTCCCATTCTGTAGGCCGTTTTTCATTTCTAAACAATTCTCTTTGATGTAGAAAAGTTTTTAATTTTGATGAAATCAAATGTATTGTTTCTTTGGTTGCTCATGATTTTGGTGTCATATATGAGAATCCATTGCTGAACTCCAGATAATGAAGACTTCTCCCTATATTATCTTCTAAGTGCTTTATGACTTTAGCTCTTACAGTCAGGTCCTTGATCCACTTGGAGTTGATTTTTGTGTATGATGTGAGGTAGGGGTGTAACTTCATTCTTCTGTATGTGGAAAATCAGCTTTCCCAATACCATGTTGAATAGACTATTTTTCCCAATGTGTGTACTTGGTACCCTTGACAAAAATCAATTGGCCATAGATGTGTGGATCTATTTCTGGACTTTCAATTCTGTTTCACTGATCTATTTGTTTATCTTTGTGCCTGTCCCACATTGTTTTGATTACTGTCATTTGGTAATACAATTTGAAATCAGAAAATGTGAGTCATCCAACCCTGTTCTTTTTTTTCAAGATTGTTTTGACTATTTGAGGTCCCTTGCAGTTCCATATAAAATTGAGGTTTTTTATAATTTCAATTAAAAATTATTTAAACTACTCTTGTGCCTTAATTTCTGGTCTGTCCTACAGAATGATCAGTGTGTATTTATAAAGAATGTATATTCCAAAATTGTTAAGTGAAGTGTTCTCTCTATATATACTGGCTAAATCTTGTTAGTTTATAATGTTGTTTAGGTCCTCTGTTTCCTTGCTGATCTTCTGTTTAGTTGTTCTATCCAGTGTTCAACATGGTGTATTGAAAGATTTAATTATTACTGTAGCACCGTCTATTTCTTTCTTAAATTCTGTCAATGCTTGCTTAATATATTATGACACTCTGCTGTTAGATGCCTATATGTTTAAATCTTCTTGTTGACTTGACTCTTTTATTGATATATAATATCATTTAACTGTTGTAGCATTTGTTTTAGTCAATTTTGAAATACTTTCAAACTTACAGACAGTTGCAAAAATAGTACAAACCCCATATAAAGAACTCCAACATATCTCTACCCCAGCAGATCCACAGATCCACTAATATTAACATTTTGGTACATTTTCCATATCATTTGATCAATGTATCTATCTATTTATCCATCTATACATCTTTCTATCTGCCCATCATTCCATTTTTCTGAACACCAGAGTATAGATCATATACATAGTACTGTACTCCTTGAACATTTAATACTGACATGTATGTTTCCTAAGAACAAGGACTTTCACTTCTGTCATTGCCTTAAGTGCAGTTAGCAAGGTCAAGAGAGTTAACATTGTATAAAACTTACAACTCATATTCCAATTTTCATATGTTTCAATCAATAATGTCACTGTGAGCTTTTCCCCTTCCCTCCCTTGCTATATGCCTTCCAGCATCATGTGCTTCATGTAATTGTCATTGTCTCTTCAGTTGATTGTTTCTTTCCTTCCTTCCTTCCTTCCTTCCTTCCTTCCTTCCTTCCTTCCTTCCTTCCTTCCTCCCTTCCTTCCTCCCTCCCTCCCTCCCTTCCTCCCTCCCTCCCTCCTTACCTCCTTCCTTCTTTTTTCTTTCTTTCTTTCTTTCTTTCTTTCTTTCTTTCTTTCTTTCTTTCTTTCTTTCTTTCTTTCTTTCTTTCTTTCTTTCTTTCTTTCTTTCTTTCTTTCTTTCTTTTCTTTCTTTCCTTCTTTCTTTCCTTCTTCTTTCTTTCTTTCCTCTTTCTTTCTTTCTTTCTTTCTTTCTTTCTTTCTTTCTTTCTTTCTTTCTTTCTTTCTTTCTTTCTTTCTTTCTTTCTTTCTTTCTTTCTTTCTTTCCCTCTTTCTTTTCTTCTTTCTTTCTTTCTTTCTTTCTTTCTTTCTCTCTTTCTTTTCTTCTTTCTTTCTTTCTTTCTTTCTTTCTCTCTCTTTCCTTCTTTCTTTATTTCTCTCTCTTTCTTTCTTTCTTCCATTGTTCCTTTCTTTCCTCCCTTCTTCCCTCACTTCTTTCCTCCCTTCTTCCCTCCCTTCTTTCCTTCCTTCTCCCCTCCCTCTCCCTCTCTCCTTTCTTTCCTTCCTTCCTCCCTTCCTCTCCTCCTGTTTTCCCACCTACCCTCCCTCCCTCCCTCCCAAACTTCCTTCCTTCCTTTTTAAATTGCAGGAACATATATACAACATCAGCTTTTCCATCTCAACCACTCAAAAGCATACCACTTGTGCTGGTTTGAAAGGATGTATGTTCCCTAGAAAAGCCATGTTTTAATCTAAATCCCATTTCATAAAGGCAGAATAATCCCTATTCAATACTGTATATTTGAAACTGTAATCAGATCATCTCCCTGGAGATATGATTTAATCAAGAGTGGTTGTTAAACTGGATTAGGTGACGACATGTCTCCACCCATTTGGGTGGGTCTTGATTAGTTTCTGGAGTCCTATTAAAGAGGAAACATTTTGGAGAATGAAAGAGATTCTGAGAGAGCAGAACATCATAGCCACAAGAAGTAGAGTGTCCACCAGCCAGTGGCCTTTGGAGATGAAGAAGGAAAACGTCTCCTGGGGAGCTTCATGAAACAGGAAGCCAGGAGAAGAAGCTAGCAGATGACGCTGTACTTGCCATGTGCCCTTCTAGCCAAGGGAGAAACTCTGAATGTGTTCACCATTTGCCTTCTCACTTGAGAGGAAAACCCTGAACTTCATCGGCCTTCTTGAACCAAGGTGTCTTTCCCTGGATGCCTTTGATTGGACATATCTATAGACTTGTTTTAATTGGGACATTTCTTGGCCTTAGAACTGTAAACTAGCAACTTATTAAATTTCCCTTTTTAAAAGCTATTCCATTTCTGGTATATTGCATTCTGGCAGCTAGCAAACTGGAACTCCACTAAATGGAGTTAATCACATTCCCAATTTTGTGGTATCCTAACCATCTTCCATTACTAAAACTTTTTCATCTTCCATTTCAGAGACCCTACACCCATTTTGTACAAAGTTCACAGCACCACATTCAGTGGGGTTAATTGCATTCACAATGTTGCAGTATTCTCATTACCATCTTGTACTGTTAATTTCCCTTCACCCCAAACAAAAACCCTATTCTTATTTTTCAATAACTTTCCATTGTGGCTGCTCCCCACCCCTGGTAACATGTACTATACTTCTCTCTGGGTTTACTTATTCTCTGATATTTCCTTTGTGGGGCTTAAACTTAACACCTTGAGTCCATAGCACTTTTGTTTCCTCTGAAACAAATTTAACTTCAATAGCTTATGCACATTATGTGCCCAAACCTCTCTGTCTCACATTTTTATGTTCTTGTCATAGATTACATTTTTATACTTTATGGGTCCAAAACCACCAATTTATCATTACAATTAATATATTTGCTTTTTTGATTCTGTAGGAGGTAAAAAGTGGAATTACAATAAAAAGTACAGTAGTACTAGCATTTATATTTACCAATGTCATTATCCTCACTGTAGATCTTTATTTTTCTACATGGTTTTGATCTATTGTCTATTGTCCTATCTTTTCAACCTGCAGACATCTCTTTAGTGTCTCTTGTAGGGTCAGTCCAGTGGTGATGAACTCCCTTAGCTTTGTTTATCTGGGGATATCTTATTCCTACTCTCATTTTTGACAGACAGTTTTGCCAGATACAGAAATCTTGGTTGGCAAATTTTTGCTTTCAGTACTTTAAATGTCATCCTATTGCCTTCTTGCCTCCATGGTTTCTTATAAGAAATTAGAACTTAATTTTAATTTTATTGAGTTTCTCTTGTATGTGACACATTTGCTTCTCTCTTGTGGCTTTCAGAATCCCCTTTTTTTCCTTTAATGTATTTTAGTAGTCCATTAAGAATAATGGTGGTGTTGAAAGTGAATTATGGTTTTTCTGCCACATCTAAATTTTGAGTAATGTTCTATTTCACAAAATTCAAATATTTTCTTAAAAGCGGTACCTATTCTTTGCATTTTCTGTCTTTAGTTTTCAGTGGACAAGATATCGTAACTTGATATTGGACTAGAAATAGCACTATCATGGTTATAACTTCTCTGAATATTATTTTCTTTATTTGTAAAATGAAGGAATTGAACTTGAAGCTCTAAGGTTTTACTGCTAAAATATTTTGTTTCAATATGAAATCACTGAAGTATCATCAGGATCTCTAAAACAATGGTTTCATTCATGGCAGTATTTGGGATAAGAAATAATTTGTTCATCTATTAGGGTCATGTTTTGGAATTAATTTTAGTGCTTATATAATATTTTGAAGATTTTTATTAGTGTGTGTTAATAGATATTAGATTTTGGAATCCTGTGTTTAAAGATTATTTCAGCATTATTATAGCAACTTTTTTCATTGTAAAAAAAGAAAACTTCCCACTAAATTCATAGATCTTTGAATATTATATATATCTGGGATTTTTAGGGGGCTTTTTCTTCCAGCTATTTCTTATTTCAGATCATTGGAGTGAGGATAAATGTGGGATCAAGCCATCCTAGAAATAGTGATTACTATGTCAGACATACAGTTCATACAAAAATTTATAAAATGCAGGGTAATTACCTGTAGGTCAGTTGAAATATCATATATTACAGTCATCTCCACATTAAATATGTTGAAGGCTTAAAATACCTTTATCCTTAAGATTGTGAATAATCAAATGAATGTGTGCCTGGCATTCCTTAGCTTATTATTTCAAATAAACCTAGGAGTGAGCTGATACAGGGGTTTTGCATAACATAATGCTCAATGACTGCAGGGAAAGAGATTGATTTTTTAAAAAGAAAATTATAACATTATTTTCTTATATTCTGGCTTCTTTAGTGGACAGGGGTTGTTTTTCCTTTTAGGTTTTATTTCAGTATTTCTTTTGCTGCAACTGCTGCTGATTTTTTTTATCTAAAAAATGTATTTTTCAAAGGAGTGAATGAAGTTAAACATCAAGAATTTGAACCACAGAAATATACAACTAAAATTCAAATCTGAGTTGTTACTCTTTTTGCTATTTCTAAGTATCTTTCCCTCATTGCAGGGCTTAAAGTACCAATAGTTTTCAAAGGAAACATTTCAATATTTATGTCATTTATATAGTGTATCTAATAATGCAAAGATCTTGAAATTATTTTAGCATTATATAGAATCTACATATTATACTTGACATAGTCAGTAGTTGCTGCAGGCATCAAGCCATTTTGAAATTTACCAGTTTTTCTGAGTAGTCTTTTTTTAGTTTATAGCATTTAGAATTAAAAGATAAGTTTATAGACCTAAAATCAGTATCCTAGTTTCTTTTCCCATATATAATTGATGGAATTTGGGCATAACTGGTATTCAGATAGTTTTATTATTTTTTAATTTTTTACATACTTTTAATTTAAACTACTGGAGAACTTTGACTTTTTAACTGATGTTGAATGGCAGACATCTTATTTCTGCCCAATTATTGACCAAATCATACATAGAATACATTTTTATATTCCAATCTATCACTTTAATTTTGGTGTTAATTTTACTTATACAAGTTCTTTCAGTTTAAGGTGCCGTATTCTGAATTGCATTCTTCTTGTTAAGTCTGAACTTTGTCATGTCTGCGTTCTTCTGACACTGAACCCATGATGGAAAAGTGTGTAATGTGCTACAAATATGATTCATAATAAATTGTAAGTTATAGTCTAGTGTAAGTTATGAAACATATTTTGTACATTACCTGATTTATTTTTTTCATTTTTTGGTACAGTTTCTTATGGAAATTTAAAAAATACTTATGACCTGTTCTTTAAACATTCATGTACTCTCCTTTGCATGAAATAAATTTGGATTTTATTTGCTTGTATGTGTAATATGGCTATTAAATCAACTTCAGTACTCTGCTTTCTTTTCTGTAGTTCAGCTTTTTCTAGTTTTGTTCATATTCTGAATGACTGCTAAATCCATGCTTTTTCTTTCCTACTTTTCAAATAAATTCTCTAAATTGTTTTAAAAAAGGAATCATCTATTTTTCCTTGACATTTGACAGTTTGATTAAAATATGCCACAGAACGAGTCTCATAGAGTTTATCATACTTGGAATTTGTTGAATATCTTGGATGTGTATATTTGTGTCTTTCATTAAATTTTGGAAATTTCTAGCCATTATTCTTGGAATAGTCTTTCTTTCTTCTCCTTCTGAGACTCCCACAATGCATATGTTGGTATGGTGCCCTACAGGTTTCTCAGGCTCGGTTTACTTTTCTTCATCCTTTCTACTTTCTGCTCCTCAGACTGAATGATTTGAATTGTCTTGCTTTCCAATTCTCTGATTCTTTCTTCTGTTAACTCCAACAGAAATTAAAAATGTCTGTAATTGTGATCTTCAGCTCTGTTTGGTTCTCTCTCTCTTTTAAAATAATTTTGGGGGCCAAGATGGCAGCTTAGTAAGGTATGTGCGTCTTAGTTCCTCCTCCAAAGCAACTACTAGGTGAACTGAAACAGTGCAGAACAGCTCCCGGGGCCACGACAGGGAATGGACACACAGCATACACCAGTCTGGACTGGCTAGTCTGACTGCGAGACTCGGCTGTGGCAAGATCCCCGAGTGGCACATGATTTCCCAAGCAGCGGCAGCTGTGGTGGCTGGAGCTCCTCCCTCCCTCCTTCCCGGGCCGGCTGAGAGTCTCGGAGAGGCAAGTTTCCCAAGCCGAGGTGGCCGGTGCCCCTCTTTTGCGGGCAGCTTCCTGGTCCGGCTACGAGTCTCGGATCAGAGGGTTACCCAAGCCATGGTGACCCTCCCCCGTGGGCGGTTTCCTGGTCCAGTGGGGAATTCCACAGGCCGTGGTGGCCGGTGACCGACGCCCCTCCCCCGTGGGCAACTTCCTGGTCTGGTGGCGAATTCCCCGGGCCTGCTGTGGCTGGCGACCAGCCACAGGGTCCCCTCAAGCCGCGGCAGCTGATGCCCCCACCACGCGCGGCCCTCCGAACCAACGGAGAGAATTGGATCAGAAATCCCCAGGCCGCGGAGATCGGTGACTGGGGGGATCCCTTCCAAACACGTGAGACAAACGTGTGCCACAAGCGCCACCTACTGGGCAGGATAAGAAAAACAGAACCCAGAGATTTCACAGAAAAATCTTTCAACCTTGTTGGGTCCGACACCCAGGGAAATCTGACTAAATGCCCAGACGCCAGCAGCAGAAGATAACGGTCGATGCTCAGAAGATTGAGAATATGGCCCAGTCAAAGGAACAGACCAATAGTTCAAATGAGATACAAGAGCTGAGACAACTAATGCTGAATATATGAACAGAAATGGAAAACCTCTTCAAAAATGAAATCGATAAATTGAGGGAGGACATGAAGAGGACATGGGCTGAACATAAAGAAGAAATAGAAAAATTGAAAAAACAAATCACAGAACTTATGGAAGTGAAGGATGAAGTAGAAAAGATGGAAAAAACAATGGATACCTACAATGATAGATTTAAAGAGACAGAAGATAGAATTAGTGATTTGGAGGATGGAACATCTGAATTCCAAAAAGAAACAGAAACTATCGGGAAAGAATGGAAAAATTTGAACAGGGTATCAGGGAACTCAAGGACAATATGAACTGCACAAATATACGTGTTGTGGGTGTCCCAGAAGGAGAAGAGAAGGGAAAAGGAGGAGAAAAACTAATGGAAGAAATTATCACTGAAAATTTCCCAACTCTTATGAAAGACCTAAAATTACAGATCCAAGAAGTGCAGCGCACCCCAAAGAGATTAGACCCAAATAGGCGTTCTCCAAGACACTTACTAGTTAGAATGTCAGAGGTCAAAGAGAAAGAGAGGATCTTGAAAGCAGCAAGAGAAAAAAAATCCATCACATATAAGGGAAACCCAATAAGACTATGTGTAGATTTCTCAGCAGAAACCATGGAAACTAGAAGACAGTGGGATGATATATTTAAATTACTAAAAGAGAAAAACTGCCAACCAAGACTCCTATATCCAGCAAAATTATCCTTCAAAAATGAGGGAGAAATTAAAACATTTTCAGACAAAAAGTCACTGAGAGAATTTGTGACCAAGAGACCAGCTCTGCAAGAAATACTAAAGGGAGCACTAGAGTCAGATACAAAAAGACAGAAGAGAGAGGTATGGAGAAGAGTGTAGAAAGAAGGAAAATCAGATATGATATATATAATACAAAAGGCAAAACGTTAGAGGAAAATATTATCCAAACAGTAATAACACTAAATGTTAATGGACTGAATTCCCCAATCAAAAGACATAGATTGGCAGAATGGATTAAAAAACAGGATCCTTCTATATGCTGTCTACAGGAAACACATCTTAGACCCAAAGATAAACATAGGTTGAAAGTGAAAGGTTGGGAAAAGATATTTCATGCAAATAACAACCAGAAAAGAGCAGGAGAGGCTATACTAATATCAAACAAATTAGACTTCAAATGTAAAACAGTTAAAAGAGACAAAGAAGGACAGTATCTACTAATAAAAGGAACAATTAAGCAAGAAGACATAACAATCATAAATATTTATGCACCGAACCAGAATGCCCCAAAATACGTGAGAAATACACTGCAAACCCTGAAAAGGGAAATAGACTCATATACCATAATAGTTGGAGACTTCAATTCACCACTCTCATCAATGGACAGAACATCTAGACAGAGGATCAATAAAGAAATAGAGAATCTGAATATTACTATAAATGAGCTAGACCTAATAGACATTTATAGGACATTACATCCCACAACAGCAGGATACACCTTTTTCTCAAGTGCTCATGGATCATTCTCAAAGATAGACCATATGCTGGGTCACAAAGCAAGTCTTAACAAATTTAAAAAGATTGAAATCATACACAACACTTTCTCGGATCATAAAGGAATGAAGTTGGAAATCAATAATAGGCGGAATGCCAGAAAATTCACAAATACGTGGAGGTTCAACAACACACTCTTAAACAACGAGTGGGTCAAAGAAGAAATTGCAAGAGAAATTAGCAAATACCTCGAGGCAAATGAAAATGAAAACACAACATATCAAAACTTATGGATCGCAGCAAAGGCAGTGCTAAGAGGGAAATTTATTGCCCTAAATGCCTATATCAGAAAAGAAGAAAAGGCAAAAATGCAGGAATTAACTGTCCACTTGGAAGAACTGGAGAAAGAACAGCAAACTAATCCCAAAGCAAGCAAAAGGAAAGAAATAACAAAGATTAGAGCAGAAATAAATGAAATTGAAAACATGAAAACAATAGAGAAAATCAATAAGGCCAGAAGTTGGTTCTATGAGAAAATCAATAAGATTGATGGGCCCTTAACAAGATTGACAAAAAGAAGAAGAGAGAGGATGCAAATAAATAAGATCAGAAATGGAAGAGGAGACATAACTACTGACCTCACAGAAATAAAGGAGGTAATAACAGGATACTATGAACAACTTTATGCTAATAAATACAACAATTTAGAGGAAATGGACGGGTTCCTGGAAAGACATGAACAACCAACTTTGACTCAAGAAGACACAGATGACCTCAACAAACCAATCACAAGTAAAGAAATTGAATTAGTCATTCAAAAGCTTCCTAAAAAGAAAAGTCCAGGACCAGACGGCTTCACATCTGAATTCTATCAAACATTCCAGAAAGAATTAGTACCAACTCTCCTCAAACTCTTCAAAAAAATCGAAGCGGAGGGAAAACTACCTAATTCATTCTATGAAGCCAACATCACCCTCATACCAAAACCAGGCAAAGATATTACAAAAAAAGAAAACTACAGGCCAATCTCTCTAATGAATATAGATGCAAAAATCCTCAATAAAATTCTAGCAAATCGTATCCAACAACACATTAAAAGAATTATTCATCATGACCAAGTAGGATTCATCCCACGTATGCAAGGATGGTTCAACATAAGAAAATCAATTAATGTAATACACCATATCAACAAATCAAAGCAGAAAAATCACATGATCATCTCAATTGATGCAGAGAAGGCATTTGACAAGATTCAACATCCTTTCCTGTTGAAAACACTTCAAAGCATAGGAATACAAGGGAACTTCCTTAAAATGATAGAGGGAAAATACGAAAAACCCAAGCTAATATCATCTTCAAGGGGGAAAAATTGAAAACTTTCCCCCTAAGATCAGGAATAAGACAAGGATGTCCACTATCACCACTATTATTCAACATTGTGTTGGAGGTTCTAGCCAGAGCAATTAGACAAGAAAAAGAAATACAAGGCATCAAAATTGGAAAAGAAGAAGTAAAACTATCACTGTTTGCAGACGATATGATACTATACGTCGAAAACCCGGAAAAATCCACAACAAAACTACGAGAGCTAATAAATGAGTACAGCAAAGTAGCAGGTTACAAGATCAACATTCAAAAATCTGTAGCATTTCTATACACTAGCAATGAACAAGCAGAGGGGGAAATCAAGAAACGAATCCCATTTACAATCGCAACTAAAAGAATAAAATACCTAGGAATAAATTTAACTAAAGAGACAAAAAACCTATATAAAGAAAACTACAAAAAACTGCTAAAAGAAATCACAGGAGACCTAAATAGATGGAAGGGCATACCGTGTTCATGGATTGGAAGACTAAATATAGTTAAGATGTCAATCCCACCTAAATTGATTTACAAATTCAATGCAATACCAATCAAAATCCCAACAACTTATTTTTCAGAAATAGAAAAACCAATAAGCAAATTTATCTGGAAGGGCAGGGTGCCCTGAATAGCTAAAAACATCTTGAGGAAAAAAAACGAAGCTGGAGGTCTTGCACTGCCTGACTTTAAGGCATATTATGAAGCCACAGTGGTCAAAACAGCATGGTATTGGCATAAAGATAGATATATCGACCAATGGAATTGAATAGAGTGCTCAGATATAGACCCTCTCATCTATGGACATTTGATCTTTGATAAGGCAGTCAAGCCAACTCACCTGGGACAGAACAGTCTCTTCAATAAATGGTGCCTAGAGAACTGGATATCCATATGCAAAAGAATGAAAGAAGACCCAAATCTCACACCCTATACAAAAGTTAACTCAAAATGGATCAAAGATCTAAACATCAGGTCTAAGACCATAAAACAGTTAGAGGATAATGTAGGGAGATATCTCATGAATCTTACAATTGGAGGCGGTTTTATGGACCTTAAACCTAAAGCAAGAGCACTGAAGAAGGAAGTAAATAAATGGCAACTCCTCAAAATTAAACACTTTTGTGCATCAAAGAACTTCATCAAGAAAGTAGAAAGACAGCCTACACAATGGGAAACAATATTTGAAAACGACATATCAGATAAAGGTCTAGTATCCAGAATTTATAATGAGATTGTTCAACTCAACAACAAAAAGACAGCCAACCCAATTACAAAATGGGAAAAAGACTTGAATAGACACCTCTCAGAGGAGGAAATACAAATGGCCAAAAGGCACATGAAGAGATGCTGAATGTCCCTGGCCATTAGAGAAATGCAAATCAAAACCACAATGAGATATCATCTCACACCCACCAGAATGTCCATTATCAACAAAACAGAAAATGACAAGTGCTGGAGAGGACGCGGTGAAAGAGGCACACTTATCCACTGTTGGTGGGAATGTCAAAGGGTGCAACCACTGTGGAAGGCAGTTTGGCGGTTCCTCAAAAAGCTGAATATAGAATTGTCATACGACCCAGCAATACCATTGCTGGGAATCTACTCAAAGGAATTAAGGGCAAAGACACAAACGGACATTTGCACACCAATGTTTATAGCAGCATTATTTACAATTGCAAAGAGATGGAAACAGCCAAAATGTCCATCAACAGACGAGTGGCTAAACAAACTGTGGTATATACATACGATGGAATATTATGCAACTTTAAGACAGGATAAAATTATGAAGCATGTAATAACATGGATGGACCTAGAGAACATTATGCTGAGTGAGTCTAGCCAAAAACTAAAAGACAAATACTGTATGGTCCCAATGATGTGAATCGACATTCGAGAATAAACTTGGAATATGTCATTGGTAACAGAGTTCAGCAGGAGTTAGAAACAGGGTAAGATAATGGGTAATTGGAGCTGATGGGATACAGACTATGCAACAGGACTAGATACAAAAACTCAAAAATGAACAGCACAATAATACCTAATTGTAAAGTAATCATGTTAAAACACTGAATGAAGCTGCATACGAGCTATAGGTTTTTGTTTTGTTTTGTTTTGTTCTTACTATTATTACTTTTATTTTTTTTCTCTATATTAACATTCTATATCTTTTTCGGTTGTGTTGCTAGTTCTTCTAAACCGATGCAAATGCACTAAGAAATGATGATCATGCATCTATGTGATGATGTTAATAATTACTGATTGCATATGTAGAATGGTATGATTTCTAAATGTTGGGTTAATTTATTTTTTTCCGTTAATTAATAAAAAAAATTATTTCCATGTATGTATTGATATTCTCTTCCTCTTTATGTCATCTGCTGTTTTACTGATTTCCTTTAGGTCTTTGTCCATGTTTTCCTTTAGCTCTATGAGCATATTTAGGACCATTTAAAATAATCTTTGATATGGCCCAAGTCTGGTCCTCCTCATTGATGGTTTCTGATACTTGATCTCTTTGACTGAGCTATTGCTTCATATTTCTTTGTATATTTTAAAATATTTTGTTGAAACCTGGACAGTTTGATATTTTAATGGGTTGTCACTGGAATTTAGACTTTGAGGTGTCTGTTTCTTAAGCTTATATCCAGTTAGTGTTATGACACAAGCTTTTCTTGAATGCTCAAAGCTAACATAAAAAAGGAAAAGAAGAAAATGCCTGAGTTTTTGAGGACTGACCTGTGCAAATGTCCTCTTTCATATATTATACAGTCAATGGGTTTAGAGAAAATTCCAGGCCAAATGTAGGGGCCATCCTAATCTTTTCTGTGTCTTGTCTTGTACATACATCTGTGATCCCAGGAATTCTCCCATTTCATAGTTCTGAATGTCCCTCTTTCCTAGGTGAATTTCCTCAAGGTACTTCAGCTAGAAATTTGTTGCCATAGGCAGCACAACTTTACTACTCTCCCACAGCATTATGTAACAGAGTCCTGTGAACTGCTTTCTACATGCAGGGCAAATTCTGGGATGGCAAGTTCCTCAGGCCAGCAGACATATTGAATCAGACATACATACTCCCAGTGTCTGCATGAGGGCTACTCTACTCCCTCTGAACTAGGACCAGGGATATATGCACTGAGAGTGCTGGCTGGATTTTTCATTGAGCTGCTGAGGGGTCGGGTTTGGGGCAGCCAGTACTATATGAGATTTATCATTTTTTAAGATGTGTTTTTCTTGATTTAGCACTTGCCCTGCTACTTCAGTCCTTTAAATATTTTCTGGGCTTTGAGAAAGATGTTTCTGACAGTTCTTATTAATTGTTCAAACCTTTTGTGGTGGGATGGATTCCTGAAGTGTTTCACTTCACCTTCTTGACTGAGGCAGGCTCTTGTAACAATTTTTGACTTAAAGTCCATTTTTTTTCTGATATTGATTACTATTTGTGTGAAATATTTTTCCTTCCTTTCACTTTCAACCTATTTGTGCTTATGAATCTATGATGGGTCTCTTGTAAATAGTATGCAATTGGAAAATGTTTATTTATTCATTCTGCCAATCTCTGCCTTCAGATTGGAGTGGTTAATCCAGTTATATATTGAAAAAGTACTAATAAGGCAGTATGTACTTCTGGCCTTTGGCTATTGTTTTTTTCTTTATAATTTTATACCTTTTTCCCCTCCTTGCTGCCATTATTGCCTTCCTTTGTGTTTAGATGATCTTTTATAATGAGCCATTTGGAATCACTTCTCCTTTCCTTTGCATAGATTTTAAAAAAACTTTTTTACTGTGTGATATAATATACATACACAAAGCAAAGACAGAAAAAAGCAGTAGTTTTCAAAGCACTCTTCAACAGGTAGTTGCAGGACAGGTCCCAGATTTGTCATGGATTACCATGCCATCCTCTCAGATTTTTCCTTCTAGTTACTACAGAATATAGGAGGCTAGAAGGTTTAAATATTTTTTATCATCACAATCAATTTTTTTATTTTTCTTTTTTGAAAAATAACATATCTACAAAAAAGCAATACATTTCAAAGCACAGCACCACAGTTGTAGAGCATATTTCAGAGTTTAACATGGGTTACAATTCCATAATTTTAGGTTTTTACTTCTACCTGTTGTAAGATACTGAATTACTTTAACCTTAACCTGATTGGCTTTATTTTTATCTCTAAATATCAGGTTATATATATATATATATAACAATTTGAAATCCAGAAATGCTAATTACCACTCCAGATTTGTATGTCTGCTATAAAAGCTTACAATCTAGGCCCCTGTTTTCTCATGTGCATTTTCTAAAGGAGATCATACCATTGTTGTTATTTTGTTTCTGGCTTATTTTGCCTCATCAAATGTCCCACATGTTCATTCACATCACTGCATGCCTCATGACTTCTTTCCTTTTTGTAGCAGTACAACATTTGTTCATAAGTATACACTATCACTTGCCAATCTGTTTCCCTGTCAGTGCATCCCTCAACCACCTGCATTAATCAGACATCGTGTATAGTGCCAAAGGTCTACCACCCATCAACATTCTCAATTTTAGATAAATTTTGTTCTCAAGAGAAAGAAAACAAATAAACACATCCTCACCAAATAGGAAATCTAAACCTCCTCTTAACTCTTGTCTCTCCTCCCATCATTTACCTCTGCTGTTGCTGTGGTAGTGCTGATGTTTTCTTTTTGAACATATCCCATAGTGTGCAATAGCATAGCAGTTTCCCTGTGTACCTGCTTTTAAACACACTTTGTACACAAATCATACCTTTGAAGTAATTCTTGCAAGAACTAATTTATATTTCTAGTGTTAATCAGTGGGACACTTAGGTCTATACAACCCCTTTCAATCTTGTTCATCTGCAATATGGTAATATTACTTATGGGCCCACTAGAGAACCACCTTTACTTCTGTCTATTCCCTTACATTGGAGTTCAACCTTATTAGCTACATTCACCCATCTCTAGCTTCTATGTATCTCTAAGTCCCCTATGTTCTGTATTAAAACACTCTGATTATACCTTTATGATGGTCATAAAAGTGAAATCATGCAGTATCTATCCTTTTGTGTCTGGCTTATTTCACTCAGCATTATGTCCTCAAGGTTCATCCATCTTGTCATGGGCTTCAAGACATCATTTTGTCTTAATGCTGCATAATATTCCATTGTATGTATACACCACATTTTGTTGATCCATTTGTCTGTTGATGGGCACTTGGTTTGTTTCCATCTTTGGGCAATTGTGAATAATGCTGCTATGAACATTGGTGAGCAAATGTCTGTTTGTGTCATTTCTTTCCGTTTTTTTTTGGTATATACCATGTAGTGCTATTGCTGGGTCACAGGGCAGTTCTATTTTAGTTTCCTATGGAATTGCCAAACAGTTTTCCATAGTGGCTGCACCATTATACATTCCCACCAGCAATGCATAAGTGTCCTAGTTTCTCCACATCCTCTCCAATACTTATAGTCTCCTGTTTGCTTAATAGCAGCCTTTCTTATGGTGTGAGATGGTATCTCATTGTAGTCTTGATCTGCATTTCCCTTAGGGACAATGAAAATGAGCATCTCTTCAGATGCTTTTGAGCCATCTGTATTTGCTCTTCAGAGAACTGTCTATTCGTATCTTTAGCTCATTTTATAATTGGGTTGTTTGTTCTTTTGTTGTTGAGTTCTATGTTTTCTTTGTGTATACAGGATATCAAACCTTTGTCCGATGTGTGATTTCCAAATATTTTCTCTCATTGAGTTGGCTGCCTCTTCACCTTTTTGATAAAATCTTTTGAGGTGCAGAAGCATTTGATTTTGAGGTGTTCCCATTAATCTATTTCTTCTTTTGTTGCTTGTGCTTTGGGTGTAAAGTTTAGGAAGCTACTTCCTACTACTAGATCTTGAAGATGTTTCCCTACATTTTCTTTTGGAAGCTTTATGGTGCTACTTCTTACATTTAGGTGTTTGATCCACTTTGAGTTAATTTTTGTGTAGGGTGTACGGAAGGGTCGTCTTTCTTTCTTTTGGCTATTCATATCCAATTTTCCCATGCCCATTTTTTTAAAAGACTATTTTGTTCCAGTTCAGAGAATTTGGGGGCCTTGTCAAAAATCAGTTGACCATAGATTTGGTGGTCTTTTGTGCACTCTTAACTCAATTCCATTGGTCAGTATTTCTGTCTTTGTGCCAGTACTGTGCTGTTTTGACCACTGTGGCTTTATAATAGGTTTTAAAGTGTTAATCCTCCCACTCCTTTCTTCTTTTTTTTAGGATGTTTTTAGGTATTCGGGGTCTCTTTTCTTTCCAGATGAATTTGGTAGCTAGCTTTTCCAAATCTTCAAAGTAAGTTATTGGAATTTCAATTTGTACTTTGCTGAATTTGTAGATCAGTTTGGGTAGAATTGACCTCTTAGCTATATTTAGCCTTCCTATCCATGAGCAGAGAATGTCTTTCCATCAATTTATACCTTTTTTGATTTTTTTTAAGCAATGTTGCATAGTTGCCTGTGTACAAGTCCTTTATATCCCTAGTTAAGTTCATTTCTAAGTACTTGATTCTTTTAGTTGTTATTTTGCATGGAATTTTTTCCTTTACTGACTCCTCGGTTAGGTCATTTCTCGTGTATAGAAACATTACTGATTTTTGCACATTACTTTTATATCCTGCCACCTTGCTGAAATTGTTTATTATCTCAAGTAACTTTGTTGTTGATTTCTCAAGATTTTATGAGTATAATATCATGTCATCTGCAAAAAATGAAAGTTTTATGTCTTCCTTTCCAATTTGGATGCCTTTTATTTTTTTATCCTGCCTGATTGCTCTATCTAAAACTTCCAGTACAATGTTGAATAATAGTGGTGACAGAGGGCATCCTTGTGTCATTCCTGACCTTAGGGGGAAAGCTTTCAGTCTCTCTCCATTGAGTATGATGCTGGCCATCAATTTCTCATATATGTCTTTTACCATATTGAGAAAGTTACCTTTGATTCCCATTTTTTGAAGTGTTTTTATTAGAAAAGGTTGTTGAATTTCTGAATGCTTTGTCAGCATCAATTGAGATGATTGTGTGATTTTTCCCTTACGATTTGTTAATGTGCTCTGTTATGTTAATTGATTTTCTTCTGCTGAACCATCCTTGCATTCCTGGTATAAACCCCACTTATTTGTAATGTATAATTCTTTTAATGTGTTGTTGAATTTGATTTGCTAATATTTTGTTGAGAATTTTTGCATCTATGTTCATTAGGGAGATTGGCCTGTAGTTTTCCTTTCTTATAGCATCTTTACCTGGTTTTAGTGTTAAAATGATATTAGCTTCACAAAATGAGTTAGGTAATGTTTCTTTTTCCTCAATTTTTTGGAAATATTTGAGCAGGATTGGTGTTAGTTCTTTTTGGAATGTTTGATCAAATTTCCCTGTGAAGCTATCTGGCCCTGGGTTTTTTGCTATAGGAAGATTTTTGATGACTGATTGAATCTCTTTACTTCTGATTGGTTTGTTGAGATCTTCTATTTCTTCCCGAGTCAGTGTAGCTTGTTTCTGTGTTTCCAGGAATTTGTCCATTTCACCTAAGTTGTCTAGTTTGTTGGCATATAGTTGTTCATAGTATCCTCTTATGACTTCTTTTATTTATTCAGGGTCTGTGGTTATGCATCCCTCTTTATTTCTGATTTTGTTTATTTGCATCTTCTCTCTTGTTTTCTTTGTCAGTCTTTCTAGTGGCCCATCGATTTTATTGATTTTCTCAAAGAACCAAATTTTGGTTTTATTGATTCTATTGTTCTTTTGTTCTCCCATTCATTTATATCTTTTAATCTTTGTTATTTCTTGCCTTTTATTTGTTTTGGGATTAGTTTGCTGTTATTTCTCAAGCTCCTCCAAGAAAGGACCTTGATTTTTGCTCTTTCTTGTTTTTTAATATGGGCATTTAGGCAATAAATTTACCTCTCAGCCAGCCTTTGCTGTATCCTGTAAGTTCTAATATGTTGTATTCTCATTTTCATTCATCTCCAGATAGCTGCTGATTTCTCTAGCAATTTCTTCTATGATCCACTGGTTGTTTAAGCGTATATTATTTAATCTCCATATATTTGTGAAAGTTCTTTTTGTTAGCAGTTATTTGAGATCCAGCTTCATTCCGCTGTGATCAAAGAAAGTGCTTTTAATAGTTTCAATGTTTTTAAATTTATAAAGACCTGTTTTGTGTACAAGCATATGGTCTGTCCTTGAGAATGTTCCATGAGCAGTAAAGAAGAATGTATATCCTGGTGTTTTGGAGTGTAATGACTCATATATGTCTGTTAGGTCTACCTCATTTATGAAATTATCTAACTTCTCTATTTCCTTGTTGATCTTCTGTCTGGTTCTTCTATCTATACAGGAGAGTTGTATATTGAAGTCTCCTACTGTTATTGTTGAAACATCTATCTCTCCCTTCAGTTTTGCCAATGTCTGTCTCATGTACTTTGGATCTCCTTGATTGGGAGCATAAACATTTATGATTGTTATATCTCCTTGGTAGATTTACCCTTTAATTGGTATATAGTGTCATTCTTTACATTTAAAGTCTACTTTGTCCCATATTAGCATAGCTACTCCTGATTTCTTTTGGTCACAGCTTGTGTGGAACATCTTTTTCCTTCCTTTCACTTTCAATCTACTTATATCCTTGTGTCTAAGATGAGTCTTTTGTAAGCAAAATATAGCTGGATTATATTTCTTAATCCATTCTGAAAATCTGTATCTTTTAATTGGTAAGTTTAGTCCATTAACATACATAGTTATTACTAAAAAAGTGTTTTTCTTTCTTTTTTTTTTTCACATGGGCAGGCGCCAGGAATCGAGCTTGGGTTTCTGGCATGGCAGGCAATAATTCTGTCACTGACCGACAATTGTACCGCCCAAAAAGGTGTTCTTTGAGTCCACCATCTTAGCTTTTTTATTTGTCTGATCTATCTATTTTTTCTCCCTCTTTCTCTTTTTATCCTTTAAGTTACCCTTACTGGTACTCTTCAATTCTGTATCCTCCTCCAAACCCCCCTCTCCTGTCTTTTAAAAATTTTTATTTTTTTCAACTGGCAGAACTCCCTTTAGCATTTCTTGTAGGGCCAGTCTCTTGTTGACAAATTCTTTCAGGATTTATTTGTATGTGAAAATTTTAACCTCACCCTCAGTTTTAAAGGGCAATTTGGCTGGGTACAGAATTCTTGGCTGGAAGTCTTTCTCTTTCAGGATCTTAAATATATCATATCATTGCCTTCTTACCTCCATAGTGCCAATTGAGTAGTCTGAATGCAGTCCTATGTGGTTACCCTTGTATGTAGTGGAATATTTTTCTCTTGCCAGTCTCAGGATTTTTCGCTTCTCTTCAACATTTGACAGACTGATTAGTATGTGTCTTAAGGAAGGCCTAGTTGGGTTTATTCTATTTGGAGTTCACTGAGCTTCTTTGACTTGCATATTTATGTCCTTATAAGCATTGGGAACTTTTCCCACATTATATTCAACTAATTTCCTAGCCCTTCTCTCTTCCCCTCACCCTCTGGGCACCAGTGAATTTCACATTTGTATACTTCATTTTGTCCATCATTTCCCTGAAATCCAATTCAAAATTTTCCATCTTTTTTGCCGTTTGCTATTTTGAGTGTTCAAAATCATTGGTCCTGTCCTCTAGTTCACTTATTCTTTCTTCTGCCTCTTCAAATCTGCTGTTGTGTGTCTCTAGTATGTTTTGATTTAATTTTCAACATCTTTAATCTCTGTGATATCTTCTATTTTTCTATTTATTGTTTCAAATTCCTCTTTATGCTCTTCTAGTGTCTTCTTGATCTTCTTTATGTCACCAGCCATCCCATTTATTGTACTTAGTAAAGTTATATGAATATCTCCAATTAGTTGTTCCAAAATCTGTTTCTCCTGTGGTATTTTAATTTGCTCATTAGGCTGGGTATATCTGTCTGTATTATGATATGTGTAGTGATCTCCTGCTGTCTTTGCAGCATATAAATATCTTGATAGGATTACTTTGGAAGCTGATCTCTTTCAGTAGTCTAAAGCCTTGCATTTTCAGGATGGATGTGGAACAGGATGCAGGTCATGGCGTGGGGCACAACAGTGAGGTGGTATGTTGTAGTGCAGGTATAGGAGCAAGTTGGGGTTGCTACACTGATGCCTGTGAGCATGGGCACTCTGTGGGGTGGAGGATGTGGCTGTGTGGGTGCACATATCTGGGGTGCTGGGCCCTGGTGTGCACTTTACCAGGGTGTGTGGCCCTCTGTGCAGATGCACAAAGCTCAGGGCAATAGGCCTGCACTGCACCTGTGTGGGCCAGGGGCTGATGTGTCCTGGCTGTGCAGGTCAGTACTTGCTCAGAGCTGGGGGGTATGCATAGATCTGGGAGGTCTGTAAACAAATGTACACTTGTGTAGAGATCTGGGGTGATGGGGTGAGGCTGCATAACTGTGAGCTGGGGTCGGGTGTAGCTCATGATGGAGGTACATGCCTGCAGCCTTTATGCACTGGTGACTGCCTGCAGGGGGCAGTGATGTGGAGGTAGGCCTTGGGATGGGTGAGTCAAGACTGTACTTTTGCAGGAGAGACGATTTGGACTGGGGCAGGTCTGTGTGTGCTTCGGGTGAGGGTGTGGGGCAGACATGCACATGAGGGATTGGAGAGGCAGGGGCTAGTGTTTCAGGTACATGGGTTGTGGGGTGAGTTGCAGGTCATGGAGCTGCACTGGTGAGGGTAGCACGTTCAAGGAACACAGCCTAGCTTAATTCCTTGTCCCCATCTCCCTATCTGTGCACTCCTGAGGGCTCTAGGCTTCTGCGTTAGGCTGTTTGCAACAGCTGGATGGTTTGCATATCAGTTCCTCAGCTTTTGCAACCAGGGCCTACTTATGTGGTGCAGAAGACCTTTGCAGGTAACTTACACCCTGGGATTGCCATCCCAGTCACCTTCCATTCCTTCTCTAGCTGTTCCTTGGAGCAGGGTTGAACTCAACCTATCCTATTCTGCCATCTTCCTGGAGCTAATAATCTACACTTATTTGAATTTTCTGCCTAATAAGAAGTAAAATACAGTATTACAGATGAAAACTGAAATAATGCTGGCATATATATTAACCCTTATTGTTATTTATACTGGAGATGTTTCTTTCTTCATCCAACATCAAGATACTCTCCAGTGTCCTTTCCTTTTGATATGGAGCTCTCTTTTTAAAATTTTGTATAAGGTAGGCCTAGTGATAATGAGCTTTTGCAGTTTTGTTTATCGGGGATGTCTTAATTTCTCCCTCAGACTTGAAGAATAACTTTGCTGGGTATGCTATTCTCGGGTAATAGATTTCTCTTTGAGCTTTTACAGTTTTTGTTTATTGGGGATGCCTTAATTTCTCCCTCAGATTTGAAGAATAACTTTGCTGGGTGTGCTATTCTCGGGTAATAGTTTTCTTTTTGAGCTTTTGCAGTTTTTGTTTATTGGGGATGTTTTAATTTCTCCCTCAGACTTGAAGAATAACTTTGCTGGGTGTGCTATTCTCGGGTAATAGTTTTTTTCTTTCCTTGCCTTGAATATGTCCTCTATTGCCTTCTGGACTTCATGGGTTTTATGAAGATATTGGATGTCAATATTACTAAGCGTCCCTTATATGTGACATCACTTCTCTCTTGTTTATAAGATTCTTTCTTTATCCTTAGTATTGGGAATTTTGATAATAATCTGTCTTGGTGTAGAACTGTTTTGGTTTATCCTTCCTGGCATTTGTTGAGCATCCTGGATTTGCATATTCATATGATGCATCAGATTTGTGAAATTTTCTGCCATTATTTTTTTATTGTGAAAAATAATGTATATACAAAAAAGCAATAAATTTAAAAAACAATTAGTTTTAGAACAGATTTAAAAGTTTAAAGTTCCACAATTTTAGGTTTTTCCTTCTAGCTGCTCCAAGACACTGGAGACTAAAAGAAATATCAATATAATGATTCAGCAGCCATACACATTTGTTAAATCTTGTCATCTCTGTTATGACTTCACCTTCTTCTTTGATGTTTCTCTCACTCTTTAGGGGGATTTGTGCTATGCCCACTCTAACTTTTTCATGTTGGGAAGGGCTGTTGGTAATGTGGGTTAAGGGGATGGAACTAGCTGATGTTCTAGAAAGGCTGGTCCCTCTGGGCTTCAGGAGTTATCTGGCCTAGGAACTCATCTGGAGGTTATGGACATCTGAAAACTAATCATAGTGCATGGAATCCTTATACAATCTCAGATAAATGCTAAGTGTTCTTCAGGGCTGGCAGGAATGGTTTTGGTTGGGGTTTGGCAAGCCATGGTAAATAGCAATATCTAACTGAAGCTTGTATAAGAGTGACTTCCAGAGTAGCCTCTTGAACGTATTTGAACTCTATCAGCCACAAAAAGAATTTGTTACAATTATTTCCCCCCTTTTGTTCAGGAAGGCATTGTTGATTTCATGATGCCAGGGCCAGGCTCATGTCTGGGTGTCATATCTCACATTGCCAGGGAAATATTCACCCCTGGAATCATATCCCACATAGGGAGTGTGTAATGATTTTTTGGGGGGGGGTAATGATTTTAATGCAAAGTTAGGCTGAGAGAGAGAGAGAGGCCTTATCTGAGAAAGAAAGAGGTCCTCTGGAAGTAATTCTTATGCATAACTATAGTAAGCTTGACTTCTTTGCTACATACATAAACTTCACAAGAGCAAGCCCCAAGATCAAGGGCTTGGCCTATTGACTTGGGAGTCCCTAATGTTTGAGGCAGTATCAGTGGTTTCTCTGATGGCAAATTTTAATAGTTTCATATTTTTTCCCCATTCCTCAAGGGACTTTGCCAATACTTTTTAATTATGTGCTTAGCATACTCTGGGGTGTATCTGGGCATTACATTAAATTATACATAATTATAAGCCCTCATTCCCATTCTGGGCTCTGTGTGTTTGGTTTGTTTAAATGATCTACCCAGACAGGTTGAATTAGATTATGTGCTACAGAAAATTTAGGTTTTGTACAAAATAAACCTCTCTTTCTTTGGTCTCATAGAGTAGGTGAAGTTCTAAAATATAGACATCATTCTTACTCCTGTATTCAAATTTACCTTAGTCCTGACCCAATTGGCTTTCTTCTTATATCTAATTGAAGCCTGATCTCTTTTTCAACTTTTTAAGAGAAGTTGTATGTGACAATCATGGCTTTCAGATTTGAGGAACTTCTACTCTGAGTCTTAGGTGTCACACAGATATCCAAAGTTCCAGGGAAATATCAGGTTATATATATATATAGTACAGCCTCTCAAAACCTAAAAGTAACAATTACAGCTCAGGAATAAATGTGGCTGCTACCAGAGCTTACACTCTAGGCCCCAATTTTCTTATAAGTATTTTCTAAATTAGGCCATACTATATTTGCTCCTTGTTTCTGGCTTATTTTGCATCACATAATGTCCCACAGGTTCATTCACATTGTTGCATGCCTCATCTCTGTTCCTTTCTGCAGCAGTACAGTATTTGATCATATGTCTACACCACAGTACACCATTCTACTTCTCAGTAAGTGTACCCTTCAGCCATCTCCATCCACTGAGCATTGGTGTATAATGTCCAAAGTCAGCAGTTCATGTCTCACATTATCCTCACTTAATGGTATAATCATCAGCACTCTCAATTTTAGACAACTTTCTATTACTCCCAAGGGATAAACAACTGATAAAAATGCCTCCACCATGTGGAAAATCCAAGCCTTCTCTTAACTCTTGTCTTTACTCTGAATTATTTCCCCTTGTATTGCTGTGGTACTGTTGATGTCTCCATGATAAATATTGCCCATAGCATTCAAATGGTAGTTTTCCTCCTAAACCTCAACATTATAAACTCTTTGTACAAGATTCATACCTTTGAAGTAGTTCATGCAAGAACTTATTTATATTTGTAGTGTTAATTGGTGGGATATATGGCTCTATACACACCCTTTCAATCATGTTCACCTTCAATATGGCAATATTACTTACAGACTCACTAATGAATTGCCTTCACTTCTATCCATTCCCCTATATTTAAGTTCAACCACATTAGCTAACTGTTCACCCTTCTCTAGCTTCTGTGTATCTCTAGGTCCCCTATATTCTATATTATAAGCCTCTGAGTTTACCCTTACCAAGGTCACAAAAGTGAAATCATACAGTATCTACCCTTTTGTGTCTGTCTTATTTCTCTTAGCATTATGTCCCCAAGGTTCATCCATGTTGTCATATACTCCAGGATGTCATTTGTCCTACTACTACAAAATATTCAAAATATTAAAAAATGCAATATATATATATATATTATTCCATCATTTTGTCTTACTGTTTATTAATATTCCATCATATATAATTTTGCTCATTCGCTTGTCTGTTGATGGGCACTTGGATTGTTTCCATCTCTTGACAACTGCAGATAATGCTGCTATGAGCATCAGTGTGCAAAAGTTTGTGTCACTGTTTTCAGCTCTTCTGGGTATATTCGGAATAGTGGTATTGCTGGGTCATAGGGCAACTTGATATTTAGTTTTCTAAGGAACTGCTAAACTGTATTCCAGTTGTACCATTATACAGTCCCACTAGCAGTGCAAAAGTGTCCCAATTTCTCCAACATCTGTAGTTTCCTCTTTGTTTAATAGCAGCCATTCTTATTGGTGTGAGAGGCTATCTCATCGTAGTCTTGATTTGCATTTCCCTTATAGCTAATGAAAATGAGCATCTCTTCATGTGATTTTTAGCCATCTGTGTTTGCTCTTTGGACTTATATCTATTCATATATTTTGGCCACTTTATAATTGGGTTGTTTGTTCTTTTGTTGTTGAGTTGGATGATTTCTTTATGTATATGGGATATCAAACCTTTATCTCATATGTGATTTCCAAATATTTTCTCCCATTGAGTTGGCTGCTTCCTTACCTTTCTGACAAAGTCTTTTGAGGTACAACAGCATTTGATTTTGAGGAATTATCATTTATCTATTTTTTCTTTCATTGTTTGTCTCTCTTTTGGTGTAAAGTTTAGGAAGCTACCTCCTATAGCTATGTGTTGAAGATGTTTCCTTATAGCTTCTTCTAGGAGTTTTATGGTACTAGTTCTTATATATAAGTCTTTGATCCACTCTGAATTGTTTTGTATAGAATGTAAGGTAAGTGTCCTCTTTCATTCTTTTGGCTATTGATAACCAGTTCAATGCCCATTTATTTGAGATTTATTTTGTCCCAGTTTATTTGGGAGTTTTGCCAAAGATAAGTTGACCATTGATTTGGTCATCTATTTCTGCACTTTTGATTCAATTCCATTGGTCAATACTTCTATCTTTGTGCCAGTACCATGATGGTTTGACCACTGTGGCTTTTAATAAGCTTTAAAATCAAGAAGTGTTAATCTTCTCACTTTGTTCTTCTTTTTTAGGTTATTAGCTATTCAAGGTCATTTTCCCTTCCAAATGAATTTGATGACTGGGTTTTCCAAGTTTTCAAAGTAGGTTTTTGAAATTTGGATTGGAATTGCATTGAATCTGTAAATAAATTTTGGTAGAATTGATATCTTAACTACATTTAGCCTTCCCATCCATGAACATGGAATGACTTTCCACCTATTTAGATCTTTGATTTCTTTTAGCAATGTTATGTAGTTTTTATGTACAGATCCTTTACATCCCTAGTTAAGTTTATTCCTAGATGCATGATTCTTTTAGTTGGTATTTTGAATGGATTTTCCCCCTTAATTGTTTTCTCAATTAGGTCATTTCTTGTGTATAGAAACATTACTGATTTTTGCACATTAATCTCATCCCATCACTTTGCTGAATTTATTAGCTCAAGAAGCTTTGTCATAGATCTATCAGGATTTTCAAAGTATTGTAAAATGTTATTTGCAAATAATGAAAGTTTTACTACTTCCTTTCCAATTTGAATTCCTTTTATTTCTTTGTCCTGCCTAATTACTCTAGCTAGAATTCTAGTACAATGTTGAATAATAGTGGTGACAGAGAGTATCTTTGTTTCATTCTTAATCTCAATGGGAAGGATTTCAGTCTCTTCTATTGAGTATGATGCTGGCTATGGGTTTTTCATATATACCCTTTATCATATTCAGGAAGTTTTCTTTGATTCCTACCTTTTGGAGTGTTTTTATCAGAAAAGGATGTTGAATTTTGTTGAATACTTTTTCTGCATCAATAAAAATGATCATGTGACATTTCCCTTTCAATTTGTTTGTGTACTGTATTACATTGATAGATTTTCTTGTGTTGAGCCACCCTTGCTTTCCTGGTATAAACACTGCTTGGTTATGGTGTATAAGTTTACGTGTCATTGGATTGGATTTGGTTTGCTAGTATTTTTTTTTTTGTGTGTGTGTGTGTAGAACTTTTGCATCTATTTTCATTAGGGAGTCTGGTTAGTAGTTTCCCTTTCTTATAGCGACTTTACATGGTTTTGGCATTAGAGTGGTGTTAGCTTCAGAAAATGAGTTAGTGGTGTTCCTTTTTCCTTGATTTTGAAGAGTTTGAATAGAATTGGTATTAGTCCTTTTTGAAATGCTTGATAAAATTCTACTGTGAAGCCATTTGACTCTGGCTCTTCTGTGTAGGAAGATTTTTAATGGCATCTCTTTACTTGTGATTGGTTTGTTGAGGCCTTCTAGTCCCTCTTTTTTTATTAATTAAAAAAATTAACTAACACAACATTTAGAAATCATTCCATTCTACATATGCAATCAGTAATTCTTAATATCATCACATAGATGTATGATCATCATTTCTTAGTACATATGCATCGATTTAGAAAAAGAAATAGCAAGACAACAGAAAAAGAAATAAAATGATAATATAGAGAAAAAATAAAAATAAAAATAAAAAATACAAAAATATATAAGAAAAAAACTATAGCTCAGATGCAGTTTCATTCAGTGTTTTAACATAATTACATTATAATTAGGTAGTATTGTGCTGTCCTTTTTTTTTTTTTTTTTTTAGAAATCATACCATTCTACATATGCAATCAGTAATTTTTAACATCATCACATAGATGCATGATCATCGTTTCTTAGTACATTTGCATCGGTTTAGAAGAACTAGCAATATAACCGAAAAAGATATAGAATGTTAATATAGAGAAAAAAAATAAAAGTAATAATAGTAAGAACAAAACAAAACAAAACAAAAACCTATAGCCTTCTATTCCCTCTTGAGTCAATGTAGCTTGTTTGTGTGTTTCTAGGAATTTGTCCATTTCATCTAGTTTATCTAGTTTGTTGGTGTATAGTTGGTCGTAGTATCCTCCTATGATTGTTTTTTATTTCTTCAGGGTCCATGGTTATGACCCCCTTCTTAATTCTAATTTTGTTTATTTGCATACTTTCTCCCTTTTTTTCTGTGTCAGCTTAGCTAGGAGTCACCAATTTTGTTGATTTTCTCAAGGAATCAACTTTTGGTTTTATAAATATTTCTATGTTCTTTTTTTTATTTCATTTAATTCTGCTTTAATCTTCACTATTTATATTTTTCTATTTGCTTTGGGTTCAGTTTGCTGTTTTTTCTTTAGTTTCCCCAGTTAAGTGAGCAGTTAAGTCCTCTATTTTTGCTCTTTCTTCTTTTTTAATATAGGCATTTAGGGCAGTAAACTTTCTTCTCAGTACTGCCTTTGCAGCATGCCCTAAGTTCTTAAACAAGGGTGGCTCAACACAAGAAAATCTATCAATGTAATACAGTACACAAACAAATTGAAAGGGAAATGTCACATGATCATTTTTATTGATGCAGAAAAAGTATTCAACAAAATTCAACATCCTTTTCTGATAAAAACACTTCAAAAGTGTTTTTTTCTCATTTTCTTTCATTTCCAGATAGCTACCAATTTATCTTGCAATTTCTTCTTTGAGCCACTCATTGTTTAAGAGTGTGTTATTTAATCTTCCTGTATTTGTAAAAGTTCTCATTCTTTGGTGGTTATTGATTTCCAGCTTCATTCCATTTTGATCAGAGAAAGTGCTTTGAATAATTCCAATCTTTATGATCTTTCCTGAAGAATGTTCCATGAGCACTAGAGAAGAATGTATATCTTGGTATTTTGGTGTGTAATGATCTGTATATGACTTTTATGTCTAATTCATTTTTCAAATTGTTTAAATTCTCTATTTCTTTGTGGATCCTCTGTCTGGTTGTTCTATCTATAGAAGAGAATGGTGTATTGAAGTCTACCACTATTATTGTTGAAATTTATATTGCTCCCTTCAGTTTTGCTGATGTTTGCTTCATGTACTTTGGAGCTCCTTGACTGGGAGCACAAACATCTATGATTGTTATTTCTTTTTGGCATATTATCCCTTCTATTACTATGTAGTATCCTTCTTTGTTTCTTATGACTTCTTTCCATTTAAAGTCTATTTTGTCTGATATTAGTATAGCTACTCCTGTTTTCTTTTGGTTACAGCTTGCATGAAATGTCTTTTTTCCATCCTATCACTTTCAATCTATTTGCATCCTTTGATCTAAGATGAGTCTCATAAGCAGCATATAGATAGATCCTATTTCTTAATCTTTTCTGCCAATCTGTACCTTTTACTTGGTGAGTTTTGTCCATTAATGTTCAAAGTTATTACTGTAAAGGCATTTCTTGAGTCTACTATCTTATCCTTTGCATTTTATTTGTGAGATGTGTATATTCTTTTCCCTCCTTCTCTTTATAACCTTTAAGTTATCCTACTGGAACTCTTCAATTCTATGCTGTCCTCCAGACCTCCCTCTCCTGTCTTTTGTTTCAGCCAAAAGAACTCCCTTTAGTATTTCTTTTTTTTTTAACTTTTAAAATTGTATGGTGTAACATATATACAAGTCAAAGAAATAAAAAAAGCAATAATTTTCAAAGCACTCTTCAACAAGTGGTTACCGGACAGATCCCAGAGTTTGTCATGGGCTGCCATACAATCCTCTCATATTTTTCTTTCTAGTTGCTCCAGAATATAGGAGGCTAGAAGGCTTAAATATTTTTTATCATCATAATAGACTTTTATTCCTTCTTTTTTGTGAAAAATAACATATATACAAAAAACTATAAATTGCAAAGCACAGCACCACAATTAGTTGTAGAACATATTTCAGACTTTGACATGGGTTACAATTTCACAATTTTAGGTTTTTACTCTAGCTGGTCTAAAGTACTGGAGACTAAAAGAGATATCAATTTAATGATTCAACATTCATATTCATTTGTTAAATCCTATCTTCTATGTATAACTCCACCATCACCTTTGATCTTTTCATACCTCTCTTTAAGGTTGTTTGGGCTATGGTAATTCTTAATTTTTGATATTGGAAGGGTCTGTCACTAATATGGGGTAGGGAGATGGAGTTATCTGATGTTTTGGAGAGGCTGGGCCAGGTTTCAGGACTTATCTCAACCAGGGACCCATCTGGAGGTTGTAGGCTTCTGGAAAGTTGCTCTAGAGCATGGTACCCTTGTGGAAATCTTATATATTGCCCTAGGTATTCTTTAGGGTTGGCTGGAATGGTCCTGGTTTGGGATTGGATGGTTATGGTAGGTAACAAGGCCTACCTGAAGCTTGCATAAGAGCAACCTCCAGAGTAGCCTCTTGACTCTATTTGAACTCTCTCTGTTACTTTTATATTTCTTGTAAGGCCAGTCTCTCTTTGACAAATTCTCGCAGCCTTTGTCTGTCTATGAAAATTTTAATCTCTCTCTTTGAAGGACCATTTGGCTGGGTAAAGAATTCTTGGTTGGGAATCTTTCTCTTTCAGTGTCTTAAACATGTCATACCACTGCTTTCTCACTTCTGTGGTGCCTGCTGAGTAAGCTGAACTCAGTTTTATGTGGTTTCCTTCATATGTAGAAGATCATTCTTTTCTTGTTGCTTTCCAGATTTTCTGTTTCTCTTCAACATTCTACAGACAAGTAATATGTGTCTTGGTGTAGAATTAAGTGGATTTATTCTATTTGGAATTCATTGGGCTTCTTTGATTTGCATATTGATGTTTTTTATAAGGCTTTGGAAGTTTCCCCCATTATCTCCTCAACTAATTTTCCCAGTCCTCTACTCTTCTCTTTGCTTTCTCATACACTGATGATTCTTGTATTTGCATGGTTCATGTTGTCCATTATTTCCCTGAGACCCAATCCAAATTTTCCATCTTTTTTTTTACTATATGTTCTTTTGTGCATTTGAAATCAATTGTCTTGTCCTGTAGTTCACTATTCTTTCTTCTGCCTCTTCAAATCTTCTCTTGTGTGTCTCTGGCATATTTTTTATTCAATCTACAGTATTTTCATCTCTGTGATATTTGCTATTTTTTATTTATCCTTTCAGATTATTCTTTATGTTCTTGTAGTGTCTCTTGATCTCCTTTATTTATGCCATTAGCTAACCCATTGTATTAATTAGTAGAGTTGTATGAACATCTTTGATTTGTTGTTACAAAGTCTGTGTCTCCTCTGGTGTTTTAATTTTAATTTTTTTTTTTACTGAGCATGGAACATACCTTTCCCCAGGTACCTGCTCTCAGCTGTTATATTTCCTTATGAACATCAGAGGTTATTAGAAAGAATTTCAGAATATTTTTTTCCTGCGTAGACTTACACTTTTGGTAATAGTACTGATCAAAGGAGGCTTGTGTCTATTTTATGACCAATCAGTGGGCAGATCTGGGATAAAAAGGGTGACCCTTTTATGGTCTATGCAACTTAATTTGAGAATTGTAACCTAAGTTTGGGGACTTGACCTTTCAAGGCTGTGGACTAACTTGCAAACTATGATTTTCTGTTTGGTGACCAGCACTTGAGTTGGAGAATGAGATTTCCCTGAGGACTGTCAGATCCCTTTGAGCAGTTGTTTTCAATAAATATTAGAATTATGTTTTAGAAGTTCTGTGTCTAAGTCCCGCCTCAGTCCAATTAAATTAGAGTCTCTTGAGGTGGGATGGGGGTAGGGCATGAGCACTTGTATTTAAATAAAAAGGCTTCCTATGTGATTCTAAATGCAGCAAAGATGGAAAACTACAGTACTAATGGATACGTTGGATTAAATTACCAGAGTTGAAAACTTATCCAAACTTATTTTACAAGGTTCTATAAGTGTCTGAGTGTCCCGTCTGGGGTGCTGAGGCAGGTGAGGGGCTGGTTACTAATGTTGAAATCTCCTTACATCTTTGGTTGCTCTTATACCTGCTGCTCTCCAGAAACATGAGTTTTGTGATCCAGTGTTAAATTGATCAAAGGCCAACTAGGGAAAGTCAAAGACTTTTTTTTATCCTCACTACCCTTACCTTTATGTTACTTGGAGAACATCTTCAAATGAGATAACCTTTTCTCAGGGCCATCATGTATTGTAACATTACAGCACATTTTCAGAGACACATTAAAGATATCTTAAGTAATGAGGATTTTTTCTGAGAGATAAATATGACAATAAATAACTGAGGATTCTCAATTAAATATCCAAGCTCCTCAGACAACCAGGACCAGTCCTTGTGGAGATTAAAAAGTTCCAGGAACTGGCAATTTGTTGCATTTGTGTCATTCCCCACCAGAATCAGTATCAGTTCCTCCTTCTAGGGCTCTGTGAATGTGAAAACACACATCTCTTTGTCTGTGTTTCTGTTTCTGTTGCTCTCTCTCTGTCATTCATCCTCCAGCATTTCCCTCTGTTCTTGGGAGGGAATGGTGGTCTCTTTCATCACAAAATAATTTCTGGACCCACAATCTTCTCTGATTCCCAATTCATCTCTTAAGCAAACCGTTCTTTAAATACTGGATAATGGTAATGATAATAATAATGATAATGAGGGTGATGATTTTAGCAATCATTAATTAAGCATCTAACCATATGTCAAAAACTTTATTAGTTATACCATTGAATCCTCTTAACAGGACTTTGAAGGAAGTCTTTTTTATCCTTATTTTATGTATAAAGCAAACAAGATTCAAAAAGATAAGTTAATTTGCCCAAGGACACATAGCTGTTTGGTGCCAGAACCAAAATTCTGGCAACAGACTCTAACAATTATTTCTTTCCACCTTGACCTCTCTTTAAAATGGGTAGACATGCTGAAAATTAGTAGTTGCATTAGCCCACTAAAATTTTGGATCACTGAAGTAAAATTATCTTTCATCAACTGTCTATAATATGATGCTTGAATACCCTGGGAAGGTAAAGTTTCCATACTTACTTAACATGGATTATTTTAATTAATCCCTTAAGATACTTACATAAATGGAAATAAAGAGGATGGAAGAAAGGAAGAAATGTAAGGGATTATGAAAAGGAAGGTGAGAATAGGTCTCAGGAAGATCCTGTTGAACTGAACAGCCCAGAATTTCTATAAAATATACAAGCACAGGTGTTGGTTCAGATTTGTTCACATTGCTTTGGGAGTTTGTGTTGGTTTTAGGGGTTGAATTCATACCTTCCTTTTTGTTGAAACTAGATGGGTTCCTGCAAGCAGTTTTGTACTTCGGGGAGTTTTGTACTCCCCAAATCACCTTGTATCCCTTAAAATCATTTCTGTTTTGTTGATGAATTTACTAACCAGAAATATAATCCTGAGAGTAGTTACATTTTATGAATGAATTTACATATGATCCCATGATCTCATCTCTTCTAATAATAACAATATGACACATTGGCTTAAGTGCCCCATCAAGGAACTGTCAGACCTGTCATTGACTTCTAGATTCCATTTAAAATATTATATAAATTTCCAGTTGGCAATTTTAAATAACTTCGCTTTAAGCTTAACAAATCATTGCAGACCCTGTATTACCTTACTTGTCCTCTCCCATAATATAATCCTTTCTGGTATTGTGGTCTTCCTGCAAAGCAGAGAGTGATTATTTTCATATTAATATAACACTTCTAATTTTGACTCTTTTTATGCTTTTGCTTTCATCTCACTGTTAAAATGGGACAGCATGATATCAAATGAATGAAAAATGTGTCAGCAAATGAAAGCACGCTCACTTTGTGTTCCTTCATTGTTCAAGGAGCTCTCTATGCTTGCTCTTAGACTGTCTTGTACTTGAGTCTTCTGCTGCAGGTTCTTTTAAATGTTCTCATGTTTTTCCATTTGAGACCAGGACTGGTCACAGGGGAATAACTGACAATAATTACTTCTTTATTTTTTTAAATAAAAATCTCAAGAGACTTTTCCAGTGCTGCTTCAATTCAGTAACAAACATTGATTTTGATGTCTGCTCTTAGTTATTAGGGGAGAAGAGGCAGATCCAGATGCAAATGAATACTTTATGTTTTCTGAGGACTCAAAGTCTACTTGGTTTAGAAAGAGAGCTGAAATCTTGTCTATAACACATGATAGAATGTGACAAGTTTTGTCATGGGGACTATGGCAATACGTGGAAAGAGGAGTTAAGTTCTGTCTGGGCAAATCAGGAAAGACTCTTTATTGGAAGAATAATTTGATACAGAATTGAAGGAAGCATAACTCTTCACTTGGCTAATATGAAAGGAGAGGAAGTATATTTCAGTTAGAGGAGAAAACTTGAGCAAAAGAGCAGGCAAGTTTAAGACATGCTAAAAAATGCCAGGGTATCATTGAGGCTGGGAGAGGGAAATGAGGATAGAGATGTCTTGGGAGATAATGTTGGTTGGGTCCAGATTGTATTGAGCTTTGAATTCCACAATCATTTAAGAGTCCTACAGACTCTGTATTTTGGAAGAGTACTTTTGGTTGTAGTGTAGATAGGAGGAAGATAAAAGGCTGGTTACGAATCTACAGACCTGGAGATGCCAAAATTTGATCTGTTAGTACATGGTGAAAATGAAGGATAGGAAGAAAACATAAATGATCCAGAATTTTCAAGTTCAGTGCTTGAGAATATTAATGGCATGTACAAGCAAAGAATACAAACTGTATAGAATGCTAGGGTTTTGGGGGCAAAGAGATGCAAAAAAGGGTTGGGGTGGCATCACATTATTTTTTCCTTTCAAACTTTCGGGCATAATATACCTCCTAAGAGGTAGACACATTTTTATCTTATTCAATTTTTGATAAGGCATTTTCTCATCTTGCAGGGAAGTCAGAGGTGGTAGAAGCACTGTATCAATTTATTTCTAAAGAAATAATGTAAAACAATTTGAGCCAACTAAATGAGATGAAAAGACTATGGATCCAAAGGTTTCTGAAATTTTGTCCAAACAGAATTCAATTCAATTCAGTTTAGACCATCAGTCATTTATTAAACATTTGCCACATGCAGTTGTAACTGAACAGAGTGGGAGCTACAGTGATGTAGGTGGTCCCTAAGCCTGTAGTTACTGATTTTCATTTGTGGCCCCTCGACCTGCTGTTATCCTTTTCAGAGCAGACTTCATTTCCTGGTTCCTCAGTGTATAGATGAGGGGGTTCAGTAAAGGAGTGACAACCGTGTAGAACACAGCCACTGCCCCATCCAGGGGACTTTTGGAACCGGCCCTAAGGTAGATGAAAATGCAGGGGACATAGTAGACTGTGACCACAGTTAGGTGGGAGCCACAAGTGGAGAAGGCCCGGCGCCGCCCATCAGTGGTGCGGATCTTCAGGATGGCATGGACTATATTGGCATAGGAGAGGAGAATTAAGATGAAGCAGCTGGCGGCCACCACTCCAATGTCCACAAAGGTTACAAGCTCATTGACTGTTGTGTCTGCACAAGCCAGTCTCAACACTGCGGGTATGTCACAGATAAAGTAATCCACCTGGTTGGGCCCACAGTAGGGCAGGCGGAAGGTCAAGGTGGCCTGGATAGACCCATGGATGGAGCCAGCCACCCAAGCTCCAGCCACAAGGATTGTGCATAACTTCCCATTCATGAGCACAGGGTACCGCAGGGGCTGGCATATTGCCAGGTACCTGTCATAGGCCATCAAGGTGTAGAGGAAGCACTGGGTGCTGCCAAGGAAGTGAAAGAAATACAGTTGAGCCACACAGCCACCAAACGGGATAGCCTTGCTGGTGGGAGTAAAATTCAAAATAAGCCGAGGAACGATGACGGAGGAAAGCCACATGTCCAGGAACGAGAGCACGCCCAGAAGGATGTACATGGGGCGAGCATGAAGCTTCGGATCAGCCCACACCATGAGCAGAATGAGCAAGTTCCCCAGCTGAGTCAGGATGTAAATGATGAAGAAGACCAGGAAGAGGAGGGTTCTCAGATTTGGAGGATGAGGCAAGCCCAGGAGAATGAAATCTGTCACTACTGTGTCCAGGGACATGTTTTTGCTCTTTCTCATTTCTTTCTGTAGTCTGTTAAGGTGAAGGGTGAGGTCAGACAAGGGCAACAGAGCACAATGAGGTTGTAAGGGAACGCTTTTGCGTGATGATTAATGCCTAAGAGGTATGAGATAAACAATAGGGTTACACAAAATTTTTTTAAAGAGATGGTGTTGCCATTAGTTATTTGGATTTATTTGACAAGAGAAACTCTCCAGAGGCTAGTTCATTTTCTAGATAGATGGAAACTCTTGCCCACTGGGAGATACTGAGAAAATATCGCCCACTCCTCCTTCAGGACCCACTTTGGGGATCCCTGCCTTCAAGAAAGCTTTCCTGATTACAGAGGACCAGAGCATGTTTATCTATATCACACCACACTGACATCGTCTCATTTCTATTTGACTTCCCCATTAGCCATTGCATCAATCACAATGCATCGAACAGTACACATGATTAACAATGATTTCTATAATTGTTGGCTGACTGAATGCTACCAGATCTCCCTTAGCCAAAGGTGTTTCTCTGCTTGATCTTGTTCATCCAACCTTTGGGCCCATCTGGCTGGAATTTTCAGGGCAAGGATTCACCTCATTCCTTAATGGAATGTCTAGTTTCAGTATGATAAACTCCTAACCTATTTTTTTTATTGTTCCAGAATATGTTTAGATTTTTTTCTTCTATCTCAGAGATTTGTATTGAATTAATTCATTAATCAGGGAGATTCCAAACACCAAAAAGTAGAGAGGAATTCCCTCATTTAGATTTATTGGTTGATTTATGTGGTCGATTGGTTTGGTATTGGATTTTTTTGTATAATGTCATAGAGGGAATTTTATTATTTTATTATAAAGGCATTGGTCAATGCACAACTTGATTTCTCAGTATGTAATGTGTATATATATTTGCAATTTACTATACAGCAGATCTCTTTCAAGATCTTTAAAGATTTTCAAGTTCTTGAACTACTAGATGATAAGACAACATAGAGAGATGAAATATATTTGTGCTATGTTTCACACTTTTTGATAGTTTTAAAGTTGTTTAATAAAGATTCCTCCTGCCTTATCTCACACAGTAGCTTTTGAGAAGCAGTCACCTCTCATTTAACTGTAAAGCCTCTGCAATTTTAATGATTATTTTCAGAAAATAATCAAAATGGTAGCAGATTAATTATAAGTAACATATGCATATTAATGGGTTTAATAATTTAATCTCCATCGGTAATTTCCCCAGAAAGTTTATCTTCATATCTTCTAAAATAACTTAATTCATGATAACATTAAAGGGATATAAATAACAATAATAATGGATATATCTGGCTCTTCATCTTCCATAGAAAATGTTAAACATGACCTCTGCCCACCAGAAAAAGAAATGCCAAATCTTTACTGCCCGGATTTCAGGAAGATCACCTTGGTTTATTCAGAAATAGATGGGATGATGAGTTCTTACTTCTTTGGCTAGAATATAAAGAAAAGATAGAGATAGTTGGGATCAAGATTATGAATAAAATATTTATTATGAGCCAGTTAGGCACATGATATATTCTTGAAATGTTTTATGAAAATCGGTGTTTGAATATTAATTCAGATAGAACTGTACCACTGAAGTAGGGAATTATTTGGAGGAATCCCATAATACATATTTAAGAGGGAGTAAAAAAAATTTCCTCTATTTTATCTCCTTTGCCAGTCCGCTTTTTTTTGCTGTTTAGTTGTACGCAAATCTGGTTCCAATTCTCCCAGTGCCCTCCTTGAAAAAGGCTCTTTTTATCCTTCAGGTTCTGAGTGTCCTGCCAGGAAGGACCCAAGAAATGAAGATGGGTTACAGCTGGTGGGTTTGAGAACAAATGATCTTTCCAGGCAGACTTAGCAGAGGATGGTTTTGACTTGGGGTGTAGTGTGCAGTGCAGAGGGTAGAACAGCATAGATTTCTGGAAAGTAGATTTTTGGAGGAATGGGGCATGATTCAGAAGGACTGGAACTCTTTCCAGAGATGAGAACAGTCTGGGGCCAGCATAGAAGAAACTAAAGAGGCCACACTTGAGTGTCCCTCCTCCATTCTCCTGTTCCTGGGTTTCTGTGTCCTATTTTTTTTTTTTTAGATCTGCTTCTCTTTTTTTGACTGTTTGTGTCATAGAATATTTATGGTAAGGTAAGGGGCAGTTTTAGAATTTCAAAAAATAAGAAAAACAATTTAGCATACCTATCCTGATTAAAAAGATGATGAAAATATTCTAAAATTTCCCAAATTTTAGACTTTATTTGATGTTGCTAAAATCCGTGTGTTAAAATGGTTAGAATTTAAATAATAAAAACACATGAAAGATGGTGATGGTAGCACGTATTTAACAGCACTGAATTATATATGCAACCATGCTTAAAAGGGGGAAATTTCAGGTCATATATATGTTATTAGAATAAAAATTTAAAGACAAAACATAGGACTGTACAACACAGTGAACACTATGTAAGTGATGGACTATAGTTTATAGTACAATTATACAAATGTTCTTTCATGAATTGTAACAAATGTATCACACTAATGCAAGATGTTAATAATAGGGTGGTGTATGGAGAAAAAACACACCCTAATGTAAAATAATAGTGAACTACAACATTCTTTCATCAATTGTGAAAAAGGTACCACACTAATGCAAAGTGTTAAAGTGCTAATAATAGGGTTGGGTATATGGGAATGCTCTATTTTCTATATGATTTTTCTGTAAATCTACAACTTCTCTAATGAAAAATTATGAAAACACATGAAAGGTTAAAAGGTGAAAAAGGTTAAAATTCAATGTAAAAAATCTGAAAGTAAGAGTCCAGGGACATTAGAGCATAAACAATACATTTTTAAAGAGCAATTATCCTGGAAATTCTAGGGATGTCCCAGGATTGGTGAAAGACTGGCACTGAGATGGTAAGGAAAGGAGACAAGGCCACCTTTATGGGAACTCTCTGAAGCCATAGGATAGGCGACTTGCTATGTGCTGCCCCCACCTCTCTTCCCCTACCTACCATCAGGCCAGTTTGGTGTTGGCACATCTCTTGCGGTGCATTTCCATTTGTAGAGGCTTGGAGGAAGGCAGACCTTTACCTAGAAATTTGAACTTTGTTTGGATTTCTACAATGAACTTTGGGATTTGGGCCACGAGGGGACAGTTATGAAATCACGAAGGTGAGGGAGCTTTCATCAACCAGCCCAGTACTGGGTTGGACATACAGGGACCAAAGGGCTTCTTTTTACCTTATTTACAAGGACAAGACCAAGTCAAATCTGCTCAGAAAGAAGATTCACCTCCTCTCATCATCCATTCACAGACATTCTGATATATGGGGCAAAATAGGGGAAATACATAGAGTTTGGGGTTTAAGCATATAGAGTATGGCCCATTTTATACACTCTTATAGAGTGGATCTTGTCCTTATAACAAAGTTTAAACAAAATGAGCTTGCTTAAGGGAAGTTGACTCCAAGTCAGTCAACTGAGTGCCGTTTTTACTGGAGAAAGGAAAGATTAGGAATCTGACTGGTCTTTGCGTTTGCACAATTGCTGAAGTTCTTCATGATCTCTAGATCTCTATGACTTTACCTTCTAAAAGAGAGAGAGAGAGAGAGAGAGAGAGAGAGAGAGAGAGAGAGAGGATGAAGATAAAATAGTGTTTTCGATTCATTTTATTAATGCAAGAAGAAATTTCTCAAGTTTGGAAAAAAGGAACTTAATTTAGCAGTTTGAGGAAGACTTGAAGAGGAAGATGGAGAAAAGAGACTGATTAAGTTAACACTTAGCATAACAGAAACCCTTAAAGTTCCAAAATTAGATTCTCAGCCTTATTTTGGACTAAGCTGATTTCAGGGTTGTTTTCTCATCTTCTTAAACTCACATGTAGAGAGCCGGAAAACTGTGGAAGTGGCTGACTGTTCTTGAGTGGAAGTGTCCAGCAGATAGAGAGATGTCCCATTGAAATTCAGTGTAGCCCATTATAAAGGGCTCCCATAGTTCAGTTTTGGAATGGCTTAGATTCCTTTCAGGAATTTGGTCTGGCGAATAAGTGATCAGAATCTCTGAGAGTACCTGCCTTTCAGGGTTCTTTGATGAGTTTGACTTCTGTATCTTGACTCATATTTTACATCAATTTTCGTCAGCTCTTGCCTCTATTGCTCTGATTAAAAGGAGAAAAAAAACACTGTTCTGAGATATGAAGAAAAATTCTTACCTCAGGGAATTCTTACTCTGAAGTATTTCCCTATTGAGATCTTCCCTCCCCAAATCCTGATTAGCTTGTTTTGCAAGAAAGCAGGAAACATTACTAATAGATCTCTGGGAAGAGGGCTGTGGGGGAATAATCTAGTCAGTATAATTTTGGATGGCCTCTAATTTCTTACATGTGTTATGAGGAAAGATCCCCTTTTCTCCCCAAATACCTGTCAGGATATCTTCCTTATCTGCTTCTGGCTTCTGCTCAAATGTCACCTAATCAATGAGGTCTTTCCTGATCTACCCCCTTTCCCTTCTCTGTTTTATTTTTCTCAATCACATTCACCATCTGACATCCTATACTTGTTTATTGTCTGTCCCCCTTCACTAGAATGTAGGCTTCCTGAAAGGAAGGAGTTCTGCTCACAGTGGAATTCTCCACCCCTAGCACAGGGCCTGTCATGGAATAAGGTCTCAAGAAATATTTTTGGAATAACTGAACTAGAGAAACATATTTACATATGAAGTGCTGTAGGCAGAAAAAAAAAAGACAGTGGTTTCAGATATAACCCTTAAATTTAAAGTCATCAGTAATTGATTTGCTCTCACATTGATTCTCACATGTTTGTGTAGGTCTGGGCAGCTTATGCCGGGGCAAGTAGATTCAGTTTTTCCTTTACTTACTTTGCAAAGGCTAATGTTACTCTGAGAGATACTGGGGAGCAGGCTAGAAATGAAGAAATAAAGCCTACGATGTGAAATAAAGTTTCTGTAAAATGTAAAATGATGGAGCTGGACAAAGACGGGATGATTTCTAAGGTTTCTTTTAATTCTAAATTGGTAAGGAAGAAGATGTTTGACGTGTGTGTGTGCGTGTGCGTGTGTGTATGTGTGCGCGTGCGGGTGTGTGAGAGAAGTTGCTATGCATCATCTGGCCACAAGATGGCAGTATTATCTTTATTAAAACATGTCTTGTATTCTGCTATATGGAGTAAATAGAAATAATAAATCCAGAAAGTTCATAAGGGCTATAAATTTCTTTATTAAATATATTATATGCGAGGAAATAATTAATTTGGGAAAAGTATGTGTCAAAGACTTAATTTCCTGTATTTCAAGGAAATACCTTGAAATATAGCTTTGTTTCTTCCCTCCCACCCTCTCCCTCCGTCTTTTCTTTCCTCCTGGTGTTTCTTGCCTCCTCCTTTCTTTACTTTTCTTTCTTTCAAGTTCTCACTTTATTACATAAAAAGTATTACAAGTTGAACAAAACAGAGCTGTAGGAGGAAAGATTAATATTCTGACCATCCTCCTTTTAATCCCAATCATCTGTAATAAATGGAGGTAATTTCCTTTATTTTTTCATTTCTTCCTCTATATTCATACATATAAGACATATGCAGACATATATATTGTATTTCAAACTATTTAAAAATATTTCTGAACACCTGTTGGGAACTAAGTTTAAAGTGTAGAAAAAACTCTCCTATCTCTCTTATTGCCACAAATGACACCCACATTACGTACACACCCCGCCTCTAATTGAGCTCCTGTTTCTCCTATTTTGTTCTGTCTTGGGAAAGAAAAACTAGTATGGGGAAATGGACCACTTTTACCTTTGCTTTATATTCTTCTTCCTTTTTGTTTTCTCTGTTCTTTACACACTATGCTATTTTTTTTTTTTTTACATTTTTAACAGTTTTATTGTGAAATATATATACTCCCCCAAATCTCAAAGTATATTGTAACAAGTAGTTATAGAATAGATTTCAAAGTTTGGTATGGGTGACAGTTCCACAATTTCAGATTTTGCCTTCTAACTGCTCCAAGAAACTGGAGATTAAATGGAAATATCAAAAGAAGATTCAGTAGTCATACTCACTTGTTAAATCCTATCTTCTGTGTTAAACCTCCTCCTCTTCCTTTGATCCTTCTCCCAATCCTTAGGGACATTTGGGCTATGTCCTTTCTAACTTTTTCATCACACAATGCTATTTTCAGTGTTTCACTTGAATCACTTGGATGAAAACTTGATGATTCACTAGTAGAAAATGTTCATGTAAAGACACTCCTGTAAGTAAATCTAAAGTGTTTCTGTGAAAGATTCAAGTTGGTCCTCCAAAAAGGGAGTTCCTTCCTTTGTATTTCCTTTGTGTTTTGCAGCCATATTGATCTTTCCTCCCTTGCCCTTGGAGAGAGGTTTTACCTTCTGCAGACTCCAGTGGCTCAGGAAGCAGGGATGCAGTGCCAGGCTCGTGGACTAGTACAGCAGATGTGGGGATGTTTCCTTCTTTGCGTTTCCCTGACAATAGGAGGTAAAGTTTTCAAAATAATTTTCTTTCTGCTAAATGGTTGCACCTTCTGACATTGGGCAGACATGCTGGTCTTTCCTGATCCATATTTTCCCTATGTCCTCCTATTTCTACTACTATTAACCACTGCCATTTCTACTACCACTATGACTTCTATCATCATTTATTTCTATGGGAGGGACTCTCCTGTCAATGGCAGTTTTCTGACTACATGGAGACTATTATTTACAATGATGCCATGACCCTCAGGAGTGCTGCCTTGGTGACATCCGTGTGTCTTCTTTTAGGTTCTGTGCGACAAGACATTCAGCAGCCCACGGAGTTGACAGCTATGGATGGAGCCTTTGTCCAAATCAACTGCACATACCAGATCTCTGGGTTCAATGGGTTGTCCTGGTACCAGCAAAGCGATGGCAGGGCACCCATATTTCTCTCCTACAATGTTCTGGATGGCTTGGAGAGGAAAGGTCATTTTTCTTCATTCCTTAGCCGCTCTAATGTGTACAGCTACCTTCTACTGAAGGAGCTCCAGCTGAAAGACTCTGCCACTTACATCTGCGCTGTGAGAGACACAGTGATACTGAGGCCTCTTCAGCTGCATCAAAATTCAAAAGACAATCATGGCAGTGAGAAATTATATTTCCTGAGTTCATACCTGCTGTGACTCAAAACTTGCGACTGGATTTGAATTTTCCACATTTTAGCTGGATGGCCTTGAGCCCTTCACTTGATCTTTCTTTGGTTCAATTTCATCTACAAAATGAGACTAATAGTGTCTGCCTCATAAGGTTATTGAGGATTATGAATGCGTTTACATGTATGATGTGTAACTTAGAACAGTCCTGCACATAGTAAGCGCTATGTAAGTGTCAGCTATTTCTCTTCTTATTTTTTTACTTTCACCACATTTTAGGTGGCAAGGGCTCTCTGGGACTAGATCTCGGTATTTCCCTGCCATTGATTTGTGGAAGATGAAATCCTGGAATTATTTGTATCTTGCAGATCTAAGACTGAGAGATAAAGTAGGTTTATGCTCTGAAGAGATCTTAGGAGCGAACATTCATTTTCTTTGATGAGACTCTGAACATAGAAAATCCAAACGCAGATGCTTCAGAATGAGATGTTAAGTATCCTGGTTAATTGTATAACTTTATCTTCATTATATGCATCCCTGAGAAATCAGTTAACATATTTTGATGATTTTTAAGGCAGGCTAGAAATGAGGTTTAGGGCTTTGGATTTGGGGTACATGGACATAATCAAGGGAATTTATAGCACATGGGAAAGAAGATTAAGCATAAACAATATAGTGGCAATTCCAGGATGAGGAAAAAGAGCCAGTAGGGGTTTTCTATGACAAGGTATGGTTAATGAGCATTAATAACTGTGAAAATCTATGATCAATTTAAAGATTTTCTATTCCTTTTTTGTAATTCCCTTACATTATCCTCAAATCTTCACTAAAGTTTGTAAAATGCCACAGCCTACACTCAGCTAGGTTTACTGGGATTATTGTTGTGGCATTGTCACCACATTAGATAAAGCTGACCAGAGCATGAAAGTTCAGATTGTTGATTATTTGGATATCAAAAGTGAGGGCCCTTGGCTCAGTGGCAGAATTTTTGCCTGCCAAATTCAATTCCCGGTGCCTATCCATGGAAAAAAAAAGTGAGGGCCCAGGGGTGCAGGTGGTTCAGTGGTAGCATGCTTGCCTTGCATATGGGAGAGCTAGGTTGGATTCCTGGACTATGCACTCCCCCAACCCCCCAGCCCCCCCAGATGAGGGTCCAAGTTAAAATGAGGTATGGCCAGTCATGTTACATAAGCTTCTTAGAATCAAAGCTCAAACAAAATTCTCTTTGGTATGGAGACATTTTTATTGATTGATGTTTTTCCTGATTATAGGTATTTCTTACTCCTTTGCAGGCCTGGTAAATTTTTCTCTAAACATTTCACCTTGTAATACCTTCAAAGCTCCAGGACAGCTACAAAAGTAATACAAATACCATTCAGAGAACTCCAGCACATTCCTAATCCCCCAGACACCCAGATCCACTGATTCTAATATTTTGGTACATTGATTGCACCATTCCATCCATCTATCCATCCATCCTTATAACCATCCATCCACATGTCTGTCCATCCATCTATCCATCAATCCATTTTATGAACACATAAAATGTGTAGTCCATACACATCATGCTCCTTGAACACTCAACACTGTCATGTACACCTCTGAAGAACATGACGTCCTGTACTCACCTGATCAAACACTCTAAAGTGCAGTTATCAAGCTTAAGATACTTAACATTGATAACTTACAGTCCACATTCCAATCCTTTCACACATCCCAGTAATGTCTCCCTGAGACGTCTCTCTTCCCTTGCCAGACCCTGTCCAGAATTATACATCGCATCCAATAGTAATTTTCTATCCAGATGTGCTTTTTCTTTTATTTGAGCATATATACAACACAGACTTCTCTGTCTCAGCCACCCCCAAGCATACCATCAGGGAGACCAACACATCTACAATGTTGCACTATCCTCATCACCACCCACCACCAAAGCCTTCCCATTTCCCCAAATAGAAACCCTACACCCACCATGCATCAGCTCCTTACTCCTTCCCTCCATCCCTGGAAACCTTCACTCCACTCTCCATCCCCATGAAGCTGCACAGTCCCAATACCCTCTCTGAAGCTACTCTGGGGCCTAAATACAACACCCTAAATCTATAATAATCTTACCTAGTTCCAGTACCAACTCAACCTCAACAATACATACAACAATGCTTCCGTACTCCTCCATCCCCCCACCTTTTTGTGGCTTCTCATCACAAAAGTTGTGTTTATATGATATAAGTCCCCAAATACTGATTTATCATCACATTTTCTGCATTTACCTTTTAGATCCTGTAGGAAGTAAAAAGTGAGGTTACAAACCAAAAGTACAATAGTACTGGCATTTATATTTACCCATGTCATTACCCTCACTGGAGATCTTTATATCATCATGTGGCTTCAATCTAGTGGGCATGCCCTCTCTCAGTTTTGATCTGGGAACGTCTTAAACCATCTCTCCTTTTTGAAAGACAATTTTTCTAGATACAGAATTCTTGATTGACAATGTTTTGCTTTTGGCACTTTAAATATGTCATCTACTGCCTTCTTGCCTCCCTGTTTTTTTAATGAGAAATTGATACAATCTTATTGAGGCTCCCTAGCATGTGACACACTGCTTCTCTCTTGCAGCCGTCAGAATTCTCTATTTTTGGCATTTGACAGTTTGATTATAGTGTGTCACAGAGTGGGTCTATTTGGGTTTATTCTACTTGGAATTTGTGTGTTGGATGTGTATATTCATATTTTTCATTAAATTTGGGAAGTTTTCAGTCATTATTTTTTTGAGTATTCTCTCTGCACCTTCCCCCCCCCCTTTTCTCCTTCTAGGACTTGCACGATGTGTATACTGGTATGCTTGATGGTGTCCACAGTTTCCTCTTGCTCTCTTTTCTTCATTCTTTCCTGTTTCTGCTCCTCAGACTGGATGATTTCAATAGTCTTAGCTTCAAATGCTTTGCTTATTTCTTCTGCTACCTCCTATCTACCATTGAATTCCTCTAAGGAATTTTAAATTTCTGCTCATGTGATCTTCAGCTATTTTTAGTTCCTTTTCATAATTTCCATCTTTCTCTTGATATTCTCTTTGTGTTCATCTATTATTTTCCTGATTTTCTACAGTTATTTGTCCATGTTTTCCTTTAGGTTTTTGAACATATTTAAGAACACTTTAAAAATGTCTTTGATATGTCCCAGGTCTGGTCCTCCTCATTTATGGTACTAATGCTTTAATCTTCTCCTTTACCTGGCCATTGCTTCCTATTTCTTTGTATGTTATGTAACCTTTTGTTGAAACTTGGACATTTGAATACTCTGAGGTATCTGTTCTTTAAGTTCGTATCCAAGTAGTGTTATGTCAGCGCTTTCTTTGAATGCCAGGAACCAAAAAAAAAAAAAAAAAAAAAAAAAAGAAGAAGGAAAAAAGGAAACACCATTTTCAGTTTTTTCAGATTGACCTATGCCAATGTTCTCCTTTAAGACTTAACCATAAAATGGGTTTAGAGAGCAATCCAGTATAGGGGCATCCCTGATCCTTTTTGCACATACATCTGGTCTTGGGTATATAAAAGTGGCCCTTGGAAATTCCATTTACACAGATACAAATGTTTCCTCTTCCTTGGGAAAGAGTTTCCTATTGGTCTTGGGCATTGCAGTATACAGCTTACAGCTAGCAATCTCTTGCCCCAGGCAAGACACAATTTGATGGCTCTCCCACAGCTGTAGGAGAGCTCTCTGAGCTGCTTTCTAAATACAGGGAAAGTTCTGGGATTGCACCAAGTATCCTGGTTCAATTTCTGAGATTGCCAGTGGAGCGACTGGCCAGAAACACCTGCTCCCAAAATAAGCACTAGAGTTCTCTGCTCCCTCTAGAACCAGGACCAGGAACCCAGACTGGTAGCATGGACAGGTCCCATGATGAGCCAGTGAAGAGATGGGGGAGGGACCAACTGGGGAGCCACAAGATCCTACTGCTTTTAAGACACCTTTTTCTTGATTTGGTGCTTGCTCTTTTACTGCAGACCTTTAACTGTTCTTTTGAACTTTGAAAAATATGTTTCTGCCAGTTCTTGCTGGCTGTTCAAAACCGGCAACAATGGCTCAGTGGCAGGATTCTCACCTGCCATGCCAGAGAACTGGGTTTGATTCCTGGAGCCTGCTCATGTGAAAAACCAGACCAAACCAAAACAAAACTTTTCTTGGAAGAAGTTCTGAAGCTTCTAATTTTACCATCTTGATCAGGTTGGAAATTTTTATTTGATGCCAGACATTGTGAATTTTATTTTGTGATTTTTTTTTTGGTATTTCTTAAAATTTTTTTAATGGGATGCAATTAAGTTATAGTTTGATATTTTTGAGGCTTAGATTTCAGCTTTCTTGGGTAGATTAAGAATAGCATTATTCCAAGGGTAATTTGGATGCATTCCTGAAGTAATAGCTCTCTGAGAACTTTATCCAATGACCCATGCTTTAGGAGGTATTTTCACTCTGGCTGAATGGGACACAAACTCTTTTCACACTTCTGGGTATTGTTCCTCCTACTCCTTTCCAGTGGTTCTTTTCTTGGCCTTGGTAGTTTTCTCATATGTATGTGTAGATCAGTGCTTAAACTAAGGACTTGAGCAAACTCCTTTGCAGATCTCCAGAGTTTTCTCTCTGAGCAACTCAACAAGAGCAATGGGCTCTATTTGGATTCTCTTCCCTGTGCTGTGTTTTGAGCTGGGACTCTGGTAGTGCTTATCTCATTTGTTTTCCTTCTTTCAGGAGTCATTTTCCTGCATTCACTATTGTCTCTCTTAAAGCAGTTGTTTCATATATTTTGTACAGTTTTTTAGTTATTTAAGTTGGGTCAGTAAATCTTGTCCTGGTTATTCCACCATGGCCAGAAGTTGAAGTCCAGTTTTTTCCTTTCTTTTTGTTAAGTAATATTCAATTGTATAAATATATCCTATTTTGCTTCTCCATTCTCCTACCAATGGACATATGTGATAATTCTAGATTTTAGCTATAGAATATCTGTTTTAAAGTCATCTCTGTAAATTTAATTATCTGTCATTTCTTTATCTGATGCTGTTGACTGATTTTCATGCTGATTATTAGTCATATTTTCCTGCTTCTTTGCATATTTATATAGTGCTTGCTTGTCATTGTGAATATTATATTGTTCAGTGTTTGCATTTCGTTGCTTTCCTTTAAATTCTGTTAGAATTTGTCTCTCCAGGCAGTTAATAATGTGATCCTTCTCAGGCTTATATTTAGGGTTTATTAAGGTAAATCTGGAGCATTGTTTACTTGGGCTGATTTAGCACTACTGCTAAGGTATGATCTTCCTGATATCTCCATTAAATGGCCTGAGCATTCAGTGAAGTCTCTCTACAGTGGTTTTCAAAGCTTAAAAGCCTCTCAGACATGTGTAAACTCTGGGAATTGTTCAGCTTACAGCTCCTTCATAGTATTTTGCTGGCCTTATGGAGTTTCACGTCACATACACAAAGTAGTATTCAGAAGATATCTAATCAGAGCCCAGTGAAGAGTTCTGCATCTTTTCTTTTGCACACCTGCTTTTTCTCTGTTCTATGAATTCCAGTCACCTCAGCTTTTCTGAACCCCAATTTTTGTCTCTCCAGTTAGCTAAATTTTTGCTCTGCAAGGATTCCCTTTTATTCGTTCTTCCTATGTTAGTGTTTAGAAAGTTATCATAGTGATCAAATTTGTTTTTCTTCTGTCACAAATCATAAGTTCTGTGCTGCCTGTTGTTCAGTGTCTAAAAATAGACAGCTATTTAATATATTTTGTCTAGTTTCTTCCACAAGTCCTGTACCAGTTGCTCCAACTGGTACTCAAAGTATTTTTTTTTAATCATTGAAAAGAAAAGATAATATCCACATACAAAAAATGACCCTCAATCCATAACTCAGACCTTTTACAAAATTTAACTAAAATTGGACCATAAACTGCCATACTGGAGACCTGGAGACCTGGGTTCGATTCTGGTGCCTGCCCATGCAAAAGAAAAAAAAAATCATAGACCTAAATGTAAAACCTAAACCCATAAAACTTGTAGAAGAAAAACTAGGAGAGAATCTTTGTGATCTTGGGTTAGGCAGAAATTTATTAGACATCAAAAATTTGATCCATAAAGGAAAAATTGATAAATTAAACCTTATCAAGATAGAAACTTTTGCTTCTATGAATGCGACAGCTGAAAAAATAAAAAAACAAACCACACAGTGGGAGAAAATACCGTTAAAATATAAGAACATTTGGGGCCAAAGAAGGGAGAAATATGCTTAGTGCTGATTTTGCATTGTCAACCTAAATATCAGTTCTTATTTACCTGATTTTCTCTTATGGAACATGAGAAAATGTGAAAATAAGTAAAAATTTGTAAACAAAATTGCATAGCTAAAGACAGAGCCCTGTAATGCTTTGTCTTTTGATATTCCTGTGTTTCATAGTTTGTGCTTTTACTTGTGTCTACACAGGTAATTAAGAAATGAACTTTGAAGGGGTGGCTTGATTCAGATCATGTTTCAAGAATTTTATCCATTTGGTCAAGTTGTTGGTGACCAGAAGCTCTCCTTTTACTCAGGCCAGGCTATGAGCAGTTCTACACTGAACTTTATGACCTCATAAGAGAAGCACATGCGATGCCTTGAGCATTGATCACAGCCTTTTGGCTTTAAGTAGTGTAGACGAAATCAATCAATATTTTAGTGTTTCTGTTTGAAAGCACATTTAGCACCTCTCTACAGCATATGGAGCTTCTGTGAATTTTCAGAGGTTATTAAGGAGAATATTTAAAAAGACACATAGGTAAAAACACCAGAAGTTTCCATGGTGTGTCAGAGTTATAACAACAGCAACAACAAAACAAACAAATCATGTGAGCTTAGTGAGTCATTTCATTTTAGAAGTGTTCATTCCCATTTTGGAACAAACTTGTATCTGTACGTGGGTGAAATTGCTTTCACTCCACAGGGCCTGCAAGGATTAAATGTGTCATAAAAAAACATGACTTCTTCTCTCTGTTTATTTTGTATTTTGATAATTTCTGAAAAGGCTGGAGCATTAAATTTATTTCAGTTTAAGTAGTGTTTGGTATTTTGGAACTCTCACTGTTTTCAATAATAAATTGTTTTGTGTACCTTTTTCATTTTGACCGGCACATACAGCAATTATAGTTACTCTAATGATCTTACCTGTTTAAACAATCAAAAAAAAGAAGGCCATCCCAACATTGTATCAGGCCAAAAGTCACTGGCCAATATATTGTAAGAGCAATGGATCCCCTACTCTTGTGTAAATTTGTATCTTCTTCAAAGCAAAATAGGTCCTTTGGCCCAATGTGTTGCTATGAAGGATTCTGGGCCAGTAAATAAGACATTGTGTGGTACTTGTCAAGGTACTGTAGAACAAAAATGAAAACCCATAGTGCTCTGGTTTGAAACTGTTATGTACCCTAGAAAAGCCATATTCTTCTAATTTAATCTTATGAGGGCAGACCTATTGTTGGGTGAGACCTTTTGATTAGGTTGTTTCCATGCAGATGTGACCCCACCACTCAAGGTGAATCTGAATCCTCTTACTGGAGTCCTTAAAGAGGGAGATATTTTGGAGAAAGCACAGATACTTGATGAAGAAAATGCCCTAGTAGAAGCCAGAAGTATGTACAGGAGCTCAGAGAGCCGTTTTGCAAACCAACCCAGGAGAGAAGGGCCAGCAAAAATCATTATGTGCCTTCCCATGTAATGGAGGAACCAGGATGCAATCACCTTTTCTTCAGCGAAGCTATCCTCCTGTTGCTGCCTTAATTTGGACATTTCCATGGCTTTAGAATTGAAACTTGTAACTTAATAAATTCCCTTTGTAAAAGCCAAATGTATTTCTGGTTTATTTGCATTCCCACAGCTTTAGCAAACTGTAAAACCTTTTGGACACAGAAAAGTGGGATGCTGTGATTTGCAAATACCAAAAAATGTTGGAATGACTTTATAAATGGATAAGCAGGAGATTCTGGAAGAATTGTGAGATACTTTATAGAGAAGGCCTGATTTGTTTTGAAGAGACTGTTGGTATAAACATGGACTTTAAGGATTCTTCCAATAAGAACTTAGACAGAAATGATGAATGTGTCACTGCAAACTGGAAGGAAGAAGACCTTTTTTTTTTTTATTAATTAAAAAAATTAACTAACACAACATTTAGAAATCATTCCATTCTACATATACAATCAGTAATTCTTAATATCATCTCATAGATGCATATTCATCATTTCTTAGTACATTTGCATCGATTTAGAAAAAGAAATAGAAAGACAACAGAAAAAGAAATAAAATGATAATAGTGAGAAAAAAATAAAAAAAAGAAAAATGAAAAAAGAAAAAAACCCAAAACTATACCTCCAATGCAGCTTCATTCAATGTTTTAACATAATTACATTACAATTAGGTAGTATTGTGCTGTCCATTTCTGAGTTTTTGTATCCAGTCTTGTTGCACAGTCTGTATCCCTTCAGCTCCAATTACCCATTATCTTACCCTATTTCTATCTCCTGATGGTCTCTGTTACCAATTACATATTCCAAGTTTATTCTCTAATGTCGGTTCACATCAGTGGGACCATACAGTATTTGTCCTTTAGTTTTTGGCTAGTCTCACTCAGCATAATGTTCTCTAAGTCCATTCATGTTATTACATGCTTCATAAGTTTATTCTGTCTTAAAGCTGCATAATATTCCATCATCTGTATATACAACAGTTTGTTTAGCCACTCGTCTGTTGATGGACATTTTGGCTGTTTCCATCTCTTTGCAATTGTAAATAATGCTGCTATAAACATTGGTGTGCAAATGTCCGTTTGTGTTTTTGCCCTTAAGTCCTCTGAGTAGATACCTAGCAATGGTATTGCTGGGTGGTATGGCAATTAGAAGACCCTTGTTTTAAAGTGGCAGAGAATTTGGCAAAATCGTGTCTTAGAGCTGGATGGAAAGGAGAATTTGAAAGCTCTGAGCTGCTCTATCTAGTTGAAGAAATTTTAATCTAAATGTGGAAAATGCAACCTGGCTTCTCCTTGCAGCTTATAGTAAAATGAGAGAGGGAAGGAATAAGCTGAGAACTGAACCCTTGGGTATGCAGAAACCAGAAATTGATGGTCTGAAAATTTCTGGGCTTCCAGAAAATAAGACCCCAGAGAATAATGCCCTATGTGAGGATTTACCCTAACATGAACTCAGTAAGCCATTTTGCACAAGCCAGGTTTGGAAATGGAGTTATCCAGGAAGGATTTGTGTAAAACTCTGATGGTTGTTATCCCTTTGTACTGTATGGAAAACTGACAAGAGTGTTGTGGGATCTGTATTAACAGAACCACTTCCTGTCTGGAATAAAAGGGATCAAAAAGAGACAGATTGAAGGAAAAATGACTTCAAAGGCAGAACGATGGAAGCCAAGGCCCTTAGCTAAGACATCTCGGGCCAGGAGAGTGGACCCACGATGCATGAGGAATGGAGGTTGCAAAAGGTGGGCTTCCATCCTGTTTTTTAGGGATAATACTGTTGCCCCAGGCCTCAGAGAGGTGGAACACATTCTCTGGGGATTGGGGAGAGGCTCACCACCACCCCACTCTTCTGAAGGGGTTTGAACATGTGCCCTGCAGATGGCAGAGTTTGGGCGCTACCCAAATGAGAAGGGTGGAGCTGACAATAAGTTGGTCTCCCCAAATGCTTGGTTATATTAAATCCTTCACTCCAGTATTTGCAGAGAGTAGGCCTATTATGTAAGCCCTTGGAAGGGTGGGACTGCTGCTCTTTCAAGCCCCAAGGATAAAATGTCATTCTATAAATGACCCTCAGACTTTGAAATCTAATGGATTATGCCTTGCAGATTTTCAGAATTGCTTGGGTCCAATGACCCCTGTATTCCTTCCAATTCTCCTATAGAAATGGGAATGTTTATCCTATGACTGTCCCTCCCTTGTATATTGGCAGCAGAAAAACTTGTTCTGAGCTTCACAGGTCCACAGCCAGAGGAGAATTTTGCCTTATTACAGACCAGGTCAGTGGCTGATTTTTAAAAATGTTGTTTATTGTGAAATATATATATATATTATACTTTCAATGTATATTTTAACAAGTAGTTTTAGAACAAATTTCATAGTAAGGTAATGGGTTACAACTCCATCATTTCAGATGTTTCCTTCTAGCTGCTCTAAGACATGGATACTAAAAAGAAATATCAATATAATGATTCAGTAGTCATACCCATTTTTTAAATCCCATCTTCTGTGACACAATTCCTCCTTCTACTTTGATCCTTATCCTAATCTGTAAGGATATTTGAGCAATGGCTGTTCTAAATTCTTTATGTTGAAAAGGGGTGTTGACATTATGGGGTAGGGGGATGCAACTGGCTGATGCTGTTGGAGAGACTGGTAATTCTGGGTTTCAGGGCTTATCTGACCTAGGAACCATTTGGAGTTTATAGATTTCTGAAAAATAAACTTAGTGCGTGAAATTTTTACAGAGACTCAGATAGAGCCCTGGGTATTCTTTAGGATTTATAAGAATACTGTTGGTTGGGGCTTGGCATTCCATGGCAATTAGCAATATCTAGCTGAAGCTTGCCTAAGAGTAGCCAGAATAGCCTCTTGATTATATTTGAAATCTCCTAGCCACTGACATCTTACTTTGTTAACATTTATTTTACCCTTTTTGGACAGGTAGGCATTGTCAATCCCACAGTGTTAGGGCCGGGCTCATCCCTGGGAGTCATCTCCCACATTGTCAGAGAGACATATCCCTAGATGTCGTGTCTCATGTATGGGGAAGGGTAATGATTTTACTTGAAGAGCTGGGCTTAGAGAGAGGGAGGCCACATCTGAGTAACAAAAGAGGCCCTCCAGAAGTAACTCGTAGGCGTTATCATAGATAGGCTTAGATTCTCCATCAAAGATATAAGTTTCATAAGAACAAGTCTCAATACTGAGTGCATGGCCTATAAATTTAAGAGTCCCTAATGTTTGAGAGAGTATCAGGGATTTCTCAAGTGGGAAAGTTTAATTGTTCCATATTTTTTCTCCAATCCATTAAGGAACTTTGCAGATACATTTAATTTTCTGGCTAATATACTCTGGAATGTATTCAGATATTACACTAAGCTATACTGAATTGCAAGACTTTATTCCCAATCAAAGCTCAATTATGCACTACAGAAATTTAGGTTTTGGACAAAATAAATCTCTCTACCTTTGGTCTCATACAGTATGTGAAGTTCTGAAACACAGACAATATCATCCTTTACTCTGCATTTACCTTAGTCCCAACCAGATCAGCTTTGTTCTTATTCTAATTGAAGCTTGATCTCTTTTTTAGCTCCTTTAACAGTTGCTGTATGTAAGAATGCTGATTTTCAGAGTTGCAGAACTCCAGCTCTGAATCTTAAGTGTCACGCAGGTATCCAAAGTTCCAAGAAAATACCAGGTTATACACATATAGCACAGCATCTTAGAATTTAGAAATAATGCTTAAAGCTCCAGAATAAATGTGACTGCTGCAAAAGTTTACAATCTAGGCCCCAATTTTCTTATAAGCACTTTCTAAAACAGAACATATTTGTCCTTTTATTACTGGCTTATTTTTCTCAACATAATGTCCTCTTGGTTCATTCACCTCATTGCATGCCTCGTGACTTTGTTCCTTTCTGTAGCCATACAATATTACATAATGTTTATAAACTACAGTTTGTCCTTCTGCTTCTCAGTCAATGTATCATTTGGCCACAGCCGCCCATTGAGTATCATAAATAATGTCACCATAAGCATCATTGTACAGCTGTCTATTCAAACCCCTGCTTTCAATTATTTTAAGTATGCTCCCGGTAATGAGATTGCCTAATTATGTGGTGACCCTATATTTAGCCTCCTGCAGGTCCACTACATTATCCTCCAGAGGGGCTGCCCCCATTCTGCTGCCCTACCAACATTGAATAGTGTACGTCTCTCTCCACATATGTCTTTAGCACTTGAATATTTCTGTTTATTTATTTATTTTGAATCTGCAGAGTTTGTTGAGATATATTCATATAGCATATATTCTATTCAAAATAAACAATCAATATTTCACAGTATCCTCACTTAGTTATACAATTATCACTCTCACTTTTAGACAATTTTCATTTCTCCAGAGAGAAAAATAACCTAAAGACATATCCATACCAAAGAGAAAATCCCAAATTCCCCTTAATTCTTGTTATTTACCCCTAGTATTGTTGTGGTATTAGTGATGTATTCCTGTTAAATATAGACCATAGCATGCAATAAGTAGGTTTTCCCATACACCCTTCTATTATTAACTCTTTGTACAAGTGTCATACTTTTGAAGTAGCTCATGTAAGAACTTTTTTGTATATTTTTGGTGTGAATTGGTGAGGTACATGGCTCTAAACAACCCCTTTCAATCATATTCACCTCCAATATGGCACTACTACTTATAAATCCACTAATGAAGTACCATCACCTCTATCCATTCCAATATTTTTAAGTTCAATCTTGTTCACATCTTTACATATTAAGTAAATATCCTCAATGTTCATCCATATTGTCATGCTTCAGAACCTCTTTTCTTCTTACTGCTGCATAATATTCCATCATATGTATATACCACATTTTGTTTATCCACTCAACTGTTGATGGACACTTGAATTGTTTCCATCCTTCAGCAATTGGGAACAATGCTGCTATGAACATTGGTGTGCAAACTGTTTCATCTCTTCTGTGTATATATCAAATAGTGTTATTGCTGGGTCATAGGGCAACTTGATATTTAGTTTTCTGAGGAACTGCCAAACTGTCTTCCACAGTGGCTGTACCATTACATATTCCCACCAGCAGTGCCTAAGTGTTCCAATTTCTCCACATCCTCACCAACATTTGTAGTTTCCTGTTTGTTTAATGGTAGCCATTCTTATAGGTGTGAGATGATATCTCATTATGGTTTTGATTTGCATTTTCCTTATAGCTAATGAAAATGAATATCTTTTCATGGGCTTTTTATCCATTTGCATTTACTCTTCAGAAAAATGTCTATTCATATCTTTTGTCCATTTTATAATTGGGTTGTTTGTTCTTTTGTTATTGAGTTGTATGATTTATATATATATACTAGATATCAAAAATTTATCAGGTATATGTTTTTCAAATATTTTCTCCCATTAATTAGCTGCCTCTTAACCTTTTTGACAAAATCCTTTGAGGCACAGCAACATTTGATTTTGAGGTGTTTCCATTTATCTATTTTTTTCTTTCATTGCTTATGTTTTGGATATAAGGTCTAAGAAGCTATCTCCTATTACCAGGTCTTGAAGATGTTTCTCTATATCTTTTTAAATAGAAGTTTTATGGTATTAGCTCTTATATTTATGTCTTTGATCCACTTTTTTTATTAATTAAAAAAATTAACTAACACAACGTTTAGAAATCATTCCATTCTACATATGCAATCAGTAATTCTTAATATCTTCACATAGATGTATGTCTTTGATCCACTTTTGAGTTAATTTTTGTATAGGGTGTGAGCTAGGGGTCCTCTTTCATTCCTTTGGCATGGATAGCTGGTTTTCCCAGTCCCATTTATTGAAAAGACTATTCTGTCCCACTTTTGTGGATTAGTGGCCTTGTCAGAAATCAGTTGACCATAGATTTGGTGGTCTATTTCTGCAAACTTGATTAAACTCCATTGGTCAATACTTCTATCTTTGTGCTAGCACTATGATATTTTGACCACTGTGCCTTTATAATAAGCTTTAAAATCAGGAAGTGTAAATCCTTCCACTTTGTTCTTCTTTTTTGGGATATTTTTAGCTATTTGAGGTCTTTTTTCCCTTCCCAATGAATTTGACAACTAGCTTTTATAAGTCTTCAAAGTAGGTTGTTCAAATTGCATTGAATCTGTAGATCAATTTTGGTAGAACTGACATCTTAACAACATGTAGCCTTCCTATCTATGAACATGGAATGTCTTTCCACCTGTTTAGATCTTCTTTAATTTCTTTTAGCAATGTTTTGTGGTTTTATATGTACAGGTCCTTTACATCCCAAGTTAAGTTTATTCCTAGATATTTGGTTCTTTTTGTTGCTATTGTGAATGGAATATATTTCTTAATTGTCTCCTCAGTTGGGTCATTATTTATGTATAGAAACATTATTGATTTTTGCACATTAAACTTGTATCCCACCACTTTGCTGAATTTTTTTATTAGCTCAAGTAGCTTTTTTGAAGATTTCTTGCGATTTTCCAAGTACAGGATCATATTATCTGCAAATACTGAAAAGTTTTACTACTTCCTTTCTATTTTGCATGCATTTTATTTCTTTTTCCTGCCAGATTGCTTTAGCTAGAACTTCTAGCACAATGTTGAATAATAGTGGTGATTCAATTGAATAATAGTGATTCATTCCTGATCTCAGGGGAGATAGGCTTTTAGTCTCTCATCTTCGAGCATGATGGGTTTCTCATATATGCCTTTTATCATATTGAGGAAGTTTCTTCAATTCCTACCATTTGAAGTGTTTTTATCAGAAAAAGATGCTGAATTTTGTCAAATGCTTTTTTCATCATCAATTGAAATAATCATGTGATTTTTCCCTTTCAATTTTTTGTTGTCTAATATACTTTTTAAAAAAGTAATCCTTATTTATTTTGAAATCCTACAAAGTAGAGAACCAAATCAACCATTAGATATCAAAAGTCAAAACTCACATTTAGTTTAAATACAGTGATTTTAATGCCATCCTTAGAAAGCATAGGTGTTGAATCCTAACATAATTTCCTTCTCACTTTGAGCCTTGTAAAACACTCTGTTTATATAAAGAAGAAATCAGGAATGGCTTATTACTTTTAAGATATTTACTCAAACTCATTTATAACAATTATAATTTTGCATTCTCTGCTAATCTTTTCCAAGCCTAACCAATTCACCTCTCAGCTATAATGCAGTAAACAAATGTAAATAAGTAGTTCCTGCAAGAATTGTTTTAAAATAGTGAAAACAGTACATTCAGTTTTTTTCTGCATTTTAAGCTTAATGATTATAGAATCTTTTTTCACTTGCAAAAATTCTTTATGATATAATGCATGTATTGAACTTTTAGATTAAAAACTATTAATCTATAGTTTTCTCATTATCCAGAAATTGTTTTAATTTATTTAAAAATTTAATTCCCATTTAATGAGCAGCTACTATGCCCAGCACTGAGCTAAGGAATTGTGATAATCCAGACTTGTCCTGCTGAAAAACTCCTAATAAGGTCATATTTCAACTTATAGGGCCTTCACAGAGCAATTGGACCCACTAATAAACTTTTGATTGACGTTAATTGATTGACGTTCTTATGTTGAACCACCCTTGCATTCCTGGGATAAACCCCACTTGGTCATGGTGTGCAATTCTTTTAATGTGCCGTTGGATTCAATTTGCAAATATTTTGCTGAGAATTTTTGCATCTTTGTTCATTAGGGAGTGTTTCTTTCTTGTAGTATCTTTATCTGGTTTTAGTATTAGAGTGATGTTAGCTTCATAAAATGAGTTAGGTAGTGTTCCTTTTTCCTCAAAATTTTTTGAAGAGTTTGAGCAGGAAGAGTGTTTGTCCTTTTTGAAATGTTTGATAAAATTCCCCTGTGAAACCATTGGGTCTTGGGCTTTTCTTTGCAGCAAGATTTTTGATGAGTGATTGAAATTTTTCACTGGTGATTTGGTTGTTGAGATCTTCTATTTCTTCTTGAGTCAGTGTAAGTTGTGGTGGAATTTGTGTAAGTGTTAGGAATTTGTCCATTTCATCTAAATTGTTTAGTTTGTTGGCATATAGTTGTTCATAGTATCCTCTTATGATTTAAAAAAAAATTTCTTCAGGGTCCATGGTAATGATTCCCCTCTCATTACTGATTTTGTTTATTTGTATCCCCTCACTAAGTGTTCATCAATTTTATTGATTTTCTCAAAGAACCAAGTTTTGGTTTTATTGATTTCTTCTATTGCTTTTTTATTTTCCAATTCATTTATTTCTGCCTTAATCTTTGTTATTTCTCTTCTTCTATTTGCTTTTGGATTGGTTTGTTGTTCTTTCTCTAGTTCCTCCAGGTGAGAAGTTAAGTCCTTGATTTTTCTCTTTCTTCTTTTTTAATATAGGCATTTAGGACAATAAATTTCCATCACAGCACTACCTTTGCCATATCCCATAAGTTCTGCTATGTTGTTTTCTCATTTTCATTCATTTCCGATATTTACCAGGTTTCTCTTGCAATTTCATCTTTTACCCACTGATTGTTTAAGAGTGCATTATTTAATGTCCATATATTTGTGAAAGATCTGGTTCTTTAGTGCTTATTGATTTCCAGCTTAATTTCATTATTGTCAGAGAAAGTGCTTTGAATAATTTTTCTTTTAAAATCTGTTAAGATCTGTTTTGTTCCCCAGCATATGATCTATCCTGAAGAATGTTCCTTGAGCACTAGAGATGAATATATATCCTGGTGTTTTGGGTGCAATGATCTATATATGTCTGCTAGGTCTAGTTCATTTATCACATTGTTTAGGTTCTCTATTTCCTTGTTGATCCTCTGTCTGGTTGCTCTATCTATACAGAGGAGTTGTTTATTGAAGTCTGCTGCTTTCTTGTCGAAATGTCTATTGCTTCCTTCAATTTTGCCAATGTTTGCCTCATGTACTTTGGAACTACTTGATTGGGAGCTTAAGCGTTTATGATTCTTATCTCTTCTTGGTGAATTGTCCCTTTTATTAATAAGTAGTGTCCTTCCTTTTCTCTTAGAGTTCTTTGCCATTAAAATCTATTTTGTCCAATATTAGTATAGCTACTCCTGTTTTCTTTTGGTTACAACTTGCATGGAAAATCTTTTTTTTCTATTCTTTCACTTTCAATCTATCTGTATCCTCATGTTTAGCAGCATATAGCTGGATTATATTTCTTAATCTATTCTGCAATCTCTGTCTTTTAATGGGTAAGTTTAGTCCATCAACATTCAAAGTTATTATTGAAAATATGTTTCTTGAATCCACCATTTTAAAATTTTATTTGTCAGATCTGTATATTCTTCTGCTTCTTTCTCTTTTTATCCTTTAAGTTACCCTAGTGGTACTCTTCAATTCTGTACCCTCCTTCAGACCTCCCTCTTCTGTCTTTTTTTTCCAGCCAGCACAACTCCTTTTAGTATTTCTTGTAGGACTGGTCTCTTGTTGACAAATTCTTTCAGGACTTTTTTGTCTGTGAAAACTTTAATTTCTCCCTCAGTTTTGAAGGACAATTTGGCTGGGTACAGAATTCTTGGCTGGAAGTCTCTCTTTCAGGTTCCTGAATATATCATACCATGGCCTTCTCACCTCTAAGGTGCTAGTTGAGGCAATGGAAATGTCCAAATTAAGGCAGCAACAAGAGGATATCTTCACTGAAGAAAGGTTTATTGCATCTGGGTTCCTCTGTGTATTAATTTGCTCAATACTGCTGGGATGCAATAAACCAGAAATGAAATGGCTTTTTAAAAGGGAATTTAAAAGGGGGCGGGGTTAACCTGGGTATGGAGGTTAGCACCCGTAGCCTTTATGCACTGGCAACAGTTTATAGGGAACAGGGAGAGGGAGGTAGTGCTCAGGAGGGGTGCAGGAGAGGTGGGCTGGGAGGCATTTGGGGTGGGGGTGTAGGGCGGGTATGTATGCTGGGGGCTGGTAGGGTGGGATTGCTTGGAGTTCGGGGAATGGGAGCAGGTGACGGGGTTTGGGTGTATGGGGTATGAGATGAGTCTCTGGTTATGGGGTTGCACTGATAATGGTAGTGCATTCAACGAATGTGGTCTGGCTTAATTCCTAGTCCTTAACTCCTGTCCATGTACTCCTATGGTCTCCACACCTCTGAGCCAGACTCCAGCTTTCTGCTTCTCAGTTCCTCAGCCTCTGCAACCAGGGCCAAACTATGTGGTGCAGAAGACTCTCCCAGGTCAGTTGCACTCTTGAATTGCCATTTCAGTAGTCCTCCCTTCCCTTCTCTAATTTTTCTGTGGAGCAGGGCTGAACTTGAGCTTCTGTATTCAGCCATCTTTCTGGAAGTCTCAGCCATGTTTCTTTTAGTCCCGATTTGATATTGTGGGATGGGAATCTTTAGATTGAATTGTTTCCATGAAGATGTGACACACCCAATTGTGGGTGTGCCTTTTTTAACTTTTTTTTTTAACATGGGCAGGCACCAGGAATCAAACCTGGGTCCTCGGGCATGGTAGGCAAGCATTCTTACCTGCTGAGCCACCGTGGCCCACCCGTGGGTGTGCCTTTTTGATTAGACGGAGATGTGATTCTGCCCACTCAATATGAGTCTTGATCAGTTTATTGGAGTCCTTTAAAAAGGGAGACATTTTGGAGATGCTTGGAGAACAGTAGTTGCTTCAGTTGACAGAGATACAGACATTTAGAGATGCTTAGATTGCTGACTGATAAAGTAGATGCCTAGAGACAGATGTTTGCAGATGCGAGCCCAGCAGATGCAGTACCTTTGCACGAGATGCTGAGCAAGCCAAAACTCAGAGTTATGTCCTGGAGGAGCTAAGTGAAAGCCCATAGATGCTTAGATAGGAAACCATTGACATCAGAAGCTGGCAGCAACAGAAACAGGAACAAGAACCAGCAGACACATGTGCCTTCCCATGTAACAGACATTGGCCTTCCTTGAGTCAAGGCATCTGTCTCTGGATGTCTTAGTTTGGACATTTTTTATGGCCTTAGAACTATAAACTTGTAACTTAATAAATTGCCTTTTAAAAAGCCATTTCATTTCTGGTTTATTGCATCCCAACAGAATTGAGCAAACTAATACACAGAGGAACCCAGATGCAATAAGCCTTTCTTCAGTGAAGATATCCTCTTATTGCTACCTTAATTTGGATATTTCCATTGCCTCAGAATTGTAACTTGTAAGTTAATAAATACCCATTGTAAAAGCCAATCCATTTCTGGTATATTGCATTCCAGCAGCTCGAACAAACTGAAACACCATACCTAGAATACATATTAATCCCAGTTAATCCTAAGGATTAGGATTAAATCCCAGTTTAATTCTAAAATAAATTAGGAGGTACAAGGGTAGTTCAGTGGTAGAATTCTCGCCTGCCATGCCGGAAACCCATATTTGATTCCTGGCCCATGCACTTCCCAAACAAACAAGCAAAAGAAATGAAAAACCAAACCAAAAAAGAAAAATTCAACAAATAGTGCTGCAGTAAGGGGATACTCACATGGAAAAAGAATGAAATGTGACCCCACCATACAGCATACAAAAAAAAAGAGATAAATTAATAACCAAGTGCGGTGGTTATATTGTTCTGCTCTAGTCAAGCTACCACGGCTGGTACCGCAATCATGCTAGGAGCTACTATTTGGTTAAGTTTATACTCCTTAACCATCATCCACCAGTATCCATCTGTGTTTTGTAGTTGCCATACTGGTGGAGTACAGATTTGATGAGGACCACTATCTCACCATGCTCTCCTTAGGAGTAACACTCATCACTGCCATTTGACCTGAGATGAGTTATTACTCTTTTAGCCAGGTACAGTGAGGTGGGGGAGAAGCATGGCAGAAGGGAATAGTTTCAGGAGCTTCCATTTTTCTTTTATGACCATGGTGGCTCTTACTCTGGTCATGGAATAAATGTAAGATTTCTGTCAACTGCTCAATATATCCATCTTAATTATACATTCAACAACCGGGGCATGAGTACACGGTTGGCTCGAGGATCCATTGGATTCACTGATTGATGCACTTGGGCCAGTACTGCATTTATTACTTGGTCTTTCCATGCCTATACACTAAAGAGAGGACCACGAAAACATTTTAGGCCCTCTGAATCTTGTATATTAAAACAATGCATTCAATATCCTTTGAAAGCTCTAGATAATCTTCACATCCTTCAATATTCAGTTTTTCTGGAAAATGTCTGTAGTTCCCTTTGGAAAAGGATTGGTGGAATAACTATTGTATATGTTGTCAGGGTCATTTCTTATTGGTGTAGTTAAAGGACAGGGCTCTGGGCTTTCTTGGAAAACATAGTCAGTTCGTGGGTTCTCTGTTCTTAGGTAATAAATTTATTCTAACATGCCCAACTCTCTGTATATTTTGACCTCTTTAATATTCTGCTAAGGTAATTTCAACATCTCTATTGTAGGACATTATATTTTTCAAAATTCAAGAATGCATCCTACCTGCTTATTAGGACTGGCCCTAGATTTCCTTGCTAACATGTTAAATCACAAATCTCAAGATCTGGAGAATACTTAGCTATTAAACTCTCCTCTATAGAGCCTTATATTTAGCTTTCATGTTCAACACCCTCAAGATCAACTCCATTCCCAGTCTGCTATGGTTGAGTCTTAGCAATTGTGACATTATAACATGCCATGTGTTATTACTGCTCCACTTACCACCAGTAATGTGGCTCTTTTTGCCATAAGGGGTGAATAATCAAATCCCAGAAATCAATCTTGATGATCTTCTTTCGAGGACCACTTTTGGTCCCAACTATCAATGTCATTGACATGATATTAAATTATGTGCCCCCATTTAGACATGTTCTCAATCTGCATTTCTTTGTGTGTGAACCCATAGAAGATGTTATTTTTAGCTAAAGTCTTGTTACTGGAGCAGGATGGGTCTCAATATAGATTAATGGAAGTCTTGTAAAGAGGACCCAGAAGTCACAGGAGCAAAAAGGAGAGGACACTGACATGTGATAGAAAGCAGAGATACAAGCTAAGGAACATGAGGATTGTGGCAAGCCAGCACCAGAATTTACTGACCCTGGGAGGAAGGAAGTCTTCTAGCTTCTGAAATCATGAGATAATAAATTCCTGTTGTATAAGTCAACCCATTGTGTGGTGTTTGTGATGGCAATTCAGGCAAACTAAGACAGTTGGGTTTTCCAAAAACAGGCTCCAAGACAAAAATTCAAGTGGAAGTAATTTTCTTGGGAGGTTCTGCCAGGAAATACTGGCAGGAGTGTGAGAAAATGAGTTAGGGAAAGGAAAGAAGGTAATAAAGTGTATGTTATCAAGCCATTTATCACCTTGTTAATCATCCAGAGAACCCTGGGATCCAGTGCAGAGCAGGAGCCCCAAAGTTATCTCACTTAAGGGGCAAAGGAACTGGATGTTTCTCTACCAATTCCTTTCAGGCCCTGCTTGAAAGCTACCCGTGGTGGGCTGCTCCAGCACTTCCCTGGTGCTTACACCTTTCCCTTTGGAGTAGGCATGACAGATTCCAATGGATAGAGAGAGCCTTCAGTCTAAGAGTTGCAGGGGTGGCAATTGAAAGTTGAATTGGTGTGCACAGAAATGGTAATTAAAAAGGGGATATAAAGTGACACCGAGAATATCTGTTATGGAAAAGATTACAAGCAAGATATTTTTTATTCTCCCCAAATTCTCTAATAAAAACAGAGCAGTTAGGATAACAGGAGAAAAGTACCCACAAATGATATCTTCAATAAGACTAGGAACCAAAGAATCTTCAGGAGTCATAGAATACAAGTTTGTAGGGCAGATCACCACCAATAATATACCTATACAAGACCCAGGTGGGTTTACTAGCTGCATGGGATCCAGAGGGTTTAATAGCAGAGATACTAGAGGGAAGAGAAAAGGAAATCCTAAGAGCTAAAATATAAAGTGAGGGTTCAGGAGGCCATGAAAAAAAAATCTGAGTTGTGAATCTGTAAATTAATCTTTCAGAAAACTTTTAAACTCATTTAGAGAGAAAAAAACTTCTTGGAAATTAAAAACATAATAGCAAAAATGAAATAGTCAATAGAAGTTTTCGTGGATAAAATTGAGGAAATCTGTCGTGGAGAGAAACAGATAAAGAGGTGGACAATAAGAGATGAAAGAGATTTAGAGGATCAACCTAAGAGGTCCAATTTCCTAATATAAGGGGTCTTGGTTTGCTAAAGTTGATGAAATGCAATATACAATAAATGGGTTGGCTTTTACAATGGAGATTTATGTCCAAATTATGGCTTCGATAAGATGATACCTTCTCTGCAGACAAGTTACCCTGAGCTTGGGCTCCTCTGTCAGGTAGCAAGGCACATGGTAACATCTGCCGATCCTTCTCTCCTGCTTTTGGCTTCAGCTTTTGGCTTCTTCAGCTGTGGCTCTTTCCTAAACTTCTCTGGGTGATTCTCTGAATTTCACCTTTAGCTTCTATATGCGTTTTGTCTTCTTATAAAGGACTCCAGCAAGAAGATCAATACCTACCCTGAATGAGGCGGGACACATCTCAGTAGGAACAACCTAATCAAAAGGTCCCACCTACAATAGGTCTACACCCACAGGAACGAAGTAAAAGAACATGGCCATACTGGGGTACATAACAGATTCAAACTGCCAAATAAGGTTTTTTTTTTTTTGAAGAAATCAGAGAAAATGAAAGAAAGAAAGCTACCAATGAAAAATTCAAGAAAATTTCCTAGAATAGAAGAAGATGCATTTTCAGAATGAAAGGGCCTACTGAGTACCTGGCACAATACATTAAAGAAAAGGCATGCCAGTGTCATTCATTATGAAACTGCAGAACATTGGGGACAAACTTCCAGACAAAAAACTCAGCTCAATTGGGAAGGATTGGGAATTGGATTGGCATTGATTACTTAACAGCAATGCTGGTAAACAGATGGCAAAGGAGCACTTCTTTCAAAATTCTGAAGGAATATGATTTTTAATCTGGAATTCTATAACCACCCAGCCATCAGTCAAGAATAATGGTAGCAAAAAGATATTTTCATAGAGGAATGGTCTTTAAAATTTGGCATCAATGCACCTTTTTCCAGGAAGTCATTGGAATATATGAACTACCAAAAAATTTTTGTAAACCAAGAAAGTGAAAGACATGGGGTTCAAGAATAGTAGTAATCCACACAAGAGAGAGATGAAGAGACCCACCAGAATGATGGCGGTGTGAGATCTTAGGACAAAAGAAGTGTGAGAAAGGCTCAGAAAGTTCTCAGTCTGAACTGGAGCTGGAGGATGAAGGGCTCTGGGGCAATCTCTCCCCCAAAAAGTGTGAATTATGGAGCAGTTTTTTTGGCCTGGACAGGCACCAGGGAACCAACCTGGGTCTCAGGCATGGCAGGCGAGAACTCTGCCTGCTGAGCCACCATGGCCTGCTGTGTAGCACTTTCTTGTGAAAGAGATTAAAATATCTAAATAGAGTCTGGGGAAGACCTAATAATAGGTACATAGAGAACCAAGCAAACTATAAAATGAAAGAATCATTAAATTGAGGTAAAATAAAATGCTATAAAGAAAAGAAATGTAATTGTAGCATACACCATGAATATTTATAAATTCATAATAAAATAAATACAAAATATAGATTTATAATTATATACCTATAATTATAGTGAGAAGATGTGTGCAGGTGTGGTGGTGGATGAGTGTAAGAATAAAATAAAAAGAAAAATTGCATAAATTTGTTTGGAAATATGAAGGTAAATGAAAATGCTAGAAGAGTTGAAAGTGTTTTCTCTGGGGAGAAAAAAATGGGATGCTGTTGTTTTTCATCATTTGCTATAAAATAACTTGAATTTAAAATAGTGTGCATGTGTAGATGTCTAACAAAAGCTGGCAAATACTTTTCTCAAATAATTATATGATATGTCATATTATTTTTTGAGAACCAAATGATTATTACTATCCTAATCTCCCTATTTCCAGGTTCTAGCTGCCTTATAGTCTTCTAGTATGATGTCAGGAACATCTTCCAAAACCCTACTTTCATCATACCACTCATCTGCTCAAGAAATTTCACTGAGTGCCAATTGTCTGACATCAATTTAAATCCTCCTGACTGGCTTCCCTCTCTATCTGTCTGGCTTTATTTTCCACTATGTTCCAAAGTGTCCTGACCTCCTTCTAGGATAGCCCGGTATTTGTTTACTGCATATATTACATTCACTTCAATTTCTCTGGCTTTTCTGATGCCTCTTGTCTTTTCTCTTCCTCTTATTTACACTTACTTTGTTGTTGTTCTTCAGCTCAATTCTCCTCTTCAAGCAATCTAGCTCACACCAACTAATGGACATTTGGTTTTCAGCATATGGCCTGGCACAAATAAGGCACCAACGAATGTTGTTCAATGAATAAAAGAAACCAACAACAACAAAAACCAGAAGTTTCCTAAGCCAAAATCTTGCCCCTGCTTCTGTAAATGATTTCAATGAAACAGAGTCTGAGTACCTTTAATTCCCATTTTATAATAACTTCACTCTATCAACTTAAGATCTTCCTCTCCCTTCTCATTTTTCCTAAGCTCGCATCCAGAGGAGATGGAAAAACAGAAAAAGCACTGTCTCTCCTTTTTCTTTGCCATATCTCTATTAGTCTCTTTATAACAATTTCTTGTTTCTACCAAGTTTGTATTTTTCAACAGTGTTCAGCGCCTGCTTGGAATTTCTTAGTGACTCTTTACTTTTTTTTTTTCTTTCTTTCTCCACTACTTGTCCTGGGTACCTTTTCTATGAGGAGGTTGGGATGAGTAATATAGAATGTGGAACCAGGGTTCTATGAAGAGCAAGGAGATGTAGTGATTTTACTCCTTGGTGAGGACATTGTGGTCTCTGCAAATGGGTCTACAGTACAGCGAGTTTAGGCCTGGGATACATGGTGAATTCCTGATAATTTAAGTCTTGTCATTGTAAACTAGGCCTGATCAACTCAGAACAATATGGGGATACATTTGCTAATTTTAGGGTGTGGTGGAGAAGACTTAAGAAGTAGCAAGGGCTAGCATTTTAAAAAAACTATTGGTTAAAATACATCTTAATATTTTTGTCTTACTTATAGAGTATACCTCACCAAGACAGTCTGTAAAGTGAGGAGAATATAATTTTCTTTGAACCCACCCAAACAGTAGAAGAGACAATTGAAGAGGTATCGAGTAATATATTTCTGGAAACCAAGTTAATTCTAGGCTGCATATTGGCACCTTGGGCACATGTGGAAGTGGCATTGGTACCAGTTTACTTAGTTTTCATGGGTAAGGTTTTTCTTGTCAGTGGACTTTGAACCGCTGGCGTTGCAGTGGTTAATACAGTGGCTACACAAACAGATGTCATGCTAATTACCAAAAGTTTGGAACTCTTCCATATTTGGAGGCTGCTGGCCTTATTGTCCACTTATTAAATGGCTAAATGAGTGAGACTAATAGCAGGAAATGCTTTTGAAATTAAAAACTTTTAATAATACCCTTGAGCAGTCATTCATAGCACGTTCAATTATAGTCATGTAATGATCACTTCAAAATTCTATGTCAGATATATAGAAGTCCCAAAGCTATCAAGCTTGAAATTCAGCTTATGCAGAGCTTTGTGCTCAATGATTTTACAACCTAGGTCTCTGAAACAGCATATAAAAGGAGAATCGAAGCATTAAAGGAGGTACAGGAGTAGGTAGTAATTATCTGATGTCAACTGAGAAATTTATTTTAAACAAATAAGATAAATAATTCTTGTTGTTTAAACAATGCTACTGATTATAAATGGAAGAATATTTCTTTGACCTTTACCAGAGAGCCAGAGTTTAATCAGCTTTTGATTTGATTTGATGACACTGTACTTTCTTATCTTTCTTCCGACACACCTTTGTAACATGACAGTGATTATTGTTACTTATTTAAGGAAGATGTTGAGGGAGAGAGGAAGATAATTGGATCTTCAAGGAAAGGTTTAGCTGTGGTCTTCCTATTTTCATAAACTGCAGCACATTCTCATCTTGAAGACAATTGTAAGGAAGGTAATTAAAGAAGTTGAATTATTACCTATTTTCCAGATTTTGAAAGTTATTTGCCCACATGTACACAGACATGTGATATATGATTTGGTTAAACAAGCAAAAAGAAACAAAATCCAACTTTTTATATATAATAATGACAACATAGGGCTTTGCTTGACAGTCTTTATTAGTTAAGCTGGACAGAACAGAACCTAAGACTAATTGGCTTTAATTTGACAAGGACTCCTTAAAAATGTTTATATGTTCCTGACACTAAATTTTAAACTTAAAATTAGAATCAGGTTATATCCCACCAAATATGCTATTTATTTCTATTAATTAGATGTAATCACTTTCCTTCACTAATATATGTTGAGTGAATGAATGGCCTTTGAGTAATAGATTCTGGGATGTGTTAAAATACAGTTCTAAAAAAAAAAACCCCAAAATATAAAGAATAAAAGAAGGGAAAAAGAAAAAAAAATGCAGTTCTAATGGTAACTATCGTAGTTACTAATTTTAAGTGGAAATTACAAATAAGCTTAGTGTACTTTACATGACAGAAAGAAGGCAAAAGTATTAGAAAAGAAAAATACAAAATTTGTAGAGGAGGAAAAGGATTAAAAATCCAGGGACCAATATTAAAAAGGTGAAGATATTTTTACAAAGAAAGTCAGTCACTAATATTCAAGTCAAGGTGTTTGCATTTTATGTTTTTAAAAATTTTGCTTTTTCTGTTTTATTTCTGGAAAGAAATTGGAGAGAAAAATGAATGAAAGAACATTATAACATATAGCTAAATCATCCCTAAGTAACTGGAGAAAATTGGTAAGTTTTACCATCTATTTACCTGGATTATTTGCCATGCCCTTCATGAATATGAATATATATATATTAATACAGGTACATGGTACTAAGCAAAACCCTATCACAACTACTTGTCTGATTACATCAAATAAGTTTAGGGGTTTAATAGAGGGTATTTCAACTTATGAGAATTATTTTAACCTGTCTTCTGTCTGAGGACTCCATATACATTTTTAATGTGTTGCTATCTGTGCAGGCACTTATACACAATCATACACACACATGCAGATACACAGGCAGATATGCTCTCCAGGATTCTTCAAAATGCTTGGGATTATGACCTGCAGCTTTCTAGATTTTGCCATAGCTACTGTCCTTTGTCATACTTATTGAAAAAGCCATAAGATTATAGAATCTTGGGTGTGAAGGAGATCGAGATAATCATCCTTCTCTGTGCCTTTTTGTATTTGCATCCCTAGCACAGCCTCTGGAGTATAATAAACACTTACAAAATGTTTACAAAATGAATGTTGAATATGATCCAACCTTCCCAAAAAGGAATAAATATTTTCTATTGGCAGATGGTCCCTTTCTTTGCTTATTTATCTCTTAGTCTAAATGAGGGGGTCCTTACTACTACCAGAGAAAGCCTGTACTTTCCAAGTTTTGAAAGTCAGTGTACAGATTAGATTTGGGTTATTCTAGGGAAGATGTGGAGAGCTGAAATTAAGGCAAGTGAAAGATCCAGGGACAAGAGAACTGGATAGAGTTCCAATCCTGCTACTCCAAGGCTATGTGACCCTGGGTAAGCCATGAAACATTTTTGAGCCTTGGTTGCGGTCCATTTTGTTAGAGAAGTAAAGCTTTCAAAGTTCAAAGTGTGACTCTATGGGCTTCTATCTTGTTTCCTTTCTAGGGTGTAAATCCCTGACATATGAATGATACAGGCAGCAGTTCTCTCATACCAAGCAAGACCTTGGCAGTTTAAGATGTTACAAATGTATTTGAAGCTAAAGTGATGGTGGTTGACTAAAATGGAAACTCGGGTCCCTTTTGGCAAAATAAGACTTCTCAAAGTGTGTCTTTGCCAAAGGTCGAGCCTGCAGTGCTGAAATGGAGATGAGTTGTAAACAAAGAGAATGAAGGAGAGAAAGAGGGGAATAGGTTTATCAGATAATTGGCAGATGACCAGGCTGAAACTCAGAAGTCAGGAGGTACAGAAGGCTCTGCTGCTCATCATGTGTGATCTCTGGCAAGTCGCCATAGTCCTCAGAAAAATGACTTGAAAAGGGGAAAATTATCACTGTCTGTATCAAGGAGCACCTATGGAAATTCCAGAGCTCTTGGGAGAAAGTAGAAGGGACAAAATTTCATTGACCTTCAGTCACTCATGAAGAATATGAAGTTCTATCACATAACCATTTACAAGGTGATGATGCATTTCTAGTTCAATTGCCCCTTTGAAATGAACATTTCTTCTACTGGTTTCCTGTATCATTTGGGGGATTATTTTGATGCACTCAACAATTGCCCCCAAAGTGTGGCTTCTTACTTGCAATGTTACTTAAAACATTCTTCTTTCAATTAACTCAAGTATTTAATGAGTTCCTACTCTGTGCCAGGTAGTTTGATAAGTGGCTAGAAAGATGAAGGAGATATTTCCTTCCTTCAAGGGGCACAGAGTTAAACCTTAAAGGTCACCTTGTTTTTTGGTTTAAGATATTTTAGGCTGCAAGCCTCAGTGGTTAAATGTGTAGACTAAAAAATCCAACCATTTCAACCAACTGCTGAATGACCATGAGTGAATTGCTTAACACTGAAAAATTTCAGAAAGAAATCTGGCAATACTGTATTTTGAAGTATAACCTTTGGAGCCATGTTCTGAGTTTAATGTTTTCTCCAAAAGAATATGTTTAAGTCCTAATCCCAGTGCTTCAGAATGTGAGTTTATTTGGAAATAGGATCATTGTAGATGGAATTAAAATGAGTTCACACTAGAGTAGGGTGGGCCCTTAATCCAGTATGACTGGTGTCCTTATAAACAGGGAAGAAGAAACACAGGCAGAGAGAGAAGACAACCATGTAACTACAAGGCAGAGATTGAATTAAATTCCAAGCCAAGGGACAGCAAGGATTGTTATCATCCCCAGAAGTCAGGAGAGCAGCATGACACAGAGTCGTTCCTACAGATTTGAGAGGGAGCATGGCCCTTATGATAACTTTATTTCAGACTCCTAGGCTCTAGAACTGTGAGACAATAAATTTCTGTTGTTTTAAGTCATCCAGTCTGTGGTACTTTGCTAAAGTAGCCCTAGGAAACTAAGGCAAGCCAGTGTTTGCATTTCTAATAAACTCTTCCTAAAGGGGTAATTTAAAATACTGGAGAAGTTACAGCCATTCAAAAATATTTATTGAGCTACTACTATGTACTTCTGTGCACTTTTCTAAGTAATTTGGATATTTCAGTGAACAAAATAGACAAAGATCTCCTTAAGTTTACCTGTTAGCAGCAAAAGACAATGATAAACAATAGATACATTAAATGAGTACATTTTATAGTATGTTAAAATATGATTGATATTTCAAAAATAAGAAAGGAGATCACGTAAAGGTGACCAGGAATGCTGAGGATTGTGGGTGACTTGTAGTTTTGTAGGTTGGTCAGTGTAAGCCTCATTGAAAAGGTGATATTTGAGCAAAGACTATGGGATTGAGCGTTGACTTGGGATTTCTGGAGGAAGAGGTTCTAAGCAAAGGAAAGAGCTAGTGCAAAGATCCTAAAGTCAGGCTTGGTTCTGAGCATTCCTGAAAATAGTGAGGAGGACAACGTGATTGGAGCTGACTCAATGAAGGGAGAGCAGTGGGAGATAAGTCAGAGAGGTAATGGAGAGCTGTGTCATTTAGGACCTTAGGCTTTTGTAAAGACCTCAAGTTTACAATGTGTGAAATGAGGAATCACTAGATGATTTTGCTTAGTGGGCTGTTGTGATCTGATTTATGTTTTAAGTGGTATTATTATTTTTAATAGTGAGAAATTAGAAGCATCATGAAAGGCCACAAATAGTGGAATGGGTACATAAATTTTGGCAAATGTGATGAAATGTCGTTCACCTATATAATACTAAGTGAAAATAATTGACTCAAGTATAAATATTTTATGGTAATTATTTCCTGGCTGTTATAGTTTTTTTTTTTGCCAATAAATCAGTACAGAAAATTAGCATAATTTTATATTGATGCAATGTTATCTCCTACAAATCATATTACAGAATTAAAAAAATTAAGCATCTTAAGTTACTTATTGGCTCCATTGTGGAGCCAATAAAGGATTGAATTCTTTTTTAGGTTTAGTTCAAATAAACGTTTTTTTTTAATATATACTGTGTGCGAGATGCTATGCTAAGTGCTGCAAGGGAAAAGTCATGTGGTTATTGCTTTTAAGAAAATTTTAACAGTAAGTTAAAATTTTAACAGTAAGAGAAAACACGAATATCTTATTTTACTTTTATTAACATTAAGTGCATTAAAAGAAAGGAAAAAGATAGAATTTGAGTGCTTATATCAGGAAAGTTTTCTTAAAGGTAACTCTTTGAGATAGTTTTAAAGGAAAAAGAGTGTTTTAGCCGTCAGCAATGAGGTGAGGGGATTTCCCGCAGTAAGAGGATGTGTTTTCTGATCAGAGGTATCAGAATAAATAAAGGCAAAGATGTCAGAAAGTAGGGAGGTGGAGATAGTATCCGTGAAGCATAGTTACTTGTTTGGCTGGGGAGAAGAATACTTAGGAAGAAGAAAAGGACACCCAATAGGCAAAATCAGTGTGCAGTGGACTGTTGGGGGCTTTGAAATGTACATTTAATTTGATAGGAAGAAGGAAATACTAAATTATTTTAGCTGGGGGTTGTATTTCAGAATAAGAACTTGATGTTATAAATGGTTTGGACTGAAATGCAAAGAGCCAGCTAATTAATGGCTAAGGGTTTTGGACAACTTATTTATTCTTGTCAGGGCACCCTCACCTCATGTGCAAGGCAGGAATAGTAATGCCTATGCCATGGTGTTGTAGTAAATGAAATGCCGGGGTGGCTCCTGATGCATAAGTGGTATATTGTAGCAATTCTTATTAAATTGGTCTTATATTATTTATGCCCTGATAATAAATAAGCAATTCAGACAGGAATGCAGAGTCACTTTGATTAGTTCCATTCCTAATCATGGAATTGTTTTTTCCCCAAGGTTGTTTTAAAGCTTGTTGGATGGACCTTCTAAATCAAACAAGAGTGATGGAATTTGTCTTCCTGGGACTCACTGATAACTGGGTACTGGAGAGACTATTTTTCATGGCATTCTCTGTCACTTACGTGCTAACCCTTTTGGGGAACATTCTTATCATGGTTACTACATTCTTTACTCCACGACTCCATGCCCCCATGTATTTCTTCCTGAGCAATCTGTCCTTAATCGACATCTGCCACTCATCTGTCACTGTACCCAAGATGCTGGAGGGTTTGCTTTTAGAGAGAAAGACCATTTCTTTTGACAACTGCATTGCACAGCTCTTCTTCCTACATCTTTTTGCCTGTGCTGAGATCTTTCTGCTGACGATTATGGCCTATGATCGTTATGTAGCCATCTGCTCCCCATTACACTACCCCAATGTGATGAACATGAGGGTCTGCGTGCATCTTGTCTTTGCTCTCTGGATAGGGGGCACCATTCACTCACTGGTGCAGACTTTCTTGACCATTCGCCTACCTTACTGTGGACCCAACATTATTGACAGCTACTTCTGTGACGTGCCTCCTGTCATCAAGCTGGCCTGCACAGACACATACCTGACGGGAATGCTGATTGTGTCCAACAGTGGAACCATCTCCCTGACCTGTTTCCTGGCCTTGGTTACCTCCTACACGGTCATCCTAGTTTCTCTGCGAAAACAGTCAGCTGAGGGGTGCCGGAAAGCCCTATCCACCTGCTCAGCTCACTTTATGGTGGTTGCCCTCTTCTTTGGACCATGTATCTTCATCTACACACGGCCAGACACCAGCTTCTCCATCGACAAGGTGGTGTCTGTCTTTTACACAGTGGTCACCCCTTTGCTGAATCCTCTCATTTATACCTTGAGGAATGAGGAGGTAAAAAGTGCCATGAAGCAGCTCAGGCAGTCACAAGTAGTTTTCATGAAATCATACATATGATTGGCATTAGGGCTACATACTCAGTCATGCCAAATCCTTAATGAAAGTGCAAAAGTAAACAATCAAAATCAGGCTAAATGGCATGGAACTGGGAAGGCTTCTGCATTAAAGAAAGGGACTGATTAGCTATTGTAAAGAAAGGAAAAGATCATAATAGAACCTGTAAAAGTTGGAAGAAAGGTTCCCATTTTCACTAGTAAAGAGTACAGTTTGGGGCGCAGACTCAGTTTCTGGAGCAGGTACAGCTGTGCAAAGCTACTCTCTTAATTTATACTGTTCTGTGGGTTATCACCACCAGGAAACAATATATCACATATGTGTTTTATGCATTCTAGTGGTTTTGAGCTTCCAAATATATTTTCAAGGTGTTTATTTAGCTTTTGCTTATTTATATCAAATTAAACTCTGTTACTTTTGAAAATGATTCTTTCATTATTTCTAGATCTATTTTGACTTTTTATAGTGCTTTTATTTAGAAGAAATCAAGTTGTAGAGGTATAAGGGAGCTATTTAAAAAATCAACTTCCTCGAGGTAAAATTTACACATATTAAAATGCACCCATTTTAGTTGTATATTTTGATGAATTTTGACAAAGATATACATTTACCCATGTAACCACCTCCTTGATCAAAATTTAGAACATTTCTATCACCTCCAAACATTTTCTTTAGCCCCTTCCCATCCAATCCCTTTTCTTCTATCCAAGCATCAAGGAATCTGATTTCTGTCATTATGGGTTAGATTTGTCTTTCCTAAAGTTCATATAAATTGAATTATAAAGTATGTACTTATTTGTGGCTTCATTTGTTCTTTATACCTTTTCCAAGATCATTGCAAGACTTTGTATCAGTACTTTGTTCCTTTTTATTGCTGAGTAATATTTAATTATATAGGTTTACCACAGTTTGTTTATTCTTTCATATACTGGTGGAAATTTGGGTGTTTCCAGTTTTTGACAATTATGAAAAAGTAGCTATAAACAATTAAGTACAGATTATTTTGTGGACATGTTTTCATTTCTCTTGGGTAAATATCTATGAGTAGGTTTGGATCACATAGTGAGTGTACATTTAACTATATAAGAAATTGCAAGACTGTTTTTCAAAATGGTTGTACAATTTTACACTCTCATCAGAAGTATGACCTCATAATACATTAAAAGTGTCTACATATCACCATAGCAGAAAATACTATAAACACCTTATTTGATGGGCAGGTGGGCTAATTTATTAATTTCTTCATTCAAAATGATGGATTGAATTTCTCTTATAGGAAATATTTTTCTGGTTTAAAAAAGTGAAATTATGAGCCAGTCCCAGGTCTTAAAATTGTAGGCACATGAATAATTATAATACAAGAGAGAAAGTGGTAAGGGTCATAAGAAAGGTACAGATACATTTCTGAGAGTGTCCAGTTGTAGAATAAATTACTTCCTGCTGGAGAAAGCAGGAAAGGAAGAAGTTGGCTTTCAGATTGAATTGAAAGATGGGTAAAAATTTGACATAAGACACTAGAGATGGAAAAGGGCTCAGAGAGCGAATGTATGAAGACTTGAAAGCAAAGGGGGGTGAATTAATTATGCATGGAGAATAGGACAAGTAGAGGTATAGTGAGAGATATAAGCCTGGGAGGGGGAATGAAAATTGTGTAGTGTTTTTAATGACTGGATTAGAAGTGTGGGCTTTATTTAATAGGTAATGGGTGACTTCTCTTGTGTATGATCCCTATATCACTGGGGTAATCCTTTTTGAAATAGAGATGTCCATGAATATTAAAAATATGAGTCCTAACTTTGTGACTTAGATGGTCATAGAGACTCCAGGATGTCTGAGAATAAAGAAGTGTTTTGGCATCTGAGGTATCCTGATAGTACTGATGATCCAGCTGGCCCCAGGTTCTGGTCATTATTTTCCTTCTTTAGTATGCTGGTCTGGCTAACTAGATTCCCATGTCACTCTCAGTACTCGTGTCTTTTAAGATGAACTATAACAGTATTTCTCAAATATAATGCACATACTAATCATCTGAGGATCTTGGTAAAAAGCAGATTTGGACTGAGTAGTCTGGGGTGGGACCTGAGATTCTGTATTTCTCACAAGTTTCTAGGTGATGCTGATTTCTGTAGATCCTAAGATCACACTTTGAGTAGCAAATCTCTATGAAATAACCATACAACCTTTCCTTATCCTCTCATAGCTGAAGTTTGCACATAATGCTTTTCACTGTTAGTAAGATAAATGGAACAAATGGGAGTAAAAAATGCACTATCCTCTCCTTTATTTCATAAAAAGTAATTTGTGGCAACTTACAATATCAAAACATAAGCAATAGTAGTGCTAAATAAAAGAGAAATCAGAACTTACAAGAAATGGAGAAAAAAAAAGAAAAGAGAAAACAGAGATGAAGTAACTATTGTAGGTAAAAATGAAATTTAGTTTAAGCTTTTTGGAATTTGAGACAAAGAGGAGAAGTTTACATGGTTCCAGTAGGCACAACAATGGCCACCCAATGATACTCATATCCTAATTCCTGAAACTTGTATGTATTAGGTTATATGGCAAAGGGAAATTAAGGTTGCAGATGGAATTAAGTTTGCTAAAAGCTGATTTTTAAGATAGTGTTAGCAGCCTGGATTATCCAGGTAGGCCGAATATAATCATGAGTGTTCTTAAAAAAAGAAGAGGGAGGCAAAAGAAAATAGAGGGAGATGTGACCATAGAAAAAGTTGGAAAGGTTCAATATTGCTGGCTTTGAAGATAAAGGAAAGGGGCCACTGGCTTAGGAATGTGGCTAGCCTTTAGAAGCTGAAAAAAGCAAGGAAATGGATTCCCTACTAGAGCTTCCACACAAGAATGTAGCACTCCCAATACTTTGATTTTAGTTGAGTCTTGCACTTGACTTCTAACCTACAAAACAGTAAGAGAAGAAATTTGTGTTGTTTTAACCAGCTAAGTTGTAAGCAGCAATAGAAAATTAATACAGATTTATTTATACATTTTTTCTCATTAAAGGAAGCATGAAAAATACTACAAAGCTCTCCTTAGAAAATATGAAGAGATGGAGATGTATACATTCCTGCTTAGGAATAAAACATTATTAATATAATGAGACTTCTCAGATTGATTTTAAAAGTTTATATTTTTTGTAAAATCTTCATATGATTTTTTGGTAAGTTTTCCAATAACACTATGAAGTTTATATGAAAAATGACAGTGGGAAATAAGTAAGAGGGTGCTTACACTTACATAGTTTCAGAGCTGTTGATTGCCTGAGTTAACTAGTATCACTCATCGGGGCTGAAGTGTACCAGTTTATTGTGGGATGGGCCAGACTATTTCAAGAGAACTCCATGAAAATTTCCTTAGATAAAAGGATGATTATATGTGACTGAAAATAGTGGGTTAGGTAGAGTTAAATCTCCTATAGATGGCCATAGAGGTACCATATGAAATACCCATTTTAATGGAGCTAATGGGATGAAAAAGCATGCACTTAAAAAATTTTATTAATAAAATACAACACAAACATTCTTAACATATGAACATTCCATACTTGATGTGCAATTAATGGTTCACAATATCATCACACAGCTGCATATTCATCATCATGATCATTTCTCAGAACATTTACATCTCTCCAGAAAAAGAAATAAAAAGAAAAAAAGAAAAAAACTCATACATACCATACCCCTTACCCCTCCCTCTCATTGACCACTAGTATTTCCCTCTACCCAATTTATTTTAATATTTGTTACTCCCATTATTTATTCATTTCTAATCCACATTATTTTCTCATCTGTCCATACCATATAAAAAAGGAGCATCAGACACAAGGTTTTCACAATCACACAGTCATTTGTGAAAGCTGTATCATTATATGATCATCTTAAAGAAACATGGCTACTGGAACACAGCTCCATAGTTTCAGGCACTGACTCTTCATTTTGTCTCATTTCTCTCCTCCCCTCTTCAGTTGAGAAGGTTTTCTCAATCCCTTGATGCTGAGTCCCAGCTCATTTTAGGATTTCTGTCCCGCATTGCCAGGGAGGTTTAAACCCCTGGGAGTCTATGCCCCACACAGAGAAGGGGAGAGGTGTTAGTTTCCTTGCCATGCTGGCTGAGAGAGAAGCCACATCTGAGAAACAAAAGAGGCTCCCTGGGGGTGACTCTTAGGCCTAATTTAAAGTAGACTTAGCCTATCCTTTGTGGGGATATGTTTCATATGAACAACCCCCAAGATTTGGGGCTCAGCCTATTGATTTTGTTGTCCTCACTGCTTGTGAGAATATCAGGCCATCTCCATATGGGTAAATTGAATTTTCCCTCTTTCTCACCATTCCCTCAAGGGGACTTTGCAAATACTTTTTTATTCACTGTTCAAATCACTCTGGGATTTATCAGGGCATCACTCTGGACAAACCTAAAAAATCTCATGCCATACTCAAGGTTCCATGTACTTAAGGTGTTCAATTAAACTGTCCATAGGGAGATGCACTAGTCAAGATATAAATTTTGTACCAAATGAACATTTTTTCTGTAATGTAAGTTAAAGTTTTAAAATATGAATTACTATCTATTTTCAACACCCTGCAATATTGACATTACTTTGTTCTTATCTATTTTCAACACCTTGCAATATTGACATTACTTCGTTCTTCCTCAAACAAAAACATTTTTTAATTTGTACATTTAATCACTATCCTTATACACTCTAGGCATTCCTAGATTATACCATCTCAGTCTTTATCACCTATCTTTCCTTATGATTTCTTTTGTCTCCCCGGTCCTCCTCCCTCTATCATTCTCACAGTCAGCTTCATTTAGTGTTCTAACATTATTGTATTACAGTTAAGTAGTATTGTGCTATCCATTTCTGAATTTTTACAATCAGTCCTGTTGCACAGTCTGTATCCCTTCAGCTCCAATTGCCCAATATCTACCTTATTTCTATCTCCTGATGCTCTGTCATTAACTGAAATTCTCCAAGTCCATTTATTAATGTTACTTCATATCAGTGAGACCATACAGCATTTGTCCTTTTGTTTCTGGCTAATCTCACTCAGTATAATGCCCTCAAGGTCTATCCATGTTGTTACATACTTCATAACCTTATTTTGTATTATAGTTGCATAATATTCCATTGTATGTATATGCCACAGCTTGTTTAGCCACTCATCTGTTGATGGACATTTGGGCTGTTTCCTTGGCAATTGTAAATAATGCTGCTATAAACACTAGTATGCAAATATCTGTTTATATCATTGCCCTCATATCCTCTGAGTAGATACCTAACAATGGTATTGCTGGATCATATGGCAATTCTATACTTAGCTTCCAGAGGAACCGCCAATCTGCCTTCCATAGCAGTTGTACCATTTTACATTCTCACCAATAGTGGATAAGTGTGCCTCTTTCTCCACATCCTCTCCAGGACTTGTTGTTTGCTGTTTGATTGATAATGGCCATTCTGGTGGGTGTGAGATGATATCTCAATGTGGTTTTTATTTACATTTCCCTAATAGCCAGGGAAGTTGAGCATCTTTTCATGTGCCTTTTGGCCATTTGTATTTCCTCTTCTAAGAAGTGTTTGTTCATGTTTTTTGCCCATTTTGTAATTGGGTTGTTTCTCTTTTCGTTGTTGAGTTAAGCAATCTCTTTATATATTATAGATACTAGACCCTTATATGTGATATATCATTTCCAAATATTGTCTCCCATTGTGTAGGCTGTCTTTTTACTTTCTTGACAAAGTTCTTTGATGCACAAAAGTGTTTAATTTTGAGGAGTTCCCATTTATCTATTTCTTTCTACAATGCTCGTGCTTTGTGTGTAAGTTCTAGGAAACCGTCTCCATGATAAGATTTATAAGACATTTCCCTACATTTTCTTCGAAAAGTTTTATGGTCTTAGATCTAATGTTTAAGTCCTTGATCCATTTTGAGTTAATTTTTGTATAGGGTGTGAGATATGGATTCTCTTTCATTCTTTTGCACATGGATATCCAGTTCTCACAGGCACCTATTATTGAAGAGACTGTGCTGTCCAGATGAGTTGGCTAGACAGCCTTATCAAAGATCAATTGTCCACAGATGAGAGGGTCTATATCTGAAACTCTCTATTCGATCCCATTAGTCAGTACATCTATCTTTATACTAGTATCATGCTGTTTTCACTACTGTAGCTTTGTAATATGCCTTAAAATCAGGTAGTGTGAGACCTCCAACTTCATTTTTCTTTCTCTGGATATTTTTAGCTATTCAGGGCACCCTGCCCTTCCACATAAATTTGCTTATTGGTTTTTCTATTTCTGAAAACTAAGTTTTTGGGATTTTAATTGGTATTGTATTGAGTCTATAAATCAATTTAGGAAGAATTGGCATCTTAACTATATTTAGTCTTCCAATCCATGAACACAGTATGCCCTTCCATTTATTTAGGTCGTCTGTGATTTCTTTTAGCTATTCCTTGTAATTTTCTTTGTATAGGTCTTTTGTATCCTTAGTTAAATTTATTTCTAAATAGTTTATTCTTTTGGTTGCAATTGTAAATGGATTTTTTTCTTGATTTCCCCCTCAGATTGTTCATTACTAGTGTTTAGAAACACTACCGATTTTTGAGTGTTGATTTTGCAACCTGCTACTTTGCTGTACTCATTTATTAGCTCTAGTAATTTTGCTGTGGATTTTTCAGGGTTTTCGACGTATAGTATCATATCATCTGCAAACAGTGATAGTTTTACTTCTTCCTTTCCAATTTTGATGCCTTGTATTTCTTTTTCTTGTCTAATTGCTCTGGCTAGAACCTCCAACACGATGTTGAATAACAGTGATGATAATGGACATCTTGTCTTGTTCCTCATCTTAGGGGGAAAGTTTTCAGTTTTTCCCCATTGGGGATGATGTCAGCTGTTGGTTTTTCTTATACTCCCTTTATGATGTTGAGGAAGTGCCCTTCTATTCCTATCCTTTGAAGTGTTTTCAACAAGAAGGATGTTGCATTTTGTCAAGTGCCCTTTGTATCAATCAAAATGATCATGTGGTTTTTCTGCTTTGATTTGTTGCTATGGTGTAATACATTAATTGATTTTCTTATGTTGAACCATCCTTGAATACATGGGATGAAGCCTACTTGGTCATGATGTATAATTCTTTCATAAGATTTGGAAAATTTTCAGTAATAATTTCCTCCATTAGTTTTCTGCCTCCTTTTCCCTCCTCTTCTCCTTCTGGAACATCTTAATGTGTATATTCATGTGCTTCATTTTGTCATTCAATTCCCTGCTCATTATTTTTCCATTCTTTTCCCTATATTTTCTTTTGCTTGTTGGATTTCAGATGTCCCATCCTCCAGTTCACTAATCCTATCTTCTGCCTCTTGAAATCTAACATTGCAGGCTTCAATTGTTTTTTTTTTCATCTCTTCAACTGTGCCTTTCATTCCAATAAGTTCTGTGATTTGTTTTCTCAGATTTTCAATTTCTTCATTTTGTTTTTCCCTTCTCTTCTTTATATCCTCCCTCAATTTATTGATTTGATTTTTGATGAGGTTTTCCATGTCTGTTCAAACATTCTGAATTAATTGTTTCAACTCCTGTATCTTCTCTCATTTGAATTGTTGGTTTGTTCCTTTGACTGGGCCATATCTTCAATTTTCCTAGTATGATTCATTATTTTTTGCTGGCGTCTAGGCATATAATTTCCTTAATTAGTTTATTCAGGAGATTTTTTTCACTTTTTTTACCCAGGATATTCTTGTGGGATGACTTTGTTGTCTATCTGTTCTTTGACAGTCAGCTCAGCTTATTCCAGACCTCTAGTGTTTGTTTAACAGGTCAGATTTTTTCAGTTCTTATTTCTTGCCCTGCCTAAATGGTGCCTTTTTTCCCCTTAGGAAGGTCTACTCAGGTATTACAGACCTCAGTCAAATATTCCTGACCAAACTGGCATCCTCTCAGGAGAAAAAGTCACCTGTATCGTTTCCCCTGAGGGTGAAACCCAGCAGGTTGAAAGGCTTTCCTATGAAGCTTCTAGACTCTGTGTTTTTCCTGTCCTGCCCAGTATGTGGTACTTGTCTGCCTGTGGGTCCACCCAGCATAAAGTAATGTGGTACTTGAGACAAGCTCTCAGACAAGCTTAATTACACCCTTGCCTGGGGCAGTTGGAGACTGAGAAGACTTGCAGGTATATCCAAAGATCAGCCAAGCTGTAGAAACACAGCAACAACAACAAAAAAAAGAAAAAAAATCCTTTTCAGAACAGGACACCCATTCCTTGGGTTTGCCAATCAAGAGCTTAAGTTAGTACATTGCTCTGTGTATCTCCAGGTCCTATGTGCCCCTTCCTTTCCTTCAGGGCCCAGACTCTTTCAAGTATTTTGTGCTGTCCATTCCAAAAAAAAAAAGCTCTTCTTTTTCCATCAGACCTGGCCCCTCTGCACCAGGGCAAAAAACAGCAACCTCAGCTTTTACTTGAGGTTCAGCTAAGCTGGGGGCCTATTTTTAGTAGTCAGGATTTGTTAATTAATTCCACAAATTGGAGCTTGGTACAGCTCAGTTCCTTGCTGCTAGTAGAGTCCCTTTCCTTTCCCCTCTGGGAAACAACCCGTGTGGGAGGGATGCTGGCCACCACGCTTGGGGTACTCACAGTTCTGGGTGGGATTGCAGCTGGTCCAGCTTGTCTAGAGTGGTGGACACTGTGTGTCGAGTCACTGATGTGGCCCCAGCAGTTGTTGTGTACTGCTCCTGGCTATTTATTAGCTTCTCTGGAGGACGAACTAAATCCCACACCTCACTAAGCCACCATCTTGGCTCTGGATCCAATGGCATGCACTTAGTACTAAAAATATATAGGGTTTATCTCTCTTTTTTTCACATATTTTGAAATTAGAATTGATTGGGGGACCTTGGGTCATTATTCTAATAATTTTTTGTTTACTTGTAGAAATATTGCTGAAGAGTATTCTGGAGAATCAGATACCAGGCTATATAGGTATCCATGCATCATAGGCACATACAAATCAAGAAGGTGGCTCTCTAACTCTGCCCAAAAGCTAGGAAATTATTGAAATGACAAAATGTATTCAAAAGCCCCCAAATAAATTTATTAAACTGGGAAATGCTTTTGAAAATATCTAAGCATTGCTTTAAAATTGACAAATGTTGTGTATTGTTAGTACCCTAAAATTCTCATATAAAACCCAAATCTAGATACGATTTTTACATTTATGATGAAACAAATCCAGGTATCACTACTACACACACTTGAAAAGCTTTGAAAAATTATTCTGCATCTAATTATGTCCCTATTTCTGGGTTTTTATACACATAGTTAATAATACCCATAATGTTATGCAGAAATAAATTTAAAATGCCTTGTTTATTTATATTACAGCAATATTAGTTAATCCATTGCATAGAAGATGGTTGTAACACAAGGAATTCAATTGTTAAATACAAAGTTGCTGAACAAATTCCCATATAGGTAAATAATAATCCTCTCTCCCCTAAACAAAGTCAACTATGGAACTAAGAGTCAACATAGTTTCATTTTATTCTTTACTCATCTATTATTCAGTGAGGAACTAAACACATTTTATCTCATGCTTGAGTCTAAAAACTTTTTCTGTGAAATGGAGAATAAATGTTTCATATTATCTCTCCAAAGAGTTGTGAGAATTAATGTGATTGAAAATGAGTATTGTTAGGAATTTTGCTTGCTACTATGAAGAATAAACAAACAAACCAATAAGCAAACATGTTTTAGCTTATTGTTGGTCCTATAGTTTTGGTCCTATAGTTTTATCAGCTACAATTTCAACAATTGTAGTGAAATATCACCTTATCTATCATATTGCATGTGATTCTCTTGGTGGCTAGTTCCTGCACAGGACCATTCTGCTTGGCCCCTTTTGTAGGCTTTTTCTCCTTAATGGCTGCTATAAAGGAGCATTTCTTTCATATGAATTTTATAATTCTCAAATTCAGCTCATTTACTCTACCCACATGAATGTAGTTTTATACTATGCAGAGAGTTATCCTTGGAAAATAGATGATCAATTATTAGGTTTGTCTGTTGGAAGTTAACTTGTGCTATCCAAAACATCCTACAGGATGTCCTCCTAACCATGCCTCAATCTTGAATTTCCTTCACAACACATATCTGGCAAAGCTGCATTAAAAATCTTAGATGGGTCTTGTGTCCCAAAGGTTTATTGAACACACCTTCACTAATTGCTTAGGAAATGTCTATTGCATCACTTCTCACTAATAGAGTCAGAAGGAACTGTTGGTTCCCAATATGTCATATTATTTTGTATATAAGAAAGTGAAACACCTTTGCCTGGAATAGCTTCTTCCAATAACCGATTGTATTAGTTTGGTTAGCTGCTGGAATGCAATATACCAGAAATTGAATGGCTTTTAAAAAGGAAATTTAATAAGTTACATGTTTACAGTTCTAGTGTTGAGAAAATGTCCAAACTAAGGTGCCAACAGGAGGTTACCCTCACTAAAAAAAGGCTGATGCTGTCAGGAACACCTCTGTCAGCTGGGAAGGTACCTGGCTGGTGTTCTTTGTTCCTAGTTCCATTGCTTCCAGCTCCTGATGCCAGTGGTTTCCTCTCTAAGCATCTATGGTTCTTCATTTAGCTTCTCCAGAACAAAAATTAGCATCTGCTGGGGCTGGAGATTTCTTCTCTTCAGGTTCTGGCTATTTCTGTGAGTTCTTGCCTAGCACTCAGGCTATTTATGTCTTGATATCCAAACATCTGTATCAGCTCTGAGCTTTGGTAAAATGTCTCCTCTTTTAAATGACTCCAGTAAACTAATCAAGACCCACCTTAAATGGTGGAGTCACAATTACATCTAACCAAAAAGCCATACTTTGGCTGGGCCTGCTGCACCTCCATTGAGATAACCTAATCAAAAGTTTCCACCCTGCAATATTGAATCAGGTTTAAAAGAAACAGCTGCTCCCACAAGATCAGATCAAAATAAACACATGGCTTTTCTGGGGTACATAATATCTTCAAATTTGCACACCCACCTACCCAGTTCACTTGACATACACCACTCTTAAAGCTCAGTCTCAATGCTGTCATTTGTGACTGTCATCACAACAATCACATTTTATTTAACTCACTATCTTCTCCCAGCTCTTAGTACAAGCCTGGGTGAATATTAAGTGTTTAGTAATGAATAGTTAGTTGAGTGAATTCTCTACATAATAACAGGAATAATTTCATTAAAAAAATAAATCATATCATGCTACTTCTGTACTTAAACCATTCTTTTGGCTTCCTATTGCACTAAAAAAGATTTTAAACTCCTTAAGAGAACTTGAAATGTTTCTTTTTAACTTTCCAATATCATTTTTCACCACTCCCTGCCTCACAATCTAAGGTGTAACCACATTTGTCTTTCATTTCTGGAACAAACTAAAGTCTTTCTCAACATAGAACTTTGTACCTGCTATTTCCTCTGCCTAGAATGTTGTCACCTCTCTTTTCTCATGGTTGACTCTTTCTTTCATCTTTCATATCCAAGCTAAAATGTCATTTTCTCAAAAAGGCTCTCCTTGACCTACCCAAATTAAAGACAGTGTCTTCCATAGCTCTCTATCAGTGCCCCACTCTGTTTTGTTTTTATAAATATAGCATTTGTCACAATCTGTAACACAATTTATTTGCTTGCATTTTGTTTTCCATCACAACTAGACTGTAAATTTCATGGAGGAGTTATTTATTATTACAAACCTCAACCCAGCACATAAGTGTTCAGCAATTATTTGTCAAATGAATGAATAGTAAAATATCTCCATATCTTTGCTTTATGTTAGACTGTTGTCTGGCCATTTGAGGGTAATAATAATTTCAATGGCTTGAAATTTCTTTCTAAATCATCAAAGTCATATTAAACTCAGTTTATCTGATTTGTCAGTATTTGTTAAACTGTTTAGGCAAGTGTCTGAGTAAATTATGTAGGCAGAGGCTGCTCAGAAAACTGAAAGTTTGTTTAGACTTTGATTATCACTGTAAGACAAAATCAGGGAGACAGAGCATGGTGTAGTGAAAATAGCATGAGTTACTGGTTATACGCTTGCATTGAAATCCTGCCCTCATCATTTCCTAACTGGGTGACCTTAGGCATTCACTTTGCTTTCTTTGAGATTTAGATTTTTCATGTGAAATGAGGATAATAACACCTACCTCGCAGGGTTCTTATGAGCATTAAGTAGATGCAAAATGCCCAGAACCATGTCTAGAACATGAATGAAATTAAAAATTATAGCTGTCCTATGATTGTCAGATATTAAATCAGAGGATAATTTTATGAGCCATGTAGCCTGATAAATATTGTATGTAATTTATTCCTTGCAAGGTATTTATTTTTTTATTTGGAACACAAAACATCCTAAGGGCTTAGACATTTTCATTTTTCTTCTTTCCCTTCCTTCCTCCCTATTAACTTGTTTAAGGCATTCTTCATGTCTTCATTCCTAAGAGTATAGATGATAGGGTTTAGCAGGGGGGTAACAGCGGTAAAAAACACAGACACCACCTTGTCCTCTGGGAGGCTAGTGGATGGACGGGAATAGATGAAGATGCAGTGTCCCAGGAATAGCGTGACTACAGTGAGGTGGGCTGCACAGGTGGACAGGGCTTTCCGCCTACCCCCAGAGATTTGCTGTCTCAAATTCACCAGGATGACTGCATAAGACACTACAAGGACAACAAAACAGACCACAGAGATCAGCCCACTGTTGGAGACAATGAGGATCTCAATGATGTGGGTATCAGTGCAGGCCAGTTTGATCACCTGAGGGACATCACAGAAGAAGTTGTCAATCTCATTGGGACCACAGTAGGGCAGCTTGATAGTGAGGGAGGTCAGGGCTATGGAGTGGATGGTTCCCCCTATCCAGAGGGCTACAGCCAGCAGCACACATACCTTCCAGTTCATCACTGTCATGTACTGCAGAGGTTTGCAAATGGCCACATACCGATCATAGGCCATGACAGTGAGGAGAAAGATCTCTGTGCAGGCAAAGAGGTGCAGGAAGAACATCTGGGTCACACAGGCATCAAAAGGGATGAGCTTCTCCTCGGACCAGGTGTCTGTCAGCATCTTTGGGACAGTGACAGTGGAGTGGCAGACATCGATAAAGGATAGGTTGCTGAGAAAGAAATACATGGGGGTGTGGAGCCGGCATTCATAGATAATAGTTATGACAATGAGGATGTTCCCAAACAGTGTTAGGACATAGAAAACAAGGAACACGGCAAACACAGACATCTGTACATTCTGATTTACAGATAAGCCACTAAGCCTAAAATGTGTCACTAAAGAAGTTTGATTGAGTAGGACAGCCTCCTCCATTCTCTTTGTTGGATACTCCTGTCAAGAATTAGAAAAAAGCATCACACTTAATATCTACATCAATCATATGGTTGCTTAATTTCTTGAGTGTTTATGAATGTTCTTTTAATCTAGAATTTATGATCAAATATCTTATGTTTCATTTTAAAATCTCCATCCAGCGTTGTAAGTCATATAGCAGTGCTAAGTCACTTAGTAGGTGCTAAACACATCCTTTTGGAATAATAGAATAGATTGATTCACTAAGAGATAAAAAACAAATGTGAGTAATTAGAGGAAGAGAGAGGGAAGGAGAAAGAGTAATTTCTCTCTTGTAGTGAAATATCTGGGGTTAGATTTAGGTTATGGATTTTTTGGGATACAGAAATTAAGATCCTCATTTCCCCTAAATAACTAATTTGTCCAAGGTCAGTCAGATCTGGGCCTTGGAAATAACTTTTCCTATTGTCCTTTTGACTGCATTTTTCACTAATTCAAACTATTGTCCCCCTGGTTGGCTCTCCCAAATTGCCCTGAAACTGTCATTTCAATGATCTAGCTTTCAGAGAAAAGAAACTTTTTACCAAGTTGATGGACAGCCAACAGTATGGCCATGGCATTTATAAAAACAGCTCTTTAGAGGAGGCTGGATAAAACCCTGGAAGCCTTGGAAAATCTGGAAAAGGCTCAGGGAGAACTGTCTCTCCTCCACCTCTCAGCTGATGACAGATTTGCTCATTCTGAAACTAGAGGTCAAAGTGGCTGTCATGACTAGATTATCCCCATTTCTTTTCAGAGTCCAGTTGTGCTGTCTGATTTATTGATCCACAGCCAGTAGTTTTAATTTAGGCTGCCACTGTAAAGGGTGTAGTGTTTCTGTTCAGGGAGATTGGAAAGTTCTGGCAGTGGATGATTCAACATTGCGAATGTGATCAACATCACTGAATTTTATGCTTGGGAGTGTTTGAGATGGGAAAGCTTATATTGTATGTTTGTTTCAACAATTAGAAAAAGAGAGAAAGGCTGAAGACACAATGACAATTAGATGCAATACATGATCCCAGACTGGATCTAATAATGGAGGAGAAAAGGCCCAAAAGGACATTATTGAGACATATAAAAAATTGCAATTTAGATGAAAGCTTTATATCAATGTTAAATTTCATGAATTTGATAAGTGTACTTAAGGTGGTTACATAAGTGACTATCTTGTTCTTGGGAAATGAACATAGAATTATTATATATTTAAGGAATGCAGGGTATACAACCTAATCTCAAATGTTTAGAACATAGATAGAACAACAGAGAGAGAGAGAGATGGATGGATATATGGATGGATAGATAAATGAAACAGCAAATGTGTTTAAATGTCAAAAATTGGTGGATATGGGTATCTGGGTAGAGGTGTCTATATGAATTTTATATTATTTTTGCAACTCTCCTATTAGTTCAAAATTATTTCAAAATAGGAAGTTAAAAAAATTAAGTTGTCATTGACCCAAGCATCACCATTTTTTATAAGAAATGTTTACATTATGAAGAATCACAGGATCTCAGTCCTCAAAGGCCTTGAGAGTTTATCTAATTTTTTTTCATTTTACAAATAAAAAAATGAGGTTCAGAGAGGTACTGTAAATGGTCCAAGGTTACAGAGTTAGAGACATAGCTGAATCTAAAGCCCATGTCTCCTGAGTCCCAACCCAGGCTTTCTCTATTCTACCAGCACTCTGATTTGAATTTTTACACTGGTAGGCAAAATTGGGTAAGTAGATTGCATATCAGTCATCTCTTTTTATCCAATATTTTTGCACTTGCTTGGGGAGGCATCTGTGGTAGCTTCTTTTCTCTAGCTTGCCTTCTTCATGCTGCTGTCATGATGCACTGGGTGGCCAACCCAAGGAGGCTCTTTTTTGGTTCCTTGGGTCCCATCATCCTATCCTACCTCTGTCCCATCATGGATCCCTACTAATACTTTACATCATCCCTCCAGGTCAGGCTCTCTGCCAGACAAATGGATCTTCACTTAAAGCTTTTACTCAGAAAAATCATTTTGCGTGTATAATGACTTACATCTGTTTTCTTTGTAACTAATTAAGTTCTAAAGGGATGGTTGCAAAATTGAAAGCAGAAGAAATGACCAAGAATGGAGCCAGGTTTAACAAAAATTCAATATGGAAATTTCACCTGCAGAAACAGGAAATGGTGTGCAGATTGAGAACTAGGTCTGAATTGGAGACTTATGACTTATGTTCCATCATCATAGGATATATATTTTAGGTTTTTGAAATTGTTTTTTTTAGATAGATATTTTAAATGAAACCTTTTCTGTCATTTTCATTTTTTTCTATTTCTGTGGAACCAGAGAAAAAATGCTTTGGAAAATGAAGATGTGTCCAACTGTAGTAGAAAATTGGTGTTAGTTTACATAAAAAATATGGTGCACAAAAGGATAACAAGGTATCTATTACATATATTTCAGAAAATGGGAAGAAATGAGAAAATAACAACAAAACTAAAAAATTAAAGTGGCCTATGAAACTCACCCTGGGTTGTTTCTGATGTGCCCAGCACCTCCAAAGAGAACTGAATTGTCAGTATTGTAGTTTAAATATGAACAATACTATCTTCCAGTAGAAATAACAATGTATTTGAAGTGTGCCATATCAAACATTCCACTTACCTTGATTTTTTCATAAAGAAGGTGGGAGCCCTCGAAGTCCCCCTGGGACCACAGTTTTTGCTAATAAGTTACAGTAAACATATGTGGTGATGTTTTCTGCTGAGTGGTACTACAGAACTCCTGTTAAAACTACACCTTTGTACCTATATTATTGTCTTATTTTTCAGCAACTACGAGCAATTGACCATGAACTAAGATTTTCTAGAACTGGTTTCCCTTCAACTGAAGATGCAGTATAGCAGTGGTATATTTTTTGCACTTTTTTCAGACCGTGATGATGAGTAGAAGGTATTAAAAGTCACTATTAACCACTTTCTCAGGCAAAGCTAGGTTGTCAGGATGCTTCTAACACAAATTTTATCTTAATTATCCAGAGTACCTGGGTGAGTAAAACATCTTATTTCCTTTGCAGCACACTCTAGGTACAAGCTTTATGTTGCTGGTTTCAGATGGATTATTCTACCTTCACTTAGTGAAGGGGAAGCTACAGAGAAAGAAAGCAGCTGTCATATTGCTATTGTTCCACATGAATTATATAGGCTTTAGGTCCTTGGGAACTTCTAAGCAATTACATCAGCTTACCTTAGTCACTAGTTAGAAAAAGTTAATTCTGTGGGGACTGAAGTTACTATTTTGCAATTGTCAAAAAGAGAATTTAATGAGAAGGCAGGATTTAAATATCTAAATAGTACATGTTTCTATATGATCAAATGAACTACTATTTAGTGATTGCCTACTATGTACTAAATATCAGATTAGGGGGTGTGGTAGACTGTATTATGTACCCCAATTTAGACATGTTCTTAATCTTAATCCACCTTCCTGTGGATGTGAACCCATTATAAATAAGATCTGTTTAAGATGTTGTTTTAAATTAAAGTGGGAATGAAGTTGGGCCTTAATCTGGATTACTGGAGCCTTTACAAAGAGAAAACCTCTTCTACGAGAAGGAGTCAGTGGGAACCTGGAAGAGAAGGAGAGGACATTATCATGTGATGTAATCAGAGATACAAGGCTACAAACCCCAAGGATTTCAGGCAAGCCAGCACCGGAATGCTAATATCCTGGGAGGAAGCAAGACTTTTACTCTCCAAAATTGTGAGACAAAAAATTCCAATTGTTTAAGTCGACCTATTGTGTGGTATTTGTCATATTAACCCAATGAACTAAGAGGGGTTATCATGTTTTATTTTCATATTTAACCCATATGAAAACACAGAGATGTGAGAAGGATAATGGAGTTGAGATTTTAGTCAGCTCTCTACCAGACAGAATAAGCGCTTTGAATCTAGAGCCAAATTTTCTGGATACAAATTCCAACTTTCTAGCTGTATAATTTGGACAAATTACTTAATCTTTTTTGTCTTCAGTTTTTCCATCCATAAAGCACTAATAACAATGGTAAAACTTTTTAGGACTCTTGAAATCTATGCAAAGCTGTGGCACATATATTAATAAAATGTAATTATGCAATTCAAGTGAAAAAACAAAACTGACCCCAAATGCCAGCCCATATTTTGGGACTCAATGATTGGCTGTTTTGGGTAATTAAAAGTTTATTACATCTTGCCTTAGTCCTCCTTTTGTTTTTTCTTTTTAGATATAGGAGTTTTGTGGTTTAAACTGATGAAAGAAAAATCTAAATGAGAAGTAAATGAGCTCTGATGAAGATTATTCTTTGGGTTTGAATTTTGAGATTGAATAGTGTAGTAGGATTGTTAGGCTATTTGAAATAAAGGATATGGAGCTATAAGTAAGCCTTATACCCAATTCTCCATGTATCAGTATGTAGAAGAGGGCTCCTTATCCCCACTTTTCTTCTGGGATTTATTTCATTGATTAGAGATCAGATTTGGCTTGGCAGTATGTAAAAACCTAGAACTTCTAGAATTTAAAGATACTGCTTTTTGGCCAATGTGTGACTTTTTTTCATTATGATGGCCTTGGGTATCAATCAAGGTGCACATAGGAAGAGGATATGCTGATCCTACTGATGCTCTGTATTTTTGGAATTGCAATACTTTATCATAAGCATAATGTATCAAGGATAGCAGAGAAATAGATGGTCATTTGATTATAGGGCAATTACAATTGCCTCAGTTATCGGTAAAATGCAAGGTTGAGAAGTTAATGTTTGACCTCTTTATATTTCAGTTTCCATACTTCCCACATATCTTTTGGTGGTCCCCCTCTCTGACCCACAACTTCCCTGCCACTTAGATGTCTCACTCAGGCTTTTCCTCCCTGGAAGTCCCTCATCCTCTAAAATTATGTGCTCCTATTTCCTCCACAGATTAAATGAAAATAATTGTTTATACTTGCATAGCACCTTACAGGTTGCAAAGTCTTTGACATTCGTTATCTTATTTGGTCTTCATGATATTCCTATGAGGCAGGGATCATTATAGAAATGAAAAATATTGGCCTTCAAGTTTAGTGTTCTTCCAAGTTGTCATATGATGTAGACTCTTGAACTCAGATTTTCCAGTACCAAATTCTGTACTTATTCTATTACTTCGCTTAGATACTGCATTTTATAGAAGAATAATTGCTGTTTTTAAGGAAAAAATGATTAATCAGGAAGATATGCATTTAAAAATGTTGCTTGTTAAATCATATGAAAAATTTTCATTGGTGAAATGTATAGAGAACAGATGACTTTTTGGCACTCTTTGACTTTACTGACTGATATTTTCCTTCTTCTCATCATATTTTCTCTATTCCAAAATACCAAAGTTTCAAAGTTCAAACTTCACTTCTGAAAGTTTACTGACCCCCTTCTAAAAGTGATCAATCAGCAGCCAATAACTAGGGAAGTACAATATCATGCTTTGTGTGGTGCAGAAAAAAAAGGTACTTAAGAGTAATTATCCCTGAGTCTGAGGAATTTATAATATAATGAGTTAAGATAACTTTTATTTTAGGAACTTAAGGAAACTTATTGAATAAAAAACTGGGGATGATATCAATAGATATGATATGTATCAACAGTGTGATCTGATCTTCTTTTCAACCTTAACATTCCCCATGGCCGGAGGAAAGGGAATCAAAAGAGCTTGCATGCTCCTGGTAAAACGACCATTCCTTTCAGCACAAACTGTGCAAAAATCAAGTACTAAGAAGAAGGTGCAATTTTATCTGATCACCCACCTTTCAAAAAAGATCAGCTAGTCTACCTATCAAGGCTTCCAAGTCTGTTCATCTCAGTCTTCATAATCTTCAAATATTTAGCTCACTCTGTATGGATTCTTATCGCCATAAGTCTTGGCGCTTTCTGTAGTCAACCTTTTATCATTCTCTGACCCTACAAAGCCTCCATCATACCCCCTGCTCCTAGGCATTATGCAAGGAGAATCTCTTATAATCTCAACCTCTTTTCTATACATTATCTTTCCATTCTGCTCTAAGTAGCATGTGGCTGTCTCCTGTAGCCCTATCAAACAGATGATTTCTCCTATTCTGCATCTACTGCTGGGCCTCAATTTTGGGTAGATGTCTTCTTTTTTTTTTATATAATTGCTACTTGAGAGCAGATCATTTTTCTCTCTTTCCTAAAAATGCCTTATGCTTTGAAAAAATTCCATCAAACTCTTACCCTACAACTTTTTTTTTTGGTTATAGTTTTCAACTAGTCTCTTGGTCATTCCCCTTCCTACTTTGAAGAATTTGGAACCTGTCATCATCTATATACATGGTCCATCCAACACTCTGTCATCATCTGCATACATGGTCCATCCAACACTCTGTCATCATGGTCCATTCAACAGTCTTCTCCAGTAATCTTATCCTCAACCTCACTTCAGTCACTGTTATGGTCATACCAATAATAATAATCTTTCCCATCATTTCAGTTTCCAGTATCACACTTTCTGATCACCAATTTTTATCTTTCCTGTTTATTTGTTCTAGTAACCCCACTCCAACAAATTTCTAAATCCAATCCATTCATCCATCTATCCTTTTGCTATCCATTATTCCCCTCATATCCTTATATTCTTCCTTATTCAGCTTAGAGTTCAAAGTCCATGTTTATAATTATTCTTTTGCCTACAAATTCTACTCATGTGCACTTTCATCCCTACACTGAGTAGTTTTACCAGGCAAACTTCAAACCTGGTTAAATTCAGTGATATGCCAATTTTGGGTATACACCTAAGCAGATGAAGGAAAACACACAAGCATACAGATAGTCTTAGTTTAAATTGTATCACAATCTCAAATAGGCAGTTCTGCCATATTTTCCATAGTCAATTTATGGTTTTCTTCTCTTTACTCAAATTTCTAATAATCACTTTTACTTCCTGTGATGGTTAGGTTCTGGTGTCAACTTGGCCAAATGATTATGCCCAGTTGTCTGGTCAGGCAAGCACTGGCCTGACCATTGCTGTAAGGATATTTTGTGGCTGGCTGATAAACCAGAAGGGTGGTGTATTAAGTCATCAGTCAGTTGATTGTATCTGTGGCTGATTACATCTGCCATCAACTAAGGCATGTCTCCCACAATGGGATAATCCAATCAGTTGAAGGCTTTCAAGGAAGAAGAAAGACTTTTTTATTGCTTCTTCAGCCAGTGAGTATCTCCTGTGGAGTTCATCCAGGCCCTTCGTAGGGGCTGCCAGCTTTACAGCCTGCCCTATGGATTTTGAACTCTTCCATTCCCACAGTTGTGTGAAACACTTTTACAAAGCTCACATTTTCAGATCTCTCCTGTTGGTTCTGTTTCTCTAGAGAACCCAAATATACCTCCTTAGTCTCAGCTGATGACTTACTGACTATTTCCGTGAGAAGCAGTAGAGAACTTCCACCCCACCCTTTGCAAATCCATCCACCCATCTGCATCTGAACCTTTAGATATCCTGTTCTAGCTAAGGCTAACCCCTTCCCTTGTACCTTGTGTCCCATCCATTCTTGCCTCTCAAGTGCTTTGCTCCAGCAACTCTCTATCTCTTGCAGCATCAAAGTTTCTGTCACTGTTGATCATTCAGACCAGCATCCAAACACGTAGTAATTCCAATATTGAAAAACCCTTCCTTGATCCCACATTTCTCTCCAACTACCACCTAATTTTTCTCCTGAATAGCAAAATTCCTTAAAAAAGATTACAATCTCATTTTCTCTATACCATCTCCTACCATTTCTTTATTGAACCCATTCAAGTCAATTTTGTGTCTCCTGCACTACATTAAAATTTCTCCTTTCAAGGTCACTGTTGACTTCTATATTTCCAAATTTAATCAGCAGTTTCTGGTTCTTTTCTAATTTAACCTTTCTGTGTCTTTTAACATAATCAAATACCTTCTCCTTTTTGAAGGAACATGGCACTACTCTTCTGTTTTTTTCTTCTACCCTACTGGTTGAATACGGTGGACTCATCGGATATTGGTATTCTGGGAAATTGTTTTTATTTAGAAGGAGCTCACCATGGTCTAACAATAGTGCTGGCCTAGCTCCTACCAGTGCCAGGGCCTAGCTGATGGTGCCAGGCCCTTTTTAAGCTGTTGGGGGCTGCTTTTTTCTTTGTCAGTTTTCACTTTTGGCTGAAAACAAAGTCAGGTCATAGGACGTCCATCTGTGATATTAATATTGTCACCATTATCAAAATTCTGTTGATCAAGAAGTTGCCCAGAGAATACTATCTATAGTTGTACAAGGCTTAGTCTTTCCTGCTCCTTTTGCTGTATACTGAGTTGTTGAATCCTCTGATATGACAATGATGTGCAATAGCATTTGAGAATACAAATAGAATATACTGGTTAACTGCAAGGCAGGCAATTACTAGGAACAAAATGGTTATTAGTCTTACTAATAATGCCTGAAGACAGGGCCTAGATTACAAAACTCAGATAATAAAACCATAATCCAAATTGTATTTTTCTAGGGAATCAGGTAGATTTTTCTTTTATTCTAGTCATAGAGTCGTTTTTATTTTTAAACATTTTTTATTGTGATATATAACATATATATAAAAAAGCAATAAATTTCCAAGTACATTTTAACAAGTAGTTATAGAAAAAATTTTAAAGTTTGGTATAGGTTACAGTTCTACTATTATTCATTTTTTTTCTAGCTGCTTCAGGACACTGGAGACCAAAAGAAATATCATTATAATGATTCAACTGTCCTACTCATTTGTTAAATCCTATCTTTTCTGTTATACTACTTCTCTCTCTTTTTTTCTGTGAAAAATATATAGGGCCATGGTGGCTCAGCAGGCAGAGTTCTCACCTGCTGTGCTGTTGACCCAGTGCTTACACATGCAAAAATAAACAAACAAAGAAAAAAAACCTATATATACAAAAAAGCAATAAATTTCAAAGTGCATTGCAACAATTAGTTGTAGAACAGATTTCTGAGTTTGGTATAGGTTACAATTCCACAATTTTAGGTTTTTACATCTAGCTGCTCTAAGGTACTGGAGAATAAAAGAAATATCAATATTATAATTCATCAATCATACTCATTTGTTAAACTCTACCGTCTCCATGTGAATCCACCATTACCTTTGATCTTTCTCCATATTGGTAGGCTAATCTTCTCCACTACCTACATAAGCTTCACAAGAGTGAGCCTCAAGATCAAGGGCTTGGCCTATTGATGTAGGTGTGCCTAATGTTTGATACAATATCTGGGGTTTTCCTGGTGGTAAAGTTTAATAGTTCCATATTTTTTCCCACATTCCCTTAAGGGACTTTTATGATACTTTTTGATTATCTGTTTAATATATTCTGAGATGTATCCAGGCATTATATTAAGCTACATGGATTAAAGGCCCTCATTCTTATTCTGGGTTCCCTGTATTTAGATTGTTTAAATGATCAATCCAGACAGGTTCAGTTAGATTATGTGCTACAGAAAATGCAGGTTCTAGACAAAATAAACCTTTCTTCCTTTGGTCCCAAAGAGTAGGTGATGCATCTTTGCATCTATATTCATTAGGGAGATTGGTCTAGTTTTCTTTTCTTTTAGCATCTTTACCCTGCTTTGGTATTAAAGTGATGTTAGCTTCATAAAATGAGCCAGGTAGTATTTCCTTTTCCTCATTTTTTGGAAAAGTTTCAGCAGGATTGGTATTAGTTCTTTTTGGAATGTTTGCTAAAATTCTCCTATGATTTTCTCAAAGAACCAACTTTTGGTTTAACTGAATCTTTTCTTTTTCTTTTTCTGCATGGGGAGGGACCAGAATCAAACCCAGGTCTCTGGCATGGTAGGCGAGAACTCTACTGGCTGAGCCATTGTGGCCCACCCTTATTGGTTCTTTCTATTGTTCTTTTGTTCTCCCATTCATTTTAACTCTGCTCTAATCTTCATTATTTCTCTTCCATTTGCTTTGGGATTATTTTGTTGTTCTTTCTCAAATTCCTCCAGGTGAGCAGTTAAGTCCTCTATTTTTGCTCTTTTTAATATAGGTATTTAGGGCAATAAATTTCCTTCTCAGTTAGCCTTTGCTGAATCCCATAAGTTCTAATATATTGTAGTCTCATTATCCTTCATCTCCAGATAGCTTATTGATTTCTTTAGCAATTTCTTCTTTGACCCACTCATTATTTAAGAGTGTGCTATTTAATCTCTATATATTTGTGAAAATTCTCATTCTTAGGGAGTTATTGATTTCTCAGTTCATTCCATTGTGATCAGTGAAAACAGCTTTGAATAATTTCAATATTTTAAAATTTATAAGACCTGTTGTCTGCTCCAGCATATGACCTATCCTAGAGAATGTTCCATGAGCACTAGGGAAGAATGCATATCCTGGTGTTTTGAGGTGTACTGACCTGTATATCTGTTAGGTCTAATTCTTTTATCAAATTGTTTAATCTCTATTTCTTTGTTGATCCTTTTGTCTGGTTGTTCTATTCATAGAGGAGAGTGGTGTATGAGGTCTTCTACTATTATTGTTGAAACATCAATCACTCCCTTCAGTTTTGCCAGTGTTTGTCTCATGTACTTTGGAGCTCCTTCATTGGAAGTGTAAACACTTATGATTGCTATTTCTTCTTGGTGAATTGTCCCTTTTACTAATCTGTAGTGTCTTTCTTTGTCTCTTATGATGTCTTTACTTTTGAAGTCTATATTTCTGATATTAGTATAGCTACTCCTGCTTTCTTTTGGTTACAGCTTGCATGGAACATCTTTTTCCATCCTTTCACTTTCAATTTATTTATATCCTTGTGTCTAAGATGAGTCTCTTATAAGTGGCATTTAGGTGAATTATGTTTTTTAATCCATTCCCCAATCTGAATCTTTTAATTGGTAAGTTTAGTCAGTTAACATTCAAAGTTTATTACTATAAAGACATTTCTTGTATCCACCATCTTATCCTTCGGATTTTATTTGTCAGGTCTATAAATTCTTTTCCCTCTTTCTCTTTTTATCCTTTAAGTTACCCTTAGTGGTACTCTTCAATTCTGTGCCATCTTCTAGATCTTCTTCTCCTATCTTTTTTTGTCAGCCAGCAGAACTCCCTTTAATATTTCTTGTAGGACTGTTCTCTTGTGATATATTCTTTCAGCCTTTGTTTGTCTGTGAAAATTTTAATCTCTCCCTCAGTTTTTAAGGGCATTTTGGTTGCTTTTCTAGTTTGCCAGCTGGCGGATGCAATATATGAAAAAACAGACTGGCTTTTAAAAAACGGAATTTAATAAGTTGCTAGTTTACAGTTCTAAGGCTAAGAAAATGCCTGATTAAAGCAAGTGTATAGAAATGTCCAATCTAAGGCATCCAGGGAGAGATACCTTGGTTCAAGAAGGTTGATGAAGTTCAAGTTTCTCTCTCAAGTGAGAAGGCACATGGTGAACAGCGTCGGGGCTTCTCTCTCATTTGGAAAGGCATGTGGTGAGCATGGCATCATCTACTAGCTTTCTCTCCTGGCTTCCCTTCATGAAGCTCCCCAGGAGGCATTTTCCTTCTTCATTACCAAAGGTCGCTGGTGGGTGGACTCTCAGCTTCTCATGGCTATGTTGTTCTGCTCTCCTTGAATCTCCTGCTTTCTCCAAAATGTTTCCTCTTTTATAGGATTCCAGTAAACTAATCAAGACCCGCCTGAATGAGTGGAGACATGTCTCCACCTAATCCATCTTAACAACTGCTCTTGATTGAGTCACATCTCAAGAGAGATGATCTAATTACAGATTAAAACATACAGTACTAAATAGGGATTAGAAGAAATGGCTGCCTTTACAGAATGTGATTAGAATTAAAACATGGCTTTTCTAAGGTACATGCATCCTTTCAAACCAACGCAGCTGGGTACAGAGTTCTTGGCTGATAATCTTTCTCTTTCAGGACCTTAAATATATTGTACCACTGCCTTCTCACCTCCATAGTGCTAGCTGAGTAGTCCCAGCTCCATCTTATGTGGTTTCCTTTGTGTGTAGTAGATTGCTGTACTCTTGTCTCTTTCAGGATTTTCTGCATCTCTTCAACATTTGACAGACTGATTAGTATGTGCCTTGGGGAAGTCCTATTTGGATTTATCCTATTTGGAGTTTGTTGGGCTTCTTTGATTTGCACAGCTATGTCTTTTACAAAGGTGGGGAAGTTTCCCCTCATTATGTCCTCCACTAATCTTCCTAGCCCTTTACTCTTCTCTTCTCCTTCTGGGACACTTCTTATTCTTATATTTGTGTGCTTTATTTCTTCCATCATTTCCTGGAGATTCAATTCAAATTTTCCCATCTTTTTTTGTCATTTGCTCTTTTGTGTGTAAGAAATCAGTTGTCCTGTCCTCTAGTTCACTCATTCTTTCATCTCCCTTTTCAAATCTGCTGCTGTGTGTGTCTAGTATAGTTTTGATTTGGTCTACAGCATCTTTAATTTCTGTGATATCTGCTATTTTTCTGTTTATTCTTTCAAATTCCTCTTTATGCTCTTCTATTGTCTTCTTGATCTCCTTTATGTCATTAGCTATCCACTTATTTTATTTAGTAGAGTTATATGAGCATCTTGATTAGCTATTCCAAAGTCTGTGTCTCCTCTGGTGTTTTCGTTTGGTGATTAGACTGGCCTATATCTATCTGCATCTCCATATGGTTGGTGTTCTCCTGTTGTCTTCACAGCATGTAAATATCTCAATAGGGTTACTCTGGAAATTGATTTCCTTCAGTAGTCTAAAGCTTTGCATTTGTTGGATGGATGTGGAGCAGGATGCAAGGCACAACAGTGCAATGATGGGTTGTAGTGCAGGTATACTCATGTATGGGGGATGCTATGCTGGTGCCTGTGTTGGGGTGCAGATTGCAGGATTGTGGAGATGCAGTGGGGGAGCCATGTGGGTGAGGTACAGCTCAGTCAGGCCTTGGAGTGCAGGGGCTGGGTGTGGCATAGGGAACACAGAGGTTGGGTGTTGCTTCCTATGGACCAGAGTTCGAAGGATATTAAGGAATGATGAGAGAGACAGACAGGATTAGGGGGTCTGAAGATCAGTGATAACAGGCAACAGACAACTTTATTCTTAACCAGATCCTGCTTATATACTGCAGGATGACAAAAGGCGTGCATGCATTTCCTGAGGGAACAGAGTGCTTATCTTTCAGTGCTCTTCCTTCATACTTGAGATCACCATTTGGGATAAACAAACATTCTTTTCCTCCCAGACTGTTCTACATAAAGCAGATAACATAAAGCAGATTACAATCTCCACAGTTTACTGCTGACACCACCCTGATGCCATCTGCTCCCAACTAATTCCTCAGGTCTTGTTTTAACCCTAGCTCCTACAGTTGGGTGTGGCAGAAGGTGGATGAGTGTGCTAAGCAGATATGCTGGGGCTGGTACGTGGGCAACATGTGGGTGGGCATGTGGAGCATGTGGGTCATCACTGTCAGGGCACTTAAGTATGAGAACAGGGAGAGCAGGGCACGAGTGTGTCCTTGTGCAGGAGAAGGGGTCCGGGGGGCTGGGATGCAGATGTGCGAGTGTGTACGGGCATGACACAGGTCATGGATGTTGCGGGATATGTGTCAGGGGTGGGTGAAGGATGGGTTGGTCCCTGGCACGTGTGTGTGGGTACCAGTGGGAGAGTGGGTTAGGGTGAATGTGTGTATGGGGTAGTGGTGTGGGCTGTGTGGCACAGATGCTCATGAGAGCATCTCCCATTTGTGGGAGCAGGACACTTGGACCATGGGTGGGGCAAGGGTGTGCACGTGTGTGGGGCAGCGGGATAGGGTGCAAGGGTCAAGAGGCCTGTGATGGATACATAGGTGCCTGGCATGGAGGATGTGGCTGTGCTTGTGCATGGGTCTAGGGGCAGGGCCCTGTTGTGGGCATGTGCAGAGTTTAAGGGTAGCAGTGCAGAATTATGCCTTCATCGGCTGAAGGCAGGTGTGGCCCGGATGTGCAGGTTAGTGCTTGTCCAGATCTAAGGGACTGTAGTGTGACTGTGCCTGTGTGCAGAACTCAAGGAAGGCCAGGTAGGGTTGAGCAACTGTATGGGTTGGGTGCCGGTTGGCCAGGGTGTGAAAGTGAATGTCTGCAGCCTTGATGCACAGGTCACTGCCTGTAGGGGGCAGGGAAGGGGAGGCGGGTATGCAGGTGTCAGGAGGGATGGGGTGGGGGGGGACTGAGAGCTTTGTGGGGGAGAGGTGGGTCAGGATGGGACAGGCTTGTGGACATGCATGGAGGGGTATGTGGGCGGGAATGTGTGGGTAGGTTGGTTTGGGCAGGGGTTCTCAGAATGTGATGTGGGGCAGGTGATGGGTTTCAGGTGTGTGGGATGTGAGTGGAGTTGTGGGTCACAGGGCAGGGACAGCTTGCATGAGGGTAGCACTTTCAACAAATGTTGAAATGTTACTTCCTTGTCGCTGACTCCCAGTCCATGCACTCCTGATGGCTCCCGGCTTCCATTTGGAAAGGGGTGCTCTAGGCTGTTTGCACTAGCTGGAAGGTCTCTGGTTTGCTGCATCTCAATTCTTCTGCTTTTTCTTCTAGGCCCTCCCTATGTGGTGTAGAAGACCCTCCCAGGTCACTTACACACTGGAATCACTGTCCTGGTTGTTTTTCTTTCACTTCTCTAGCTGTTCCTTGACCTATCTTATTCTGCCATCTTCCTTAATTTTTCTTATCCTAGTCATAGATTCTTTCACTCTACCTGTGGTATTTATATATGTGAAACAAGAAGCGCTTTCTATAGTATAGATTTTCCTTTGTATAGCTATGTGATTATCCATGCAAACTATGCTAAATGCATCTAAAATGAAGTTGCTTTTTGGGATTCCAGAATAGAACTTGTGTTTTCACAAGAAGCAATGACTCAGAGGGGCACAGACTCTATCAGAAATATAAGTATTGTTTAACTCAACGGAGTGAGACAATTATTGTTCCAATCTTAAGGTAGGAATCTTTTTTAAGGTGGAGTTATTTCCTGCAAAGCATGTTGGAAAGTCTCTGGAAAGAACAGAGCGAGTATTGTAGAAACAATAGCTCCAGTATTAATTTTCATTTCTGATGAGCTAGGTTCTGTTGTTAGGACTATAATGACCTCAGCAAAAACATTTTGTTGATATGGTCTCAAAGTCCAATTTTTATATGATTGGAGTTTGGGATTAATTATGTCATAAACAGTAAGTACCTACATGGACATGTAGAAGGAAATTCAGTTTCTGAAATGTTTAATGGAACAGCTGTTATATTCTCCTCAGCAAATTTAGATGGGGGATTACAAATCTGGCCATTAGTTGAAGCAGAATATGGTCTGAGAAAGACACGGAGAAGTTTTTGGTAGAAGATCAAATTCGTTCAAGAGCAATGGGATGAAGATAAGGGCGATCATATTGATAAACTTTTTAGTCAGCCAATGGGGAGAGGGTTCAGCAGAGTGTTAATAATAGGCAAGATTAGTGATACTTCAAGGGGATATAAAAAGAGTAGAGAATCAGAAAATTAAACTTGTTTTGTCAGGTTGAGTAGAAGCTGTTTACTTCTGTAGTCATTACCTTCTGGAGAATTTAGAACCATCCTCAATTTGAGGTTTTCCAATGGATTGGATTTCCAGTGGTTATGCGAAACGGATGTGTTTTAGTTGGAAAGCGTAACTCCCAAGATCAACACCTTGAAGTTTTACTGTAGGGTCTTATGTTAACAGTCCCTAACAGATTTCTTTTTATTGAGACCAAAAGGTAGTTTTTGCTGATATCTTTTCCAGGAAATTATATCTCAAGATTTTAGATCATGCAATGGATATTTTGGAAGTACACCTTCAACCTGTTGGTGATAAAGCTTGAGGCATCATATGGGTCTCTTGTGGTACTTAGTAATATTAACTTGTAATAGGTTAAATCAGGTTTTGAAATAAAATTTTCAAATGAATAGGGCAGCTTATTATTGGCTCATAAGGAGATAACTTGTGGGTCCATTCAAGATAATAGAAATTCAAATATTTCTGAGAGGTATACTAACTTAGTTTTAGACTTTTATTAATTCCTTTTAATTTCCTGAAGTTTGTCAGTAATAAGAATAGTGGAGGACTGAAGAAGAAATAAAGCTTTAGGAGTTATTTACTACTGGTATCAGTGAAATATGTGCCCCTGTTACTAGAAATATAAATTGGAATTTCCAAGATTGAAAAAAAGAAATTAAGCAAATTTTGGTCAAGGTTATGGTCATAGATCTTTGGCAAGGAGAAGCACAAACTCACCCTGAGAATAAACAACAATAAACAAAACATATTTATAACCCTTTTAAGGGGCATTTACTTATCTAAAATATATTTGAAGGTATTCAGAATGACCTTAAGGCTTTGGTTCCTGATCATGTCCTACTTCCACCACGTTGGTTAAATATCATTGCAAATTTATCACTGCTACCTTGATAATATTGAGAAGCATTTTTGTTAAATGCATTTTCTATGACTTTCTCCTTAGATAATAGCAAAATATTAAAACTTTCTTTAATTCTCTATTTTATAGGAATTCCTGAGGACAACAGGAAAACTGTTTTTAAAGCATTTGGAGTCATAGTCAAAACCCAAAATCAAATACATTATCAATGTAGATATTTGTTCTTTTACTTTTTGCCATCTGGCAGATCCAGGCAACAGAAATGAATTTAGCCACCTGCGCCATTTTGAAACTGTTGTGTACCCTAGAAAAGCCATGTTCTTTAATCCTAATTTAATATTGTACAGTGGGATAATTTTGCTTATGTTTTTTCCATTGAGATGGGACTGACCCAATTGTGGGTGGGGCCTTCTGATCAGGGGTTTCCATGGAGATATGTCTCCATCTATTCAAGGTGAGTCATTTGCTGGAGTCATTTAAAAGGGTACCATTTTGGAAAAAGCTGCAGAGCTGACAGAGGCAGAGGCATCTGGACATGAAAGAAAGTCCCTCTGGAGAAGCCATTTTCAAATAGGAAGCAAAAACCCCCAGCAGATGGCAGCAATGTGTCTTCCCACCTGGCAGAGGTTCTGGACACATTGGCCTTTTCTGAAACAAGGTATCTTTCCTGGATGTCTTAGTTTGCACATTTTAAAGCCTTAGAACTGTAAACTTGCAACTTAATAAATTCCCTTTTCAAAGCCATTCCATTGCTGGTATATTGCATTCTGGTAGCTTTAGCAAACTGTGCTGATTTGAAAATATGTATCCCAGAAAAGCCATGTTTTAATCTTGAGTCAGTCTTGTGGGACCAGTTAATACTGTAGGTTGGAATTTTTTTATTAGATTATCTCCATGGACATATCCAATTATGGGTGTGGCCTTTGATTAGATGAAGATGTGACTCCATCCATTCTAGGTAGTGTTAGTTAGTTTACTGGAATCCTTAAAAAGAGGAAACATTTTGGAGAGAGTCAGAGCTGACAGAAATGACAAAAGCCTCAGAGCCAACAGAGAGAGCAGATGTAGACACTTGGAGAACAGTTGCTTCAGAGAACAGAGACACAAAGTTTGGAGATACTTGGAGCCCAGCAGACATCACCATGAAATATAAGCAAGCCAGACACTGAAGAGAGCCAAGGGAAACCAAGAGATGAAAGCCTGCCCCAGAGAAGCAAAGTGAGGAACCCGATGGGAGCAGAAGCTGAAAGCAACAGTGCCCAGGAGCAAGGGACCAGCAGATGCCAGCTGCATGACTTCCCAGCTGGCAGAGGTGTTCCTGATCCATCGGCCTTTCTTGAGTGAAGGTAACCTCTAGTTGGTGCCTTAATTTGGACGTTTTTACTTCCTTAGAACTATAAACTTGTAACATTAAATTCTCCTTTATAAAAGCCATTCCATTTCTCATATATCACATTCTGGTAACATGCAAGCTAAGACAAAAACTAAAACACCATCAAAACTGATTTAATTTTGGGAGAAGTGTATATTTTAAGACTAAATTCAAGGTGAGATAGTATAATTTGCTTTGCAATTTGCAGCACTTGTTTTAAAAAATATGAACTGTTAATAAGTAATATTGAATCAGGGATATGGAGTGGGGGTCTCTAAGCCTGTGAGGCGTATGCACAGGTTGCTAATAGAGGTAAGCTGTCATGGACTCCTCCTTTGGGTGAAGGAGGGAGGGTGGCTGGGGTTAGAGTGTCACAATAGTGAATAGTGATCTATGAAGGGAAAGTAACAATAATTCATGGGAAATTTGTCAACTAGCTCAGAATTGACTTATTTCTGTCAATAGAAGAGTTTTGTACAGCATGGGGAACCATTAAGTTTAGCATAAATCTTAGACTTAATTAACTGAGGCTTTTATATTGCTGCTATAGCTTTCATATAAGGTAGATGAATATTGGCTGCTTTTGGTGATTTGAAGCTGTATGTTTCTCAGAAAAACATTTTGTTAAATCTAATCCATTCCTGTGGATGTAAAATGATTTTAAGTATGAACTTTTGATGGGACCGCTTCAGTTAAGGCATGACCCACCTCATTCAGGATTTCTTAGTCCTATTTCTGGAGTTCTCTATAAGAGAATGAAATTCAGATGGAGAGAGAAAAGCCATGGAAGCAAGCTGAAAGCAAGGAAACCCATAAAAGGAGAGACAAGCAGACACCAGATGGCAGAGAAGCCAAGGATTACCAGCAGCCAGTCTTTAGGAAGAAAGCATTGTTTTAATGATGCCTTGATTTGGACATTTTTTTGGCCTCAAAACTGTAAGCTAATAAACTCTATTGTTTAAGCTGAACCATTTCATGATATTTTGCTTTAAGCAGCCTAGGAAACAAAAACACTACTGCACTGAAAAACTGAAACAAGTGGTCCTGTGATGATTCTCCTGATTAGAGTCAATAACTGTCATGGTTAGGGACAGGTGTCAACTTGGCCAAGTTGTGGTACCTGTTTATCTGATTGGGCAAGAGCTGGCCTGTCTGTTGCAATGAGGACATTTCATAGGATTAGGTCATGATCATGTCAGCTACATCCACAGCTGATTCCATTTGTAATCAGCCAAAGGGGAGTGTCTTCTGCAATTAGTGATGCTAAATGCAATCATGGGAAGTCTTTTAAGGAGGACTCAGAGGAGACAGGTTCCATTCCTGCTTTGGCTGGTGAGCCTCTCCTGTGGAGTTCATCCAGGCCATCCATCGGAGTCATCAACTTCGCAGCCTGCTCTGTGGATTTTGGACTCTGCGTTCCTATGGTCACGTGAGACACTTTCATAAATTTTATATTTGCACGTGTTCCCTATTGATTCTGTTTCTCTAGAGAACCCTAACTAATACAATAACCTTACTGTTTTTCCAGACCTCTATAAACAAAAATGAAAATGATTTATGGATGTAGAAACAGAAAACAAGTGTTTTTGTAGACTGTTTTTAAACTAGTCTTTGGGCTTAAACAAGAATATGTTCCTCTTAACATGGAAATAAAAGATTAAGAAGGACTAGAACCAATTAACTGTTTTCAAAGAGAAGAATCTTCAGAAGGCTCCACTGACAGAAGATAAATGGATAACCTGATGCTGAAAAGTTTTGTTTTGTTTTATTTTATTTTATTTTTTACTAATTAGAGCTATCATGGTTGCAATAGTTCTTTTGATGTTGTTGTTGGGGAAGAGAAGGAATATGAGTTCATCAATCAAAGATTGGACTATCACCTGCTTGAAATATTTCAGTAAGAATTCAAAATTACTTGGATTGCTAGGAGGGATTTCTACGGCTCTGCAAACCATAAAATTATATGAATGTATGAGAGGGTGGAAGGTAAAACTATATATTCTGAAAAGAAAAGTCATTCTATGCTTCAAATTGTAATTAGGTATATTTATAGTTTGGAGTTTTTTTTTATCAACTCTAGAGAGATGCATAAAAGTTGTAATAGGCTGAATTATGTATCCAAAGAAAAAACAACAACAACATGTGCTCTTAATCTTAACCAGAGTTCCTCTGGGTGTAAACCCATTGTAAATAGGACCTTCTGAAGATGTTGTTTTTAGATAAGGTGTGGCCAACCGAAGCAGGGTGGCCCTTAAACTGGATTACTGGAGGCTTTATGAAGAGATGGCTCAGGGAGAAGCCTGAAGTCAGCAGAAACAAGAAGAGCAGGTTGAGAGGAGAGGGCAGCATCGTAAGATGGGAAGCAGAGATATAAGCCAGAGAACCCAAATGATTGATGACACTACAATCTTCAGGGAGAAAGAAAGCATTGCTAATATCTTGATTTGGGACCTCTTCTAGTCTCAAAATTATGAACCAATAAATTTTTGCTACACCAAAACCGGTTTGTGCTTTGTGTGATAACAGCTCTGGCAAATTAAGACAGTTGTCCTTAGATTTTTCATGGGTGTAAAAAGGAGGGAGACAACTGCATATTAAGAAGTACACGAATGTATAGAAACCCATAAACCTAAGAGTTGAAGTACATGGGAGTGAATTTGGGTGAGGTTGCTTTAAAGCAAAACTTAATAAATGCTTCAGTTTGCTTAATCAGAATCACAAAACTGGTTAAGAGGCAAGGTGCTCTTGATGGCATGATATATATATATATATATATATATATATATATATATATATATATATATATATATATATATGTATTTGCATGATCAGGCACCGAGAATTGAACCCAGGTCTCCGGCATGGCAGGCGAGAACTCTGCCTGCTAAGCCACCATGGCTCACCCTTTTCTTTTCTTTTCCTTTTTTTTAAAAATGATACTAATTTTATAAGGCTTTTTGTTGCTGTGAGAACAGGGTCCCAGTCTTAAAATACCTGGGTTTTAGTGCTAGCATTTGTACTTGTGATTTTTCACCATTCATAAAATGAGAATTAGTCAAATCTATTTTTACTAGGTTAAACTAATAATATACGTGAAGAAACTTTGTAAGGTGCAAAGCACTATGAAATCTTTGTTACTGATGACAATAAAATTATCCACTAGAAGTCTTATTCTGCTAGATATGGATATGTACAGCTTCTAATCACTCTTTTTTGCGTTCAATAAATACTTTTTTATCAATTATCCACAAAACAGTATTAAAATACTTTATATAGATATTAAGTTTTAGGCTACTGTCATTCATTTAAAAAAGTGTGCTAGAAAGTTGTTTTTGTTAATTTCAATTTTTGGTAAGGGTTAAGTTACACATGAAGATATTGAAGAAAACAAGCTGTAGAAAAAAATTTCAAATGTACAAATTTGTTAATTTTTTTGACAATTTAGAAATACATAACCATTTAAACTGAATACATATCAAGTTAGTGTTTTATTTCCTTACTATACTATAATTGTTATTACACAGAACTGCTCCATTCAGTTAAAACTTAATGAATACCATCAAGTTTTCCTTAAAAGCAATAGTACATCTATAATTTGTTACCATTTCTAAAATGCTTAGAAAAATATCCTATGAAATGCTTTAAAAATCTGATGTTACAGGCTGTAGAAGTTAAAGGTAGGTAATGATACTTTCTTCTTAGGAAAAACTTCTTGGTAGAGGATTTCAATACTAAGTAAGTTATGTGTAAACTTAAGAAACAATCACAATTTTTAGTGCCAGAACTGTTGCCAACTTGCATGAAGTTCATTTCTCAATATGGTTTGAATTTCTATAAATACCATGGCATAGAATTTAAGTTTCATGATTAAATCATGTAAGTGATGCTAGTTCAACATTACATTCCTAAAATATGGGAACCTGATGCTATTGCTTTATTTAAATTGCTACTATAAAATAGAGTATTTTAAAATATAAAATATCAGACTTTTATTATTAGATTCAGTTTTTCCTTTGCTAGACACTTTAAACCAGCAATGTTGCTATTCAAATTCATATTTTGGAATTTCTTTCCGACTTAGTCATAAAAACCAATCATTTCATGTTTCACTTCTGCACTTTGAATTGGGAAAAACTATTTTCATTTTTTGCATGATTATTATTATTCTGAATTAATTTTTCTTCTCAAATAAATTATATTCTAAAAAAGAAAACGTCATCATTAGGTATATTTAAAACTGAATGTAAGTTAGAACAGAAATTTAAAAACTGGAATTTAAAAATGTTTTGAGTAAAAGCTGTATCAATGGAGTAAGTGTGAATCCTTAACTTTGTTGTTTTGAGGATATAGCACTCATGTAGTGTTTATAGTAAGAAAAATTATAGCCATACCTTACTATCCTTAAAAAGTTACAGAAAATAGGTAACTGAGGAGCTTCAAGTGCAACAAAGCCATTTTGTCACTCCATAACATTGACATTAAAATTACATTCCATCCCTCTACCTGTAAAGATTTCACATTTTTTCTCGTATTTCTTTAAACACATTTTTCTCACTTAGTCTTTATTCGTTAACAGCAAAAGTGCACTCAAGTCCCTGATCTAGTGATCTTTTATATTTGTGATACCCTTCACCATAAGCACATATATTATCAACATCTATAATACCAAGTCTTTTTTTTTTTTTAAAGTATTGTTTAAATTCTGGGTCTTATTTTTCATGCTATCTAAAGATTAAAAGATTTTCCCTTGGATTGGACAGTACAATTTCAATCACATATCACCTTCTTCTTTTTTTTTTTATTAACGGAAAGAAAAAAAAAGAAATTAACACAACATTTAGAAATCATACCATTGTACATATGCACTCAGTAATTCTTAACATCATCACATAGATGCATGATCATCGTTTCTTAGTACATTTGCATCGGTTTAGAGGAACTAGCAACTCACCTTCTTTTTAAATCAATGCAACCTTGTAAAAGATTAACTCACTTCCTAGTTATCTTCATTATTCTAAATTAAACTATTCAGAAAATGATTAAAATGAAAAATTTCTTATTCTATTTTCCACTTCCATGAATGAGTATTAACATAATACATTATACATTCAAATTCCACTGCTAAGGTCTAACTTTAATCAAGTTTTAGATGCTGCTTATATTCATTTCTGCTTCCAGGAAAGCTGGCCCATTTTCACACAAAAGGAGACATGTAATTAAGATTTCATACTAACTGTTCAACTTAATGAATGCAAGACATTTTAGAAAACTGGAATGGAATTGTTTAGTCCCACGAAGTTCATTGACTTTAGATTTTATTATGGTATAACTTTTTATGTCACAAGTTTTGTCTATAATGATAAATAATTTCCCTTAATTCTGAGGTTTTTTTTGGGTGCATGGTCCACGAATCGAACCCAACAGTAGCTTTGTTGCTCTTCATCGTCATGCTATCACACACTTTCATCAATATCTTAGTTATACTTTGGATCCTGAAATAAGTTGGAAAATTCATTATTGGTATTTTAGAGTTTAACAGTTGGGAAAAAAGGAACTCCAGTTTACTATTAAAGAAACATGGAAGGGTGCATGGGTAGTTCAGTGTTTAGAATGCCTGCCTTCCATGCGGGAGACCCAGGTTTGATTCCTGGACCATGCACCCAAAACAACAACAACAAACAAACAAACAAACAAACAAACAGGTAGAGTGAGATTTTCTTCTTTTGATTCCTCTATATATTGAAGAACTCTACACAAATTTTCCATATTTTGGAAGATTTGTGCATATAAAATAAGCTACTTGACTTATAAATTTTCTCCTGCCTAGTATTATGGCTCTCTAGCAATGAAGTAGTCTTCCAAGAAGGACCAAATATATTTAAATATTGGTTGTTCACCAGGGTCCTTCTTCCAGCATACAATGCAGCATATCCATTTGATTGGAAATTTTGTGCCTTATCTTGCAATATGGTCATGGACTTCAATTAGCCTTGCTAAACCCAAATCAGCTAATTTGCAACTCAGTTTTCTCCTACAGTAGTATTAGCAGCCTGAAGGTCATGGTGAATATAGTTCATTCCCTCAATATATGCCATACCATCAGCAATCTGAGCAGCCATATCAACTAGTTGTGGAAGCACCTTATATCTCTTCCTTAAGGGAATCTAGTAAACTACCTTCTGACAAATTCAGTGACAATATAAATGGGCTCTTTAGAAACAACAGCATATAGTGGGAAAAGTATATCGTCTTAATTTCTTCATGATCTGAGGCTCTTAAAGAAAATCTTCTGTCATCATTGCACCTGGTTTGCTTGTTTTGGTTGCTACTTTTGTGGTTCCATTCCATGTTACCATCCATACTTCACCAAAGAATCCTTGTCCTAGTTTAAGCTCTGGTCACAAAGATTTTTGGTAGATTTCCCAAGAATTTTCTGCTAGACCTTGAGTCAGGGGTTTTACGGTTGAACACATGGTTGTCAAGCTTATGGCATAATCATTAGCATGCTCTGTGTAATGTTTCACCAATTTCTGCAGAGTATCAAATTGTGCTCTAGTTGTGATGTAGAATCCACCATTGCCAAGTTTCCTAATTTTGTAGTGTTTCACATTATCACTTCTTACCTCATCCCAATCATGAATAGAGAGAAGGAATAAAAACCTTTAGTAGTTTCACTCTCTCTTACAAGAAAATACCTCAATTCCCAGGATTCATAGGTAATTTTTCAGCATCTTTCCCCCCGCCCCCCATTTTCCCAAAACACCATTCTTCTGCCTGAATGGAATCTGCCAGTGCTACATAATTGCTAGGGATATAACTATTCTTTCCTGTAGCAATTGACCTTGCTTCCCATCAGCCTCCTTCCATATTATTAATTATCTGAAATCTTTCACTTTCATAAATGAAAGGTTTTCTGTGCTTCTAGCTTCATAATCAAATAAGGCCATGAATATAATCGTTATCATTAAATCGTTATCTATACTTGACCTGCAAGTATAGATATGGAGTTGGCACCACCAAGAATAAGGAAGATTCTACTCCAAAGGTGTCGCTTCTGAGGATCCTTCAAATGATGTTATTGAAAGATTTCTAAAATTAACAGATGTTCCTTTTGTGAACCATGACGGTGACATTGCAGTGTGTTCTGCTCCATAATGGCTGATACTTGTGCTGACAGACTTTGGAGTGTTTTCAGTTCTATATTTAATGGCTTGAGTTTTGCTCTCTTTACTTTGAATGCAGCCACTTATCAAATCTGTTTGTTCCCTGGCCACCTTCGCATAGGGTGCTGTTGCAGCAGCTCTGGTGATGGAGAGGTCTGTGGCAGAGCTGGACCCTTCAATCACTCTTGTCTGTTATTTTGCATCCTGAAGCTTGGGTGGGATGGATGGATTGATTGGTCCCATCCTCTAGATCCAGTAACAGGTCTATTTGGCCTAAACCAATCATTGCATCCCATTCAAACTGCCAAGTGATTGGATAAAAGATAGACATTTGACCTAGGTTGGTTCAGACCTGTGGTAGACAAGCTGTCTTTTCTCAGAATACAAGTATAAGGAAGAATGTAGTCCTCATGCCTTCTGGGGCCATATTTAGGCCCTTAGAGGTGGTGGCCTGACACTCTGGAAGATAAACAGGACAGGTGGAAAGAAATGATGTCTTTGAAATCACTGAGCTATATTGCATTAAACTGTACCTGAAGTCCCACTTCCCTTGTGGATGTTTGAGTTTCGTGAGTCAATAAATCCCCTTTAGCTTGCATTGAGATTTTTGTTTCTTGCAATTTAAACTATCTTGATTGATAAAACATTTAATAAATTTTGACCCATTGAAAATTTTATTGTGAAGAATGAAATGGAGTCATAGAAGAATATTGTTACTCTAAATCTAATTCTAACTAATGAGAAAGATCTTGCCAATGATGCATGTGGTAGCCTCCTCAAAGATACTCATGTCATAATCCCTGGATATTGAACTTGTGACCTTACATGGCAGAAGGTAATTTGCAGATGTGATTAGGTTATGGAACTTGAGATTATCCTTGGTTATCTAGATGGGCCTAATGCAATTATGAGGGTCCTTATATGTGAAAGGGAGTGGTAGATGAGGCAGAGTCAGAGAAGGAGCGGTGATGATGGAAGCAGAAATTGGAGTGATGCAGATGCTGGTTGATGGCCAAGGAATTTAGGCAGCCTCTAGAATCTGGAAAATGCAAGGAAGCAGATACTCTCCTAAAGCCTCCAGAAGGCATGCAGCCCTAATGACACCTTGATTTTAGCTCTATGAAACCATTTTTTAAAAAATTTATGCATTAATTAAAAAAAATTAAGAGCAAGTGAAAACATTAACATATAATTCTGTTCTCTATATATATTCAGTAATTCATAATATCATCACTTAGTTGCATATTCATCATTTCTTAGAACATTTACATTAATTCAGAAAAAGAAATAAAAGGACAATAGAAAAAGAAATAAAATGAACACAGGAAAAAAAAAAAAGATTATACCTACCATACCCCTTACCCTTTGCTTTCATTGATCACTAGCATTTCAAACTGAATTTATTTTAGCATTTGTTCACCCTATTATTTATTTTTATTCCGTATGTTCTACTTTTATGAAACCATTTTTGACTTCTGACCTACAGAACTCTAAAGTAATAAATTTATGTCTCTTTTCTACTTCTAAAGTATGTTTATTTATCCAAGGATATTTTCATCTTTGACATGAACATATATTGTAACACCAAGATAACTGATAAGATTCATAATTTGTGGTTCTAAATGTTAGAGTTAGCATTAAAAATTATTTACTGATTGATTAAAATCTTTGTGTTTAAAATTGCATAAAAACAAAACTAGAATGTGGTCATCGTATTAGATTTCCAGCAAAATACTTGTTGCTTACATATATGCAAGTACCGATTAATTGAGTCAATCTCACTTCATATTACTTCTTATGAAATTCATCTTTCATTAGACCCAGGTCACTTCACAGTTCTACATTGTTATCCTACATAGTTTCAACAGTAAGTCTTATTCAAAATTCTTGATTCTTTGCTTAATTGAATGTTAAAGAATATCTTTAAGGTATTTTATATCTCACTATGAATTTTTTGATGCAAAATCCAGCTGAAGATTTTCCTAAATTGATTTTAGAATTGTTGCATCTGCATAAGAATATTAATGCTAAGTAATGTGTGAACACTGAAGACATGACTTTCATTCATGGCATGGATAAGAGTTTTATACAGTGTGAATTCTCACTTGCACTACAAGTATTGCTGCAAGAATAAATGATTTTGCATACTTTTTCATTGAATAACACCTCTTTCAATTATCTGGCACTACCTCAAGGAGATCTATTCTCTGTAAAGATATTTCTCTCTTACTTTACTAGTCATTCTGACACTGTTTTCCCTTGCATATCAAGGCTTGTGCTTGGCTGAATGACGGTGGACAATGTGTAGAGACACAGGATTATCTACCGTGGGGTTCATACACAATATTTAAAAGATAAGTTTTAAAATAAGGCATTGATATATTGATTAAAGACATAGAATTTCTTTCACATGTGATTTCTCTGGCTAGTCTCAGTTGGAGCAGTGGATGAAGGCTTTTCCACTTTCATTATATATTTATTACGAGTTATTTCACACTGTATTTCATCATACCATCTATCAAAGTCTTTGTTATATAGGTGACATTCTCTTCAGCATGCATTGGCTTAGATTGATGAAATACTCAGAATGACAAAAGACTATACCATACCGATTGCAGTATTTATTGTGTGTGAGTTCTGTAGTATGTTTAAATGTTCACTCAGGGGCTGAAATCACTTCTATATTTTAAACATTCATGGTATGAGTTATCTCATGTCATCTGAGGTCAGAATATTGACTGAAACCTTTCACGTACATGCCCTTCATAGGGTTTCTCTCTAGTTTGAGCTCTCTCATGTTGTCTAAGCTTACAAAAATAAGATAAAGTTTCCTTGGAGAGATGCTATTTTTATGGTATCCTCCAGTGTGACTTCACTGTGACTTTTCTCATATTGTCTAAAGCACAAATGAAGAATGAAGGGTTTCTCACAAAGATAGCAGTTATATAGTTTCCTTCCATTGTGAATTCTCTCATGTTCTCTAAGGGAAGAACAACACGTGAAGGTTTTCCCACATAGATGACATCCATAGGGTTTCTCTCCATTATATAATCTCTAGTGCTATTGAAGGGCAGAAAAATTAATTAAGGCTTTCTTACATATGTGGCATTCATATGGTTTCTTTCTAGTGTGAGTTCTCTCATGTCATGTAAGGTCATAACAATAAATAACAGTTTTCCCATACATGTGACATTCACACGGTTTCTCTCCATTGTGACTTTTGTCATGTTCTCAAAGGAAAGAACAATGAGTGAAGAATTCCCCACATAGATGACATCTATGACAATGGTATTCTCTCCATTGTGCAATCTTTCGTGTTCTCTAGGGCCAAAACAATGAGTAAAGGATTTCTCACAAAGGAGACATTCATACAATTTCATTAAAGTGTGAGTTTTTTCATGTTGTGGAATGGTAGAATGACAAGTGAAGGCTTTCCCACACAGATGGTATTTATATTATTCTTTTCCTGTGTGAGTTCTCTCATGTTTTCTTAGTTGAGAACACTGAGTGAATGCTTTCCCACATAGGTAGCATTCATATGGTTCTCTCTGATGTGAGTTCCATTGTAATATGTAAAGCAAGAGCTTTGAATAAAGGATTTACCACTTAGATGACATTCACATGATTGACTTTTAGTGTGAATTTGCTTTTGTTGATTAAAAGATGATTGGCTACTAAGGGTTTTCCAAATAAGTTGCTGAAGTAAGGTTTTCCTCCCATGTGATTTAACACATGTTGAGTCACTCTGGATCTGTGAGTGAAATCTTCTAGCAGTTCACTACATTTAATGCTATTCTTTTGAGTATGAGATTTCTGCAATTACATGATGGTATATGTGTTTTTCATGCAGATATGTTGCATGGATAGGATTTCTTATTTTTTTTATAATGACCATTTTCACTACCCAAAGAGAATAAATGACTGATAGTTTCCAGCATCACATCTCTGAATAGTTTTCTCTGGGATGTGTCTAGCCAGTTTTACTCTTCCTGGGTAAGGTACATAACTACATCTTTCAAGTTCACTGACAACAGTAGTTCCATTGTGAGTAGGCAGACTACTGTCTTCTTCTAGGTTCTCACTCCAGAGCAAATTAGGCTCTATGTGAACAAAGGAAGACTTGGCCTTACTAGTCTCAGAGCCATGGGGCCTCTTCCATGCATACTGCAGGAATGAAGTGTTTGCCCTTCTTTAAATTTGTGCTTTTTTTGACCATTAAGTTTGTGGTAATTTATTATAGCAGCAATAGGAAACTAATACAATATGGAAGTGACAGAAAGTGTCATCATAACTTTGGAATTTGTAATAACATGGAAGGAACTGATGGGCATAGCTAGTTATGTTTCCTGGATATTGGGAAATTTAATGTAATAAAATTAGAATAAGGGTAGGTATGTTTTCATGACTAGAAATACTGAAAGAGAATATGGATTATCACAAAATTTCTAAAGTTCAATCATGACAATTTGATGATCTTATTCAGGAAGAAAAATCAGAGGTACTTAAGAATACCATACAATTTTATAAGTGGTTCTCTGTGAAGGTCAGGCTTTTACAAAAAAGGAAGGGTAGAACAGGGGAAAAAGAGGGGAGGGGGACATTTTAAGTGTGTATCTGTGGCTATTTCTTGAATCTGTGAGAATAGTGTAATAAATTTAAAGTACAGAATGAGCCCAAGAGAAACTTGTTACAAATAAGAAGAGATGAACTTTTGTATAATTTCTTTAAAAATAATTTATTAATTTTTGGTCACAGAGTATGAGGAAAGAACAAGGGTGGTGCCTGAGAACCCAGGGTCACAGTCTTTCCAGTCTGTGCCCTTATAAATACCTTCCAAGGAACCCCAGGACAACTCTAGCGATTTCAAACACTCTAATAGCTGCAGAGTATATTAAGGAACCACACAGAATGCTCTGAACAAAGACCCCATGCACAACTTCGGACCCCCTATTACACTATCTCAATGTCCTTTTGCAAAAGCATTGAAACTCAGGTAACTGACTGTTTCTATTAATTTTTATAAAATTTTCATGTTAACAAGTAGGCCAGAGCCCAAACAGGCTGAGCAGCTCCTAGCTTTTGATCTTTTGAGCAGTGGATTCCAAACCCACTAGATCCCTTTCCACCTCCCTAGTTTTCTCAGCCTCATGCTGCCTATAGATCCAGGATGGGACCGCTGCCTGAGGCCCGCCCCCATCCAGGGGGCAGTGATGGAGGGGAAAGGCAGGCCAGGCCAAATGTGAGGAATAATGTCTTTATTGGGCTTAGACTAGGAGTCCATGGGTCTTGCAAGCCTCTGTGTATTTGCCAATTTTCTTCCCCACATTCTTCTAGGCTTGTTTCTGTAGCCTGATGAGCTTCTTCTTCTTCCTGTAATGGATCATGGCCTTCTCTTTCCTCTTCTCTTCCACATACTTCCAGCCAACCTCATTTGCCAGCCCGCCCCCCGCCCCAGGTATGCAGACTTATGGGTGGGCTTCAGCTGCACAACCTTGTGGGCAGCAGGAACCACTATTGGCTTTTCTTTGTCATGGGGTGGGTGGGATTCCATCGAATACCTTGAAGCAGTCCAGGGCAGCCTGGCCTGGCTTGGTCTTTTTTGAGGCCTCATGCCTTGCACGGTCCACCAAAAAGTGCAGCTGAGGACCCAAAAGTGGTATGGGCTGGAGGAGGGTTGGTGTTCATGTGCTTGCAGAGGAAGGCTAGGTACTTCAACTTATTTCTGTAGAAGTTGCCAGAAATGTTGATGCCCTCACAGCATACAAACACCACCTTCTAGCACACCAATACCTGCTTGGCCAAAATGGCCTCCAGGTGACCCAGGAGATGGGTTGGGTCCTCAGATACCAGGAACTGACCCACCACCATCTTCCACTGCTGCTTGGAAAAGATGCTGCATAATTTCTTAATCCTGTTTGAGCTTCTGCCTTCTAAATCAGAACTTTACTTCTGATGTTGTATATATTAGTGTCTTGCCATATTAGTATCTTGATGTATTCTAAAGATTCATGGATGTTGATCTCTTTATCCTAGAGTCAGCCATGTGATATCTGGAGTGGTCAGTGTTCTAAGACCAGCTGCCATTGGTCTCATCTGTTTGTTCCATTTCATTGTTAAAATATTACAATTTTCTATTTGTGACATGATGTGTCAACATTTGGGAAGCACTGTCTAAATCAGAGATAATTATTCAAAAACTGAAAATGGGAAAACAAACATGATTGATGGAATTGTAAAGTCCAACAAAGCTAAAGAGATATCCAAAGAGTGGCTATCCTTTTAGAATGGCTCAAAGTCACAAGGACTAGATGAAATAGATCCCAGAGTACTGGGCTTGCTTTCAGAGGAAAAGCTTTTGGTTGTCTTTGAAATTCCTGGAGAGCAAGAAATATGTGAGGAGATTATAGTTATGAAAATATCTCAAAATTCAGAAAGGTTAGATGTTTTAACCAGAGGGTCATAAATCATTAGTTTGACATGTATCTTGGCTATATTTCTAGAATTCATAGATTGGTTGGGGATTCGTGAATATTTAGCAAAAAGATCAGTGACTACTGGAAAAGAGATAAAATAGTGGAAAAGGAGATCAGTGCTTGGAGTCATGATTCATGCTAGAACTGGCTTCAAGTCTTGTATTTTACTAGGCACAGTGTTTTTACAATAACAACAGCCTGGAACAGTGGTTCTCAAATCTTAGCATGCATTGGAGCCACCTGGAGGATTTGTTAAACCAGCTCTGATTCAGTAGTCTGAATTTGTATTTCTAATAAGTTTTCTAAGTAGTGTTGAGGGGAAGCATATCTTAAGAGCCACTGTTAGAATGTAGAATTAGAATATCAATTTGCCCACAGCCTTTGGAAATCTCCTTTGGAGGATGTTTTGGTATAGCTTGTCTTAATTCTAGTGGAAAATGTGCACCTACCTTACCAATTGGTATAGAAATATGTTAACCTTTCACTGTCCAAAGAAAGATGGAAGTTCTGCTGCTTTATCCCAGTCAGTTCACTTCTGCCACATTCACAAATTATGAAATTCTGGTAGAGGTAAACTCGGATGATGATGGATCTGGAAATAAAGCAATGTGAAAAATGACTACAGGAAAAGGAGATATTTCCCACAAAGATGGGAAGAATTAGATTCTATGTGTGGAAGAAGAACTAGACAAAGGTTCACAAACTCAGGTTTCTCTTGGGCAAGGCTGGTAATATAAATGAATCAAGAGACCTGGGTAAGGATATGGCTAACCAGAGAATGCCTGCATCTTCTAAAATGTGTCATTACTACTTAGGAGAAGCAAATTGTTACTATGTAGGCATGCAGGCCCATTTTGCTAGAAATTTTGATTTTCCAAAGGAAGATGGAAATCCCAAGTTATTAGAAAAACAGTTCAACTTAAAAATACTGTTAGCTGTTTACAAATTTAAAACCTATTATGTAGGCCAGGCAATACACATTTGACATTTGTAGTCTCAGTTTGGCTCTTGGCCCCATAGCTTATTACTTCAGAGATAGATTTACTCAGTGTTGACTACAGGAAGCAGACTTGGAAGGGGATTATACCTAAATGTCAAAATGGAAAAAAATGCACAAAATTAACAGTTGCTTTGGAATCAGATGCTTTTGCATCCAAGTTCCAACTCCAACATTTACTATCAGCGTGAACTTTTTGTGTGTACATGCTGTAAGGCAGGGTCACATTTCATTATTTTTCCATGTAAGTATCCTGGTATTGCAGTGCTGTTTGTTCAATTTTTGCTTATTTGGTTTTTTGTTTGTTTGCTTGCTTGCTAGTTTGCTTTTTGGGAAAGTTCATGGGCCTGGAATCAAACCTGGGTCTCCAACATGGCAGGTGAGAATTCTAACACTGAACTACCCTTGCACCCCCAATCAATGTGATCTTGGGAAATTAACTTAATGCCTTTTAGCTTTAATGTTTTCATCTGCAAACTATGTGTAATTATAATGCCTATCATCATGGTATTATAGTGAATATTAATAGGTACTGTTTGTAAAATCTTAGTTCAGTCCAGGTACATATTAAGCTTTCAATACTGTTAGTTTTGAAAAGTTAGAAATGGAAGATGCAGAAAAAGGACTTATCTGCCCATTATTTCTCCCTCTGAAATCAACTAAACATCACAAGGAAGATGAGAAAAAAATAGGGAATTTCATTTTTTTAATTCTAAAGGGAATGCTTAAAATGCCAAAATATACAGAGTTACTTAGTGCATTTGAAATTTCACCAGGGTAAGGGAGGATGCCAAGAGTGGATGACTGAATTACAGAGTCTGGGCAGAGTCAAAAAGGCACAGACTTCACCATAGGTGAACCACCTTGAGGGACCAACTATTTGCTACATCTTCGAAACACAATTAGAAGTAGCTGTAAGAGTCTCTGTAATATATTTAATGTACTTGGCATCACAGAGTGGCAAAAGAAATAGTGTTGAATGAGGAAAGTTTAAACACACTATTTTTGCAACAACACTGTAGGTGGTGGGGAATCTGTAGAAGGTAAACAATTCCACAGCTACTGACCTTTGTTAACCAATGAGAATGGAAGGTCAACTCACCTCACATTCTCACAGATGCAACACATATGTGCTATGCAGGGTTTCACCATGAACTAAGGAGAATTATTGCTGGCTTAGCTAATTTCTCTGAAGTTTTTCACACACTGTTTTCCTAAAAATAAGACAAATAAGAAGAAATCCATAATTTAAAAAGAAATATTATTTTTAAAGAATCAACAAGGATTTATATTAAATATATAATCTGAAAATGAAATTAAGAAAACAATTCTATTTACAATAGAATAAAAAAGAATAAAATAGTTAGGAATAAATTTAAACAAAGAAGTAAAAGAGTTGCACGATGAACACTACAAAGCATTGCTGAAATAAATTACAGAAGACCTAGATAAAAGAAAGACATTTAATAGGAAAGAAGAGTCACTTCAACAAATGGTGCTGGGATAACTGGATATACACATGCAAAAGAATGAAATTGAACCCCTACTCACATCATATTCAAAAGTGAACTCAAAATGGATAAAAAGAGCTAAAATTACCATGCTCTTAGAAGAAAACATAGGGCTAAATCATCTTGACATGACATTAGTTTTGACAATGGATTCTTGGAAATGACATAAAAAACACAAGCAACAAAATAAAAAAATAGATAAGTTGGACTTCATCAAAATAAAACTTTTGTGTATCAAGTAACTATCAAGAAAGTAAAAAGATAACCTACACAATGGCAGAAAATATTTACAGATCATCTATCTTATAAGGGGTATGTATTCAGAGTATATAAGGATCTCTTACAACCCAACAATTAAAAAACAAATAACCCTATTAAAATGTGCAAAGGATTTGAACAAATGTTTTTCATAAAAGGTACACAAATGGTCAATGTACATATGAAAATGCTCAATATTATAATTCATTAGAAAAATGTAAACCAAAACTGTAAGATACCACTTCACACCAACAAGGATGGCTATAATAAAAAAGACAGGCACTAGCAGGTGTTGGAGAGAATGTGGGAGAAATTGGAAATCTCCTACCTGCTAGAGCAGCTGCTTTGGAAAACTACTGGGCAGTTCTTTACAAAGTTAAACATAGAGTTACCATATGATTCAGCAATTGTGTTCCCATATATACACTGGAGAGAATAGAAATTGAATTGAAATCTTGTATCCAAAGTAAAACCTGTAAACTAACATTCATAGCATGTTATTTATAATAGTCAAATAGTGGAAATAGCCCAAATCTCCATCAATTGATGAATGGATAAAAAAAGTAGTAGATAACGTAATGGAATATTTTTTATAACAAAAAGGAATGAAGACCTATATATGCCACAACATGAATAAACTTTGAAAACATCATACTGACTAGTGACAGAGGTCACATAGGTCACATACTGCATTATTCCATTTATTTGAAATAATCAGAACAGAAAAATCCATAGAAACAGAAAGTAGATTGCTGAGATCTGTGGAAAGGGGAAAATGGAAAGTAACTGTTAGTAGATACAGGGTTTCTCTTTGAAACAATGAAATGTTTTTAACTTAGATAATGGTGATGTTTACACAACTCTATGAATATACTAAAACCTGGTGAATTGTGCACGTTGAAAGGGTGAATTGAATGGTATGTGAATTACATTTTGTTAAAGCTGTTTTTAGAAAAATTCCAAAATGAATAAAAGAATGTAAGAAGTGAAGCCCTTAAAGTACTAGAAGAGAATATGGTAGAAATGCTTTGTAATCCTGTAAGGATAAGGCTGTTGTTCTAAAACAATAGAACACAGTTCAGAAGCTATACAAGGAAAGACTGGTAAACTTAACTGTGCATAAATAAAAGAAGTTTTGTATGCAAAAACAACCATAAGCAAAGTCAAATGGTAAACTGGGGATAATATTTGTAACAAACAACAAGACTCAAATAGGTTGAAAGTGAAAAGTTGGAGAAAGGTATTCCATGAAAATTGCAACAACAACAACAACAAAAAGCTGGGGTTGCAATACTAATATTGGGAAAAATAGAATTTAAATGTAAAACTGCTATAAGAGACAGATAAGGACACTATGTATTAATAAAAGAGGCAATCCACCAAGAAGAAACAACGATTATAAATATTTATGCATCTAAACAGGGTGCTCCCAAATACATGAGGCAAACACTAACAAAACTGAGATGAGAAATAGACATCTTTGCAATAATAGTTGGAGACTTCAATACACCTCTCTCAATAATTGATAGAACATCTAGACAGAAAATCAAAAAAGGAACAGAGTGGGTGCAAGGGTGGTTTAGTGGTAGAATTCTTGTCTGCCATGTGGGAGACATGGGTTTGATTCCTGGCCCATGCACTTTCCAAAAAAACAAACAAAGAAAAATAAACAAATGGTGCTGTAATAACAGGATACTCATATGGAAAAAGAATGAAATGTGACCCCAGCCATACAGCATACAAAAAAAAAAAACCAAAAGAAAAAAACCCAGAAAACTTGACTAATATAAAAAATGAGCTAAATCTAACAGACATACACAGAACATTGCACCCCCAAACAGCAGGATATACATTCCTTCACAAGTGCTCACAGATCATTCTCCTGGATAGAGCACATGTTGGGTACCAAAACAAGTCTGATTAAATTTTAAAAGATTGAAATTATTAAAAGCATATTCTCTGACTGTCATGGAATGAAGCTGGTAATCAATGACAGACAAAGAATGTGAAAATGCATAAATATATGTAGTTAAATAACACACTCTTAATCAGTGAATCAAAGAAGAAATTGCTAGTGAAAGTAGTAAATATCTTGGGACAATTGAAGATGAGAACACCACATATCAAAACTTAGGGTATGCAGTGAAGGCAGTGCTGAGTCAGAAATTTGTAGCCCTAAATACTTACATTAAAAAAGAAGAAAGAGCTAAAATCAAAGACCAAACTGCACTCCTGGAGGAACTAGAAAAAGAACAGCAAACAAACCCCAAAGCAAGCATATGGAAACAAATAACAGAGATTAGAGAAGAAATAAATGAGTTGAGAATTAAAAAAACAATAGAGGATTAACAAAACCAAAAGTTCATTCTTTGAAAAGATCAATAAAATTATTAACTTATCAATTAGTGTAATATACCATATAAACAAAATGAAAGGAAAAAACTACATGATCATCTTGATTGATGCAGAAAAGGCATTTGACAAAATCCAGCATTCTTTCTTGATAAAAACACTTAGATAAATAGAAATAGAAGAAAACTTCCTCAACACAATGAAGGCCATTTATGAGAAACTCACAACTAATATCATACCAATGGTGAATGACTTAAAGCTTTCCCTCTAAGATCTGAAACAAGACAAGGATGCCCACTGTCACCACTGTTAGTCAACATAGTACTGGAAGTTCTAGCCAGAGCAGTTAGGGAAGGAAAAGAAATAAAAAACATCCAAATTAAAAGGAAGAAGTAAAATTTTCACCTTTGCAGTTGACTGATCCTGTAAGTAGAAAGTCCCACAGAATCTATAACAATGCTACTAAAGCTAATAAACAATTTCAGCAAAGTGGTGGGGTACAAGAGCAATACACAAAAATCAGTAATTTTTATATTCTAGTAATCAGCAATCTGAGGAGGAAATCAAGGAAGAAGTTCCATTACAATAGCAACTCAAAGACTCAACTATCTAGGCATTAATTTAATCAAGGATGTAAAGGACTTGTACACAGAAAACGTCCACAGTGTTGCAAAAGAAATTTAAAAAAAATCTAAATAAATGGAATGACATTCTGTGTTCATGGATTCAAAGATTAAATATGGTTAAGACATCAATTCTACCCAAAATAATTTACACATTCAATGTAATCCCAAAACAAAATTCCAACAACCATTGCAGAAATGGATAGCCAAACAGCAAAAAAAAAAAAAAATCATGAAAAAGAAAAACAAGGTATAGGATTCACATTTCCTGATTCTAAAGCATATTACAAAACTACAGTACATCAGAACAGCATGCTTTTGGCACAAGGATAGACAAATTGATCTATGGAATCAAATTGAGAGTTCAAAAATAGACTCATGTCCGTGGCCAATTGATTTTTGACAAGACTGCCAAATCCACTCAATTGGGAAAGAATGGTCTCTTCAAAAATGGTGCTGGGAGAATTGGATATCCAAGGAATTAAAGAGGACTCCTATCTCACACTATATACATAAATTAAAGCAAAATAGATCACCGATCTAAATATGAAAACAAGGACTATGATCCCAGAAGAAAATGTAAGAAGACTCTTCAGGATATTATAGTAGGGTATGGTTTCTTAGACTTTATACCCTAAACACAAGCAAAGAAAGAAAAAATAGATCAATGGGACCTCCTCAAAATTAAAAACTTCTGTGTATTACAAAAGTGAAAAGACAACCTACTCAATGGAAGAAAATATTTGGAAATCACATATCTGATAGGGGTTTAATATTCAGAATGAATAAAGAAATCCTACAATGCAACAATAAAAATACAAATAACCCAATTAAGAAATGTGGAAAAGACTTGATTAGACGTTTCACCAAAGAGGACATACAAATGGATAAAGGCACATGAAAAGATCCTCAATATCACTAGCTATTAAGGAAATGAACTTGAAAACCACAATGATATATTTCATATCTAATAGAATGGCTACTATTCAAAAAACAGAAAACTATAATTGTTGGAGTGGGTGTGGAGAAATAGGAACACTTATTTATTGCTGTTGGAAATATGAAATACTGCAGTTGTTGAACACAGTTTGGCAGTTCCTTAGGAAACTAAGTAGAGAATTGCCACATGACCCGGTAACCCTGCTAGTAGGTACATACCTAGAAGAATTGAAATCAGGGACTGTAACAGACATTTGCACACCAACATTCATAGCTGCATTATTCACAGTTGCCAAAAGATGGAAGACACCCAACTGTCCATCAATTGAATGGATAAACAAAATGTGGTATATTTACAGTGGAAGATTATTAAGCCATCAGGAGGAATGAAGTCCTGATGCATATGACAAGATGGAGGAGCCTTGAGGACATTATACTGAGTGAAATAAGCCAGACACAAAAGAATATTCTATGATCTCAACTGCTATGTACTAATTATAATAAGCAAACTCACAGAGTTAGAAACTAGAATATAGTTTACCAGGGACAGTTTGGGATTAGAGAAGCAATTGATGCTTAATTTGTACAGAATTTTTGCTTAGTTTTATTGTAAAGGTTTGGAAATGGATGGTGGAAAGGGTAGCACATTATTGTGAATGCATTTAACAGCACTGAATTATATAGGCTAATGTGATTAAATGGGCAAAATTTTAGGTCATATGTGTTACTAGAATCAAAGTGAAAAGATAAAACATAGGGCTGTATAACACAGTGAACCCTACCCTATTGTAAATGCTGAACTACCATTTTTAGTACAAGTATAAGAATGTTCTTTCATGAATTATAACAAATGTAGGGCACTAATACAAGGTGTGAATAACAGGATGGTACATGGGAAAAAAGTATACCAATGTAAACTATGGATGATAGTTAATCATGCCATTAGTTTGATGACCCAAACCAAATAGTTTGATGAATATTGACATATATATACACCATGAAACCATCACTACGATAAAATGAATATAACTCTCATCCCTTTAAATTTTCTCATATACCTTGCCCTCATTTCCCTTTCCATGGAAACCACTCACATGCTCTCTGCATATAGATTAGTTAGAATTTTAAAAAAATTTTATAACATGGAATCAGAGTATGTATGATTTTTTTCTGGGTTCTTTCACTCAGCATAATTAAGATTTTTTGTGTTGTTCCTATTACCAATACTTAACATATTTTTACTGCTAATTGGAATTGCAATGTGTGGACATGCCACAGTTTCTCTTTTTCAATTATAAAGATATAGTGGTCAAGACAGAGTGGAATTTATATAAACTGAAAGATGTATGGAACAGCAACAACAATAAAAAATGCCCAGAAATAAATGCCGCTATATCTAAGAACCTAACGTGATAAAAGGAGAACATAAATTAATGTATTAAATTAAGTTAAACAAATTAATTTGGGGTCACTGAATAGAATTTTGGAGCAAAAAATTGAATTAGATACCCACCTCACTTACTACAGTATATATGAGTAAGCAGAGTAGTGACATTATCTAGGTTATATAGTTAACATTTATTAAACAGATCATGACAGGATCTTCTTGCAGAAAGATTATTTTGACCATAGTATGCAGGACAGATTGGAAATAGAAATGACTGGAATATGGAAGCAAAAGCTAGGAGGCAGTAGCAGCAATAGGAGCATGAATTAATAAGAACAATGGAAATAAAAATGAAGAGAAAAAATATGAGAGAGATTTCAAATTTCAAAGGAAAAAAATGACAGGACATTGTGTTTTCCTAGTCATAACTCAATTAAAACAGTTTCTAAACTTTTTCCCAGACATGTCATCAGGTGGCAGAAACTCTTAATATTTTCTCTTGGAAGGACACTGGGCCAGGAGACTAGGGTATTAGCTGTAGATTTGGTTCAGCTGCAAGTTTCTGAGGAAGTCACATAGCCTTCTGCAGCGTCTGGTTTCTCTACCATAAAATGAATGGGCTACAGATGTTGGACTGTAAGACTTCTTCCAGTTCCAAATTTCTTCAATGATAAGAATTTATTATTTAGAACTGCATCTCTATTTGGGCTCAAAATAAATGACCACATCAGCTGGAAATAAGAAGAATACATGAATGGTATGGACTAAAAACCCAGACAAGGCCCTGGTGAATTGGTAGACTTACAACCCAGATGTAAAATTCTCTCTGCATATGGTGCTTTCTGTTAGTGATAAAGGAAGATGTGTACCAAGGAAGAGGATTATAGGATACCAGTTTGCTTCTGCTCTGCTGGGATGACACTCAAGGGGTTAAATATTTGTTATCAGAATATACACAAGGTTCTGGGAAGGCAGAAGTATAGAGATTGTTTACTTTGGACAAGTTATAGGTCAATAGAGACCACCTCTTAAAATGACCCAAAGGAAAATGTAACTTTTAAATTAATCTCCTGTGGTTTTCCTGTCTATGAAAACATTACAGATGAGACCAGAGCATGCCTCTAATGATTTATCATAACTCTTGTTCTCATTGATTATTCTCTGCTTCCTTAATGACTCTCTATGGTGAGAAGGATAGTTAACAAAGGGAACTGGGTTCCCCAGTGGAACTTATTAAAACTGTTGTGATTATGAAATGATTAACTTATGTGAATGATTAATGTGGCCAATGAACACAGCTATGCACAGATAGTGTACCTAGAGGTGAGAATCACAAAGTCTAGTCACACTCAGCTGAAAACGGTTTCACAGTCAAAGGTGAATTCTTTAGAAAAGATGAAAAAGGAAACCTGAGAATTGTTGCTTTAATTTCAGAAACTCAGAACAAGAAATAACAGATTACAACTTCTTTCTATAATTTGTACGTATTTTGCTTTATAAGGGATCCCTGAAACAAAAGTAAAAATACCTTATAATTAAAGAAGGTCAGGAGGCTGCACTCAAGTTACTGCTCTACATGTAATAGAACCATATTCTCTTTGCAGTCAGCATATAACACCAACCTCCCTCTCTGCGCCTCTCCTTAAATATTAGAGGCAGATTAATCTTATGAACTGTGTAAAATAGATTGGAGTGAGGACTGAGATAGTCTAAGATTTTTTTTCTTAGCAAGTTTCCATGCTTCAAAAGGGTAAGGAAGCTATGTGAGAACTTGAAGTTATAAAAAGTTGAGAAGTCAAATCATACTTTTCTGGCTTTGCATTAATTTTTATGAGTGTTTTAGATGAAGATTTTTCTTTTTTTGTGAAAGAAGTTATAGGTTTACAGAAAAATTATGCGGAAAATACACAGTTTCCCTATATCACACCCACATGCAGTTTTCTCTATGATTAACACTTTATATTAGTATAGTATCTTGTTACAATTGCTGAAACAATATTATTATAATTAAACTAAAAACTATAGTTTCTAATTTACATTATATATTTTAAAATTTTAGTATGATAATGTACATATAACCTAAAATGTCCCCTTTTAACCACATTGAGATTCAGTGGTGTTGCATTCACAATGTTCTACCATCACCACCATCCATTACCACAATCTTTCATTACCCAAACAGAAACTCTGTGCCAAGTAAGCAATAATGTCCCATTCCATATCCCCACGCTGGCCGCTGGTATGGAGTTTATGACTCTATGGATTTTTTATTTTAATTATTTCCTATTAGTGAGATCATATGATATTTGTTCTTTTGTATCTGGCTTATTCCACCCACCATGAATCTTCAAGTTTCAACTATAATGTTGCATGTATCAGAACTTTATTCTTTTTTATGACTGAATAATAAATTCCATTGCATGTCTATACCACACTTTATTTATCCATTCACCTGTTGATGGACACTTGGGTTGCTTTCATGATTTGTCAATGTGAATAATGCTGCTATTGCCATTGGCAGGCAAACACCTGCTCAAGTTCCTGCTTTCAATTCCTTTGGGTATACATGTAAGTGGGATTGCTGGGTCATATTGTTGTACTATACTTAACTTTCTAAGGAACTGCAAACTGTTTCCCACAGTAGCTGCACCATTTTACATTCCCACTGACAATGGACGAGTGTTCCTATTTCACCTTATCCACTCCAACACTTCAATTTCCTGTCATTTAATAATTTTCCTAGTCATTCTAGGTGTGAAATGGTATCTTACTGTGGTTTGTGGTATTGGGAGGATACTAAGAAATAGAAACATCTATTCATTGCTGGTAGCAATGCAAAATGATACAACCTGTGTGTAAAACAGTTTGGCAGTTCCTATGGAAGCTAGATATGGAACTAACATATGACCTGGAAATCCCGGTACTAGTTATATACCCAGAAGAATTGAAAGGGGGGACTTGAACAGATGTTTTCACACCAATGTTCATAGCAGCATTAATCACAATTGACAAAAGATGGAAGCAACTTGTGTCGAAAATTGATAAATAAGCAAAATGTCATATAATCATATAACAATATTTTTCAGCCATAAAAAGGAATGCGGCCCTTACACATGTGACCTTATAGATGAACTTTGAAGAAATCACATTGAGTGAAATGAGGATAAATATTATATAATGTCACTGATTTGAAACAATTAGAATAAGTGAACTTAATAGAGTTAGATTCTAGAATATAGGTTACTAGGGCATGGGGTGGGGATAGGGAATGGGAAGTTAAGACTTAAAATGTACAGGTTTCCAATTTGGAATGATAGAAATGTTTAAGTAATGGATAGTGGTGATGGTAACATAACATTGTGAATACAATTAGCAGTGGGGAAATAAATACCTGAATATGATTAAAAGGGAGAAATGTTAGATTATATATATTTTTAGAATAAAAATGAAAAAATGCATGGAACACAAACAGGGAAACTTGAATTAAATCATGGACTTTAATTAATAGTACAATTATAAAAACATGCTATTGTCAATTGTAACAAATGTTCTACATCAATGCAATTTATTGTTGTTGGGGTGTATGGGAATCCTGTATTTTGTACATGATTGTTTTGTAAATCTATAAGTTCTTTAATAAAAAATAAAAATAGCAATTGGTCATAGATGTGGGAGTTTACTTCTGAGCTTTCATTCCTTTCTCATTGATCCATGTCTGTCCTTATGCCAGTACTATTCTGTTTTGATTACAGTAGCTTTATGGTAAATTTTAAAATTGGGAACTGTGATTTCTCCAACTTCATGCTTCTTTCTAAAGACTGTTCTGGCTCCTTGGGACCCCTTAGCCTTCCATATAAATTTGATTATTGCTTTTTCCATTTCTGAAAAGAATGTTGTTGAAATTTTAATTGGGATTGTATTGAATCTGTAAATCACTTTGGGTAGAACTGATTATCATAATAATATTTAGCCTTCCAACCCATGAACGTGGAATGACCTTCCATTTATTTAGATCTTCTTTGATTTATTTTAGCAATATTTTGTAGTTTTCTATGTCCCAGTCCTTTACATCTTTGGTTGTATTTGTTCCTATATATTTGACTCTTTTAGTTTCTATTGTAAATGAATTTTGTTTGATTTCTTCTTCAGATCGTTCATGCTATTGTATAAAATAACTAAAGATTTTTCATGTTGCTCTTGTATCCTGTCATTTTTCTGAATTCATTCATTAGTTCTACTAGCTATGCTGTGGATTTTTCAGGATTTACAGAATATAGGATCATGCCATCTGCAATTTGGGAAAGTTTCACTTCTTTCCAATTTGGATGCTTTTATTTGTTTTTCTTGCCTAATCGCTCTGGCTAGAATGTTGAGTACAATGTTGGATAACAGTGATGACAGTGGGCATCCTTATCTTGTTCCAGGTCTTTGAGGGAAAGCTTTCAATATTTCACAATTGAATGTGATGATAACTGTGTGTTTTTAACATATGCTCTTTATCACAGTGAGGAAGTTTCCTTCTGTTCCTTGTGTTCTAAGGGTTTTTGTTAAGAAAGGTGCTGGATTTTGTCAAATACCTTTTCTGTATCAGATATGATAATCATGCCATTTTTTGCCCCTTATTCTGTTAAAGTGGTGGATTACATTAATTGATTTGCTTAGGTTGAACCACCTTTGCATACCTGGGATAAATCCCACTTGATCATGGTGTATAATTCATTATTGTGCTGTTGGCTTTGGTTTGCTGTTATTTTTTTGTTTTTTTTTGTCTATAGTTGAGAGCATACTAGTCTGTAATTATCTTTTCTTGTGGCATCTTTGTCTGGCATTAGGGTGATAATTGATTTCATAGAATGAGTTAGGGAGTGTTCCTTCACCATGTCAATAGTTTGACAGAATTGGTGTTTATTCTTCTAAGAATATTTAGTAAGATTCATCATAAGGACCTTTGGTCCTGGGCTTTTCCTTGTTGAGAGGATTTTGATTACTGATTGAATTTCTATGCTTGTTATTCATCTTTTTTTTTTTGTCCTTTTTTTTTATTAATTAAAAAAAGAATTAACAAAACAATTAGAAATCATTCCAATCTACATGTACAATCAGTAATTCTTAATAACATCACATAGTTGCATATTCATCATTTCTTAGTACATTTGCATCGATTTAGAAAAAGAAATAAAAAGACAACAGAATAAGAATTAAAACAATAATAGAAAGAAAAAAAAACAAAAAAAACAAAAACAAAAAACCTATACCTCACATGCAGCTTCATTCAGTGTTTTAACATAATTGCATTACAATTGGGTAGTATTGTGCTGTCCATTTCTGAGTTTTTATATCCAGTCCCGTTGTACAGTCTGTATCCCTTCATCTCCAATTATCCCTTCTCTCTTTTTTTTTTTAATTAACGGAAAAAAAGAAATTAACCCAACATTTAGAGATCATACCATTCTACACATGCAATCATTAATTCTTAACATCATCACATAGATGCATGATCATCATTTCTTAGTACATTTGCATTGGTTTAGAAGAACTAGCAACATAACCGAAAAAGATATAGAATGTTAATATAGAGAAAAAAATAAAAGTAATAATAGTAAAATCAAAACAAAACAAAACAAAACAAAACAAAAACCTATAGCTCAGATGCAGCTTCATTCAGTGTTTTAACATGATTACTTTACAATTAGGTATTATTGTGCTGTCCATTTTTGAGTTTTTGTATCTAGTCCTGTTGCACAGTCTGTATCCCTTCAGCTTCAATTACCCATTGTCTTACCCTGTTTCTAACTCCTGCTGAACTCTGTTACCAATGACATATTTCAAGTTTATTCTCGAATGTCCGTTCACATCAGTGGGACCATACAGTATTTGTCCTTTAGTTTTTGGCTGGATTCACTCAGCATAATATTCTCTAGGTCCATCCATGTTATTACATGGTTCATAAGTTTATCTTGTCTTAAAGCTGCATAATATTCAATCGTATGTATATACCACAGTTTGTTTAGCCATTCTTCTGTTGATGGACATTTTGGCTGTTTCCATCTCTTTGCAATTGTAAATAACGCTGCTATAAACATTGGTGTGCAAATGTCTGTTTGTGTCTTTGCCCTTAATTCCTTTGAGTAGATACCTAGCAATGGTATTGCTGGATCGTATGGCAATTCTATATTCAGCTTTTGAGGAACCGCCAAACTGCCTTCCACAGTGGTTGCACCCTTTGACATTCCCACCAACAGTGGATAAGTGTGCCTCTTTCTCCGCATCCTCTCCAGCACTTGTCATTTTCTGTTTTGTTGATAATGGCCATTCTGGTGGGTGTGAGATGATATCTCATTGTGGTTTTGATTTGCATTTCTCTAATGGCCAGGGACATTGAGCATCTCTTCATGTGCCTCTTGGCCATCCGTATTTCCTCTTCTGAGAGGTGTCTGTTCAAGTCTTTTTCCCATTTTGTAATTGGGTTGGCTGTCTTTTTGTTGTTGAGATGAACAATCTCTTTATAAATTCTGGATACTAGACCTTTATCTGATATATCATTTCCAAATATTGTCTCCCATTGTGAAGGCTGTCTTTCTACTTTCTTGATGAAGTTCTTTGATGCACAAAAATGTTTAATTTTGAGGAGTTCCCATTTATTTATTTCCTTCTTCAGTGCTCTTGCTTTAGGTTTAAGGTCCATAAAACCGCCTCCAGTTGTAAGATCCATAAGATATCTCCCAACATTTTCCTCTAACTGTTTTATGGTCTTAGACCTAATGTTTAGATCTTTGATCCATTTTGAGTTAACTTTTGTATAGGGTGTGAGAGATGGGTCTTCTTTCATTCTTTTGCATATGGATATCCAGTTCTCTAGGCACCATTTATTGAAGAGACTGCTCTGTCCCAGGTGAGTTGGCTTGACTGCCTTATCAAAGATCAAATGTCCATAGATGAAAGGGTCTATATCTGAGCACTCTATTCGATTCCATTGGTCGATATATCTATCTTTATGCCAATACCATGCTGTTTTGACCACTGTGGCTTCATAATATGCCTTAAAGTCAGGCAGCGCGAGACCTCCAGCTTCGTTTTTTTTCCTCAAGATGTTTTTAGCAATTCGGGGCACCCTGCCCTTCCAGATAAATTTGCTTATTGGTTTTTCTATTTCTGAAAAATAAGTTGTTGGGATTTTGATTGGTATTGCATTGAATCTGTAAATCAATTTAGGTAGGATTGACATCTTAACTATATTTAGTCTTCCAATTCATGAACACGGTATGCCCTTCCATCTGTTTAGGTCTTCTGTGATTTCTTTTAGCAGTTTTTTGTAGTTTTCTTTATATAGGTTTTTTGTCTCTTTAGTTAAATTTATTCCTAGGTATTTTATTCTTTTAGTTGCAATTGTAAATGGGATTCGTTTCTTGATTTCCCCCTCAGCTTGTTCATTACTAGTGTATAGAAATGCTACAGATTTTTGAATGTTGATCTTGTAACCTGCTACTTTGCTGTACTCATTTATTAGCTCTAGTAGTTTTGTTGTGGATTTTTCCGGGTTTTCGACGTATAGTATCATATCGTCTGCAAACAGTGATAGTTTTACTTCTTCCTTTCCAATTTTGATGCCTTGTATTTCTTTTTCTTGTCTAATTGCTCTGGCTAGAACCTCCAACACAATGTTGAATAATAGTGGTGATAGTGGACATCCTTGTCTTGTTCCTGATCTTAGGGGGAAAGTTTTCAATTTTTCCCCATTGAGGATGATATTAGCTGTGGGTTTTTCATATATTCCCTCTATCATTTTAAGGAAGTTCCCTTGTATTCCTATCTTTTGAAGTGTTTTCAACAGGAAAGGATGTTGAATCTTGTCGAATGCCTTCTCTGCATCAATTGAGATGATCATGTGATTTTTCTGCTTTGATTTGTTGATATGGTGTATTACATTAATTGATTTTCTTATGTTGAACCATCCTTGCATACCTGGGATGAATCCTACTTGGTCATGATGTATAATTCTTTTAATGTGTTGTTGGATACGATTTGCTAGAATTTTATTGAGGATTTTTGCATCTGTATTCATCAGAGAGATTGGTCTGTAGTTTTCTTTTTTTGTAATATCTTTGCCTGGTTTTGGTATGAGGGTGATGTTGGCTTCATAGAATGAATTAGGTAGTTTTCCCTCCGCTTCGATTTTTTTGAAGAGTTTGAAGAGAATTGGTACTAATTCTTTCTGGAACGTTTGGTAGAATTCACATGTGAAGCCATCTGGTCCTGGACTTTTCTTTTTAGGAAGCTTTTGAATGACTAATTCAATTTCTTTACTTGTGATTGGTTTGTTGAGGTCATCTATGTCTTCTTGAGTCAAAGTTGGTTGTTCATGTCTTTCCAGGAACCCGTCCATTTCCTCTAAATTGTTGTATTTATTAGCGTAAAGTTGTTCATAGTATCCTGTTATTATCTCCTTTATTTCTGTGAGGTCAGTAGTTATGTCTCCTCTTCCATTTCTGATCTTATTTATTTGCATCCTCTCTCTTCTTCTTTTTGTCAATCTTGCTAAGGGCCCATCAATCTTATTGATTTTCTCATAGAACCAACTTCTGGCCTTATTGATTTTCTCTATTGTTTTCATGTTTTCAATTTCATTTATTTGTGCTCTAATCTTTGTTATTTCTTTCCTTTTGCTTGCTTTGGGGTTAGCTTGCTGTTCTTTCTCCAGTTCTTCCAAATGGATAGTTAATTCCTGAATTTTTGCCTTTTCTTCTTTTCTGATATAGGCATTTAGAGCAATAAATTTCCCTCTTAGCACTGCCTTTGCTGCGTCCCATAAGTTTTGATATGTTGTGTTTTCATTTTCATTCGCCTCCAGGTATTTGCTAATTTCTCTTGCAATTTCTTCTTTGACCCAGTCGTTGTTTAGGAGTGTGTTGTTGAGCCTCCCACGTATTTGTGAATTTTCTGGCACTCTGCCTATTATTGATTTCCAACATCATTCCTTTATGGTCCGAGAAAGTGTTGTGTAAGATTTCAATCTTTTTAAATTTGTTAAGACTTGCTTTGTGACCCAGCATATGGTCTATCTTTGAGAATGATCCATGAGCACTTGAGAAAAAGGTGTATCCTGCTGTTGTGGGATGTAATGTCCTATAAATGTCTATTAAGTCTAGTTCATTTATAGTAATATTCAGATTCTCTATTTCTTTGTTGATCCTCTGTCTAGATGTTCTGTCCCTTGATGAGAGTGGTGAGTTGAAGTCTCCAACTATTATGGTATATGAGTCTATTTCCCTTTTCAGTGTTTGCAGTATATTCCTCATGTATTTTGGGGCATTCTGATTCGGTGCGTAAATATTTATGATTGTTATGTCTTCTTGTTTAATTGTTCCTTTTATTAGTATATAGTGTCCTTCTTTGTCTCTTTTAACTGTTTTACATTTGAAGTCTAATTTGTTGGATATTAGTATAGCCACTCCTGCTCTTTTCTGGTTGTTATTTGCATGAAATATCTTTTCCCAACCTTTCACTTTCAACCTATGTTTATCTTTGGGTCTAAGATGTGTTTCCTGTAGACAGCATATCGAAGGATCCTGTTTTTTAATCCATTCTGCCAATCTATGTCTTTTGATTGGGGAATTCAGTCCATTGACATTTAGTGTTATTACTGTTTGGATAATATTTTCCTCCAACATTTTGCCTTTTGTATTATATATATCATATCTGATTTTCCTTCTTTCTACACTCTTTTCCATATCTCTCTCTTCTGTCTTTTTGTATCTGACTCTAGTGCTCCCTTTAGTATTTCTTGCAGAACTGGTATCTTGGTCACAAATTCTTTCAGTGACTTTTTGTCTGAGAATGTTTTAATTTCTCCCTCATTTTTGAAGGATAATTTTGCTGGATATAGGAGTCTTGGTTGGCAGTTTTTCTCTTTTAGTATTTTAAATATATCATCCCACTGTCTTCTAGCTTCCATGGTTTCTGCTGAGAAATCTACACAAAGTCTTATTGGGTTTCCCTTGTATGTAATGGATTGTTTTTCTCTTGCTGCTTTCAAGATCTTCTCTTTCTCTTTGACCTCTGACATTCTAACTAGTAAGTGTCTTGGAGAATGCCTATTTGGGTCTAATCTCTTTGGGGTGCGCTGCACTTCTTGGATCTGTAATTTTAGGTCTTTCATAAGAGTTGGGAAATTTTCAGTGATAATTTCTTCCATTAGTTTTTTCTCCTCCTTTTCCCTTCTCTTCTCCTTCTGGGACACCCACAACACGTATATTTGTGTGGTTCATATTGTCCTTGAGTTCCCTGATACCCTGTTCAAATTTTTCCATTCTTTTCCCTATAGTTTCTGTTTCTTTTTGGAATTCAGATGTTCCATCCTCCAAATCACTAATTCTATCTTCTGTCTCTTTAAATCTATCATTGTAGCTATCCATTGTTTTTTCCATCTTTTCTACTTCATCCTTCACTTCCATAAGTTCTGCGATTTGTTTTTTCAGTTTTTCTATTTCTTCTTTATGTTCAGCCCATGTCCTCTTCATGTCCTCCCTCAATTTATCGATTTCATTTTTGAAGAGGTTTTCCATTTCTGTTCGTATATTCAGCATTAGTTGTCTCAGCTCTTGTGTCTCATTTGAGCTATTGGTTTGTTCCTTTGACTGAGCCATATTCTCAATCTTTTGAGCGTGGACAGTTATCTTCTGCTGCTGGCGTCTGGACATTTATTCAGATTTCTCTTGGTGTTGCACCCAGCAAGGTTGTAATATTTTTCTGTGAAATCTCTGGGTTCTGTTTTTCTTATCCTGCCCAGTAGGTGGCGCTCGTGGCACACGTTTGTCTGCGGGTCCCACCAGTAAAAGGTGCTGTGGGACCTTAAACTTTGGAAAACTCTCGCCGTCCTGGGGGTTTGCTAGCCGAAGCGGCTTGAGCCGGCCCGGGGTCCGAACGCAGGGAGGGTGTCCGAACGCAGGGAGGGTTGCTGGTCGCCGCAGCCAGGGAAAGAGCCCGTCCGAATTTCCTAGTCGGCCCTGGGCAACAAGCGTGGCGGGAGGGCGCCAGCGGCAGCGGCCCACCCGAGAGAGTGCACGTTCCCCGGGAGTCACGGGGTCACCGTTCTCCGCGGCCTGGGGGTTTCCGATCCAGTTCTCTCAGTTGGTCCGGGGGCTGCGCGTGGTGTGGGCGCCAGTCGCCTTGGTTTCAGGGGATCACCTCTCCAATTCTCCCAGCCGGCCCGGGAAGGGGGAAGGGAGTAACTCCGGCCGCTTGCCACCCCGCCCGGTAAGGCCCACGCGCCTCGGCGATCTCACCCGAGCTGCTTCTCTCAGCCAGCCAGCCGTTCCAGGATGGGGTACGCTGTCTTTTTTATCTCTGTTGTGGCTTTGGGCGCTTTCTATATCGTTTCTACTCCCCTAGTAGGTGTCCTGGAGAAGAAACTAAGATCCGCGCGTCTTACTAAGCCGCCATCTTCCAGGAAGTCTTGGTATTCATCTTTTGAGATCTATTTATTTTTGATTCAGTGCAGATTGTGTTTTTATAGGAATTTGTCATCTAGGCTATATAATTTGTTGCATACAGTTATTCTTAGTATCTGCTCCTATCCTTTTTATTTCTGTGGAGTTAGTAGTAATGCCACCCTTTCATTTCTGATTTTAATTATTTGTGTCCTTTCTTTCTCTTTCTCTTTGTTAGTCTATGAAGTTTCGTTGATTTTATTGATCTTTTCCAAGAACCAACTTTTGGTTTACTTGTCTCTATTGATTTTTATTTCCATGACATTTATCTCTCTTCTAATCTTTGTTATTTATTTTGCTCTCTTTAGACTTAATTTACTCTTCTTTTTTCTAGATCTTACAGTTGTGAGGTTAAATTTACTGTTTGAGTTATTTATTCTTTGCTAATGTAAATATTTAGAGGTATAAATTTCCCTCTCAGCACTGTCCTTGCTGCATCCCATAAATTTTGGTATGCTGTACTTTAATTTTCATTTGCCTTTAGATATTTCCTAAATTTCTTTGTGAATTCTTCTTTGACCATTGATTGTTTAAGAATGCATTGCTTAATTTCCATATATTTGTGAATTTTTCAGCACTCCCTCTGTTATTGATTTGTAGCTTCATTCATTGTGGTCAGAGATGATATATTGTATTATTTTAATATTTTTGAATTTATTGGTACATGTTTTGTGAACTAACATGTAATCTATTCTGGATAATGATCCATGTGTATTTGAGAAGAATATGTATTCTGTTGCGGTTAGGTGAAATGTTCTATATATATCTGTTAGGTCTAATTGGTTTATAGTATCATTCAAGCCTTCTATTTACTTATTGATCTTCAGTCTAGAGTTCCATCCATTATTGAAAGTGATGTTCTGATGTCTCCCACTCTTAATGTAGGACCATCTATCTCTTCCTTCAAATCTGTCATTATTTGAAGGGTACTTTATATATAATTTGAGGGCACTCCCATTAGGTTAATATGTTTTTAATTGTTATGTCTTCTTTTTGAAATTTTCCTTTATTTGTAACAATTTTTGTACTTGTAACAGTATTTGACTTAAAGTCGATTTTATATGATATTTGTATAGCTACCCCAGCTGTCTTTTTGTTGCTATTTGTATGATATATTTTTTCCATCCTTTCATTTTCAGTCACTTGTGTCTTGTAAGCAGCATGTAGTTGGGTCATGCCTTTTAATCCATTTGCCAATCTCTGCCTATTGACTGAAAGTTTAATCAATTTACATTTTAAGAATCACTGATAATGCAAGACTTTCTTCTGCTATTTTGTCATTTTAACTTTGTAAGTTTTATACCTTTATTGTTCCTCAATTTTTCCATTAATTGTTGCTTTCATATTTATTTTACTTTCTTAGTTTGCCATTTTGGTCCCTTCCCATTTCCATCTGTATATATTTTTAGATGTTTTCTTTTTGGTTAGCATAAACCTTCATTTGACATCACAAATCTGTAACAATCACATCTGATTTGATACCAACTTAACTTCAGTAACATACACAAACACTGTTATATCTCTCTGCCCTTCCCACTGTTTTGTTGTACTTGTTGCAAATTACATCTTTATACAGTGTATGTTCCAAACCATAGATTTATCACTCCTTTTATGCATTTCTATTTTAAAACCTGTAAGAAAAAAAACGTGGATTTACAGACCAAAAACACCATACAACAGTATTGGCACTTATAATTACCCATATGCTTACCTTTAGCAGAAGTCCTCACTTCTTATTCCTCTTCTACCTACTGTTTAGTGTCCTTTTCATTTATTTTGAAGAACTCCTTTTGGTATTATTGCTTGTAGAACAGATATAGTAGCAATGAACTCCCTCAACTTTTATTTATCTAGGAATGTCTTAATCTCTCTTTCATTTCTGAAAGTCAGTCATACCAAATATAAAATTCTTGACTGGTTATTGTTTTATTTCAACACTTTGAATATTTCATTCCACTGCCTTGCTGCCACGTGTTTTTTGATGAGAAATCTGTGCTTAATCTTATTAGGATTCCCCTGTACATAATGTTTTGCTTTTCTCTTTCAGCTTTCAGCACTTTCTCTTTGTCCTTGGCACATGACAGTTTAACTAGGATGTTTCTCTTCAAGTTTATCCTGTTTGTGGTGCATTTGCCTTCTTGAATGTGTGTATTAATTTTTTTCATTAAATTTGGGAAATTTTTTTGTAATTATTTCTTTGAGTATTCCTCCCATCCCTTTCTCTCTCCTTCTGAGACTCCCACAATATGTGAATTAGTATGCTTGATGATGTACCACAGGTCTTAGGCTCTGATCACTTTTTTCATATATTTTTCTTTCTGACCCTAAGCCTGAATCCTTTCACTCACATTATCTTTGAATTCATTGACTGTGTCTTCTTCCAGCTCCAATCTGCTGTTGAGACCCTCTAGGGAATATTTCATTTCAATTATTGTGGCCTTCAATGTCATTATTTCTGTTAGATTCATTTGCAAAATTTCTATTTCTTTATTGAGATTCTCATATTGATCACTCATGTTTTCCCTGATATCCTTTAGTTCTTTCTCCACGTTTCCCTTTATCTTCTTGAGAAGATAATAGTTTGGACCATTAAAAAAAATCTTTGTCTAGTATGTCCCAGGTCTGATCCTCCTCATTGATGGTTTTCGTCCATTAATCTTCTCTTGTTCCTGGGCCATCACTTCCTATTTTTTTTGTATTTTGTTACCTTTTATTGAAACATGGACATTTGGCACTTTAATGTGTTATCATGGAAATTTAGACTCTGAGGTATCTGTCCTTAAGCTTGTCTCTAGCTAGTGTTATGACAGTGCTTTCCTTGAATGCCAAGAACTAATAAAAGAAGGAAGGAAAAAAAAAAGAAAATGTCTTTCCCAGTCTTTGCAGACTGTGTATGTGTGTGATTTCCTTCAGGACTTATCCATACAATGACTTTAGAGAATAACTACAGGCCAAAGGATAGAGCCCTCCTTGATCTTTTCTGCATTTGTGTCTTGGGCATGAATGTTTGGCTCCCAAAGTTCCTATTTTACATGGTTCTGAAAGCCCCCTGTTTCCTAGGAAACAGTTTCACCATGGTCCTAGGTACTGCACTGTATATCCTTCTGTCAGCAGTTCTTTGCCTAGGCTGCATAACTGACTTCTCACTCACAGTACTCTGGAGAAGAGCTCTATGAACTGCCTTCTACTTTCAGGACATGTTATTAGGTTCAAGTTTTGAATCAGGGGTTGCATTTAGTTATCATTTCTCTTTGTCTTCATTAATTTGGAGCAGCTCCACATACTTTTTCTGCTTTTAAGACACTAATATTTTAGAGGATACATTATCTCCTCTTCCTTAAACAGTGCAGCTCATTTGGGGGTTATCTGATATTTCACTTGCAATTCTATTTCTTTTTCTTTTTTTAACCTTTCTAACCAGTATACTACACAGGAGGTGCTGTGTTCTTCTCATGACAGCACATTTGAAATGCAGAGCCTGTCTGCCCTTCAGTGGCAATATAATTTTGATCAAGTGTTTGTCTGATTTCTCCATTGTAGAGCTAATATTTTCCTCTTGCATTGAATAAGAATCTGTGGGGAGGCACTTAGGGCCATAGAAGTATTTAATTTCTCACCCGAATTCCCCTTTTAGGTTTAGCAATTGTTGATGACCCTTATCTTAATTAATCCCTATTTTAATGAGTCCAAAGTGAATTTTCAACACTTTACGTCATCCAATTGAAACAGGCTAGAACAGGGAGAGAGTGGAGAGAAAAAAGTTCTGTGGAGTCCTTAAGCAAGGATGATTAATCAAGGTCAGGAGGGCCCTTGACCTGGAAAGACAACCTGCCCAGGGAGCCCACTAACAGAAAACACCCAGTGGCAGTTAATGCATCTGAAGTCAAATGACCCCCACCTGAGTGAGTCATCTACAGATACGGGTGGAGTCACCCCCCCACATGAGTAAACCATCTATGGAGAAGGGTAGAGCCAACTGACCCACTGAAGTGCAGTATCTACCACCAGGCACCACTTCTGGAGGGAAGAAAGCATAGAAGAAAAAGCTCTGAACAAGGAATGGGGAGAGGGAATAAGTAAAACTAATTTATAAAAGCAAATGGCCCAACCTCCTTCACCTCTGTCTTTGCAAGACTGTCTGCATGTCCTCTTTTATGTGTTCTCAATACATTTGCTGCCTGCTGTGATGTTCCTTTTAATTCTTTCTTGTGGCATAGCCAAGAAAAACTTTGGAATCCAAAATCTGGCAACATATTTTGATGAGCCAGCCAGGAGGCATTTCTCTCTGACGGTTTGGACTGATGGGTATCAGGAGGCTTGGCCATATGCTGTGCTTTTTCTTCTTGCTTGGCTCATTGCTATCACCTCTTATGTCCTCATTTTCACTGCTTTCTGTAGGAATCTAGGGACTCAAATGTGGCTCTCCTAGGACATAAACTCAGTTCACTTTGAGTCTCCAGCTCCCTCCTTGGAGGTAGGAGGAACCCCATCTCCATGGCATGTAGATCCAAGGAGGCTTAGGGCAGTGGGTGGTACTGCCATTTGGGATCTGACTGGGGGCTTCTCCCCATGTCAAGCAGGATTCCAATGGAAGCCAAAGCAAGTTCCCTTCTCTTCCTCTCCCTTAGCTCTCTGAGACCAAAACTTTCCCACACTCTTTCTTTTCTTCTGAGGGCCCAGACCCTTCTTGCTGAGTCTGTTCCTCTTACCACTTCCTCCACAAAAGTCCTCTCCCTTGCCTCCATGAGAGTCTCCTTTCTCCTCTGTCTGGATTTTTCTGCCTTCTGAGACACTCTATTTTTTGTAACACCAGATTCTGGGCTAAGAATTCTTGTACCAAGCAAAGTGTTTAATATTCTAGGGAGTCACCTCTGGTTTATGCCCATGGAATTTGGGAACTTTCCAGTGGAGTATCTCCCCCTGAAAGCCAGAAGTGGAATTTGCAGAGTAAATAAAAAGACCTCTTTGGGTCTTTCCATCTCTTTTTCTGCTACTACATGTTGTGTCCCAGCATGTTCTGCTATTAGCTCTCTTGAAGGTGTTGTCTAGTGCAGGAGGCAACCACTGGTTGGGGAGAATAGGCTATTGGGTTTGTGTTCACTTTCCGTTTCTAAGATTTGCACTATGAAGGACTGAAGAAACCTCACTCCTGGCCCTGTCCTAAAATGTGTCCATACCTAGACCCCTATAATTGCCTTAAAAGCACACTAAGCCACATTCTTAGGAGGGGTCCAATTTCCTTGCTGCAAGTTCTTTTCCTCTAACTCAATCATGGCAATATCTGTGGTTAGCACCCGAGAGATCCCCTCCATAAAGTTTCTTTCTGGCAACTATTCTCTTAGGCAGTACTCTAGGCTGTAAGTTAAGAGCACAGATACCTGGTAGGATGTGTAGGTCAGCACTCAGAATGGCAAGCCAGTGACCTTGAATGTAGGGCACTGGTCTGGAAATCTGCCTTTTATCACTCTTCTTTAAAAATGGGTGTTGCCTCCAGTATTTTCTACAGCATACTGCCTGGCCACAATGTCATCTGGAGGACGGTCATTGTTGGTGCACAAATAGGACAATCAGCCAATAGCCTATCTTACAATTAAGCTTCTTTTATAAGAAGGAAGGAAAGTGGAAAGAAATTTTTTATGTACACATTTATTGCCTTATATCAGGAAAAACCCATAAAGGGCTCCTGCAAATTATGTTATGCCCAGGGAAACTGTCAAAAACTTCTTCCTCATGACTATTCTTCAGGAAAGGAGACAAATATTTTAAATAATTCTCTTTTAAATAGCTGTCCCTCCCAAAATCCTCTATTAAACCCAGTGTTGCTATTAAAACCCATCATTACTGAATATAAAACTTCTTTTCTAAATTATGTTCTTTTTAGCCCTCAGGAAACAGGAAACTTAGGGGATGCACAGACTCCTTTTTTCCTTTTCCAGAGAAAATGGGAAATGTCAACAGTCAATATAAACCAAAAAGATAGGAAGCATAGTCTTCCAGTGGGACTGTCAATTACAATGCCAACCTCTCTTCTGTAAAAGACTAGGACAGTAGTCAGAAATTTCTTATGCCCAGATATATGTAGCTCTCTATCCAGACAAAAACCTAAAAAACACTTGTCACTTCTGTTATGTCCATGTTTCAATTTCCACTAGAGGAGAAAATACTTGTTTGATAAAAAAGCATGAGAAAATGTACCACCAAGCTCATTAATTGTAATAATCCAAGGAAAATCACTCAGGAGAAAGAGGACAACCCAGCCCTATTTTTTAGGTTAGTGGAAGCCCTAAAATAGTATACTGTTGTAAGCCCAGATTCCCAGGCAAGTCAGATTTTGTTGGGCACTCATTTCGTCAGCAAGTCTGCCCCTGACATTCAGAGAAAGCTTCAAAAGCTCTCCATGGGCCTGCAAACACCCACTAATGACTTTTTAGAAACTGCCTTTTCTGTCTTTAACAACAAAAACAAGGCTTAGGAGGAGGAATAGGCAAAGAGAGGTAAGCAAAAGAGAAGAGAGCAGGCTCAACTTATTGCAGTCACTATTATCAGTGCCCTGTCCTCTTGAGATTACCCAAGTTTTGACTTCACAGCTCAAAGGCTTTGCTTCAACTGTGGGTCAGAGGGCCACAGGTAGAGAGGCTGCTAGAAGCCTCAAAACAACCATCAACCTTGGGACCCACCAGGGCCTTGCCCCAGGTACCGCCAACATGGGCTTCAGTCCCAGAGACTGTTTCCTGAAAAGGGGGCAGGACAGCTTATGGCAAGTGAAAAAGACTGAGAGTGCCTAAGGCTGCATATAGCTCTGCTGATGCCACATCAGACCAACTTAGAGGAGCCCCAGGTGACATTCAACAGGTCAGGTATGATTATTAATTTTTAAATTAACACTGGGGCCACTCTGTCTGCCACTCTGGACCTACCTCCACTCAGACTTGCCTAAGTATGGGAGTTGATGGTAAAACCAAAACTAAAATCTTCACTACCTAACTCCTTTGTTGGCTCAAGGACATTCTAGTGTCCCATCAATTTCTCATTGTTCTTAAATGTTGCACTCCCTTCTAGGGAGGAATCTTCTTCACTCCTTGGGGGCTGCCTTAAAATTAGTAAATCCAGCTAGTGTTTACCCCCTTGTTTGCTCTGAGGCCCCTACTATATTGAGGCCCCTTGGTATCACAAGAAAGATCCTTAAGCAAATAAAACTATCTGTATGGGATGAAAGCATCCCAGGCCTAGCCCACTAATAACCACTGACTGTATGCAAATTTTTTGTCTTAGATCTTAGATTTAAAAAATATATTTAAAAAATATAAATAAGTTTTAAGATTTAGATCTTAAAAATGTATTTTTATATCCCTTTCAATACCTATTTGATATTAATCAGAGGGGACTTAAAAATAAGATTCCCACCCTATTTGTTTATCCCTATAATCCTTATATTTTTAAAAATACCTTAACAGTAGGACTTACTGGTCTCTAATTGCCTCAAAGTACAGTTTTGCAATATGTTAACTTTATAAACTAGCATATTCCTAATATCATTACTAACTGAATCGATATGGAAAGTTGTAGAAAGACTTAATAAGGTGAATTTTGTTGTCATTATTGACTACAAATCCTGAATGGATATAGAAAGTTGGAGGTTTAGGACAATGAATTTTTTAGTTATTGCTGGTTATAAGTCCTGAATGGATGTGGAAAGTTGTAGAGAGTTTTAAGAAAGGAAGTAACTGCTGACTACAAGAAATTACAGAGAGTTTATAAAAATGAATTCTGTCAGTTCTAGTCAATGCAGCTCTCTTTTAAACTGCTGTTAATGAAAAGTTATAAAAAGTTTTTCTTAACCATCTGAATATTCAGTCTAAAAGAGAAAAATTGTATATCATTTCAGAATAATATACTTGTTAATGTTTATTTAGCCTTCTCATCCTTCATTTCAGAAGACAAGTCATCATTCTTAAAAGTGTTGCAAAAAAAGATTTGTTTCCTAACCTTGTAAAAGCAAAGTGCTAAAAGAGACATGTACCTAAAAAGTGTTCAAGAAATATTGCAATAATTGAAAGGTATTTTCTATCCTTGTGTTAGATATATTTGCATGGGTGAAATATTATTCATATATTTAATAAATGTTTCCATCTGTATAATGTTAAAAGTTACAGTTCATGGGAAAAATCAAACTTGCTTGTCAGTTACACTACTTTATTCTAAGGCTTCTCTAAAAGTACAGATGGTTAGCTATAAGTCAAATCTTCTTCTTCAACAAAAAGACTTTAAAAGAGAAGCAAGGTGTGCTGGTTTGAATCTGTTGCTTACCCCAGAAAAGCCAAGTTCTTTAATACTCAGTCAGTATTGCCAGGTGGGAGCTTTTTGACTGTTTTCATGGAGATGTGACCCACCCAATTGTGGATGGTAACTTTTGATTAGATGGTTTCCATTGAAGTGTGTCTCCATCCATTCAAGGTGGGGTTACTTACTGGAGCCCTTTAAGAGGGAACCATTTTGGCAAAAGCTTTAGAGCCCATGCAGCCAGAGACCCTTGGAGATGAAGAAGGAAAATGCCCCCAGGGGAGCTTCATGAAACAAGAAGCCTGGAGAGAAAGCTAGCAGATGTTGACATGTCTGTCATGTGCCTTTCCAGTTGAGAGAGAAACTCTGAACATCACCAGCTTTCTTCAACCAAGGTATCTTTCCTTGGGTGCCCTAGATTGGACATTTTTATAGCCTTGCTTTAATTTGGATATTTTCACAGCCTTAGAACATGTAAACTTGCAACTTAATAAGTTCCCCTTTTTAAAAATCATTCCATTTCTAATATAATGTATTTCAGTAGTTTTCAAACTAGAAGAAAAGGCAATTGTAAAAATTATGTTCTACCTGTTAATTAATATAACCCCAACAACAATTATACGTAAAAGTACAGGAAAAATTCTGCTATAGTTTGTGACCCAAATATAAAACAACTGTCAAATGTTTTTATTTCTAAAACAAATTCATTTAAAAGTGCTTATAAAAAAATTAAAGCTTAAAAGGTGCACAGGTGATTCAGTTGCAGAATGCTCGCCTTTCATGTGGGAGACCTGGGTTCGATTCCTGGACCATGTATCAAAAAAAAAATTAAAGCTTAAAGTATAAGCTCTTACAGTAATTACATTTACTTCTAATCTTTAACTGTTATTTCTAAATTCTGAGATTCTTTGCTCTTTGTATAACCTAGTAGTTCCCTAGAACTTAAAGTATCAGTTTTAACACCCAAGACTCAGAGTTAAAATTCTTCAGTTCTGGAAATCAGCAGTACTCCATACAGCAAAATGTAATGATGTGATCTAGTTAGGACTAAGATAAATTCAATGTCTATGTTCTAAAACTTTAACTTCTGTATTAAACAACAACAACAACAAAAAAGCCAGAGTATTTTAAGCAAAAAATAAAAATATATGTTTGTAAAGCCCCTTAAACTAAAAACAAACAAACAAAAATCCATAAAACTATTAAACTTCCACACCTGAGGAATTCCTTCCATTCTCTTAAGCATTGATGGCTCCTGATTTAATAAGCAAGTGCCCCAACCCAGGGACTTTAGCTCAGAAAACAAAACTAATTGCCCTCATCTGACCTCTAGAACTAGGAAAAGGAAAAAGACCATGCTTCCTAGTTCTGAATGCTCATACAGCAGTGTAGAAAGAGTGATTTATCCCAATTAAATCTCCACCAAGAGATATGCAGTTTCCCAAATGTCATGTTCTTAAGAACAAAAAATAGCAGTAATTCATTGTCATGGCCATCAGAAAAATAATACTAGCATCTCTCAAGGAAATAACCAGGCTGACACGGCAGCCAAAGCCTCAGCCCAATCAATCAAGCTCTTTCTAAACCTCATTTTTTCATCCCTTTACTTAGCACATGTCCCCTCTTATTCCTCATTTAAGCAGGAAGAAGCCACCCAGCTAAAATTCACTCTTAGACCTGAAATATGGTCATTTCCTTTCCTCTTCCATAGTCTCACTTGCCTAATGTGTCTCCTAAGCCTGCTCCCTCCTATCCTTCTCTTACTATTAGTTGGCCCTTGCATTTTAAAAAAATTTTCACAGTTATATTTTTATTTTATAAATTGCTAATTTCATCAAGGAGTAAAAATTAACCCCATAATACAATGCAGACTAGATAGGATCTAACATAAATATAACATCTATATTCTAAAACTTTAACTGTGTTAGAGCAAAATAATAAAGCCAGAGTACTTTAAGCAAAAAAATAAAAAAATATATGTTTGCATATCCCCTTAAACTAAAAAACAAACAAACATAAAACTATTAAACTTCCCCACCTGAGGAATTCCTTCTATTCTCTTAAGTAATGAGGGCTCCTGATTTAATAATCAAAAGCCCTGACCCAGGGACTTTAGCTCAGAAAACAAAACTAATTTTTGTTTTTTTAAATGAGAAAACTTGGCCATAATTTAAATTTTGCTTATTATTCTTCCTTGTATGTATTCCTTGGATGGACAGTATATATATATATATATATTTAATTTATTTTAATTTTTATTGATATGTATTATATATTCACATACCATATTATCATCTAAAGTGTACAATCAGTGGTTCATGATATCACCATGTAGCTGTGCATTTATCATCACAATTGACTTGATTTTATTTTTTGTGAAAAATAACATATATACAAAAAAGCTGTAAATTTCAAAGGACATTACAACAACTGGTTGTAGAATAGATTTCAGAGTTTGGTATGGGTTACAATTCCACTATTGTAGGTTTTTACTCCTAGTTGTTCTAAGATACTGGAGACTAAAAGAAATATCAATATAATGATTCAGCAATCATATTCATTTGTTAAACCCTACCATCTCTGTATAACTCCACCATCACCTTTGATCTTTCTTCCACTCTTTAGGAGTATTTGGGCTATGCCCATTCTAGCTTCTACATGTTGGATATGGGATAGGGGATGAAACTAGTTGATGTTATAGAGAGGCTGCCCCCTCTGAATTTCAGGCCTTCTTTGGTCCAGGTTGTAGGTTTCTGGAAAGTTACCCTAGTTCATGGAACCTCTGTAGAACCTTATATAATACCGCAGGTGTTCTTTAGAATTGGCAGGAATGGTTTTGGTTGGGGTTTAGCAAGCTGTGATAGGTAATAATGTCTAACTGAAGTCTGCATAAGAGTGACTTCTAGAATAGTCTCTTGACTCTATTTGAACTCTCTCAGCCACTGATACCTTATTTGTTACACTTATTTTCCCCCTTTTGGTCAGGATAACATTGTTGATCCCACAGTGCCAAGGTAATTGGCCTGTGAATTTTAAAGCTTCACACTAACTTTATTTCCTCAAGATTAGAAGCCTTTCACCCAAACCAGTGCTGATGTGAGGATTTCCAGCTATTCCAGGCACCCCTCTGGACTCTTCCCCTCTCAACTTAAATAAGATTGTCAGAAAATTTTATGTCCAATAGGTGTGGTCTATACATCCTGGCAGGTCAGAAGCAACTACAGAAGACAGACACTCATCCTCAGCACCCCTTCATATTAAGGGGCTAGAACTCCCTGGGGGGGAATTTGAGGCAGACTAGAAGGGGGAGAGAAGGGAGAGAAAGAGAGAGAGAAAAATGCCATGATGGAGCCTGTAAGCAAGGATGGTTAATCAAGATCAGGAGGGCCCATGACCTGGACAGACAGCCTGCTCAGGGACTGCTCATGGGAAACACCCAGTGACAGCTGACCCATCTGAAGCCAAATACTTCCCACCTGAGTGAGTCATCTATGGAGAAGGGTAGAGCAAACTGACCCACCCAAATGCCCTACACCAGGCACTGCGCTGGAGAGAAAGGAGGGAAGAATAAAAAGTCCTGAACAAGGAAGGGGGAAGGGTAATAAGTAAAATCCATCTATAAAAGCAAATGGTCCCACGTTGCCTTTTGCCTCTCATCTCCCTCACCTTTGTCATTGCAAGATGCCTACATGTGTTCTCAATAAATTTTATGTCTGCTTACTGCATGCTCTGCTGTCCCTTGAATTCTTTCTCAATGTGTGACCAATAACCTGGAAACCAAAATTCGGCTATTAAGTCAGTAGTTAACACTTATTTTGCACAAGAACTCTCCCTTCTCCTTTTCTCCTGATCTCTGCCTGCCTGTCTGTCTGTCTGTCTCTCTTTTTCTCTTGATATTTTCTATTTTGTGAGAAATCATTCTTATACTTTAGTTCTTCATATATGACTTCCTTTAGTTCTTTGAACATATTTAAAATGGGCAATTCAATTGTCTAGTTAAAGTCCAAGGTTTAGATTGCTCAGGGACAATTTCTATTGACTTCTTTTTTTCTGTATTAAAAACCATATTTTCTTGATTCTCTGCATGTCTCATTTTTTTGTTGTTGAAAACTTGAAATCTTAAATAATAGAATGAGGCAACAGTGGAAATCAGATCTCCTCCTCCCTCTTTCCCAGGATTTGTTGTTTTCATTGTTACTGCTACTGGTTTGTTTAGTAATATATGCAAAGTCTATATTCTTCATTCTGTGTGACCCCTAAACTCTCTGTTTACTTTAGTGAAGAGCTAATTATTGAGCAGAGATTAAGTTTTCTTAAACACCTGGCACCAATATGCTTCCCACTCTTTGCAGAGAGGTTTTGTTTAGCTGTTTGGAGCTGCCATCAGCACTCAGCTAGTTAATTGACAACTGTGTTAATCTTTACTTCTTGCTTTTATAGATCCTGTGCCAGGTTGACACTATTATGTACCCTATAAAAGCCATGTTTTAATCCTGATAGAATCTTGTGTGGCCAGATTTATTGTTTAGAGTGGGAAACTTCAATGGATTTTTCCAAGGAGATGTGACACATCCAGTTGTGGGTGTGACCTTTTGGTTAGATTACTTCTATGGAGATGTGACATATCTAATTGTGGGTGTGACCTTTTAATTAGATGGAGATGTGATCTCACCCACTCAACGTGGGTCTTGAATAACTTACTAGAGTCTTTTAAAAGGGGAAATGTTTTGGAGAAACCTCAGATGCAGATGCTTGGAGAACAGTTGCTTCAGAGCTGACGGAGACATGGATGTTTGGAGATGCTTGGAGGGCCAACAGAGAGAGAGATGCCCAGACATGGGCAGGGCCCTGAAAATGTCACCATGTATCTTCCCATGAAATGTTAAACAAGCCAGAATCCAGAGTTTTGTTCCAGAGGAACTAAGTGAAGGCCCACAGACAGTTAAGTGGAAATCACTGGCATTAGAAGCTGGAAGCAACAGGACTGGGAATGAGGACCAACAGCCACAGCCACATGCCTTCCCATGTGACAGGAATAAGTTTTTCTTTGGAGTAAGGTATTTTTCTCTGGATGCCTTAGTTTGGACATTTCTATGGCCTTAGAACTGTAAACTTGTAACATAATAAATTCCCTTTATAAAAACCATACCATTTTGGTATATTACATTCCAACAGCTTTAGTGAACTAAAACAGAGCTTCAAGGTCAATCCTCAGTGAAAGTTTAGGGCCTTTCCCAGTACCCTCTTGGCTTTCTTCAGTTATTCACACATCCCTTCTATGCTTGTGTGTGGCCTTCTAGATTTGGAAGACTATGTCAAAGGTTTTCAAAGCCCATTTTGGATATCTAATGTCCCAAATTTTCCTTTTAATATTTTTGGTGAATTTCTTTATGCTCCAACTGTTATCACCTGCTCAGGCAGCTGTGATATTATACAATTGTGCTGATTGTTTTCAACCAACATCCCAGGGAAAAGATTGTTCACAATGAGTGAGCTGTAAGTCAGGGCAAATAAAGACAAGCTCTTTAAATAGAAGTTTGCAAGAAATTTCCAGACAGAGGAAATAATGACAATTCTCTGTTCATGGTATTTTTGGAGAGGTCCAAATCAGTTTGTCCCCTCTAGTGGCTGCTGGTGGTTTTTACCATTATTTTAGTGCTGTTTGTTTAACAATGCTACTGCAAGTTAAAATATCATGAATATCCCTATTCTTATGGAGAATCAGTCATTTTTCTTTTCTTTTTTTTTTAGCATGGGCAGGCTCGAGATTCAGCCATTTTGAATGAATAAATTCTCCTTAGATTGTTGCAAAATTGTTAAATTTTGTTAATTTCCAGGGTTCTGCCAGTGTTTTCACTGCTTTTATGGAGAAGTGGCTTTTTGGAGACTGATGCTGTGCCCCTCCCACTGATGTCATTCATGCTGCTCTCTTTTGCCTTGATAACCTAGATCACGGAGAAGAATCTTTCCATTATTTTGGACAAAAATCCAATTAAAAATTTTAATGAACTTTGTAAAAGTCTATTTGAAGAATTGGATGAATTTACAGGTAAGGTAACATTGTAAGCATATTGTTTTTTTGCTGTCTGAGAGACTCCACCGTTACACTCTTTTTATCCTTTATTTCTCTCCCCATCCCATTGACACTTGGAAACCTCCCCCCCCACCACCAGAAAACAAGAAAATTATTTCCCCTCTGAAACCTACTTGGTCTTATTTTTGTACTTTAATTACTGTCCTGAAAAAATGAATATTTCTTTGGAAGAATTAAAATGGATTAGAATTTTATCTTGCTAAAACTACTATATTTAGGTCTCAGATAAGCATCATATAGCTCTTTCATGATGTCTGTTTGATCTATTAAAAAAGATTTTGGCTGACCACAGCCTATGAAATCAACAATACATTAGCCCCTGCTCTTTCCTCTTATTCCACACCTGAATTTATTTCTCTCTATTCATAAACATGAGAGGTTTTTGTAATTTGGAGAGGGGAGAGGAAATTTTGCTGCAGAAAAGGGCTAAGGTGAGCAGAAGAGAAGAGAGAGGGAGAAGGTATAGCATCTGTTCCCCACTGGCTTCAAGTTCCATGAAAAAAGTTTTAATTCCAGAGACTTGCTGTCATGTACAGAAAGTACACATTCTTGTTGATCACACATGGAACATACTCAAAAACTGAGTGTGTAGTAGGTTACAAGGGCAATTTCAATAACAGAGGCATTTTAGGTGCATTTTGTTTCTTATCAGAAGCAAGACAAGAATGGCAACTATCAGTACTACTGTTTAATAGAGTCCTACGGTAGAATATGTGGAGATGTATCCTTTATGAGTATAGTAGGGACTATGTCTAGCACTTCCCAGGTATCAAAGACAGATCTTGGACATTCAGTACTAAATGTCTTTCCTGTTGACTGAATGCATTGTGGTGTTGGTGCTGAATGGAAATGGCATTTAGTGTTTGATTAGAGCATTCCCTGTGATGTGTTTGAGAATTGTTTTTGGCTATATAGCATTGAATCCTCATTACCTAGCTCTTCTGAACTATCCATGAGCTGCTTATTATCCCTTAATAAATTTATTTTCTCTTAAATTAACCAGCATGGATTTTATTATTTTTTAAATATTTTTATTATAAACAACAAACAAACATACAAAGATTCTTGACAAACATTCTTGACATGGTTACAATCAATAGCACAATATCATCACATAGTTGTGTATTCATCACTATGATCATTTTTTTTGAGCATTTGCATTGATTGTAAAAACCTTATGACCAAATGTTACTTTTACACAGTTATCCAGTTTTTCAAATGTAGAGTCTTGTGATCAGTAAAGACAGCCCCTAATGTTTACTAATGAAGGATCATGGGTCAGCCCAGAACTAACCCACCCCAAGTCCAAAGTAAGATAACTACTTACTTTATCAAGAGAGATAACTAAAACCGGATCTAACCAAAATGGCCCCAACTGATACATGCAGTAGTTTAATCTGTAAGACACCTATACCTCATTATTATACTAAAAATTGCACCCATCATCATGTTAAGGCCATCACTTTCTTACATAGTTTTATGACTAAGTATGTAATCAACCCGTGCATGCTTAATAATCAGATCGCCTTTAATTATATCATATAGCACCATTGTGCTCATTTTCCTAAAACCTGCCTATCTTTAGATACTATGAAACTATCAGAATTACTACAGTTTGGGGAGACAGATTTTTGGGTCAATAGGCCATCTGATCTCCTGCTTTATTATGCCTAGCATAAACTTTTTGTCTCTTTGAAACCTGGTGCCTCAAGAATTTGTCACTGGAGCACATTGGACAAAATAATCCATCACCTTTGTCCAGTAACAATTTGGTGACTCTCGTGGGACAAGAAGTCCTAAGAGGCAATGAGGTCATCTGCCCAAGGTTTTGGGGCTCTAGTAAAACAGATAAAGATTGCAATCAAGACTTACATAGCTGCTAGACATTAGTCTGGAGGCTCAGCAGCCAGGTTTTTATCTGTTTTGCTGGCCCTTCAAACCCTTTTGTGTACCTTAAGAAATTTCCGAGAGAGATGCCATTTCCAGTTCCAAGTCTGGATATCTGACTGGATGAGTGGGTCATCAGGGTAAACATGGATTAAGAATTAATATGGACTTCCGGAGAAGATGGCGGCTTAGTAAGACGCGCGGATCTTAGTTTCTTCTCCAGGAAAGCTACTAGGGGAGTAGAAACGATACAGAACAGTGCCCAAAGCCACAACAGAGATAAAAAAGACAGCGTACCCCATCCTGGAACAGCTGGCTGACTGAGAGAAGCCGCTCGGGTGAGATCGCCGAGGCGCGTGGGCTTCACTGGGTGGGGCGGCAAGTGGTCGGAGTCACTCCCTTCCCCCTTCCCGGGCTGGCTGGGAGAATTGGAGAGGTGGTCCCCTGAAACCGTGGCGGCTGGCGCCCACACCACGCGCGGCCCCACGGACCAACTGAGAGAATTGAATCGGAAATCCCCAGGCTGCGGAGAACGGTGACGGGCGGGGGAGGCCCCTTCCAAACCCGTGACTCCCCGGGAACGTGCACTTTTCCGGGCGGGCCGCTGCCGCTGGCGCCCTCCCGCCACGCTTGTCGCCTGGGCAGACTAGGAAATTCGGATGGGCACTTTCCCGGACTGCAGCGGCCAGCAACCCTCCCCGCATTCGGACCCCAGGCCGGCTCGAACTCTTCCAAGCCGCTTCGGCTAGCGAACCTCCCGGATGGCGAGAGTTTTCCAAAGTTAAAGGTCCCACAGCACCTTTTACTGGTGGGACCCACAGACAAACGTGTGCCACGAGTGCCACCTACTGGGCAGGATAAGAAAAACAGAACCCAGAGATTTCACAGAAAAATCTTCCAAACTTTTGGATCCAATACCCAGGGAAATCTGTCTAAATGCGCAGACGCCAACAGAAGATAACGGATCACGCTCAAATAATTGAAAATATGGCCCAGTCAAGGGAACAAACCAATAGTTCAAATGAGATACAGGAGCTGAGACAACTAATGCTGAATATACGAACAGAAATGGAAAACCTCTTCAAAAACGAAATCGATAAATTGAGGGAGGACATGAAGAAGACATGGGCTGAACATAAAGAAGAAATAGAAAAAACGAAAAAACAAATCACAGAACTTATGGAAGTGAAGGACAAAGTTGAAAAGATAGCAAAAACAATGGACACATACAATGATAGATTCAAAAAGACAGAAGATAGAATTAGTGATTTGGAGGATGGAACATCTGAATTCCAAAAACAAACAGAAACTATCGGGAAAAGAATGGAAAAATTTGAACAGGGTATCAGGGAACTCAAGGACAATATGAACCGCACAAATATACGTGTTGTGGGTGTCCCAGAAGGAGAAGAGAAGGGAAAAGGAGGAGAAAAACTAATGGAAGAAATTTTCACTGAAAATTTCCCAACTCTTATGAAAGACCTAAAATTACAGATCCAAGAAGTACAGCACACCCCAAAGAGAACAGACCCAAATAGGCATTCTCCAAGACACTTACTAGTTAGAATGTCAGAGGTCAAAGAGAAAGAGAGGATCTTGAAAGCAGCAAGGGAAAAACAATCCATCACATACAAGGGAAACCCAATAAGACTATGTGTAGATTTCTCAGCAGAAACCATGGAAGCTAGAAGACAGTGGGATGATATATTTAAATTACTAAAAGAGAAAAACTGCCAACCAAGACTCCTATATCCAGCAAAATTGTCCTTCAAAAATGAGGGAGAAATTAAAACATTCTCAGACAAAAAGTCACTGACAGAATTTGTGACCAAGAGACTAGCTCTGCAAGAAATACTAAAGGGAGCACTAGAGTCAGAACCGAAAAGACAGAAGAGAGAGGTATGGAGAAGAGTGTAGAAAGAAGGAAAGTCAGATATGATATATATAATACAAAAGGCAAAATGGTAGAGGAAAATATTATCCAAACAATAATAACACTAAATGTTAATGGACTGAATTCCCCAATCAAAAGACATAGAATGGCAGAATGGATTAAAAAACAGGATCCTTCTATATGCTGTCTACAGGAAACACATCTTAGACCCAAAGATAAACATAGGTTGAAAGTGAAAGGTTGGGAAAAGATATTTCATGCAAATAACAGCCAGAAAATAGCAGGAGTGGCTATACTAATATCCAACAAGTTAGACTTCAAATGTAAAACAGTTAAAAGAGACAAAGAAGGACACTATATACTAATAAAAGGAACAATTAAACAAGAAGACATAACAATCATAAATATTTACACACTGAACCAGAATGCCCCAAAATACGTGAGGAATACACTGCAAACACTGAAAAAAGAAATAGACACAAATACCATAATAGTTGGAGACTTCAATTCCCCACTCTCATCAATGGACAGAACATCTAGACAGAGGATCAATAAAGAAATAGAGAATCTGAATATTACTATAAAGGAGCTAGACTTAACAGACATTTATAGGACATCCCACAACAGCAGGATACACCTTTTTCTCAAGTGCTCATGGATCATTCTCAAAGATAGACCATATGCTGGGTCACAAAGCAAGTCTTAACAAATTTAAAAAGATTGAAATCATACACCACACTTTCTCGGATCATAAAGGAATGAAGTTGGAACTCAATAATAGGTGGAATGCCAGAAAATTCACAAATACGTGGAGGCTCAACAACACACTCTTAAACAACGAGTGGGTCAAAGAAGAAATTGCAAGAGAAATTAGTAAATACCTCGAGGCAAATGAAAATGAAAACACAACATATCAAAACTTATGGGATGCAGCAAAGGCAGTGCTAAGAGGGAAATTTATTGCCCTAAATGCCTATATCAGAAAAGAAGAAAAGGCAAAAATGCAGGAATTAACTGTTCACTTGGAAGAACTGGAGAAAGAACAGAAAACTAATCCCAAAGCAAGCAAAAGGAAAGAAATAACAAAGATCAGAGCAGAAATAAATGAAATTGAAAACATGAAAACAATAGAAAAAATCAATAAGACCAGAAGTTGGTTCTATGAGAGAATCAATAAGATTGATGAGCCCTTATCAAGATTGACAAAAAGAAGAAGAGAGAGGATGCAAATAAGTAAGATCAGAAATGGAAGAGAAGACATAACTACTGACCTCACAGAAATAAAGGAGGTAATAACAGGATACTATGAACAACTTTACGCTAATAAATACAACAATTTAGATGAAATGGACGGGTTCCTGGAAAGACATGAACAACCAACTTTGACTCAAGAAGGCATAGATGACCTCAACAAACCAATCACAAGTAAAGAAATTGAATTAGTCATTCAAAAGCTTCCTAAAAAGAAAAGTCCAGGACCAAATGGCTTCACATGTGAATTCTACCAAACGTTCCAGAAAGAATTAGTACCAATTCTCCTCAAACTCTTCAAAAAAATCGAAGCGGAGGGAAAACTACCTAATTCATTCTATGAAGCCAACATCACCCTCATACCAAAACCAGGCAAAGATATTACAAAAAAAGAAAACTACAGACCAATCTCTCTAATGAATATAGATGCAAAAATCCTCAATAAAATTCTAGCAAATCGTATCCAACAGCACATTAAAAGAATTATACATCATGACCAAGTAGGATTCATCCCAGGTATGCAAGGATGGTTCAACATAAGAAAATCAATTAATGTAATACACCATATCAACAAATCAAAGCAGAAAAATCACATGATCATCTCAATTGATGCAGAGAAGGCATTTGACAAGATTCAACATCCTTTCCTGTTGAAAACACTTCAAAGTATAGGAATACAAGGGAACTTCCTTAAAATGATAGAGGAAATATATGAAAAACCCACAGCTAATATCATCCTCAATGGGGAAAAATTGAAAACTTTCCCCCTAAGATCAGGAACAAGACAAGGATGTCCACTATCACCACTATTATTCAACATTGTGTTGGAGGTTCTAGCCAGAGCAATTAGACAAGAAAAAGAAATACAAGGCATCAAAATTGGAAAGGAAGAAGTAAAACTATCACTGTTTGCAGACGATATGATACTATACATCGAAAACCTGGAAAAATCCACAACAAAACTACTAGAGCTAATAAATGAGTACAGCAAAGTAACAGGTTACAAGATCAACATTCAAAAATCTGTAGCATTTCTATACACTAGTAATGAACAAGCTGAGGGGGAAATCAAGAAATGAATCCCATTTACAATTGCAACTAAAAGAATAAAATACCTAGGAATAAATTTAACTAAAGAGACAAAAAACATATATAAAGAAAACTACAAAAAACTGTTAAAAGAAATCACAGAAGACCTAAATAGATGGAAGGGCATACCGTGTTCATGGATTGGAAGACTAAATATAGTTAAGATGTCAATCCTACCTAAATTGATTTACAAATTCAATGCAATACCAATCAAAATCCCAACAACTTATTTTTCAGAAATAGAAAAACCAATAAGCAAATTTATCTGGAAGGGCAGGGTGCCCCGAATTGCTAAAAACATCTTGAGGAAAAAAAACGAAGCTGGAGGTCTAGCGATGCCGAACTTTAAGGCATATTATGAAGCCACAGTGGTCAAAACAGCATGGTATTGGCATAAAGATAGATATATCGACCAATGGAATCGAATAGAGTGCTCAGATATAGACCCTCTCATCTATGGACATTTGATCTTTGATAAGGCAGTCAAGCCAACTCACCTGGGACAGAGCAGTCTCTTCAATAAATGGTGCCTAGAGAACTGGATATCCATATGCAAAAGAATGAAAGAAGACCCATCTCTCACACCCTATACAAAAGTTAACTCAAAATGGATCAAAGATCTAAACATTAGGTCTAAGACCATAAAACAGTTAGAGGAAAATGTTGGGAGATATCTTATGGATCTTACAACTGGAGGCGGTTTTATGGACCTTAAATCTAAAGCAAGAGCACTGAAGAAGGAAATAAATAAATGGGAGCGCCTCAAAATTAAACACTTTTGTGCATCAAAGAACTTCATCAAGAAAGTAGAAAGACAGCCTACACAATGGGAGACAATATTTGGAAATGATATATCAGATAAAGGTCTAGTATCCAGAATTTATAAAGAGATTGTTCATCTCAACAACAAAAAGACAGCCAACCCAATTACAAAATGGGAAAAAGACTTGAACAGCACCTATCAGAAGAGGAAATACAAATGGCCAAAAGGCACATGAAGAGATGCTCAATGTCCCTGGCCATTAGAGAAATGCAAATCAAAACCACAATGAGATATCATCTCACACCCACCAGAATGGCCATTATCAACAAAACAGAAAATGACAAGTGCTGGAGAGGATGCGGAGAAAGGGGCACACTTATCCACTGTTGGTGGGAATGTCAAAAGGTGCAACCACTGTGGAAGGCAGTTTGGCAGTTCCTCAAAAAGCTGAATATAGAATTGCCATATGACCCAGCAATACCATTGCTAGTTATCTACTCAAAGGACTTAAGGGCAAAGACAGAAATGGACATTTGCACACCAATGTTTATAGCAGCGTTATTTACAATTGCAAAGAGATGGAAACAGCCAAAATGTCCATCAACAGACGAGTGGCTAAGCAAACTGTGGTGTATACCTACGATGGAATATTATGCAGCTTTAAGACAGACTAAACTTATGAAGCATGTAATAACATGGATGGACCTAGAGAACATTATGCTGAGTGAGTCTAGCCAAAAACTAAAGGACAAATACTGTATGGTCCCACTGATGTGAACAGACATTCGAGAATAAATTTGGAATATGTCATTGGTAACAGAGTCCAGCAGGAGGTAGAAACAGGGTAAGATAATGGGCAATTGGAGTTGAAGGGATACAGACTGTGCAACAGGACTAGATACAAAAACTCAAAAATGGACAGCACAATAATACCTAATTGTAAAGTAATCTTGTTAAAACACTGAATGAAGCTGCATCTGAGCTATTGGTTTTTGTTTTGTTTTGTTTTGACTTTACTATTATTACTTTTATTTTTTTCTCTATATTAACATTCTATATCTTTTTCGGTTATGTTGCTAGTTCTTCTAAACCGATGCAAATGTACTAAGAAATGATGATCATGCATCTATGTGATGATGTTAAGAATTACTGATTGCATATGTAGAATGGTATGATTTCTAAATGTTGGGTTAATTTCTTTTTTTCCGTTAATTAAAAAAAAAAAGAGAAGGGGTAATTGGAGCTGAAGTGATACAGACTGTACAACGGGACTGGATATAAAAACTCAGAAATGGACAGCACAATACTACCCAATTGTAATGCAATTATGTTAAAACACTGAATGAAGCTGCATGTGAGGTATAGGTTTTTTGTTTTTTTGTTTTTTTTCTTTCTATTAATGTTTTAATTCTTATTCTGTTGTCTTTTTATTTCTTTTTCTTAATCGATGCAAATGTACTAAGAAATGATGAATATGCAACTATGTGATGTTATTAAGAATTAGATTGTACATGTAGAATGGAATGATTTCTAATTGTTTTGTTAATTCTTTTTTTAATTAATAAAAAAACTATAAAAAAAACAAACAAAAAAAAGAATTAATATGGTGGTTCATGTCCCTCAGGCCCTAGCTTTAGGGCCTTGTCCCACTTCCAGAACAATGTCCTTTACTCTGGCCTCTACACCTTTCTGTTCTCTGGGTACCATTCTTTATGGGGTTTGAACCCTGGTCTAAATTGTCTGTTGAGTGTACTCCTGGAAAATAAATAATCTAATGAATAATTGATGTTAAATGAAATTAAGTAGGCCTGTTTAACTGTTAGCTGATGTGTTGCCTAGGTATAGTAAGTGTTTAATGCTTGTTTAATTATTGACAAGTTTATTAAGCATTTAATGCCTTTTTAATTATTAGTTTAATTGTTAGTTGGTGTATTTGGTCTAGTCATTAATTGGTGGTGTTAATGAAATATAATAAATGTTGTGCCTGCTTAAATTTGTTACTTGGTGTCTTACTGAATTTGTATTGGTCAGGTGTTTAATTGGTGACTGATTATAGAAATTCATTAAAAAGGGAACCTTTGGGCTGTATTGATAATTTGAAATATTTTAGTTATGAGAGTTTCTGAGAAAAAGGTTTGTTTCTGTAACACAGTCTGGCCTCAATATGATTTAGAGTCAGGAAAGAAATTGCTTGAGAATGGCTCTCTGGAAAAATATTACCTTTACAGTTAAAGTTAAAGATATTACATTTAAAAGTGTTCTGCAAAAGGGCAAAAATGGGATGAGATGATAAATCTTTTACCCTTTATTTATCCCTCTCAAAAGTATTTTTGTGTTTCTGTGTAACTTACTTTCTATTTGTGTCTGTCTGGCTGTTCAATGTGTATTCTTATACCTCTGGATTGTAATAGCAAATTAGCAAAAAATTCTTAAAGAGTTCTATTTGAACTGCTTGAAAATAAATAGGCCTCTGTGCCCTCGATCATGAGGCTTACTCTTGTGAAGCTTATGTAGGTAGCATAGAAGCTTAGACTACCTATAGGCATGCCTAAGGTTTTTATAGTTGTATAATCATCAACACTTTCAGTTTTAGACAATTTTCATTACTCCCAAGAGAAAAATAACTGATAAAATTACCCTCTCCATATAGAAAATCTACCACCTCTTAACTCATATCCCCCCCCCCCATTATTTAACTCTGGTATTGTGGTGGTATTGCTGAATGTCTTCCTGTTAAACATAGCCCATGGCATGCAATCATAGTTTTACCCCTATACCATGATACCATAAACTCTTTTTACAAGATTAATAACTTTGAGGTAGTTCATGCATGAACTTATTTATATTTGTACTGTCAATTGGTGGAATACATGGCTCTATACAACCCCTTTCAATCATATTCACCTTCAATACGGCAATATTACTTATAGACCCACTAATGAATTTCCTTTACTTCTATCCTGTCCCTATATTCTGTATTATATGCCTCTGAGTTTTCCATTTCCAAGGTCATAAAAGTGAAATCAAACAGTATCTATCCTTTAGTGCCTCACTTATTTCACTTGCAAATACTTTTTAATCTTCTGCCAAGATTACTCTTCTTTGTGATGTATTGGGGCATCCCACCAATCTGTACAAACCAAGTTCTCACTCTCTATTCAGGGAACTTCATAACTAAAATTTCCTGTAATTCTGGTGTTTGAATAAGCTTGTTAGTCTACTCTTAAGGAAATGTTTGTTTAAAAAAGTTTTTCTTAATCATCTGAGTACTCTGTCTAGAAGACAAGGATTTACACCAAAATAATATCCTTGTTAATGTTTATGTTGGCCTTAACATCCTTTATTTCAGGAGACAGGTCTTCTCATCTGTAAGGGGAAGCTGCTACAAAGAATTCATTCTTTTATCTTGTCAAAGTGATGTGTTAAAATAGTTTAATATTTTGTATGGGGAGGTGTCTGGGAAGTACTACAGTGGTTAAAGGGGATTTTCTATCCTGTTGTTAGGTAAATTTGTATGGGTAAAATGTTACTCAGATTCTTAGAGATAGTATAAAAATTTCCTAAAGACTTAACGATATTCACACTGTCCATGTTATATCCTAATACTGATCCACACATTAGACAATGATATAATGTTGTTAGTCATGATTTTAGTTATTCTTAAAAAGGCTACAGATCATAGAAACAGCAAATTTGCTTGTCAGTTATACTGCTTTGCTCTAATGCTTCTCTAAATGTACATGTGGTCATCTATAGGTCAGAGCTCCATCTGAAGCAAAGAGAAACTAAAAAAAGAGGCAGAACAAATATATTAAAAAATATAAATTGTATTTTATCTGATAATTAACGTAACTCTGGTAAATGTGCAAAGGTGAGACAGAACAAAGACTCTGTTATTGCTTGTCACCATAATACAATGCTCAAATGTTTTTACTTCTGAAAGTAGCTTTATTTAAAATGTTTATAAGAAAATTAGAGCATAAATTGTAGGATCTTACTGCAGTCATATTTACTCTTAAGATTTAACACATTTCTCAATTCTGAAATACTTTGCTCTTTTTTACCTGTAGTTCACTACAACTTTAAGATCTGTCTGACACTTGAGACCTAAAGTTAGTTCTTTAGCTCTGAAAGTCAACATTACTCCATACAGCAACTGCTGAAAAAAAGAAAAACTTAAAAAGAGATCAGACTCCAGTTAAAGATGTAACTGAAACAGATCTGGTTAAAACTAAAGTAAATCAAAATACAAGTAAAAGATTTTAAAAACTGTTTTAAAACTTTGACTTTTGGATGAGACAAAAACCCAAAAAGGAAATACAAATGGTTCAAGTTCACTAATAACCAGAGGAATGAACATTAAAATGAGATTCCACAATCTGAATTGGTAAAATTTAGATAGTATTATAATACCAAATGCAGTGGAGGATTGGAATGCTCATGCACTGCTGGCAGAAGTTTAAATGGCTGTAGCTACTTCTATTACTTAATGAAATTGAGTTCTGTATATACTATGATTGAACAATCCTTTGTTGGGTACATACTCCAAAGAATTTTTTTGCATAATTCCTAAAGAGACAAATAAAAGCATGTTCCTTTTTGTGTTGGCAGGAGTTAGAGGTAGCCTAAGACTCCATCACTTGAGGTTTGAAGAAGTAACGTAATTGCTGAAATACTATACTTTAGTTAGACACTTTGAACCAGAAGTACACAACAAATAATATACAAAGGGTGTTAAGTTCTCTTTAGCTATCCACTATTTGGCTTTAGGAAGAAGCCACTTGAAGACTTAATCAGCTAGTATATATAGTTACTTGATAAAGTAATTACTTGATTGTGTTTCCCTTTATGCTTTAGTTGCTACAAATTTCAGAGCCCAGTTAATCACAGTAATGATACTATTCCTCTCACTCAGCATATCTAGGCCCACTTCCTTTTGGTCTCTATATACTTATTTTAAAGCCATATTATAACTCTAGATTTTATTTGAGAGCCTTTTGAGATCATAAATCTGAATTAAAGGTCTGTTGGACCTGAATGAATCATCTTAATATTATTAAGGAAACTCCCAGTAAGGAAAGAAAAGATTAGGGAAGAAACTAATCTACCTAGGCTGTAAGACTATAAAAGATAGGAAATGAAATATAGAAAGCTGCTCATTTTAGGATGGGAGTGAGAGTCTGACACTCCATGGAAGTATGTGTTCAACCACTCATATGAATGAAGAAAATCTTTTGGTAACAATCTCCCCCCAATTATTCACCAGCAGCCTTTCTAAGAAGATAGAATTTCCTTTGGATAGTCTTTATATCCCTATGGAAATTGAGTGAGGATGAGGAATTTAAACAAAAGGAAAGTACATGAAATTTCCTGAAGATGTGAGAAGGTATGAAGATTGTCATTGAGGTTGCAGAGGGAAATTGTTTTCCACTAGTTTCCATGTAGTCCACTAGATGGTGTTGATGCAAAACAAAATAACAGCAACAACAAAAAACTACTGGGTAAACTGAAATGGTACAAGCCATGATAATTCTTCACTTTCAAATAAACTTCCAAGAAAATCTGCACAAAACAATAAAAGTCAGAGGGCAGAATTTGCCATAAGCCAAGTATTAATAACAAAGGGACAGCCTCAGGCTGTAAAATGAGGAGAGATACCACTCAAAAGACAGCAGCTTTTTCTTTACCCAGTTTCTTTTGGGTACAAGAAAGTGCAACTGAGATTTTCTTTCCATGCTTGTTTCAGAGAACACCTTGGATCTAGGGCATCACATTTTGACAAATACGTTTACATGGTAATTTTTGTGCCTTAAGAAAAATCCATCTCTCATCCACTACACTTGCAAAGATTCGATGTCCGCTATTTTTAACACATCAGTGTGTCATCATATGACAGGCATGAAGTTTAGCTTGCTGCCCGGGTAAATATTTCACTTTAATTTGAATGATAAAGCAGTCCTTCATCAATTGTTTGATTCTTTTTAACACCCTTAGGGAAGGGAGGACACTTTGCAAAGCTGTGGTGACCTCCTGAAGAGGTGCACTCCCTTTTAAGACTGCCTTCTCAGAACAAAGCACTGCGGAAATTAATAAACAGCCTCACAACTGTAGTCACTGTTCTAAAATACACAGATACAGGATTATGATGTCACTGACACAAAGAAAGAAATGCAAAGTGGGGAGACACTGTCTTTGACCACTTCAGTTTCCTAGTAAGCTTCATTTGCAGCAGAGGCTGGAGACCAGGTGTCCTTTGTCTATGTCTATGCAGGGCACCCTGGCAGCAGCATGGCTGGGGCTCCTCCTCAGCTCCCTCTGGAAGGGTGAGTAAACTCCTCTGCCATCCAGTCTTGAAAAAAGGTATGTCACTGTTTTAAATTTGGACTTAAAAAAAACCTAAAAGCCAAATATTGATACTCACTGTACCTAAGGAGCTATCAGCAACCCAAGTAACAGTATAAAAATCACAACGTTCCTTTTTTTGTTTCCTTCAGTTGCAGGGAGCAAGGAGCAAGTATCTCAGCCTCCTGCGATGGCATCTTCTGAGGGGGCTGTGGTGGAAATCTCCTGTAATCACTCTGTGTCCAATGCTTACAACTTCTTCTGGTACAGCCACATCCCTGGATATGCACCAAAACTCCTTATTAAGGGCTCAAGGCCTTCTCAGCAGGGGCGATACAACATGACTTATGAACAATTCTCCTCATCCCTGCTCATCCTCCAGGTGCAGGGGGCAGATGCTGCTGTGTACTACTGTGCCCTGGGGGACACAGAGGCAGGAACCCCATGAAGACCTGCACAGAAAGACAGAATGATCATAGCCCTTGTAGAAGGCAGAAAGGAGAAGAGCAATAACTGCTTTCACCTCTAATTCAGTATTCCTTAAGCTTTTTCATTTGGCACTGCTATCAGAAAAAATTTTTGAGTCCAGACACACTATGTATTAGCAAATTTCTAAAGGAAAATATGCTCTTAGGGAGCAATTCATGGTCAACAATAAGTACTTATAAATCTGTGTTTCAAATCATGTTCTTACTAAGTAAAATACTTTTGATTCATTTATTTTTGAATTGATTAGGTTATTTTTGTTTTTCCTCATAAAATGACTGATGATGAGCTCTTAATAGTATTCAGAGGTGTGTCATCTGTGCCATTTTATTGTTCTCTGTGCTTGCATTTGAAATATTCTAGCTTCAGTCTTGTTGCAGGAAAGACATTTGTCCATTTTGTAAAGGACAGTTTAGTTAGCATTGGATAATATAATAAAAAGCTCTGAGGGAATGAATGTGTAAATGGTTGCTATCAACAGCTCTGCATTTGGAATTTAAATCCTTCCTTCGATACCTTTTCTATAATCTGACATACAGACCCAGTGAGGGTGCCATTGTCAACCAATATGTGAAATATTGTAGAACTCCATTTCCTTCCTAATTTTGGATTTAAAATACAAATGGAAGTTGCAATATATTCTTCCCATACCCTTGTTAAATTATCTTTTGTTCCCTTCCCTGATTTGTACCTCCCTCTTTAGAGACCAGTGCCCTAGAGTAGATCAGTGGGTCTTCAGTCTGATTATCAGAAGTGCCTGGAGTTTTGTGGAAAATAGATTCTTTGGCTGTATTGCAGATCAACTGAAACAAGGTTTGAAGAGGCAGGACCAGAAGTCTCTATTGTCTGTATTACCCTTAAAGGTTTTTCAGGTAATTCTGCTGCTCAACCAGGTTTGATCTGGGATTCAAACCCAGATCTGTCTGACCCCAGATCTTGAGACTTTAACTACTATTATCTCCTTCCTTTCATTTACAATGACAGTAATCATAGTAATAAGAAAAGTTTTCAGAAAGTGATCCTTACAGGCCAATGCTTCCCCGTATAGTAGACTTTTAGTAAATGTTTACATATTGAATAAAAAGTTAAAAAAAAGTGAATGGCAGATTGTTGGCTAGAAGAGGACATCCAAATATTAAATATCACAAGGCTTTACCAAGATGTCTTAAATAACATGGCGCTCAATTCAAATTTCAAATAAGCTCCAAGTATCTCCATTGAATAACAATATGAATTTTTAATTTCTCTAACACTTCTATGGACATTGATTAAATGTGTGTGGGTTTATCTTTTCAATCAAACTGACATTCTTGGGAATAAGAACCAGGTTTGATCCTTCTTTAAGACTGCCCCTTTCTTCACAATGCCAGGTACATTGTAGATGCTCAATAAATAATGAATAAATGAATGGGGTCCTCTTAATGCATTCATCAATAAAAGGAACAGAAAATTCCCTTTAGTCATACTAGAAAGTTCTCTCTGTGTTGTATAGTGAAAAAGCTATCTTTTACACTGGTGGTTTGATTCTATAGTTTAAACTGTTTACCAATAGCCTGTTAAAAGAACTACATTTATCCAGCTCACATGGAGAACACTAAAGTCATTGTCCGCTAAAGGAGAAATAGAAAAAGAGAGAAATGAATGAAGAGGAAAATGTAGCTATGGGAGAAGAATTACATAACATGAGAATAAAAGAAAAAAGCAGCAGTGGGTCACTATCACAAAGGTATAACATTATGAAACAGCTCAATAGTGTGACAAAGATACAAGCATCAGTAGGGGATAAAATTTCCTTTACACTAAAATTCTGAGAGTGTATGCATTTATCATGATCACCATTTTTTTACTTCCCCCCCAAACAAAATAAAAGCAAAGAATCCTAGGGAAAATGCCATTATAAAAATCCTGAAGATAAAGGCAGAGAGTGGAACTGGAGAGCTTAATTAACCAGCCATTGTAGACAGCATGGAGATGGTTGAGGTCTCTCTCTGGTGGCATCTGCCTTAATGGCAAAGTTTTCTTTAGGGTGGTGTCAAGGCTCACCTAGGCACTCTGAATTATTTAGAGCAATATGTGTCCACCATTGGCCCATGAGACGTCTAAGACCCCAGCTAGCTCTCTGAGTAGGATTTGCCTTGCCTTGCTCATTTGGGCCCTGCTTACTTTGTTTTTTAATTTTTTTGGTGGACCCATGGAAACTACCTGGAGTCTTCTTCTGAGCTTTCTGAGGATCAGGACGCCACACAGAGTGGGTGGAGGTGGGGATGCTGTGTGGCTCTGAGTTTCTCCTAAAATTTAGTATATAACAGTTTCTCTAATTCTTGCTAAAAAGGGCAGTTCCAACAGGCTTCCAGTCTTCAATAATCTCTAGATTAGAGATGGACATCAATTTCTGCATTAATGACTATCCTATATGTGCTAGTTTTAAACTTTTATTTACCTCATAAAAAGTCAGGTTCTCTTAATCCATCCCTATGAGGGCAGACATACTGTTAGGTGGGAACTTCTTATTAGGTTGTTTCCATGGAGATGTGACCCAGCCCATTGAAAGTGGGTCTTAACCCACTTGCTGGGGTCTTTTATGAGAGAATTAAAAGACAGAAACACTGGGAGAGAGGGTGTTCTAGTTTGCTAGCTGCCAGAATGCAATATACCAGAAATGGAATGGCTTTTAAAAAGGGAAATTTAATTAGTTGCTATTTTACAGTTCTAAGGCTGAGAAAATGTCCCAATTAAAACAAGTCTATAGAAATGTCCAATCTAAGGCATCCAGGGAAAGTTACCTTGGTTCAAGGACGCTGATGAAGTTCAGGGTCTGTCTTTCAAGTAAGAAGGCACATGGTGAACAGGGTCAGGGTTTCTCTCTCAACTGGAAGGACACATGGCAAACACAGCATCATCTGCTAGCTTTCTCTCCTGGTTTCCCTTCACAAAGTTCCCTGGGAGGCATTTCCCTTCTTCATTTCCAAAGGTTGCTGGCTGATGACTCTGCTTCTTGTGGCTATGCTATTCTGCTCTCTCTGAATCTCTCACTTTCTCCAAAATGTTTCCTCTTTTATAGGATTCCAGTAAACTAATCAAGACCCACCCAAATGGGTGGAGACATACCTCCAATTAATCCAGCTTAATAACCATTCTTGGTTAAATCACATCTCCAGGGAGATGATCTAATTACAGTTTCAAACATGCAATACTGAATAGGAATTAGACAGGAATTGGCTGTCTTTACAAAATGGGATTAGGATTAAAACATGGCTTTTCTAGGGTACATATATCTTTTCAAGCCAGCACAGAGGGTTTAGAGAGAAAATGATCCAGGAGAATAAGAAGGACCCACAGGAACTGAGAGAGCCATTTTGAAACCAGAATCCAGGAGAGAAGGACCAGCAAACATCACTATGTGCTGTCCCATGTGGCAGAGGAGTCCTAGATGCCAGCAACCTTTCCTCAGAGAAGGTATCTTCTTCATAATACCTGAATATGGACATTTACATGACCTAAGAACTGTAATTTGTAAACTAATAAATCCACCTTGAAAAGGTTAATCCATTCTGGCATATTGCATTCTGGCAGCAAATGGAAACACCATACTTCATCAGACACATGAAAACCTCTCCTAAGAACTCCTTGACCATTTTCTGTTTTGCTTCATTGATAGCATTAGGACACAAAGGGCAGGTGGCTATGGAAAGTGTTTTGAAGCACTTTGGATTCAAGTAGTTCTACATGTCATAAAGAGTTGTAAGACAAGAGAGGGTAACTGAGAACCATATCTTTGAATCCCTAGTGACTGTCTGGATTGAGGAAAATGAAATAACTGATGAAGTGGCCAGCTGGGACTGGGCCACTAAGACAATGTTGTGGCCACACTGGTGGGTCCAAGTCTCAGACCTCATCATGTATTCTACTGGTGTGTTGCATACCAGTATCCCTCATTAATATCTGTGGGTAATATTCTTGTAGTCCATCCATTTTTTCACATTTACTTTGGGTTGTGGAATAATCCCCACAGATCTCCCAACAGATGGAAAGGAAAAAGCCCCTTCCATGAGACTTTCCCTCCCAAGGCTAAAAGCTCCAAAATCTCTCCCTACATCTTGCACTTCTCCTTTCCTTTCTATTTCCCAAGTTCTCTTTGATATAGACCACAGGATATGTGGAGAGGTGTCTCTGGAGGTTGATTTTAGTAGGGTCAATTCTAACATTTCTTAGTAATCCCTGGGAAAATTTATCTGGAATCTCTCCTTAGAAGTGGAATAGTTAGTGCACCAAAAATTTAAATTGTGGTCTCTAGGAAATAAGTATATAGTATAGGAAAATTTTAACTTAATTTATTAAAAATGAAAAATATTCCTTAGTTCTGAGTGAAGCTTGAATATAGTTGGGACATGAATACAGCAATAATATGCATGGACAGATTGAAAGTCAGATGAGAATGAAAATATCTTAGCAGATACTTGTATGGTTAGGCAACAATTCTGATGTCCAGATTACATTTCCTTATTCCATAATGGCAAATCCTCTAAATATGAGGCACAATACAAGGAAATGATAGGGGAACCCTAATTCGACTGAGATTTGTTTTCTGACACCTAGTAGAATGGGACTTTAAATAGAAATTAAACTGAGTTATGGAAGATCCAGTGTCCTTTTCTAACATGCAATTTTTTGGATTGAAATCCATATCCCTTACAAAAGATTTAATACTTTGCTTTTTGCAAATAAAGGAAATGATTATTTATCTTGGTAAAAGAGAGAGAGAGAAATAATACTGTTCTAAACTGTGTAAGGGGAACAAGCTGACAATAGATCTTTTAAGAATAAATAGTATTCCCTTTGGGCTCATTTTGGATATCTTGCCATTAAAATAGGGGATTTAAACTATACATAAGTACCCACAAATTCATTTGTAACATCTTTTTCCATGATCATTGTTCTAATCTTTGTAATCTTTCTTATGGCCCTTTGTAATGGTCAGGTTCATGTGTCAACTTGGCCAGGTGTGGTAGCTGTTTGTCAAGTTGGGCAGGTACTGGCCTGTCTGTTGCTATGAGGACATTTCATAGATTTAAATCATGATCATGTCAGCTGCATGCACAGCTGATTCCATTTGTGGTCACTCCAAGGGGAGTGTCCTCTGCAATGAATGATGCTCAGTCTAATCACTGGAAGCCTTTTACGGAGGATTCAGAGTGACAGGCTTTCTTCTCTTCCTGCTTCGGCCAGCGAGCCTCTCCTGTAGAGTTCATCCAGACCCTCTGTCGGGGTCGTCAGCTTCACAGCCTGACCTACGGATTTTGGACTCTGTATTCCCATGGTTATGTGAGGCACTTTTATAAATTTTATATTTACATATATTTCCTGTTGATTCTGTTTCCCTAGAGAACCCTAACTAATAAAACTTGGTACCAGAAGTGGTTCTTAAGAAACAGAATCTTGAACATGGGTTTTTACGATTGGTTTTCTACTCTGAATGGACTCAAAGGCACTAAGGACTCTGATTCCTATATTCGGCATGATACTACTAGTCCATGGGGTGAGTTGGCAAAAGAGATAGTTAAAATATCACCATTTGATTCTTCTAATGCTTCACTTGTATGAAGCCAGGCTCTGTGGGATAATGTTTTTGACACCTTTATGGAGTTTTATGGGGAAATAGGAGGTATAAAGATATTGGCTGGTTGTTGTTAGATACAATGTATACATTAATTACTGAAAGGGGAGGGCTTAAGGCTTCAAATGAGACACTTACATGCCATCTGACAGATATAAATGCTTCTATGAGTATCCTGAAGGAAAATCCTATTTTGTATAGCCATAGACTTGAGATCTCTGAAGATTAGACTCAGAATCTTATTGTTAGAGTAGCAACTTTACAACACAAACTGAAATCTCAATCTTGCATGGTGTCTGCTGTTGAAGTGAGGGAATTGATTGGAAAGGAGTGGGACTGTGAAAAATGGGATAGACATATGGATTGATAATAATGTTGCTGGCGAGGTTGAAACCCTAGGTCATGCTGAGTCTTCTCTAGATAACCCTGTAAGAGACTGCTCTGAGGATATATAGCCACCCCACCTCCAGCCTGCCTTGAGGAGTTGGCAACCCAACCTCCACTTGAAGGGATTAGCCCTAGAGTGATTAATCATCAGATGAAACTGCAAATGAATGCTCTGAAGCAAATGGCTTGGAAGATACTTCTAATTCTGTTCATGACCCACCCCCACCACCCCTCATTTGTTTCAGATGTATAACTAGACTAAAGTCCCAACAGGCCCCTAAAGGTGAGGTACAAGGTATCACACATGAGGAGGTACATTATACTCCAAAAGAATTGTGTGAGTTTTCCTAATTTATATAGATAGAAATCAGGGGAATATGTGTGGCAATGCATTTTAAGGGTGTGGGATAATGGTGGGAGGAATATAAGGCTGGATCAGGCTGAGTTTATTGATATGGGCCCATGAAGCAGAGATTCTGCATTCAATGTTACAGCTCAAGGGATTAGAAAAGGTATTAACAGTTTGTTTGGATGGTTGGCTGAAATATGGATCAGAAGGTGGCCCACATGACCTGAAGTTGAAATGCCAGAACTGCCCTGGTACGGTGTAGGTGAGGGGATCCAGGGGCTTAGAGAGATTGGAATGTTAGAGTGGATTTATCATGCAAAGCCTGTTCTTACACCCCAAGAAAGTCGGGAGGATGCACCTTTTACTAGAACAGTGAGAAATAAATTTGTGAGACTAGCGCCATCATCCCTGAAGAGCTCTGTAGTTGCACTTCTCTGTAGGTCAAATATTACTGTGGGAACTGCTGTCACTGAACTGGAGTCCTTAAACATAATGGGGATGGCTGGATCCCAAGTTGGCAGAAGCCAGGTGGCAGCACTTAATCGCCAAAGTCATGGTGGACGTGGCTATCATAATAGACAGCAAACAGAAAGCAGCAGTCAAAATAATCTGACTCACAATTGTTTGTGGCATTGGCCAGCAAATCATGGGGTGCCTAGAAGTACAATAGAAGGGCAGTCAACTAAATTCTTGTTTGAGCTGTATAAGCAGAAGTGAACAGAAGTCTAACTTGAATTACAAAAACACAGAGTCATGGCCCCTTAACAATTTCCAGACTTGAGACAGTTCACAGACCCAGAGACCCTTGACTGAAGGGGAGTCCAGGTCCCTTTGAGGGGAGAACCCTGTTACACTGCCACGAATTTATACTGTTAATCTTTCTCCAAGCCTTCCCCAAGGAGACCGATGAACTTTTACCAGGGCAACTGTGCATTGGGGAAAAGGAAATGATCAGATATTTGGGGGATTATTAGACACTGGTTTAGAAGTGACATTAATTCCAGGGTACCCAAAATGTCACTCTGGTCCACCAGTGAGAGTGGGGGCTTATGGAAATCAGGTGATGGATGGAGTTTTAGCTCAGATCCATCTCACAGTGGGTCCAATGGGTCCCTGGACCCATTCTGTAATTATTTCCCTAGTTCCAGAATGCGTAATTGGAATAGATGTATTGAGCAACTGACAGAATCCACACATTGGCTCTCTGGCTCATGGAGTGAGGGTTATTATGCTGGGAAAGGTGAAGTGGAAGCCACTAGAACCACCCCTACCTAGTAAAATAGTAAATCAGAAGCAATACCAGATCCCTGGAGGGATTGCAGTGATTACTGCCACTCTTAAGGACTTGAAGGATGCAGGTGTGGTGATTCCCACCACATCCCCATTCAACTCTTCTATTTGATCTGTGCAAAAAACAGATGGGTCTTGGAGGATGACAGTGGATTATTGTAAGCTCAACCAGGTGGTAACTCCAATTGTAGCTCCTGTTCAGATGTGGTATAATTTGCTTGAGCAAATCAATTTGTCCCCTGGCAGCTGGTATGCAGGTATTGATCTGGCAAATGATTTTTCTCAATAGCTGTTAGTAAGGACCACCACAAACAGTTTGCTTTCTGCTGGCAAGCAATATACTTTCACTGTCTTATCTCAGGGGTATATAAACTCTCCAGCCCTATGTCATAATCTTGTCTGCAGGGACCTTGATCGTGTCCCGCTCCCACAAGACATCGCATTGGTCCATTATATTGATGATATCATGTTGATTGGACCTAGTGAGCAGGAAGTAGCAACTAATCTAGACTTTTTGGTGAGGCAATTGCATGTCAGAGGATAGGAGATAAATCCAACAAAAATACAGGGGCCTTTCATCTTAGTAAAATTTCTAGGTGTCCAGTGGTATGGGGCATGTTGAGATATCCATTCTAAGGTGAAAGATAAGTTGCTGCATCTGGTCCCTCCTATGATCACAAAAGAAGCACAACGCCTAGCTGATCTCTTTGGATTTTGGTGACAATGTATTCCTCATTTGGGTGTGCTACTCCAGCACATTTACTGAATGACAAAAAAAGCTGCTAATTTTGAGTGGGGACCTGAACAAGAGGAGGCTCTGTGACAGGTCCAGGCTGCTGTACAAACTGCTCTCCCACTTGGACCAAATGATCCAGCAGATCCAATGGTGCTGGAAGTGTCAGTGGCAAATAGAGATGTTGTTTGGAGCCACTGGTAGGCCCCTATAGGAGAACCGCAATGCAGACCCTTAGGATTTTGGAGCAAAACCTTACCATCTGCTGCAGATAACTACTTTTCTTATGCAAAACAGTTTTTGGCCTGCTACTGGGCCTTAGTAAAGACTAAACACTTAACCATTGGCCACCAAGTTACCATGAGACCTGAGTTGCCTGTCATGAGCTAGGTGTTGTCTGACCCACCAGGTCATAAAGTTGGGCATGTGCAGCAGCACTCCATTATAAAATGGAAATGGTATATATGAGATAGAGCCAAAGCAGGTCCTGAAGGCATAAGTAAGCTACACAAAGAAGTGGCTCAAATGTACAATGGTCTCCACTCCTGTCACATTACCTTTTCTTTCCTAGACCAGGGCTATGGCCTTTTGGGGAGTTTCTTATAGTAAATTGAGGAAGAAGGTTTACAGATGGTTCAGCATGATATGCAGGTACCACCCAAAAGTGGACAGCTGCAGCACTACAATTCCTTTCTGAGGTGTCCTTGAAAGACAGTGGTGAGGGGAAATCCTCCCAGTGGGCCGAACTTTGAGCAGTGCACCTGGTTTTTCATTTTGCTTGGAAGGAACTGGCCACAAGTGTGTTTGTACACTGATTCATGGGCTATTGCTAATGGTTTGGCTGGATTGTCAGGGACTTGGAAAGACCATAATTGGAAAATTGGTGACAAAGAGGTCTGAGAAAGAGGTATGTGGATACACCTTTCTGAGTGAGCTAAAAACATAAAGATATTTATGTCCCATCTGAATGCACACCAGAGGGAGTGCCTCCAGCAAGAGAAACAACAATGATTCCATTGAACTGGAATCTAAGACTGCTACCTGGTCATTTGGGGCTACTCATGCCCCTGGATCAACAAGCAAAGGTGATTACATTACTGGCTGGGGTGATTGATCCTGACTATCAGGGGGAAATAGGACTGCATCTACCCAATGGAGGTAAAGAAGTGTTTTCCTGGAATATAGGAGATCCCCTAGGGTGTCTTTTAGTACTCCCATGCCCTGTGATTAAAATCAATGAGAAACTGTAGCAACCCAATCCAGGCAGGACTACCAATGGCTCTGAAACTTCAGGAATGAATGTTTGGGTCACCCCACCAGGAAAAGAACCATGGCCAGCTGAAGTGCTTGCTGAGGGTAAAGGGAACATGGAATGGGTAGTGGAAGAAGGTAGTGATAAACATGAAGTACGACCATGTGATCAGTTACAGAAATGAGGACTATAATGCTGTTTTGTTCATGTTATACTATGTTTAAGAATGAATATTACCTGAGGACTTGCACCTTATTCTGGGGAGATTTAATGTGTTTCCAGTTATATGCAGGACAGTTAGGCATTGTTAGATGAGGGAAAAATTGTGTCTTTTATCATTTTCTATTCAGAAATTAGGTATGGTTTAAGGTGAGGTGTATAGCTACCAAGCTGACAAGGGGTGGACTGTCACGGTCAGGTTCATGCATCACTTTGGCCAGGTGGTGGTAGCTGTTTGTCTGGTTGGGCAAGTGCTGGCCTGGCTATTGCTATGGGGATATTTCATAGATTTAAATCATGATCATGTCGGTGCATCCACAGCTGATTCCATTTGTAATCAGCCAGGGGAGTGTCTTCTGTAATAAATGATGCTTAATCTAATCGCTAGAAGCCTTTCAAGGAGGATTCAGAAGAGACAGACTCTCTTTTCTTCCTGCTTTGGCCAGCGAGCCTCTCCTGTGGAGTTCCTCCAGACCCTCTTTCGGATTCATCAGCTTCACAGTCTGCCTATGGATTTTGGACTCTATGTTCTCATGGTTATGTGAAACACTTTTATAAATTTTATATTTATGGACATAAACAGGTTCTCTAGAGAACCCTAACTAAAATATGCTCCTTTTTCCTTTCATCCCATATTCTCTTATCAAATCATTTCTCTTAAAATATATCTGAAATTATATTATTTCCAGAGAAAAAAGAAAACAACAAACAAACAAAACAACAAATGTAAATGGCTGTACTCTCTGCTCAGGAAAGTTCTCACATGTTGCACTCCATTTAACTTCTCTGCTTTATTTTCTGCCACCACACTCCATAACCCCTTTGGGAAATCCCAAAAGTTACTCTATAGCCCTGAAGACTTGTTGGTGTTCCCTCCTGTATGGTTTGTATGAGATTATTTTTTCTACCTGAAATGGCTATACTCAGAGTTCAGCTCAAGTAGTCCAGCCACTCCACACAACTGCCTCTGCTGAGATCTTTATCCCTTCTGTGTTCCTAGGGTACAATGATCTCCAAAGATTTTTTTATTAGTGTAACCCTATCAGTGAAATAGTTTACTCACCAACATATGCATATTTGTATGCTTATAGATGATCATGTATGTAAAAAAATGTAAATAAGAAAAAATGAGATAAATGCAAATACTAGTTATTGTAGCTTTCTTCTTACACTACATGGAATAATCTTTTATAGCACATCTTTATCTCTATACAGAATGAATTAGACTATAGTTGCCATTAACTAGTTGGCTAAAGTTTTGTGAGAGCCTTTCTTTTCTCATTTGAAAAATGAGTGGCATGGATAAAATTTCCCTAATGATTTTTCTATTTTTAAAATTTTGACACATTCACTTTAGATTGTTTATGGTCCCCCCCAATAAGTAGCCCATCTAGCCAAATGGATGTTAAGTTTCCAAAAGGCAAGGATTATGTCTTGTGCTTCTGTTTATCTCTCAGTGTAAATGGATCTTGCACACAATAGGTGCTCAATAATAATTGTGAGAATCAATGGACCCACAGGGGTTCAAGGCTGTTCTGACTGAAACCTTGAAAGTGGGACCCTCTTTGTGAAAGACAATTCATTTATGATGAATGAAATGCAACATCCACTGCTTGGGGTTAGGAGCCAGCATATGAAATGCCCTCTCATTATATGGACTCTGCTAGCTCTGAGTATTTATTTAAAACTTCAATAACTTCATAGTCATAGGATTCTTTTCTCTTTGCTTCTGACTCATTAAAACAAAACAAATCAAACAAACAAATAAAAAAACTTCTAAGTTCTCTCTAAGACAGAGAGATACTAAACTAAAAAACAACAAAGGCATGGATCTCAGGAGGTAAAGCAACTTAGATTATCTATCCGTGAGATGCCAAGTTTCCTCAACAGCATCATCACCAAAGGAATTTCTTGACAACTTCTACCAGAATCCTCACTGCTCCCAAATGGTCCATTCAATCTTTAGGCAGCTGTGAATTAAAAAGTAATTATTCCCTATACTGAGACAATATACATGTCCCTGTGGCTTCTACCCTTTTGGCAACCTAGAACAGCTCACATTTCTTCTCTACATAGTTTGAGCCAGTTCATTCATGTTCACTAAGCAAATTTTTCTATATTGAGTATTACCTTAACCATTGATTGTATGCCACAATTTTGATTCCTCTCTTTATCATGCATTTAAAACAGTTTCTCATTGGCTTATGAAGTTTATAAATAGCAAAGGATCAAAAGCAATGTTCTCAGTTTGATTTAGTAGAAAGAATTTCTTTAAAGTCAGAAAAATATGGGTCCAAATCTTGGTTCTTCTATTATTTATTTAGGGATGTCTAGAGTAATTTACCTAATTCTCCTGAATCTCAGTGTCCTCAACTCTAAAATGTGGAGTTTAAGGAGGAATAAATGTGACAAAGAATGTAAAGGGCCCCCACATATGTTTACAACTATGCATTTGATAAACAATGTCTCATTAGAGAAATGAGAGCATGTACAAGAGCACATAAGCTGAATAGCCATTGAGCTGTGTTGTTCAATTATAGAAACTCAGTCCATGTTCTAAAAATCCTTGGAGTGCGCTGGTGACTCTTGCATGCAGGATATTATGTGGAGGTTTCTTTTCCTTCCCTATCTTCTCACATTTAAGAAGCAGTTCCTCAACTGTGAACAACCATGATAACTGTGCTGGTTTGAAAGGATGTATGTCCCCTAGAAAAGCCATGTTTTAATCTTAATCCCATTTTGTAAAGGCAGCCTTTTCTTCTAATTCCTATTCAGCATTGTATGTTTGAAACTGCAATTAGATCATCTCCCTGGAGATGTGATTAAATCAAGAGTGGTTGTTAAGCTGGATTAGGTGATGACATGTCTCCACCTATTTGGGTGGGTCTTGATATGCTTCTGGAGTCCTATAAAAGAGGAAACATTTTGGAGAATGCAAGGACATTCAGAGAGAGCAGAGAAGAACAACATAGCCACAAGAAGCAGAGTCCACCAGCCAGTGACCTTAGGAGATGAAGAAGGAAAATGCCTCCCGGGGAGCTTCTTGAAACAGGAAGCCAGGAGAAGAAGCTAGCAGAAGCTGCCATGTTCGCCATGTGCCCTTCCAGATGAAAGAGGAACCCTGACCGTGTTCACCATGTGCCTTTGCATATGAGAGGGAAACTCTGACTGTGCTTGCCATGTGCCCTTCCACTTAAGAGAGAAACCCTGAACTTTATCGGCCTTCTTGAATCATGATATCTTTCCCTGGATGCATTTGATTGGACATTCCTATAGACTTGCTTTAATTGGGACATTTTCTCAGCCTTAGAATTGTAAACTAGCAACTTATTAAATTCCCCTTTTTAAAAGCCATTCTGTTTCTGGTATATTGCATTCTGGCAGCTGGTAAACTAAAACAATAACTGAACTTTCCTATTTTTCAGTGCTGATGACAAGAAGGAGAGAATAAGGCTCTGCATCAGTTTTACCAATGCAAACTGATGCCCATAAATTCTAACCATGCTATAAATTCAAAGGAAAATTTTCCTTCTTCTGTTGCTGAACATAATCATAAATATGATTATATGTTCAGCTCCTCCCATAAGCATAATCAAGTCATTTCTAGGACAAAATTTAAAAAATATCAGCCTACAAAGGTTTAATACAATTGTGACTCTTGGGAGTAATTATTAAATGGTTGAAGTAAAACTGTATATGAGGTACTTACATTACCTAGGCATACTCTGCATACTGCAATTATAGAAAATAAGGAAGTAGAGATTGGGCAATTATCTGGAAAATTTAATCAAGGTACTAGCCTTGACTTCCTCCATTTGCTTTGCTACATTGGTCAAAATACAGTATGGATTTGCCCATACATACATTTAGAACTACATTTTTGCCTGAGTGGTAGAGCAGCAGTAAACTTAAGTGTTGAGGGGCTGGATGGTTTCTGTTTTCCTCTCCAGGTTGATGCTCTACCCATATGCATTGTGTTCTGTGACCAGGAGGTTGATTTCCATGCATTGTATCAAGTAGCCTCCCTTGTCCTCTTGCTTCTGGTTGAGTTTGGTCAAGTAAGAGACATTAGTAGGAGAGAGTGGTCAGGGTATTTATACCCTAGGATCTTTCCTTTACTGAAGGCCATAGTTCTCATTGGGTGGTATGGTCCCTCAGCTACAAGCCTCACAAGATTAAGATAACTGTTCCCTTTTCCTTGCAGATTTCCCATAAGCCTTTCCATACATGTCAAAAAGTTCCTTCATTAAATTGTTTTTCAATCAGCTCCTTGAGTCTGTTTCCTGTGAGGAAGCAAAGCTACACTAGCACTCATCAAGAGTTTGACAGAGAGAAGTACTTTCTTATATATTCCCATTCATTGCAGTTTTTCTTGGGACTTGAGGATGACTTTACATATTCCAAAGAAAAACATTAGCTTAGTGTTATAGCATCATAATAATATTTGGAATATTAAAGCCTGAGCTACTTAGCAAGATTTTTAGAAAGAACTACCTTCCATATTTTTCTGATTATAAGTAAATAGATTTTTTTAATCTCTACCTGTTTTAGTTTGGTAATACTGCTGGAATTCAATATACCAGAAATATATATAAATTTTATATGTTCCCTTTATAAGGGGAATTTGTTAATTTACAAGTTTACAGTACTAAGGACCTAAAAATGTCCAAACTAAGGAATCCAGAGAAAAGGCCAAAGGCATTTGGAGTTTTTCTGTCACATCCTGGCTTCTGGTTTCAAACAGCTTCCCTGGGGGCAATTTCTTTCTGCATATCCAAAAGTCTTTGTCTGTGTTGGCTCTGAGCTTTATCCAAAATGTTTTCTTCTTAAAGGACTCCAGTAAACAGATTAAGACCCATTGTGAATGGATAGAAACACATCTCCATGGAAATCACCAAGCAAAAGGTCCACCCCAATTGAGTGAGTCATATCTCCACAGAAACAACTTAAGTAAAAGTCCCACACAACAATAGGTCTGCCCCCACAAGATTGGATTAAAATAACATGTCTTTTCTGGAGGTACATAACAGTTTTAAGCCAGCACACCACCGAAAATGTATGGCCTATTTGGATATTATTTAAAGGGATAATAAGGCACATGAAAGGGACAACTTCTTTATAGTGATACTGCTTTGTTTAACTTCCAGTCTATTGACTTTTCATGCTGCTTCTATTTTAGCATTGTAAGCACCAAACTTTAATCCTTTCCCCCTTTAAAATGAACCCCTAAGTATCACGGAAATACCTCGAGCTTAGTAAGCCATGCATTTTTACTCAATATACACTTCATTTGAACTCTGCTTTAAGGAATGCCTGCATGTGTGAAAATCCATTTTGTAACTCCTTTGCAGTTTTTTTCTTCATAATTTACTGCTTAATAGGATAAATGTGTTGGCAGATGTTTAAAACACTTTCTTTACTCTTTTTAAAAATATTTGAAAAAAAAGTTTAAGGTTATTCTTGCAAGCTCTTAACTAAAGACATTATAGTAGGGGTTCTTCTTCAACCTAGAGAAGAATTGTCTAAGGTATTTTTTGCACAAAGAAGTTTACACGGAAACCACCTCTAAATTATTTCCAAAGACAACAGCATCCATTCTTTCTTATTTTCTCTTCTCTTCTCTTGCTTATTCTTTCCTCCCATCTTGCTTCTTATTTCTCATTTAAAATTTTTTCTCCCTCTTCACACATAGCCACATTTTCCCTTCTTTTTCCTGTCTTATTAAAGAATCTATTTCCCTCTTTCTGTCTCTATATTATCTTTAAGATAGCATAAACAATTAAAAATGACCCACACAGCATTTATCATTTCCACTTTGATCAAAAAATCCTGTTTCATCTCTCTAAACCCCAAATATCTCCTTTTTCTTCCTCATGGAAAATGTAAACTTCTGGAGACCTGGCCCAGTGATAAAGTTTCTCAAGTACTGGCTACCTGACTGTAAAGCCACTTGGTTCTGTGTAAGGGCACTAGGGGGTGATGCAGGGTGAGGTTCATTTTTGGTAAAAGAGAGCATCATTCTTGGCTTCCACAGGTCTTGTGGAGCCTGGACCAAGAGCTTGCTCAACAGAGAGAAGCCTGTACATGGGCACCAGAAAATCACCAGATTGCCTGAGGCACGGCTATTTCTAAACATCCTGTGCTGACACAGAAGTACTGGTCCCTCTTGGAGAGCCCAGTCTCTGGGGTGGAGTCATATCTCTAGCAGAAGTGGACTGGAAAGGAGCCCTTAGCTTGCTCAACTTCACCCATGACCTCTGTACTCATCTTGATGCTTGTGATTCTCTTCACACTAAGTGAGTAATATCCTCCTCCCATTTTCCACTTTTACGATCCACTTCCATTGTATTCAGCAGATTGACTGATACAGAGTGGATTAATTTTACAGATGGACTGAGAGCTCAGTCGGTGATTCAGCCAGAAGACCAGATCACTGTCACTGAAGGGGATCCACTGATGATTAAGTGCACCTATTCACTTTCTGGGATCCCTTATCTCTTTTGGTATGTCCAATATCCTAACCAAGACCTCCAGTTCCTTCTGAAGTACATCACAGGAGACAGCGTGGTTAAAGGCAGCTATTATGGTTTTGAGGCTGAATTTAACAAGAGCCAAACCTCTTTCCACCTGAAGAAATCATCTGTCCTTGGGAGCGACTCTGCTTTCTATTTCTGTGCTGTGAGAGACACAGTAGTGGGAGCTGTAGGGTGAGCAGAACACAAACCCTTGAGTCACAGTAAAAATCATTCTCCTGAAGCCTTTATGTCTTTCCACAAGAGGGTGGTGTGGTTCCAGGACATCCAACTCACTAAAACTAAATTACAATGTGAAGTCACAGAAACTGTTCATTCAAAAAGTATTTATTGAGACATATATGCTGGATCCTGTACCAAGCACTGGTCATTGTGAGGTGATAGGAGCTATACTTGATGTACAAGATGTGATTCCAAACATTGTACATGTATGAACTCATTTAATCATTACAACAACTCTTCCAGTGCTATTATTATCAGACAAATAAACTGGGGCACAGAGAATTTAAGTATCTCACCCAAGATCACAAAGCTATAACTGGCAAATTGACACTCAGCAATCTGCTTCAGGGTGTGTGGTCTTACCCACTCCACTTCTCTGCCAGTCTGTAGGCACCTTGAGGTACAAGACTGTCATTTAAGTTGATGTTGTAGCCCTGATTCCAAGAATAGTTCCTGTCAAAAAAATGTTGGTGGTATAAATTGAGAAAAGAGATAAAACAAAATGGAGTTGTCATGGCTAAGAGATTTAAAATAGAGTTGGGGGCCCATTCAGAAAGTTACTCTTATGCACGTTTCAGCAAATAATACAAATGTCAAAGTATGCAAAATCACAATCAACAATGTAGCTCTTCATGGAATAAGATTAGGATCATCTGTGTCATCTTGGCCAACTAGGGATCAATGGAGATTCCAGGACAATAGAAATCACATTTCTGGGGTGGGGGAATGATGGAGAAGAAGGCACCTGATGGCCTTTTCCTCTTCTGTATTCCCCTCATTCGGACCAAATCTATAAGGGATTAGACTTCAGTAAAAATCTAAAGGGAGGTCCAGACTGCTCTGCTTTGCTCGGGTGCTGGAAGTGTTTACTCCTTATTCTTTCTGGAGTTCATTTGAAACTTAAGGGGGAAGCTTTTCTGAGAAGGTGCCATCGTGCTATTGGCTGTGCCCCTGGGGAAGCCCGGAGCTGAGATATGCTGGTGTGGGCCCTGGCAGTTGCTGCCGCACTTTTTCCTGTCAACCACACAGGCTCAGAGGTAGCAGATGAGCCCAGACCCTGGGTCCTAGTTTACATTTAGAACATGAGGCAGGTGACAAGAATGGCTCTGTTCCTGATGCTGTGTGAGTTATTTTGGGATTAAGAGGAAATGGGATCCTGGGACTGGGAACACTGGACTGGGATCTGCTAACTTCCCTGCTGCCATTGATTTTTATCCGAGATGTTGAGGGATGGCTTTGGGGCCCTATTTTTCTTCAGTCAGTTCCTTGCCCCTATGTGAAGAGTGTCTCAGGGTGGTAAGGAGGTTCTAGGTTCATTGAGCCCCGGGGTCTGTCCATTGGAGGGAGAAATGAGACCTGACACCTGTGTATATGTGTTTCTGGAACTACCTGGAATAAATGCTTTTTTTTTTTGTCTTGAAACACAGATGAGAGGTAAATTGTATATTCATTTGTATAGCAGGGAAGTATGGTATGGTAGTGGCTTTGACTGTGAGAGAGAGCCTTGGGGGAGCTGAGTTGGTCTTTCTAATTCACCTTGGTTTTTAGATAGAAGCTAGTATTGTGTTTTACTCCCACAGGTACTTTGAGCCTTGCTAAGACCACCCAGCCCATCTCCATGGATTCATATGAAGGGCAAGAAGTGAAAATATCCTGTAGCCATACCAAAATTGCCACCAATGAATATATTTTCTGGTACCGACAGTTCCTTAATGAGGGACCACGATTTATTATTCAAGGATACAAGACAAATGTGGCAAATGAAGTAGCACCTCTGTTTATTCCCAAAGACAGAAAATACAGCAGTCTGAACCTGCCCTGGGTTGCCCCGGGAGATGCTGCTGTGTACTACTGCCTTGTGAGTGACACACAGTGGGACAGATGAGGCTGCACCTGTGCAGTATTTCTCTGTGGCATGGATGTCACTGCTTGGGGAGAAGCCCCTAGAGCAATGTTTTAAAAATTTATTTATTTAAATTTCCAGAATGTATCGTCAAGTTCATGCATTCTTTTATTATTTTAAATTTTCTGATATTATTTATTATTTAAATAGGTATTTCGCTTATATGAGCTGCAATTTAAAAAGTGTGAATGTATATACAGTGTAATGTCTCCCTCCCACCACTGTCCCCAGCCACTCAATTAGTCAAAATGAGACAACCAGCAGTTATTTATACTGTCATTGCTCAGCTCATTAGTGCCCCCAGTGTGTGTACGTACATACACACATACCACACATGTACGCACACCATACATGGTCAGGGTGGACAGTATGCTTCTCAGCTTTTGAAATATTTAGCTTAAGTGTCAGATTCTTATTCATTGTCATGTAAATTTTGACCATTTTTAAGGCCATTTTCAAGTACCTAAAAGATTATTTTCATGTCTCTTCTGAATTTGAATCTCTGACTCTATTGCCGCTCCTTCTCTTTTCTTTTGTTCTACTCCCCTATTGTGGATGGTAAGGTGGGATAGTGGAGGTGATGGTGGAGGAATGGATAAGAGGTTTTTGTTTCTGATTGGTTTTATAGACTATTTTTGTGACATCTGAGTCAGAAAATATAGATATTCTGGTTATTATCACTTTTCAGACTTAGGTCCTTTGGGTACCCACAGGAAAGATGAATCATGGAAAAAGTTCCTGGGAAACTTGCTGGTGCTTCTATGGCTTCATCAGGCCTGCAAATTTTTATGCCTGTTATTATTATTTTTTTAAGTGGGGTTGTCTCTGAGTTTGGTAATGGGGAAAACCACGTTTGATCATATTTTTTATTGTGGCTGATGAGAATAGACTATGGGATGGAAGTGTGTTTCCATCTAACTCATCTGAGGTTTTGTGGGGAGTAGGGTTATAGAAAGAAAACAAATAATTGTAGAGCACTAGAGTCCGTATACTCATTTCTTTGGCTGGCATCCTTCTTAATAGGGACAAGGAGCCTACAGAGTTGGAGAAGAGTCCTGGGTCGCTGAATGTTCAGGATGTACTCAGCTCTTCTCTCATGTACCTAAAAGGAGCACTGCTTCCAGTATTTCATGTAGTACAGATAATATTCTGGAAAAAAACCCAGGGGTTTCTAATTTCCATTCTTTCAAATGGAGACAATAAGGAAGGAAGATTTGCAGCTTATTTAAATACACACAAAAAATATGCTTCCCTGCATATCACAAATTCAAAGCCTGGGAACTCAGTCACCTCTATCTGCATAACAAGCTCACATTGATCCCCAAATTTCTGGAGCTACTGCCCCAAACAGCACCTGTGGGTCCCACCACAATCCTGTCATGAGAATTAGAGGGTAGAGTAGAGGGGAAGCTCTGTACTATTTCCACCTGCTATGAAAATGAATACCCACATTTGGGAGAATGTGTGATTACCTCAGAAAGAAATTACATTATTCTGGATAACTGATCCATGAAAGAATATTGTAGATAGAATATTGGTGAGGATAAATCTTCAGATGTTTTCCATCTCCCTTGGAGTTTCATCCTACCTCTGCTCATGAGATCTCAGTTGGATGGTACTGTGGTTTCAGTCTTGAGGAAAAAATCCCTGTCTTGGAGATGGAGGAGCCAGGGTTCTGGTTCAAGTTCTTTGAAGGAGTCATTGACTAAGAAAACAACGCAATTAGGTTTTGCCTCCAGTTCTATTTTCACAAACAGGACTCTGCATATTAAGTACTTTGGAAGAAAGAAATTAATAGGCACAAAGGGGTGTTAAAAAGAGCACTGGGATCAGAAGTGGTAAATTCTAATTCCAGTTGTCCTCTGACTTTGTTATATGCCCTTTGGCAGCAAGAGAGAATGTAAAAATAGTGAATTTGGAGTCAGGCATTCCTGAGCTTGAGTCTGAGATGTGCTACTCTTAAGAATTTGTACTGGGACAAGTATTTATAGTATTTGAGCTTCAATATTTTTTCCATAAATTGGGGACAGTGGCATTATTTTCCAGGGTTATTATGAGGCTTAAATGATGTCACATCAAAGTTCTTGCACTTGATAAGTGCCATCAGACAAATGCTATTATTATCCTGCATTATCATTTCTGTATAATGAAATTATTAAACCCAACTTGCCCACCTGGCAAAGCAGTTTCGAGGATGACATAAGTTCCTGGTGTTCAGACTCTTCATAACCTGAAAAAGACTTACATAAATATAAGAAATTGTTTTGGGGGTAGGTGTGTAATAAAACTGTTGGTCTTGTTATCTAAAGAGCCAATACATTGTTCATCTGTTTCTCTGTAGGAAAGATCAGTCTTTGCCAAATAATCCCCAGGGCAAGGCTTTCTAGGTTCAAATAGATAAATGGTCCATGGAATGGTGGTGACTCTTGACTCCCAGGAATGGATGGATAGCACTATGAATCCAAGATGAAGAGAGTCTGTGTGGATACATGATTACAAAATTTTCAAGCTTTTAATAACTATGGAGACCAGGATGAATCTGGGGTTGGGTTTCAGAGTCAATAGTTTATCAAAATCCACCACTCTGTTCTGATTTAGCAATGGGATTGTCATCAAAATGGTTGGAAGAGAGGCTTTTATTAAATACTTAGAATAGGGCTCAGCCTTAGGTCTTATCACTGCACTGAGCACATTAAAGGCACATGCTCTGCCTATGTAGACTTTTGTATACATGCATGCTCACACACAAATACATATACTCACTCAGAAGCAAGCATAGACCCATGTGTATACACACGTATGTTGTGTGTCATTTTTAAAAATGGAGAATCTGTGGTTGTTTCAATTACCTATTATTGCATAGCAAACCACTCCCAACTTTAGAGACTTAAAAGAATGAACCATTTTATTTATTCATGATTCTGCCCTTGGGGCTGAGCTCAGCAGGATGGTTTTTCTGCTGGTTTCGAATTGCTGCATTGAGCTGGTAGGGGAATCAGAATAGCTGGATCCTCATTCTCTCCAGGTACTCTTAGAGTCTCTCTTGCACATGGCCTCTCCATGTTGGTCTTTCCACGTGGTTTCTCCAGCACAGTAGTTGAACTCTTGCATGGCAGCTCAGGGTTCCTGAGAGTGCAAAAGCAGAAACTGCTTTCTTAAGCTTAAGCCCAAGACTGGCACAGCTTCACTTCTGCCTCCTTCTGTTGGTTATGTGAGTCACAGGACCGGCCCCAATTTGTGGGGAGGGGTCTCTATAAGGGCATGCATGTAAGGAAGCTCATTGAGCCCCTCCTCCTACAAATGCATGTGCATGTGCATGCTCACACACACACAGTTCGGGAGAGAAGGGTATTAATGCCCTTAAACTTCTCCTTAACTTTTCTCTTCACTTTACCTCTCAACCACTATGGGCTATACCTTTATTTATTTAATGAGGTATTTTTATTACACAATCAATGAAATAATTATTAACTCTTATAAGGCATGAAAAAAATCTTATATGATTGTAGCAAGTATGAATCTTAGGCTACATTCTCGGTTGTGCTGAAAATATAACAGATTACTACAATGGTCACTCTTGAAAATCTAAGAAACAAAGATAAATGAAAGGGATAAAGAAATGAAAATGCCCTCAAATCTTAACCACTTCAGATATAGCCAGAGTTTGCATTTTGGTACATATACATTCAGAAATTTCTCCATAAAATATAAGAATACAAATTGTGTGTATGTAATAAAATGATGATGCATGAGTTAAGATTTCAAAACCCTCTGGGCCAAGACATTGGCAAATATCCAGTGATTGTCTTTGAGGGTTACATGATTTCCTTCTGGATGGGGACAGTTTTCCCCAGCGGGAATGAACATTTACACTGCTGACCATCCTGGGAAGAACTTATCTTCATGGCAGGAGACGAGGACCTGGCAACTGGGGTGAGCTCTCACTCATCCTGGTAGAATGAATTTGGCCCTGACCAGGCCTGCTAGGAGGAAATGGTTCTCAGAGCCATCTCCATCCAGTACGACATCATGTAATGGCTTTCTTTCTTCTCAATTTAGGCAAAATAAATTATAAATTAGTATCAAGTAATATTAACAGTGAGCTAACATTTATTATTTGTTTTGTGTGCTTTTTACTATTTAAAAAGTTTTACATGTATTATTTCATTTAATCCCTATGACACCCCTAAGAGGTAGGCATTGTTAAACTCTTCATTATGTGGACAAAGAAACTGAGATACAAGGGGTTAACTTATTAGGCACAAAATCTAGGAAGGGCTGGGTCTTTTTCCAGAGCCCACGCTCTTAGCCACTTGTTATGTGATTAGCCCTCCAAATGATTTAGTCAGCTCCTTGTGTAAAGCTATGCTTTTTTTTCCTGCCAAAATTGTCATTTTTATCATGTTTTGACTGCTATGTGACATTTATAAGCTCCAGAGCCAGGTTACTGATAGCCTGACCTCCACCTACAAACAAATGCATGCACACACACACACACACACACACACACACACACACACACACACCTTGAGAGAGAAGGGTGTTAATGTCTTTAAACTTCTCTTGAACTTTTCTCTTCCAACCTCTGTTGGCTGTACTTTTACTTTTTTAATGGGTATTTTTATTACACAATCACTTTTATAAGACACACAAAAAATTTTATATAACTAGCAAGTATGACTCCTAGGCTACATTCTTGGTTGTGCTGAAAATTGAACTTTCATTTTTTTATAGTAAGACTTACTTTTCCTTTTCAAGCCCCTGTTAATGCCAAGTGCTATGCCTGCATTATGCTCTGTTAGGTCCTTTTATGCCCCATCATGCTTATTGCAAGTAATCACAGGCATACAAAGCCCTATTGCTACCTGCTGTTCTCAATTGCTTGATTTTCCCTGGTCCTGTGCCTGGTACTTTGTCATCACCTGCTCTTACTGACATGCATCAAGATATCCTTTGACTTGTCTCTTCCTTAGTCACTGATCCATGTCAAATCTGGGCTGTTCTCTTTTTCCTAATATGCAAGTTTTCCAGGCCAGCCTTTATCTCAGCCATGCACAGTCTGCATCAGTGAACAACTCTGCAGCTGTTGGGAGTTCTGAGCGGCTCCTCTTAGTTCCTCACATTATTGCCTAGGCATATAGCTGTTTCTTTTCTCCTTCTCCCTTTCTCTCTCTCTCTCTTTTTTTTAATTTTTTTTTTTGCATGGGCAGGCACTGGGGAATTGAACCCAGTGAGAGTGCCCCCTGCTGAACCACCATGGCCTGCTCCATATAGCTATTTCTTCTTCCACGTTTTGCTAAGTGGAAGGGTCTCTGCAACATTTGCCACCTTCCTAGGCTCTTTTCAAGAAGGTATCTTTCTATCCTGGATGCCCAGGAAGGTTTCCATCATCCACCAGGTCCTGGGGATGGGAGTGTGGGAAGGAGATGACACAAGGACATACAGATCTTCCTTTTGAGTTTACTGTAGCTCTCTCTGTGTCCAACATCTTTATCAAGTCTGTGAAGTGAGAAAAACCAAGTACCTGTACTTGTAATTTACTGAGAGGGATAAGAGTAACTTTCCTTGCTTTGTCTATGATATTTCCTTGATATTTGTCTATTCATAATGTGGCAGGTGTTATGACAATGTAAAAAATTGCTAAGCACAGAATCAATAGTATAATATAATTACATATCCCTTTTTTGTGCAACTTTTCCTTTTTAATGGGGATTCTGTCTTTCTTTTTTCCTGCTTTTTGTCCTAATTTCAATCTCTTTTCAAATTCCTAATATAATTGACCCTATCAAGTTCCCTTTCTTCCTGCAGACCTCTTATTAGTTTGCATTATGGTCTGGTTGTTCAGTTGCATTTCTTTGTGACTGTTAATTGAATTTTTTTTGTTAGTTCATGTTTTTTTTTCATTTATTTTTTATTGATCCACATGCAATTACTTGTCTTCTGGTTTGTTGAAATAATAAGTTAGACAACACCTGCCGCAGTAATGTCTGTCGAAGTGGCTGGCCATAAAAACTCCAGACCACATTCATCTGATGGGCATTCTTGACAAAGGTGATTAATTTTGCCATTCTCATCCACCTTCTAGGACTTCAAGACAGTCAGCTTAACCTTCTTTCTCTTATGCTTATTCTCCCTGGGAGTAGTATAAGGCTAGCTCTTCCTTTTCTTAGCACCACCATGAAGTCTCAGCACTAGATGAAGAGTGGACCCCTTTGAATGTTGTAGGCAGACAAGGTACCTCCATCTTCCAGTTGCTTGTCAGCAAAAATCAGTCTCTGCTGATCAGGAGGAATTTCTTTCTTATCCTAGATCTTGGATCACATTTTTTTAATTGTATCCAAGGGTGTTCAACCTCAAGAGTCTTTCCCATTAGGGTTTTTACCAAAATCTGCATCTTGGTAGCAGCTCCACCTGAGAATGAAGGAAAAGAGAATGAGGGTTAGACTTGGGAGCACCTGAGAGAGAAGTGGGAAGGTCCCTTGCTGGAGAACAGCCAACACGCTCACCTTAGTTGGAATTTTTAGAAAGCATTTTTTTCTGTTCCCTGTATTATCTCTGTTGTCTTTTAATTTGCTTATCTTGATCGTCATCATTCATATTGCTGTCCCTTGGCCCTTGGCTGTCCTTTATTATTTAAGAATGAGGTAGCAACACCAACAAAAACAGGTTGGAGACCCATGTAGGTGGTAAGAGCTTGTAAACAAGGTAAGCTTTGCATTAAGGCAAATAATGGCAGTTATGTTTCTTAAAGCTCTAAATACCAACGTATGGAAGTGTTGGCTCTGAGGATGCAAATATCCATTCCAGTGACATTTAATCTCCTTTTACAGTTTACTGAAGAGAAATTTTTTTAGAAAGGAAGTTTATCTTTCTTGCCTAGCAGGTAAAGCCTGACTCCAGAGTATTCATCATGTGTATATGTACATGTGTGGGGGAAAGAGAAGCTTTAAGTTGGATGAAACAATATTTTGATGTAGACAGGACAAGTGTTTTTTGTTTTTTGTTTTTTGTTTTTTTTTTGCATGGACAGGCACTGGGAATCGAACCTGGGTCTCTGGCATGGCAGGCAAGAACTCTGCCTGCTGAGCCACCATGGCTTGCCTGGACATGATGGCTCATTAATACAAGAAAATGAGACTGTTTTAATGCATGAAATTGACTGGAAAGGATAGATGATCTACTCAAATATCAAGCAAAGGAGTGAGAGGAAAACTGGACTAGCAGTGATGGAGAAAGTCAGGAAATGTTCTGGCTCTGAACTGTTGGGTTCAACTCATTTTATAAACAAGCTTATTGATGAACCAAGAAAAAGAAGTTTACCTTTTCAATCAAAGGTTGGAATTACATAGATTTTTCATTTCTGACTCCCAAGACTCTATATTGAAAGGTGCTCCATCAGTGCAAGTATCCGACATCTCTAGCCCGGCCACCCTCTTTAGTTTTCCTTTCCCAGCAGAACAAATTTGGGCCACTCTTGCTGCTGCTCTTTCCCTCACTTTGCTAATAAAAGTGGTCTCCTCTCCAAAGCCTTTTCCAGGCAAGAGTCAGGTTCTAGTTTCTATTCCCCCAATTTACACAGGACTCATATCAGGTTCTCCCAGGAACTTTCTCTGTTCTGCATCACAGTAAGCCTTTAGCTGAGGAGTAGGATGCCTCAGTTTCACTTCTTATAAGTACTCCCTAGTACTTTCCCTTCATTGAGGACAGAGGGGGCAAGAGAGAAGTAAATGCCGCAGGGTCCTCTCTAGGAATAGTTTTCAAAGAAATCTCTCCCTCTCTGATTCTCTGAGCTTTCCTCACAGGCTAGAGGCAGGTGATGGGCTTAAGACAAATTTTTCATTCTTAGCAAGTACTGTGGATATGTAGATTTTATAGAAAATTATATCCATTGTTTTCAGCCTTAGTTGAAATGTTGAGACAATAGGAGAACTCCCTACTATCTAATTAAATTGGGTTACTATCCATTCACTCCCCAAAGAGAGCAGACCTATCTTTCTTGAACTGATGATTTTGTGAGGTGTTCTAGGAGGGGGACTGGTATTTTCCCTTTCTTTTTTTCTCCTTCTTTTAGCAACACAGCATTCATTTTTATTGTCATAATATTCAATTGCAAGCTTCTAGAAGCTCCATAACCACAGCTCAGCCGGGGTCATTCTACTTGACTCTCCCTGACCTATGAATTATTCTGATCTTTTCTATATAGTCTATTACAGACAATGACTTAGAGGTCTACTGTATTTGTCCAATCAACTTTTCTATGAAGTCTCTTACTTCTTCTCTTCTTATGTGTTTTAGTTTGTGAGATGATCAGTATGGACCCTGGGGGGACACACTCTCACATATTAGGGAAGGACAAAATGAAATGTTGAAATCACCACAAATTGCATCATGTCTCTGAAATAAGGAGAGCAGATTATAATTTTTTTGTGGTAGTTCTTAATACACATGTCAGTTGAAAGGGGGGACTATTTATGAGTTATCTGATGTTGCTGTTTCCCTAGTTTGCTCCTTTCCTTCACTAATGATGTCTGAAATAGCAGGGGATATGGCAAGGCTCTCTGATGTTCTTAGAAGTATCACTTCTGCATTTGACCTCGTGAGGGTGATGCTACACAAACCAGAACTATTTAGTTTACCAACAGCATCATTCCTTTAACTCCTTCACAAAACTGACTGTGTTCATCCAGAACTCTTTGCAGACAATGAATAGGAGAAGAATTTAGAAGTCAGAAAGTACCCAGACAAGTCAAGGAAAAGACTATCTGGAACTTGTTTAGGCAAGAGATATCTAGGACACCAACTGTACCTACCTCCCCCCCTCATTCCAAGAATGCTGTTTCCTCAGTCATACTACTTCATGTTCAGGGGATACAGATCATCAAAAAGGATACACAGCTTCTTCACTGTTCTGCCATGATCTTGCTTGTTGTACCAGTGCTTATGATAATTTTTGCCCTGAGTAAGTAACATTCTATTCTATTCCCTTGCTCCCTAGTAGTACAGTTTTGCAACTGGGATCTGAATAAAGACATGTTCTCATCATAGGTAAGTCTGTTCTGGTCTCACTGACACAACCTTGGTGTCGCAGGAGGAACCAGGGCCCAGGCAGTGACTCAGACTGATGTCCTTATCACTGTCTCTGAAAGAGCCCCTTTGGAGCTGAGGTGCAACTATTCAGCTGTTTCTCTGTATCTCTTCTGGTATGTGCAATACCCCAACCAAGGCCTCCAGCTTCTTCTGAGGTATATCTCTGGAAACAGCCTTGTTATAGGCATCAAAGGTTTCAAGGCTGAATTTAAGAAGAAGGAAACCTCATTCCACCTAAAGAAACCCTCAGCCCATTTGAGTGACACTGCTGAATACTTCTGTGCTGTAAGTGACACAAACCTCCAGGGAGTGAGTGTGAGACTTTCAGTGACTCAGGGCTCAACGTGGGGGAATTTTTAGTCAGAGCTCATGTTCTATAAAGACAAGGAGGATAAGGGGACTAAAATGCTCAGCTCTTGTACAGATACTGGCTTTCACTTATTCTTCTAAGAATCAGGGTTCATGAGAAAAGGGGACCCAGGGACCCAATGTCTCTAATAGGCTGGAGACTGGGAGTTGCTTAGAGAATTACTTCAAATAAGACAGTGGCAGGATCCGTTTTGTGTGGGGGTTATCATATGAACTGTGCCCAGGCATAAGATAGTACTGTTTTATTTTTATTTTTTGATAAGCAAAATTGTGAACTTTAATGGTCATTTCATGTTTGGAAAACAAGTGGGGGGCTTGGACTGCTCAGGAGGGTGGGGTTCAGGGTTTGGCCCCATTACTGCTAGTGAAGGATAGTCAGGGGTCCAGGGCAGGGTGGTGCTCAGGGCCCAGGCCAGCCCTGGGTACCTTCATGGTGACCACCACAGGCAGGGCACTGAGCTCTGTCCCAGCAACATAGACGGGAGCCAAATGGGAGGTCTGGATAGTCATATGTCCCATGGTTAGGAAGCAGGAAGGAGGCATCAAATCACCCAGGATGACTCAGGCAGGCTCCACAGAAGCCCAGGAAGCTCATGCCATTGGCAGAAGGAGAAGTGGGAAAAAACTGTTTAATCTTAGCATTCAACAACTGGGCTAAGCCAAGAAGAACTTCTCATACATTTTTGCTCTCCCTCTAAGCTTGCCTTTTCTAAAACTTTTGCTATTATGAAGTGATAGTTTTCTTGCTTTCAGTTTTCCAGATTCTTCCATGCACTCCTGCCCATCTCTGGAGTGTTTGCTCAGTTATGGGTGGTTTATCTCAGGAGATACAAGGACAGTACATGCAGAGAGTGATGAGAAAAACAGAATTTTAAAACCTTGTCCTGTTCATGCTGTGATGACATACATTTCTGGTGCCAATTAGGAATGTTGCAGAATAAGGGATGAAGCAAATAATCCATCAGTGTTTCTCCAATGATGGTCTAGAGAAGAGTGTGCTCTGAAATGCAGTCTATTAGCTTTGCTATCACATTGCTCCTGCCACAACTTAAAAAGTAAATTCCCATTTTCTTGGTTACTTTAAGGTCGGCAATTCTATATGTGAATTACTACAAATTTGACAGAATAATTCATGTTGCTTTCTTTTTCACTTACTTGCCCCTCTTCTCCTCCACACATATCATGTTTAGTCTTGTCCTCCTTAGCTCTCCAAATTTGGGATTTCAGTAATGCATTTTCATCTTTTAGCATTCTTATAGATGATCCTCTACTCCTTTTTGCATTACTATGTTACTGAAAGAATCAAATGAGTTTTGCAATGGGACTCAAAGACTAAAGGCCCTGGATAGAAGAACAATCATACTCGGAACCAGGTTGTGATCAAACTCTGTGAAGTTCTTGTATTCCTGAAGGCTTGAAAGAGAGAGAGTAGGACTGCCTGGTATTGTTGCATGTCAGAGGTTATAAGTCTAGGAACCTTAACATAATGAGGGTTTCAATGAGTTATGGCCAAAGAAATAACTTATCCGAATGGAGACACCAATGGGAATGGACTCTATTCTATCCAACACACTTTTTTTCAAATGTAATTTTATTGAGATATATTCACACACCATACAATCCATCCAAAATAAACCCTCAATATCTTATAGTATCATCATATAATTGTACATTCATTACCACACAGCACATTTTTATATGGTGACCTACAGAATATATGAACACATGTCTGTGGGTAGTTGTACTACATCCTAATTAGAATGGAGGGAGCTGAATATTCCATTTAATCTATGTGGTTTCCAGATTAATCTCCTAGCACTGAGAAGTTGATCATCTACAGGAGACTCAAACTCATTTAGTTTCATCCATTGTTCAAAGTGGTCAACATTGAATATTTGGTCAAGATAGGTATGAGAGTGGCCTTTCCCTTTTCTTTTTGTTTTGGACCAAAGTCTAGTGTAGAGAAGAAGAGTTGCCTTTTGCCTATGGGATCTCAGGACCCAGGACAAAATTTCTTATCAAAAGTGAAATAGATTTGTTGTACTTCTCATAATTTTTAAAGAAACATATGCCTGTTATAAAAATTCCAGCGATATATAAATGTGTGAAAAAAGTAAAAACCACTCATAATTATATTCCAGAAATAATAATCATTAACATTTTAACTATTTTACATATATATGCATGTAAACATATATCGAAATAAAATGTTTATATTATATAGTATGTTAGAACATGGATATCATTGTCTATAATTATGTGCATTTCATTATATATACATATATATCATTATCTTAAATATATGTATCAAATTTCATGGTTTATATGTATTACATTTTATTGGCTAATCACATTTAGTTGAGCATTTAGGGAAGAAAGGTATTTTTTGGCCTTGCACTTCACAGCAAATCCCTTCAGCAATTTTGCCCCTCAAATGTCTAAGGTTGGACGCCATCTCATCACTTCCACTATTACTATTCTGGTTCAAGCCATGACATCCCTATATTCCAAACTCTCCCAAGGCTTTCTATCACATTTGTAATAAAATCTCAGGTCCTTACCTAATCCACAAGGCCCTAAATTACCCGGCCTCTGCTACTCTGGCCTTATCTCTAACCACTCTCCCCATTTCTTACTATTCAGCAAATATGCTGATCACTCACTTGCCTCAGAGCCTTCTGTCTGGTTCGCTTTTCCTTGGTGTAAGGGCTTAGCTTGCTTCTGCCTTGCACACTCTTTTCTGTTCCTAGAAATATGTTTTCACTTGTGTTTAAGGAAACCTGTACGAAGATGTTTATTGCAGCCTCGTCTGTAATTGCAGTGATAAAAATAATGATAAAAAAGAGAAACTCACTAAGTGTCAACCATTGAGGAAAGGTCGGATGTGCTGTAATATATCATCTATGAAATATTATGCAGCAGATGGATCTATATGTGTTAACATTAATAGATTCTCAATATACTATTGAATATATAAAGGTCTGATGTGGCTGGTATATAGAGTATGATATAAATAACTAAAAATAAATAAAACCTTTTTATTTTCCATGGTTATTCAATCTTAGTATATGTATGTTAATGCATTTAAAAACTTGGAAGCATTCAGAAAATCTTACTAGGATAAGGCGAGGTGACAGAGGATATGGCAAGAACCAAGATTGTGAATGGTAGACAAAGGAGAATTTCAATTTATATGTCATTTAAAAATAAGCACTATATATTATGTGTACATATTAAAACACTAAAAAAATTTTTAAATACCCCTGACTTAAAATCACTAACTTTCCTCCATTTTTATCAACATTATATGTTTCAGTTATTGATGGCTCTGTAACGAACCACCTCAAAACAATGGGGCTTAAAACAACAATAATTCATAATTTCTCACAATTCTTGGGCTGAACTCTGGACAGCTCTTCACCTCCTCATAGCACTGAAGGTGCTCATTCCAGTGACTGCATTCATTTGGGAGGCTTCCATGTTTCATAGTTGGTGCTAGCTCTTGACTGGGGTCGGTTAAGTGACTTAGCTCCTCTGTCCGACTTCTCTTTTTGCTTGTAGTTTCTTATCAGTCAGTAACATTGCTCAAATTTATGTACTTGGTGTATGGCTTTTCAGGGAGCTACGTGGAAGCCAGTATGTCTTATAACTGCTAGGTCAGAACAAGCACTCCATCACTACCATTGGATTCTATTGGTCAGAGCAAACAGTAAGTCAGCCTAGATTCACAAGGATAAGCAAAGAGATGTCACCTCCTGGTGGGAGGAGAGGCATGTATACACAGGGTTGGTACACAGGGTTGGGAGGAATTGCTGTTTGCCATCTTTGTCCCTCTTTTCCTTTTTCCTTCTCACTTAAGAAAATTTCTATTTTACCCTTAGACTAATCTTCCTACTTGTGCTCTTGATTCCTACCTCTTCTATCTTTTCCAAAGAAATGACAAAACTGATCTTCATCTTAAATCTTTATTTAAATGTCACAGTAATAACTATTTTTATTATTCTAACAATTTTTCTTATTCTTGATAATCTACAGAGGATTTCTTAGGAGAAAATGAAATGAGGGGAACTAGGTTTGTAATGAATGCTAGTGAGTTACTAGGTCTGAGACAGCTTATGCTGATGGCACTTTTCTTAAACAGAATTTAGTAAAGATAATCCAAACTATTTATATATATTTGAAAATTTGAATGTGGAGTTGAAGTTTAACTGCAATTAGGGAAATGGACTGAAGAAATGACTAAGCTCACTGGGAGGAACTATTTGCTAAATGTTCTTTTCACTTACTCGGCTTTTCCATTTTAACACACTCTCAATGAGATGGAGCTTTGTTCTCCATAGTTTTTCATTCGATTAGCTTAAGGAGGGTCTAGGCTATGATGGTATGGCAGAGTTGAGAACAGAAATTTACTTCTGCCAAGTGGGACTGGAGGTTCCCGTAGAAATATCTACATCACCTACATCCATTTTCTTAATTTTTATGACTAAAATTTCATAAAATGAGCCACTATTTCACTGACTTAGGAATTACTTCAATATCCCTGATGATCCACCTTTTCTTATGAGATTTGAAAACCTGGAGAATGGCAAAAGACATGAGGGAAATAAGGAACAAAAGTAAAGAGAGGAAAAAAAGATGCAGGAGTAAGAAGAAAAAGAAGTAGGGACTGAAGGAGAAGAAATATTTTGTTTCAAATGCAAGGTGTGTCCTTCATCTTACATACACAGAGAAAAATCAGCCATGTGGGGCTGCAAGATGTAAAGAGAAAGGGTTTGCACAGGGAAGACAGGAGGTGGGACTGAGATTAAGGAGGAGGTTGTATGCACATCCTAGTTCTCCTTTTTTCAAAGTCCTGTTGGAGACACACAGACACACAGACACACACACATAGGCACACCTGGGAGAGATTGCACATTCAGTTGGGCTAGAATTTCCTGTTAAGAAGCTGAATGACAAAACTCTGGTGTGATTGGTGCTTAGTGAGTTTAGTGAAACTTGCTGACTATAAAAACAGCATTTCTGGACCTGACACTTGATACCCTCCAGAGTATGAGTGAAGGCTCCCAGTAGCCAGGAAAGGAGTCATGAAGAGGCCACTGGGAGCTCTGCTGGGGTTTCTGTGGGTCCAGGTTTGCTGTGAGTTGGGGTCTGGAGAGTGTTCCACAACTGACAGAGAGAGGGAAGGTAGAGAGAGGTCACACAAAACTGCTGGGCTATTCTACAGTTGCATGAATACTTTTGGGGGATATTTTGCAGGTTTTGAAATGGAATCAATGATTCTCCAGTGACCTCATATGTGCTTGTTATTCTCTTTTCAAGCAGGGGTGAGAGGGGTGAAGGTGGAACAGAGTCCTTCAGTCCTGAGCCTCCAGGAGGGAAACGGTGCTACCTTGAGGTGCAATTATTCTACCTCTGTGAACAACATGCAGTGGTTTCGACAGAATCTTGGAGGACGCCACATCCATCTATTTTTCATGGTTACAGGAACAAAGCAGAATGGAAGGCTAAAGTCCACAATTAATTCTAAAGAACTCTATAGTAACCTGTATATCATGGCCCCTCAACTGGAAGACTCAACTACCTACCTCTGTGCAGTGGAGGCACAGTGCTCCCAGGTAACCTGCAGTCTCTATGCAAACCTGCAGTTGGGCCTATAGCCAAAGCCTCTGCCAGCTCTGCCAGCTGCACAGCAGCATTTTCACAGCCCTAGGTTTCCTCTCCTGAATCATATGTGCATTTTTTTAATATACATGTGCAGGCACTGGGAACCAAATCCGGGTCTCCGGCATGGCAAGCGAGAACTGTGTCACTGAGCCTTCATTGCCCACATGTGCAGTATTTTAATTCTTTCTATGAAGAATGAGTGAAATAGTGAAAGATTTTTAGACTAAAAGAATATTAAATAAATGCATTTAGTGTATTAAATATACATATATTTTGTAATATACACATTTGTTTGTTCATTAGGAGTGTGATTCTGCATAATTATAATCTTGAGATATGTGAGATGAGCCATGTGGATAAGAGTTTAGATTAATTTTCTATATTTCCAGGACCTCTATTAATTCAAGTCACAGGGAAGGGATTTGTACTTCTGATAATGAGACAGACTAGGTTTCTCTGGGCAGAGAGTAAATTTCTCATGGTCAGTTTCCTAGGTGTACTATTTCAGTAAAAAGCACTGGCCTTAGGCTTGCCTAGATTTCTTCTCATAGGGATAGATCAGAAAGAGCCAAGAAATGAAAACAAATGAGAAAGGATTTCGAGACAGAATATAAGAAGATGATGAAATCTGGGAATCTGACTTGTCAGTGGCAAACGCAGCTGGAGTCCATCTCAGTGATATTGGCTGATGACTTTAGAAGGGAAATTCTACTACAGATTATTACTGTCATTACGTCTGAGGATAATCCATCCATCTTGACATCAGGAAATCCAAACACACCTGGAAGAGATGTTTATATTATCTTATGCCCAGTGTTTCTTGAATTTCTACTTTTTATGTCAATACATTGCAATAAGTCAGCCACATAACCTCAATCTCAGATGACCAGTTCTTCCAGAGGGGAGGTCTTCAAAGGGCATGTCAAATTTCATATCACAAGTCAACTCAATCTACAGCCCAAACTTCCTTATGGTTGGACTAATATAAATGCATGGAAAGTATCAGCCCTGTTGCATCACCTGCCACCAGCCCCTGTAATTTCTTATCTCTTTTTTTGTTGCCTAACCACTTTTACTAAATGAATATTCATGTTTTGACCCATGGCATTATCAATTTCCTTGGAATTGCAAGATTAGGGGCAAGACCTGGCTTAGAGGGGGAGAGCCTGCAATGGTGTACATTTGTCATATACAGTAGCCCTGTCTCTTTTATTCCAAACTTTGCATTTAATGACTCCTTCAGAAACAGCTTTCCTTTGTAAGAGCTATATAAGATAGTTCATTCAGCAGATTAATTCTCTGGCCAATTTAAAAAGTAGGAGAGGGGTGAGCAGGAAAGGTTTTACTCCTCAATTTCTTAACAGAGTCACTCATGACATCTTTCTGACTTCAAATAGACTAAGCCTTTTGCTGAATAAATGTGTAAAACATCGAAATCTTTGCAATTTATTTAAAATAACCCATCAGTGCACTGAGGAGGTGACATGGAATTCTGATCCCTACATTTTCACAATGTTTTCTTTCTACCAGTCCACGTAATTTCTGATTGAAGACTCTTAGAACCTAATTTACTTGATCTATTCCTGCTTTGTGTATCAGTCTCTCACTGATAAAAAAAAAAAAACCAGATTTGACCAGCTGGTTCAGCAGTTGGGGATCTGACCACAAGATGGCAGAGCATCTCAGCTGATGCAGAATACAAGAAAGGTTCCTTTTGGTTGACTGCTGTAGGGGTAGATTAAAGGCATAGCAGATGCCTGTGCAGACCATTTATGGTACCACTGTGTTTTGGAGGAATGGAAGAGACAGTTTGAAGACAGAAGTAGCTTTCCTGGCTGGAGATTACAGGTCCCAGTTTGGAGAACAATGAAGAAGACACTTATCTTTAATTTATCATTAACCTTTGTTAATGTTTTCACTACTGCTGCTGGACTGTGAGTTGAGGGCTTTTGGAGAGCAGAGTGGTTTAATAAATACTCTTTAGAAGACACAGAAGTAGACTGGCCTTTTCCAGACTGCCTATATTTACTGTAGCCAAGGAAATGTAAACTTTGAGTAATGATGACCTGACAATCTTTCTCTTTTGTCTGACTTTTCTTTTTGCACAGATTTGAGTAAAGGAGAGGAGGTGAAGCAAAGCCTGTTTTTACCTGAGTGTCTGGGAGGGGGACAGCTCTGCTATCAACTGTACTTGCACATTCAGTGTTGACACCTACTTCTTTTGGTATAAGTAAGAACCTGGAAAAGGTCTCCAATTAGTTATACATACTCTTTCAAATGTAGATGAGAATAAAGACCGAAGATTCACCCCCCCATTGACTAAGAAGGACAGACATTTCTCCCTGCACATCATAGCCCTCTTTGTCCTGGAACTCAGCTGTAGAAGCCAAGGGTTAATAGAAAACCTGTGGAATTTATCAGGAGTGACTGGCTTCAAAGTGGCCTTGAGGAGGTCTGCTGCAAACAGTGAGCTCCCAGCCATGAGCCTTATCTGGGGACGAAGGGGAAGAACATGGTCTGCAAACAGACTTGTTTTGTTTCTACTTTCACACACGAAGTATGGAATGTTCCCTTTTTGCTACCCAGATATCCAGGAGGCTAGACTGAAAGTAACAAGAGAACAAGGGAGTAATATACTGAAAAAACAGGCTTGGTCAACAAAGGAGCTATGAGAAATGATATAAAATAAAGCAGCTGGAGCTCTTCAGGGCTGCAGTCATCTTGTCTGTCTTCTGTGTGTGTCTGTGTGACTCATTCCGCAAGAAGTGTCCACGTCCGTGTTTTTTATTTCGCAACGGTTGCTGAAAGACTGCAACACTCAGCCACCTATGTTTGTGCAGTTAGAGCTCAATGCAGGCACCTGCAGCCTGTTTCCCAGACCTGAGACTGGGGCTGAAGCCCCACCCACTTCCCTTTGGCAGATCTTCAAGTTGACGACTATGTTCTTTTATGTTTCTAATATGTGGATGTGCTGAAACATCTTTAAAAAAGATCAGTTTCAAAATGACTCAGTAAGTGTTAAAACATTTTGATGACTGGTTATTCCATAGTGGATTCATAGGAGGAGTTGTTATTTTCCTTCTTAGCTGTCCAAACTTTAGGGTTAACTTTCTAGATATCATTCAGGTTTCTTGACACCTTGCCATCAATGTCAGAGAATACTCATCTCCATAGGAAGACTCTTGTCTTTTAATGATAGCATTTATTAGGTTTTTCTGGTTATGAAACAACTAACTGAATATTATAGCAAAAACACCTGGAAATATAGGAAATGGAAAATTGTCTTGAAATTCTGTCCTTCAGCCAAATTGTAACTAACATTCAGTCTCCTTCTTCATTAAAATACTATTGAAAATTAGGATTACATGGATTGGTTTTCTGATTTACTTTCACTTAATATTATATCCTCATCTGAGAGTTTCTCATTTTGTCAAATCTTTAAAAACTTGATTTTTAATGATTTCAGGAGTGATTTTATGTCACCACTTTATTTCTCTTCCCATTATCTCCTTATATTTGTCATGAAAAGCAATATTCTTCTGAGTTTAGGTCTTAACATTTAAATAGATAAAGTTCTTAAATGCAGGCAGTTTAAACTCTTCTCCTGCTTATAGAGGTAATTTTTTTCCATCAGTAACATATACTGCTGTTATGTGTTCTCCCCTTTCTTGAAGTGCTAAATATTTACATTTTTCCCATAAATTTTCCATTTTCCTGTAAAGGAAAAGTTGTATGTTTTTAGCACTGGGAGCTAATGAGGTTTCTTTTTTACCACTGATGATATTGGGATTTGTTAAAAATCTTCCATGCTCTGACAAGGAGATCAGGGCTGTTTTGGGATTATTTGCCAAGCTAGAGACCAAGCTGTTGCTGGTGGGAATGGAACATCACCCATGCTGAGCACTCCTTTAACAGTACCATGGTCCTGACCATTTCCATGCCTGAATCACTACTGTACATGCATCTCTTCACATAAATGTATCGTTATCATCGCTACACTTGTTTGGTTCCTTAATGATGATAATGATGCTATTTGATATTTTTCTAAGGCCATGTAAACAAACCATATTTTGCTTCTAAGAAAAAAATTTGTAAGAAAGCAGATGTTTACTTTCTGAAATGTCTTGTAGAGAATAGTTAGCATTAAACTGACTTGTTTTTTCACTGTTTGTAATAATAACAATCATACACTGCCTCAATGTTCTTCCTCATATAATTTGTGACTAGATTTGCCCTTCCTCACTTTTACTCTTCAATCCTCTGATTTCTTCTTATTACCCAGCTCTCCAGTCCCCTAGCCATTGCTAAATCAGCTTGAGGCTGATCACTCATTTGTCCTGAAGCTTAGATTTACTTCTCAGGTGGGCTATTTTTTGTTGTTGTTATGCAGTAGTACATAGGTTGGTTGGACCATGGCTCAAGTCCATCTTATTTGAAGAAATTTCTCAGTGTTTTAGGCCCATCTTTGTACTCTTTCCTTGGTCCTACACATATATATATTTCCTATATTTTTATGTTTCATCAATGAAAATTTAGGAAAAGGCCTAAATAAAATGCATTGACACAGATCATCAAGTTCAATTAACATGTTTGGAATAATCTATAGGTTTATAGATCATGTCATGGCTAGGGACACATGTCAACTTGCCCAAGTTGTGGTACCTGTTTATCTGATTGGGCAAGCACTGGCCTGTTTGTTGCAATGAGGACATTTCATAGGATTAGGTCATGATCATGTCAACTGCATCCACAGCTGATTCCATTTGTAATCAGCCAAAGGGGAGTGTCTTCTGCAATTAGTGATGCTAAATCTAATCATGGGAAGCATTTTAAGGAGGACTCAGAGGAGACAGGTTCCATTCCTGCTTTGGCTGGTGAGCCTCTCCTGTGGAGTTCATCCAGGCCATCCATTGGAGTCGTCGGATTCACAGCCTGCCCTGTGGATTTTGGACTCTGCGTTCCTACGGTCACATGAGACACTTTTATAAATTTTATATTTGCAAGTGTTCCCTGTTGATTCTGTTTCTCTAGAGAACCCTAACTAATACAGATCATATAACATGATCCTGGCATGTATTCATGGCCAGTTAAATCAGAATGTGTGTTCATATATTTGCAGCATTTCTGCTACTCACTAGGGATTTAGATGGAGAGATAAAAAGGAACATGAGATGGCTTCTACTTTCTATTTCTGGCTATATGTTCAACTTTTTCTGTCTGTCTATCTTAAGGCAGATGTGTCCAAAAACAAAAGTTGACTTTCTGTAAAAATAAGGGTTTCCACTTTACATCTCTATTTTTTTCAATCAGGCTTGAAATGTTGGAACCATCTTCAAATACATGCCATTGTTGGCCCCATTATTTTCAATTTTTCCGAATAGCTTTTCAACGTATCAGAAGGTTACTTTCTAAAGTTTTTTTCTGGCTGCCTTATTTAAATTCAACCCACTTGCTTTGATTATCCCCAAACTTTTTTTCCTCCATCTCCCCACCCCCACCATAGCATTCATCATCATCTAATATTTTACTTACTCATTGGTACCTTTCTCTCCCCTCTAGAATACAAGCCTCATGAGACCCGGGAGTTTACTGCTGTATCCTCAGGGTTAAGCAGAGCCTGACACTTCCCACATGCTGAATAATGCTGAGTGAATGAATGCATTTTTGATGGAAGGGATTCTTGACACAGTGAATGGTGACTTGTCTGTTACTGTTGTAAAAAAAATCACTGAATTATAATAGCGAGCCAATGATAATAATAAGGATAATTCTACAAAGACAGTGGAAAAACAAGCAAGGGGCTTAATGAGAAAGAATTATGAATAGGATAAAAGGAGAGTTCTAGATTAATGGGGATGAAAAAAATTACTCCTCACACTGGGCTGTATCAATTATTTAGATCAGAGGTTCTCATACTTCCCCATGAAGCAGTCCCTAAAGATGGGGGAGAATGAAATCTCCCTTCTTCTGAAATCAGGGTGATGGGTTGCAGCAGTAATCTTCCATATGTGCAATCTCAGGTTTAGTTTTTTTTTTAATTTCGGTAGCCATTTTTGCTTTACTGCACAATTTTGTATTCATGTTAATTTTATCACAACATCATCTTTTAAATAATTTACCAGTTCCTCCCATCCCACAATTTTTCAAGTAATAGTGGCACTCAGGATGATGCAGCTATTTTATCTCATATTTTGCCTTGAACTCAAAAGTACTCTAATTTGAGAATCACAAACTAGAAAAATGGAACAGAATTACAACATCACAAAGCAATATAAATTTGGCAGAACAAATAAATGAAATATCTCACATGATGAAGCAAATTGTGGAGAAATTGCAATAATTAAGTCCCCAAGTTACTAGTAAAAAATATAAATGTGGGTTTATCAAGTAACTGAATGAAGTAGGACTTTCTAAACTTAAAACGCAATGGAAGAAATCGAGGGAAAACTTACAAAGTTTGATTATGTAAAATACTAAAAGCTGATTAGTTCTATGAAAAATATGACCAAAATTACATTTAAACCACAGTTTGCTGTTAATATATGAACAAATTAATAAGTTTTCTAAATAATTATCATATGCTTGAAAAGAAAAATGTTAATATTGGAGAAGATAAATACACAGAAGATATGATGTTGGTGGTTGAATTATGTCCTGCACAAAAGGCATGTTCATGTCTCAACCCCTGGTCCTGTGGGTGTGAACCCATTTATACACAGGACTTTTGAAGATGTTATTAGTTAAGGTGTGCCCAAACTGAATGGGGGAGGGCCTTAATCCAATATGGCTGAAGTTTTTATAAGCAAAGGGATCAGACTCAGAGAAAAAATATGGGGAGCAGTCAAAAGCTGAATGTCAGTGGAACCTGGAAGAGAAAGGAGAAGATGCTTCCATAAAAGGGAAAGAAGCCACTACATGCATTGCATTACCCTGTGATGGTAAAGCCAGGGATCAAGGATTGCTGACCACCAGCCCCAGAATGCTACAGTTTTGGGGAAGAAAGTACTGCCTTGCTGATGCCTTGATTTTGAACTTCTCCTAGCCTCAAAACCATGAACCAATAAATTCCCATTGTTTAAGCCAACCCTTGTATGTATTTGTTTTGGCAGCTGAGACACTAATACAGATGATGAGGAATTTACATGAGAAAATGAAACATGGTTCACAAGCACATGGAAAAATATTTGTATCTATTGGTATTCACAAAAATGCAAATAAATAACTTTTAAAAACCATTAGAGAATTATGGTGTTTTGGTTTGCTAAAGTTAGTAACATTGAATATACCAGAAAAAGACTGGCTTTTAACAATGGGGATTTATTAGCTTATTAGTTTATAATTATAAGGATGTGAAAATGTCCGAATTAAGGAATCAGTAAGATTATATCTTCTCTGAAGTCCAGTTGCTGGTGAGCTTGGGCTCCTCTATCAGATAGCAAGGCATATGGCAATGTCTTCTGGCACTTCTAGCCCAGGTTTTGTGGATTCTACTTTTAGTGGCTTTTTCTCAGCTTCTCTGGAGGATTTTTCTGTGAGCTTCTCTTAACTTCGTCTCTTAGCTTCTATGTGTCCTTTCTACCTTTATGAAAGACTTCAGTAGGAGGATTAAGGCTCATTTGAATGAGGTGGGTCACATTTAAAGTGAAATAACCTTATCAAAAGTCTCCACCCACAGTAGGTCTACACTCATAGAAATGGATTAAAGGAACATGACCTTTTCTGAGGTAGCTAATGACTTCAAACTACCACATACAGGAATAGTAACTTTTTTCTTTAAGAGAATTTGGGAAGGATGCAGGGAATAGGCATACTCCAGTGGGAGAGTAAATTTGTAAACCATTTTGGTAGTAATTTAAAAAAATGACAATAATCTTAAGAAATATTCATCTTCTTTGTTATAATGATTCCTTCTAGGAAAATTTCCTAAGGGAGACCTCTGATGCATATAAAAATAATTATTTTCAAAGATATTTGAAAAGCTTGTTATAGTACCAACTAATTGAAAACCCAAATGTCTAATGTTAAAGAGAATAGTTTAGTGATCCAAATGGAATACTATATAGATGTAGATGCTTGGAAAATGGTTGCTTCAGAGAACAGAGACAGGGATATTTAGAGATGCTTGGAGTCCAGCAGAAATCACTGTGAGATGTTAAGGAAGCTAGAAATTGGAGAGAGTCAAGGGAAGCCAAGAGATGAAAGCCAGCCCTAGAGAAGTGAAGTGAGAAACCCCCACAGGAACAGAGGCTGAAAGCAATAAAGCCCAGGAATGAGAGACCAGCAGATGCCAGCCACATGACTTCTCAGCTGACAGAGGTGTTTCTGACCCATAAGCTTTTCTTGAATTAAGGTATCTTTTCTTGGATGTGGAAGAAAATGTCCCCATTACAACAAGTCTATAGTAATGTCCAATCAAAGGCATCCAGGAAAAGATACCTTGGTTCAAGAAGGCCAATGAAGTTCAAGGTTTCTCTCTCATCTGGAAAGGCACATGGTGAACACGGTCAGGGCTCCTCTCTCAGCTGGAAGGGCACATGGCAAATACAGCATCATCTGCTAGCTTTCTCTCCTGGCTTCCTATTTCATGAAGCTCCCCGGGAGGCACTTTCCTTCTTCATCTCCAAAGGTTGCTGGCTCGTGGACTCTGCATCATGGTGCTGCAGCATTCTCTGCTCTCTCTGAGTCTCTCTGAATCTCCAAAATGTTTCCTCTTTTATAGGACTTCAGAAACTAATCAAGACCCACTCAAATGAGTGGAGACATGTTATCCCCTAATCCAGTTTAACAACCATTCTTAACTAAATCACATCAACCAGGGAGATGATCTCATTACAGATTCAAATATACAGTATTGAATAGAGATTATTCTACCTTTAAGAAATGAGATTTATATTAAAACATGGCTTTTCTTAGGGGGCATACTTCCTTTCAAACCAACACATACATAAATTAAATATCTTTGTTTTCCTCTTTATTTTATCCCCTTTATCATATGACATAAGCTGCTTTGCTCTTGTTATATTAATTAAGTTGTAAGATATCAAGTTTAGGGTGCACAGGTAGTTCAGTGGTTAGAATCCCACCTTCCATGAGGGAGACCCAGGTTCGAGTTACAGACCATGCACCCCCCACCCCCCAAAAAAAAGATATCAAGTTTAAGAGTGAATATTACCCAAGGACTTGCACCTTATTCTGGAGAGATTTAATTCATTTCCAGTTGTATGCAAGACAGTTGAATATTGTTAGACAAGGAAAATATGTGCCTGTAATTGTTTTCTGCTTAGAGATTCAGTATGGTTTAAAGTGATGTGTATAGCTGCTAAATTGACAAGGTGTGGACTGTGATGGTCAGGTTCATGTGTCAACTTGGCCAGGTGGTGATTCCTGGTTATCTGGTCAGGCAAGCGCTGGCCTTTCTGTGGCTGTGAGGACAGTTCATGGACTTAAATCAGGATGACATTGGCTGCATCCACAGCTGATTGCATTTGCTATCAGCTAAGGGGAGTGTCTTCTGCAATGACTGATGCTTAATCTAATCACTGGAAGGCTTTTAAGGAGGATTCAGAAGAGACAACCACTCTTCCTGCTTCAGCCAGCCAGCCTCTCCTGAAAGTTCATTGAGGATCTTCATTGGAGATGCCAGCTCACAGCCTGCCTTATAGATCTTGAACTTTTACATCCCCACGATTGCATGAGATACTGTTATAAATTTTATATTTACAGACATCATCTGCTGATTCTGTTTCTCTAGGGAACCCTACCTAATACAGATTGGGTCCACTTTCCTGGCCCAACTTCAATGGTTTTGACTCTGAAGACATTCTCCCTTCACTTTGGCCTTTTTCTGTCCCTTTTAGTCCAGACTGGCAGTGCTTCTGTTTAAACAGATCCACCACACCCTTGGTTTTCTATGCAATATACAGGGATCATGTCCATCAGACAAAAGGACTTTCCACAAATCCTTTCTGGGTAACTCCATCTCCAATTCTCACTTGTCCTGTAATGGTTGATTAATTCCACTCTTGGATAAATCCTCACATGGGGCCCTATTCACTGAAGTCTCATTTTCTGGAAGTCAAGATTTTTCTAGACCATCAATTTCTGGGTTTTGTTTTTTGTTTTGTTTTGTTTTGTTTTTTTGCACCCAGTAGTTCAATTCTCAACTTAGCTCTTTCCTCTCACATTTTACTATAAGCCTCAAGAAGCAACCAGACTGCATTTTTCACATTTCTACCAAAATTCTCTTCAAAACATTCTTGGCCTTTTCTATTAAGCTTGTCACAATTCTTTCAGAATCTTCCCCTTATCCATTTAAAAAGCCATTCCAACATGTTTGGTATTTGCAAACCACAGCAACACCCCACTTCTTTGGTACCAAAATTTGTGTTACTTTTCAATCTGCTGGAAGGTGATATACCAGAACTGGAACAGCTTTTACAAAGGGGGAATTCAATAAGTTACAAGTTTACAATTCTAAGCCTATAAAAATGTCTAAACTAGGGCATCCAAGAAAAGATACCTTAATTCAAGAAAAGCTTATGGGTCAGAAACACCTCTGTCAGCTGAGAAGTCATGTGGCTGGCATCTGCTGGTCTCTCATTCCTGGGCTTTATTGCTTTCAGCCTCTGTTCCTGTGGGGGTTTCTCACTTCACTTCTCTAGGGCTGGCTTTCATCTCTTGGCTTCCCTTGACTCTCTCCAATTTCTAGCTTCCTTAACATCTCACAGTGATTTCTGCTGGACTCCAAGCATCTCTAAATATCCCTGTCTCTGTTCTCTGCAATCAATGCAGAATAAGGTCTATAATTAACAGTAACATTATACTATGCTTCCGTTAAGTATAATGAAGGCTATAAACCAAAGCTAAATGTCAATAAGAGGAGAATATAAGAGAGGGGTGTGGGATTCTTGGTATTGTTGTTGTTTCTCCTTTTTATTTTATTTCATTATATTATTATTTTTATTATTTTTCCCTCTCCTTTCTTTGTGGAAGAAATGGAAATGTCTTCTAGATTGATGGTGAATGCATAACGATGTGATTATACCAGTAATCATTAATTGTTTACTTAGGATGGATTATGTGGTGTGTGAATAAAAATGTTTAAAAATAAACAGAGATACATGTGCTAGAGAAAATGTGGAAAGGTAGATGTACTATTCACTGTTGACAGGGAAGTAAAATGGTGGAGCCATGCTGGAGGGCAGGGTGGTGGTCCCACGGGAGGCTAAGTGTAGGGTTGCCATATGATCCTACAACTCCATTATTAGTATATACTTGGAAGAACTGAGAGCAGGGCCATGAATGGGCATTTTCACACTGGTGTTTATGGTGGCAGTGTTCACAATTTGCAATATCTTCACGGATATACTCTAACCAAAATTTCCGCCCTACAGTACTGAATTAGGATTAAAAGAAATGGCTGCCTCCACAAGACTAAATCAGGATTAAAACATGGTTTTTCTTGGGTGCATGATATTGTCAAATCAGCACATTCGATGCTCTGGATCCCAAAAATGACATGCTTTTTTCCATACACAACATACCTTCACTCCATTACAATATCACAAATGCCTTAAACAATGTCTGTACCAATCAAATACAGTTCAAAGTTAAAACCAGTACAAAATCTCATCATAGTCTGTTCAGGCATGGTCTTTTCGGAGGCAAAACTTCTCTGATTCTGGACCTGTGAAACTCAAAATTTCTACAAATATACAAAGGAGGAATAGTCATAGGAAACACGTTCCCATTTCCATAGAGAAGAAATTGGGAGGAACACAGAGGTCACTGGACCCCTACAGTTCCTAAAACCTGCATGGCAAACTCCATTGGATTTCAAAGTGTTGGAGCTATTTATCCTCAGGGCTTTAGAAAGTGGCAGTCCCATCCTTTCCAAGGGCCTACGCAGTAGCCTTGCTCTTTCTCCAAATGCTGGGGTAAGTTGCAACACTGGGGCTCATTGGGGGGACCACTTTTTCTCAGATCCACCCTCTCCATACATCGGGGCCACACCTGGGCTTTTACAAAGGGGGAATTCAATAATGAAATAAAATAAAAAGGAGAAACAACAACAATACCAAGAATCCCACACCCCTCTCTTATATTCTCCTCTTATTGACATTTAGCTTTGGTTTATAGCCTTCATTATACTTAACGGAAGCATAGTATAATGTTACTGTTAATTATAGACCTTATTCTGCATTGATTGCATTTTTTCCTTATACCATCCAATTTTCCAGCACCATTGACATTCATTTGTTCTCCCTCATGTAAAAACATTCTTTTATATTTGGTTTTGCTAAGTTATACAATCCCAGTATTTGTCTTCTATCTTTCCTTATGGTGTCACACATGCTCTTAGCTTTCCTCTTTCACACTCATCTTTGTTCAGTGTACTTACAATGTTGTACTATCATCAGCTAATATTGTGCTGTTCATTTCTGGATCTTTACAATCAATCCTGTTGAACATTCTGTACCCCTTCAGCATAAAATGCCCAATCCGTACCATCTTTCTAGCTCCTGATAACCTGTGTTCTAAACTTTAACTCTTAAAGTTCACTTGTTAATGTTACTTTAACCATACAGTGTTTGTTCTTTAATTTCTGACTAATTTCACTCAATATAATGTTCTCAAGTTTCATCTCCATTGTTGCATGCATCATGACTTTATTCTTATATAGCATATCTTATTATGTTTTCCTCTCTTTTCACCCTTACTGATTGACTTCGTCTTTACACTTTTTTCCAGACCTCTCTCTCCTGTTGTTTTCTATCTGCCTTAGTGCTCCCATTAGTATTTCATGTAGAGCAGGTTTCTTGTTCACAAACCCTCCCTATGTCTGTTTGTCTGAAAATATTTTAAACTTCCTTCATTTCTGAAGGACAATTTTTCCAGATATAAATTTTTGGTTGGTAGTTTCTCTCTTTCAATATCTTGAATATGTCATACCATTGCCTCTTTTGCCTCCATGATTTTGAGAAATCCACTGAGTTTTATCAAGTTTTCTTCATATGTGATGGATTGCTTTTCTCTTGCTACTTTCAGAATTCTCTCTTTGTCTTTGACATTTCATAATATGATTAATAAGTGTCTTGGAGTAAGTCTATACAGATTTACTGTTTTTGAGATATACTGCACTTCTTGGATCTCTAATTTTATGTCTTTCATGGGAAATTTTCAGTAATTATTTCCTCCATTATAATTTCTGCCCCCTTTCCCTTCTCTTCTCCTTTTGAGACACCTATAACACATATATTCAAATCCCTGAGACCCTGTTCATATTTTTCCATTCTTTTTCCTATCTGTTCTTTTGTGTGTAGGATTTCAGATGCCCTGTCCTTTCTTATTCCTCTTCAAATCCAATGTAATTCTCCATTGTGTTTTTCATCTCTTCTATTGTGCCTCTCATCTCCATAAGTTCTGCCATTTGTTTTTTCAAGATTTTGAGTTCTTCTTTATGGTTGCCCAAGTCTTACTTGTATTCCTTCATCTCTTTTGCCATATCTTCCCTCAAATCACTGATTTGATTTTTGAATTGATTTACCATGCTTGTTTGGACATCTTTAATTAGGTTTTTCAACTCCTGTGTCTTGTTTAAGTGTTAGTTTGCTCCTTTAACTGGGCCATATCTTTGTTTTTCTTAGTATGACATGTAATTCTTTGCTGGTGTCCAGGCATCTGATTTCCTTGATTAGTTTATTCTGGAGGTCTTTTTCACTCTTTTACCTAGGGTTTTCTTGTTGGTTGGCTATGTTCTCTATCTGTCCTTTAGCATTAAGTTCAACTTATTATAGACCTCTAGCATAGGTTCTGTTTCACTGATCAACATTTTTCAGCTCTTGTTTTTCTGGTTCTTGCCCTGCCTTCTAAAGTTCTTTGGAGATATTTAGTCTAGCTATGATGAAATTCTGTGAGCCTCATCCATCCTGTATCTCCTATACTCCTTATGGGCTTTATGGGCTTCAGTCATAACAGGTCTATTTCTTTTTATTACAGATGTGAGTGTCTTTTTATGGCAATCTCTCTACTCCTCTTTCTGCCTACCACTCCAGTCACTTTCATTCTTACTAACTGACTCTGCACACTTGGAGTCATTCTCTTGTTGTCTTTCTAATTCTGTTGAGAGTTGAAGCAATCATTTTGCTGAGAAAAGAAAAAACAAACAAACAAAATAGAGTTACTATGGCAGAGAGATTTGCAATGAAGTTGAGAGGACATTCAGGAAGTTACTCTTGTGCATGTCTCAGCCAACGTATCACAAGCTGCCCAAGTCTGCAAAACCAAAAGCAAAAAATTTTTCTGAAGGCATCTGGATGCAATTAAACAACTATAAGATAAGAAATCCCTAAAATGTCCAACTTGAAGGATATTTTAAAATCCCAAACATACACCAATCTTAATTCTTTACAACCAACTTATGTAATCTTTTTTTTCTGTAAAATCTCTTGCTTGGAAGTGCCAACAGGGAACATAGTTTGGGTTGCTATCTGAATCTGTGCTCCCTGAATTGCAATTATAAGACCCTAGATAAGTACTTTCATTGCTTTTCGCTCAGACTATAATTTCTCGGTTGATGCAGCTTCCCATGGACATTGTGCTTCTTGCATTATAATGAAATGAAAAAATATGCAAGAAATTTGTTTTAATTAACATGGCCTTCCAGGATATGATATTACTCTTCTAGACTACACATGTGTCAATCAACAAGTAGTTATTGGGCATCTGATATGCTCCAGACACTTTACTATGTGCAATGTATGATAAAGTTCTTGCCTTGAAACACCTCTATACACCCCAAATTCCTCCTGTTCCTGAAAACAAAGTAAACCCAGAAAGCACAAAACCCTACTCTTCTTTGCACATTCATGTTCACTTTGCTGTTTACTCATTTCAAAGTATAGACACTTATTTGATTTCAAAACTAACAACTTGTTAACATTTATTCAGCACTGGCTATGTATCAGGCATGGTGCTTAAACTTTTACAAAACACTATTTTATTTAATCCTCATGACACTCTCTGTTGTGGTTTGTTTATTATTATGATGAAAATGACTCTTTGTAACATTATAAAGCATATTTATATTCAGGGCCAACTACACAGCCAGTGGAAAAGTTAGATTAAACCATGTCTACCAGATGCTTAAATCAATATTTAGCCACTATTTACATCTACTATCCTGGAGGTCTCTGTCTTCATTCTGTCTTTTCATGGTGCAACATGGTAAAATATCATTCATATGTTAATATAATCATTTGAAGAGGAGAAACAAAATGGCAATTTAATGGGTACAGCAAGCAAATTATCATTCACAGCATGTAGAAGCCAGATAACCAGTCACCATGTTCTCTGTCATAGATGTATATGAGGATGCTCACCTACACGGACAGTGCTATGCTGGAGCTCCTGGATTTTAATAGCTGCACTAGTGAATTTTGGAGACATTTGTGAAAGTCCCAGGCTGGGCATAGGTCAGAGATGTGAAGCAGAGACAGAGACAGGGCACCAGCAGTGGGGGAAGGAAGGTTTATTAGTGTAGGAGTGGCAGGGAGAGTTGATTCAGGAATTTAACTCCTGCTTGCCTGGATTTGAATAGGAAATTTAAAGAGAGGTGGGGGTAGAGTTAGGCAGGTTTCTCACAGGTACGTCCTTGGGAGTTTGGCAGCTTTCCACTGGTGAAAACACTGCCTTAGTTCTACAAGGTTGTAACTGCTGGAGGGGGAATACTTGGGCAAGGGAGTTTTATCACAAGAATGCTGCTAGGTTGTAACTGCCAGAGGGCAGATGTCTGTGCACAAGGGTCTATCACCAGGATCCAGATGCTGGAAGCGGGGGCTGGAGAGGTCAAGATCTTGATTCTCTGTGGTGGTATTTTCATCCTTGCTTGTTTTGCCAGTTCAGCTCTCACAACTTGTTATGTTTTTGGTAAGCATATATCCCAAATTAAAAAACAGAACCTATGAGGTGATGATTATCAGTAAATACATTGGAAATAAGCAACGTATTATATGGAATTAAATCCCAGCATGTATTTAAATTTTTACTCAACAATGTTTTGTTGTAGCTCTTTGGTGTGAACATAAGCAATTGGGCAAATACTGGCCAAAATATTTGCCATATCCTTATGTAGAGAAGATTAAGTTTACCATGTTCCCCTTTGTAGATAATTAGGAATGACTAAAAATTAATGTGAGCAGCTTTGCCTTCCTGTCATGAGCTGAATAATTTCATTTTACATGCTGACTAGAGAATTGGGAACATACAAGCCTGAAGGCTGGTGACATTAGGTCTTAAGAAGTCTTCATACCCCATGATAAAATGTTTTCATCGTGAGCACCAAGCATTCTATGACATGAAATGGCTGAATGTGGTGGTTGGTTGAATTATTAATGTTCCTCTCAAAATTAACTTTTACCTATGTGTAGTTTCAAATGTCCTTGTTATACAATTAAGGGATAGGTAATCCAAAGAGAAGTTTTTGTGACTGACTCTTAAACATTTGGGCTTTGATCCTTATCTCACACCATACACCAAAATTCACTCAAAATGGATTATAGACCTAAAGGTCAAGAGGATAATTATACCACATCTAGAGGAAAATACAGGGAAAATATTTCCAACTTTTGGAGAGTAAAGACTTGCTAGGTAGGACATAAAAGGCATAAAACATAAGATGAAAGAAAAGATTAATTGGATTTCTGTGAAATTAAAAATATTTGCTCTTTCATTAAGAACATGAAAAGGCAAGCTTCAGACTGGGTGAATATATTCTCATATTCTCAGTGCATATACCTGATGAAGAACTTGTTTCCAGAACAATGAAAGAATTTCTACATCACAATATAAATAGAAAACAAATGCAAAAGACATTGAATAGATACTTCACAAAAGGAGTTTGGACCGGCACTCCCCCAAGCCGCGGCAGCCAGCGACCCTCACCTCCACGCGCGGTTTCCCGGGCCGACTGCGAGATTCGGATTGGCGAGTTAAAGGAGCCACAGCATCTTTTACTGGTGGGCCCCGCAGACAGACGAGCACCACGAGCGCCACCTACTGGGCAGGAAAAGAAAAACAGAGCCCAGAGATTTCACAGAAAAACCTTTCAACCAGCTGGGTCCCACACCCAGGGAAATCTGATCAAATGCCCAGACACCAGCAGAAAATAATGGATGACGCTCGGAAAATTGAAGATATGGCCCAGTCAAAGGAACAAACCAATAGTTCAAATGAGATACAGGAGCTGAGACAACTAATGCTGAATATACGAACAGAAATGGAAAAACTCTTCAAAAACCAAATCAATAAATTGAGGGAGGACATGAAGAAGACATGGGCTGAACAAAAAGAAGAAATAGAAAATCTGAAAAAACAAATCACAGAACTTATGGGAGTGAAGGACAAAGAAGAAAAAATGGAAAAAAAATGGATACCTACAATGGTAGATCTAAAGAGACAGAAGCTACAATTAGTGAACTGGAGGATGGAACATCTGAATTCCAAAAAGAAACAGAAACTATAGGGAAAAGAATGGAAAAACTTGAGCAGGGGATCAGGGAACTGAATGACAATATGAAGCGCACAAATATACATGTTGTGGGTGTCCCAAAAGGAGAAGAGAAGGGAAAAGGAGGAGAAAAACTAATGGAAGAAATTATCACTGAAAATTTCCCAACTCTTATGAAAGACCTAAATTTACAGATCCAAGAAGTGCAGCACACCCCAAAGAGAATAGACCCAAATAGGCATTCTCCAAGACACTTACTAGTTAGAATGTCAGAGGTCAAAGAGAAAGAGAGGATCTTGAAAGCAGCAAGAGAAAAACAATCTGTCACATACAAGGGAAACCCAATAAGACTATGTGTAGACTTCTCAGCAGAAACCATGGAAGCTAGAAGACAGTGGGATGATATATTTAAATTACTAAAAGAGAAAAACTGCCAACCAAGACTCCTATATCCAGCAAAATTGTCCTTCAAAAATGAAGGAGAAATTAAAACATTTATAGACAAAAAGTCACTGAGAGAATTTGTGACCAAGAGACCAGCTCTGCAAGAAATACTAAAGGGAGCACTAGAGTCAGATACGAAAAGACAGAAGAGAGAAGTATGGAGTAAAGTGTAGAAAGTAGGAAAATCAGATATGATATATATAATACAAAAGCCAAAATGGTAGAGGAAAATATTATCCAAACAGTAATAACACTAAAAGTTAATGGACTGAATTTCCCAATCAAAAGACATAGAATGGCAGAATGGATTACGACCCAGCAATACCACTGCTAGGTATCTACTCAAAGGACTTAAGGGCAAAGACACAGACAGACATTTGCACACCAGTGTTTATAGCAGCATTATCTACAATTGCAAAGAGATGGAAACAGCCAAAATGTCCATCAACAGACGAGTGGCTAAACAAACTGTGGCGTATACCTACGATGGAATATTATGCAGCTTTAAGACAGACTAAACTTATGAAGCATGTAATAACATGGATGGACCTAGAGAACATTATGCTGAGTGAGTCTAGCCAAAAACTAAAGGACAAATACTGTATGGTCCCACTGATGTTAACCGACATTCGAGAATCAGCTTGGAATATATCATTGGTAACAGAGACCAGCAGGAGTTAGAAACAGGGTAAGATAATGGGTAATTGGAGCTGGAGGGATACAGACTGTGCAACAGGACTAGATACAAAAACTCAAAAATGGACAGCACAATAATACCTAAGTGTAATGTAACTAGGTTGGAACACTGAATGAAGCTGCACCTGAAATATGGTTTTTTGTTTGTTTGTTTGTGTGTTTGTATCTTTTGTTTTTCCTTTTTATATACATATATTTATTAGTATTATTATTTTAATTCTCTTCTCTATATTAACATTCTATATCTTTTTCTGCTGTTTTGCTAGTTCTTTTCCTAAATTGATGCAAATGTACTAAGAAATGATGATCATACATCTATGTGACGAAACTAAGAATTACTGAGTGCATGTGTAGAATGGAATGATTTCTAAATGTTGTGTTAATTTCTTTTCTTTTTTTTTGATTAATAAAAAAATTAAAAAAAAATCTTAGGAGTCTGTTTGAACTCATAGAACCCACTATCTCTCAATATTCTTTCCCGGAATCTCTCTCAAAGAGGTAAACTGAGGCAATTGTTGGGCTTGCCTCATTTTCTTCCCATCTCTCTGAGATCACTGCCCTTTTTAGTGTGATGCAGTGTCTTGACAACTACTGTTCTATATACTTTGCCTGATTTTTTGGTTGCTTCAGGAGGAATAATGAATCTGCTCTCTTATTCCACTTTGACTGGAAGAGGAAGTTCACCACAACCTCCTCATTTATCACAAAAGAAAGTGTTTTCACAGAAACATTTGAAAGTAAATGCTAAATTAACAGTTTATTTAAACTGATAATTTCAACTAATTTCCAAATAAACAACTATTAAGATACATTTTATCACTATAATTTTGCTTCAAAAATAAATGTGCAAATTCCCTTAGACTACAGATCTTTCTTTTCCACAGAAAGACCCTTTATTTATTGGGTTAAAAACACCAAGAAATGAAGGCAGTTTTTTAGGTCTAGGAATTTTAGGTAGCATTTCAAGTTTTAAGTCAAAGTGTCAGGAAGAGAAGTTGCTGGGATCTTCATTAATTGCATTTTGACTTTATCTTGGCTGTGAGTTGAGGGGTTCTAAGTGCTAGGATCCCCAGAAGGCATTCATTCAAGTCCTAGGGAGAGATGGAGACATACTCTGGACTCTTTTGGCTTTTCCTATTGGAGATTTAGGTACAAAATAGTGGAAAATCTGAACTAAAACCTGTGTATTGTCTCTATGCTGTCTTTCTGAACAGAGGTGAATGGAAAAAACCAGGTGGAGCACAGTCCTTGGTCCTTTAGTCCCCAGGAGGGAGATGTTACCTCCATGAGTTGTAATTACACAGCTGATAGTTTTAACAGTTAGCAATGGTACAGAAAAGATCCAGGAATTCATCCAATACAGCCATTTTCCATGTATTCACCTGGAGATGAGAAGCAGGAAGGAAGACTCAGAGCAACATTGCTACTTAAAGGAAGCAGTTAGCCATATCACGGTCTTGCTGCCTGGAGACCTGTGCACCTATTTCTGTGCTGTAACTGCACAGTGCTCCACAGGCACCTGCAACCTGTACCCAAACTTACAACTGGCAAAGAAGTACCACAGAAACATCGGTGTAGGGTTTTGAGCCTGCATAGGCATGAAGAATTGATGGTTAAGGATGGCTGAAGAGTTGAAGAGATGAGTGCTGCTGTTCATTTGATCCACGTATATTTAATCAGGCTGCCCTTCACATTCTCTTTATGCCTCATTTGAACACATCAGCCCTAAACTTTCCTCTCTTCTGTAGCATCTCTCAGAGCCCTTGTCATGCTATGAATATGGACAGTTGTCTTCTTGGGTGAGGCAGAAACATATGTTGGAGAAATTTTAAGACTGTGCTTCCTCTTCTGTAAAATCAGACCAAAGAACTGCAAATAGGTGCAAAACCTGACAGGGTATATGTACCAAAAGGCAGGCATGGAGATTCTCTTTCAAGTGTATTAGCTTTCTATGATTGGAATAAACCTAACCATTAAGTTAATTCATAGCATTTATTAAAGACTTGCTAAGTGCCAGGCACTCTGCTTTTTGCTCCTGTTTTAATTTGCTGGGCTGCTGTAGAGCGAGTTGCTACAATGGCGTATCATGGGAACACAGGTTTAGGGCACAACAGAAACGTTCAGCAAGTGATGCCCTTATAATCTGCACAGTATAGAATCCAGAAATGGCAAATAATCTCCTTGCTTCCTCCTGAGGTTGGTAAATTCTGGTGCTGGTTTACCATAATCCTTGGAGTTCCTTGGCTGGCACCTCTCCCTCACATCACATGGAGATGTCCTCTCCTTTCTGTTCTGGTTCCCACTGACTTCTGGCTTCTCTTTATAAGGCCTTCAGAAATCTGGATCAGGGGCCACCCTCATTCAGTTGGGGCCACACCTTAACTAATAATCGCATCTTCAAGAGGTCCTATTTACAATAAGTTCACACCCAGAGGGATGGGGATTATGATTAAGAACATGTGCTTCTTGGGGTACATAGTTCAATTTACCACAGCTCCCAAGGAGCTCAGATTGGTAGGAATGTTAGACTGGTAAGAGTAATATGTGAAAATTCTATAAGAGCATTTTTCAGTCACTCATTCATTGAACAAATCTCTATTCAGCTCTTAATATGTGCCAGGTACTCTTTCTAGGCATTGGGACACACTAGTACTGAATGAAACACATAAACCTTCTTGGAGCTCATGTTTTTTAAGATTGTGAAATGCACAGAGAGGTTTTGTCTGCCTGAGCATTAGATGTTTATAAGAAACTGCAGCAGAAGTGTAGTTTCTTCTTTACCATAGAGTTGAGCAAGGATTTATTTAATTTCCTTGGTTTCTGTGGGTGTTTCTCACTATATCTTGTTTTTTTGTATTTGTGTTTTTCCCATTTTTTATTAAGTTGCTGGTATTTTAACTTTTTTTTTTGCATGCCTGTTTTCAAAGGACCAGTGTTTTGTTTTTAATTGGTTTTACTGATTTCACTGACTTTTTTTTCTGCTTTTTTCTATAATTCTTTCAGATATGTTATCCTTTTTCTCATGGAGATATTATCCTTTCTTTTTATAGAAATATAAATATCTTTTAAAGATATTATTTATCCTTCTTTTCTTGGAGATATTTTCTTGACCACAACTTCAGTTATTTCACAAAATTTTGACATATAGTATTCATGCACTATTTTCCAGATAATTTGGAACTTCAATTTGTGAATTCTCTTTGACCTAATTAATGAGAGAGAAAAAATTGTTTTCCCGAATTGGGGATGTTGTTTTATCATTTTGTTCTTACTTTTATTTCATTATAAGATAATGTTATCTGGCTTTGTTCTATTTGTTATAATTGATTGAGATTGTCTTTTTTCTTACTGTATTTACAAATTTATTGTGTATATTACATAGGCATATGTCAAAATTTTAATCTCCAATTACAGGGTAGAGAGTGTAATTAGCAATTAGATCTAACTTTGGAATTTTCCTCTTTATGTCTTCTGTATCCAAACTTAATTGTTTTTGACTTGATATGTCACAAATTGAGAGAAGTTAATTAAATCTTCAGTCTCTAGAATATTACCATATATTTCTGTTTCTAAGTGTGTGATATTACATGTGTCCATTTATTGATTGCTGTAAATAAAGTCAGTTGAGGATATGTGACATGCGTTTTGGGGAAGAAATTAACTTAATCTGGAATGAAGTGATTTAATAGCCTGCTGTGAGTTAATACGGTAAACTAGATTAGATGTGAGGACACAGTGGGGACAACTCAAAGAGTCACTTACAGCTGTTATTAAGACTCCAGCTACAAATTCTCTTAGAACTCATTTATTCTTAATTACTTCAGAAGATCAGTTTGCCTCTTCAGCATAAAACTAGGAGTGATGTTGTGAATCATTTAACTACCAAAAAGGAATCATGCTCTTACTTTAAAGTCTTTAAGACAATTCCATTTCTACAAATTCTTCCACATCAATTTGCATGCCTCAGAATTATAAGAAGCTTGTACTGGTTTGAAACTGTTATGTACTCCCCAAAAGCCATATTCTTTTAATCCTAGTACGATTTTGTGGGGGCAGCCATGTTCTTTCAATCCAAATCCAATATTGTAGGTGGAACCTCTTGATTAGATTATTTCCATGGAGATGTGACCCCGCCTAGTCAATTTGGGTGCTAATTAGCTTACTGGTGTCCATAAAGAACTTACAGAGAGAGGAAGAGCTCAGAGGCAATACAGAAAGCAGACACCTAAATACAGAAGTTTGGAGATGCAGAAGGAAAGCCCCACAGCAGAAGCCAGAAGGACCCACAGGAGTTGAGAGAGTCATTTTGGAACCAACCCAGGAGAGAAGAAGGGCCCCCAGATGTCACCAAGTGCCTTCCCACGTGACAAAGGAACCTGGATTTTGTGTCTCCTCTGAGAAGGTATCCTCTTGTTGGTGCCTTAATTTGGACATTTTTGTGGCCTTAGAATTGTAACTTTTATCTTAATAAATCCCCTTCATAAAAGCCAATCCATTTCTGGTATATTGCATTCCAGCAGCATTAGCAAACTGAAACACAGCTATAAAAGGTTTAGAAAACATTAATAACCAATGCAAAAGATTGTACTCATTTGATCCCAGTATCTATGGCTGAATTATATCCTGTTCTAAAACTATCAATTTTTCCCCAAGATGTTTAGCTCATTGATAGAATAAAATGATATAAATTAAATTCCAGTTACATGTAAAAGGGCAGAAAGTTTAAGTTACTGGAATGCTTTAGAACATTAAAAAATGTTTAATTAAATGCATGGTATATTTGTATATCAAACTGCTGAAATGGATCTGTAACCACAGAGTTACATGCCACATATTTTCCTCAAACTTTGTAATGGATTTGGTTTTTTAAAATGACAACATCAATGCTAGCTGATGGTTAAGTAATTTGAACTACTTTTTATGGTAGTAGGAATAGAAAACAGAAAGTTATACTCAAGTGGTACAAAAAGGGGGAAGATGTTGGCTTTTTTTTAAGGAGGCAATTTGTTCCTTTCATGAACTGTATTCTTTCCAATTGCTTCAAGAGGGATTGGTTATGGCTTGCAGCAATGGACAAATTGAGAGTATAAACATACAGCTCAGATGTGATATCTATTCAGAATCCAAGTTAAGAATTGTTCCAAGCCCAAGCCATATCTTCCATGAGGACATGTTCCATGCTTTCCCTGATGTGTGTACTAGTAATAGGGTGTGGGGTCAATCCTTTTCCTTTCATAGCCTGCTAGCATTTCTTCACTATCTCAAATATACACCGAGTCTCCAACAATCTCACCAACATTAGGAACCAATACATCGACAGATTCAGTAAGGTGGGAATCTTAGTACATTGCTGCAGATAGGACTTGATCTCTATGGGAAATCGACACAGCAAGATTGATTCATTAATGGTATCTGTCATCAATCTCTCAAAAGCTTCTCCAAATGTTATAGAAAGTTCCATTTTCTCCAAATGTATAGAAAGTTCCATTTTCTTTCTTTATATTGTGTTCTTTTGGCTACATGATGGCATCTGAATAGTTCATCCATTTGAAAGGCTGTTTGGGGGATAGAAATTCAGGTTGAGGTCATATATTATCCTTGCTGCAGGTGATTTCAAGACTCTATCAGCCATGCCATACACTGTCCTCCAGTTGGTTCAGAAGCTTCCCTAAAGTCAGGAAAGGGCACTTTGCTTCAGCATGAGTGCATTCTGCCAGGTGCCTAGGTGTTCTAGATTGTTCTTTCCTGTAGGATTGGACAATACAGAACACATTGCCCAGAGCCGGCATGCAAGTCTATAGGTACAAATGAGAGGGCTACATAAAAACTCATTGACTAACCTCTTGACCACTTCCCCAAAATTGTCAAATTTGAAGAGTATAGCACCACTTTCCACTTCTGTTTGTACTAATGTTGGAAGGGTGACTTCACAGTATACCCTATCAAAGAAGTGGTCTCTAAAGCACGTGGTGACCAAGGACAGTGCTTTCAGTATTTTGGACATGTTTTCTGCTTGGGTTATCATGTGTCTACTGTTAAGCTGGATGTCAAAGACTCTTTGTTGATCAGGTTATTATCTTCTACAGCAGGAGTCAGTTCAATTAGTTTTCAGAAGTCACAGTGCAGCCCATGGCCTCCTGGAACCTGCTTGCCTTTGGCATGAGAATTTCATTCCACAAATAGGGACACTGCTTTTGGTGGACTGGACCTTCTGTTGTAACATGGACACAGTTTACATCTGACAAGACACATTGTCGATAACCCATGTCATCCCACAACACCAAAAACATCACATCCTTTGCTTGCCTTCACAGCCTATGGACCCAGCCAAACACCTTTACCCTTTGACCTCTGTGGGTCTCTAATGCATGAATCTTCACACATTTTGGCTCTGAAAGATTTGGATCGTTTTTAATGGTAATCTTCTTTGCTTATTTCAGGTTATTTTCTCTTCACAAATTGTATTCTGCCTCTTTCTTTCCCTGATATTTACTATGTCATCTATAAATGCCACATTTAAAAAATGTTCTTCATATGTGATTTAGAAATAACATCTTATTTTCTTTTTTGTGAATCTATGTAAATGGTGGGAAGTGGCTCTTTTCCTTCAGTCATCAGAGCCTTTAAATGTGTTTTTAAAAGTTTCTTCTTGGTTCTGTCACTGGTGGCATAATTTCTTTCTTGATTCAAGATGTAGCTGTCCTCATACTATCCCCACACAAGTCCTGGTTACCTTCAAGTATCACGTCTTCACTGCCACCACCTTGTCACCCCAGTGAGCAGCCACAGCATCCTCCACTCAGGTTTGTATCGTGGATGTATTTATTTATTTATTTTATTATTTTTTTGCATGGACATGCACCGGGAATCAAACTCCAGCATGGCAGGCAACAATTCTTGCCACTGAGCTACCATTGTACCACCCATGTATTTATTTTTACTCTTATCTTTCATCGGTTTCCCTTCATGAAAAGATATTTATAAAAGTTATATTTTTATTGTGAACTCACAGTTTAATATTATAAAGTGCTCTTCTGGGTCTCATTTAATGCTTTCTGGCTTGAATTTCATCAAATTCAAAACAATACTTTCTTGTATGAATTTTTGTGATATTCCTTCACTCATTTTCTTTGTTTCCTGTTTTTATGAATCATTTTGTTTGAGATGAGTCTTGTAGGCAGCATGGAATTGAGTTTTACTTTGTGACTCAATCTGAAATTTATTTTTCATTTAATAGGTAGGTTTAATCTATGTACATTTATTGATGGGATAAGTATAACTATATGATAATGTCTATCATAGTTTTTTGTGCTTACATTTTTTACAAAAATGTTTGTGTGATTTGTATCTTTTGCTTTTTGTGCACATGTGTATTCCTTTTAAAGGAAGTTTTAAAATTTTGTACTAGTGGTTACCTGTATTACTGTTTTGTGCAATATTATTAGGCATATACTGCTTTAATAAGTATCTATTAGTTTCCTGCTGAGGTTGGTCAAATTGGCATTTACTCTTACTTTTCTTTCCTCTGTCCCTCTTTAACTACCTGATTTTAGTAAAAAACTATTTTAAAATCTTTAAATGACTTCCTTTGACTCTCAGCTCTCATAACTGAGACAGCAAGAATACTTCCTCTTAGGCTATTCTTTCCCCTACCCCTCCCATTTTGGTTTGTCAATGCTGTCTGAATGCATTATATCAGAAATGGAATGGTTTTTAAAAAGGGAATTTATTAACTGTAAAATAGCAGGGAAGTTTACAGCTCTAAGGCCACAAAAATGTCCAAACTACAACACCCAGAGAAAGATACCTTGACTCAAGAAATGCTGACCTGGGAAGGCATGTGTCTGGCATCTGCTGACCTTTGTTCCAGGTTCTGTTGCTTCCAGCTTCTTATGCCAGTGGTTTCCTCTCCAAGCATCTGTGGGCCTCCACTTAGCTCCTCTAGGACACGACTCTGGGTTCTAGCTTTCTTAGCATCTTGTAGGAAGGCACATGGTGATACCTGCTGGACTCTGCATCTCCAGACGTCCATGGTTAGGCATCTACTCTCTGTTGGCATCCCAAGCATCTCCAATTGTCTGTACCTCTGTCAGCTCTGAAGCAACTCCAAAATGTTTCCCTTTTAAAGGACTCCAGTGAAGTAATCCAAGACTCATCTTGAATGGGCAGAGTCACATCTCCATCTAACCAAAAGGTCACACCCACAATTGGGTGTGTCATCTCTGCATGGAAACAATTTAATCAAAGTTTCTACTATACGATATTGAATCAGGATTAAAGCACATGGCTTTTCTGGGGTACACAACACTTTCAAACCAGCACACCTCTCAATTTGTATCACTTGAATAATTTCAACTTTATAGGCAAATAGCATTTACATTTTTACTCTGTCATTCTACTTGTTTACATCTTAACACCAAACTCACTGCCAATTCTTTTCTTGAGAAGTTTACTATTTGTTAACTAAAGTTCATTCTCAAAAGCCATTTTAAGAAAAACTCAGTGGAAGAATAGTTCTTGAGTTCTTGAATATTCAATACTTTTGATGATGTGTGGCTTTTTTTATTAATTAACCCAACATTTAGAAATTATACCATTCTACATATGCAATCAGTAATTCTTAACATCATCACATAGATGCATGATCATCGTTTCTTAGTACATTTGCATCGGTTTAGAAGAACTAGCAACACAACCGAAAAAGATATAGAATGCTAATATAGAGAAAAAAAAATAAAAGTAATAATAGTAAGAACAAAACAAAACAAAACAAAACAAAAACCTATAGCTCGGATGCAGCTTCATTCAGTGTTTTAACGATTACTTTACAATTAGGTATTATTGTGCTGTCTATTTTTGAGTTTTTGTATCTAGTCCTGTTGCACAGTCTGTATCCCTTCAGCTCCAATTACCCATTATCTTACCCTGTTTCTAACTCCTGCTGAACTCTGTTACCAATGACATATTCCAAGTTTATTCTCGAGTGTCGATTTACATCATTGGGACCATACAGTATTTGTCTTTTAGTTTTTGGCTAGACTCACTCAGCATAATGTTCTCTAGGTCCATCCATGTTATTACATGCATCATAAGTTTATCCTGCCTTAAAGCTGCATAATATTCCATCGTATGTATATACCACAGTTTGTTTAGCCACTCATCTGTTGATGGACATTTTGGCTGTTTTCATCTCTTTGCAATTGTAAATAACGCTGCTATAAACATTGGTGTGCAAATGTCCATTTGAGTTTTTGCCCTTAATTCCTTTGAGTAGATTCCCAGCAATGGTATTGCTGGGTCGTATGGCAATTCTATATTTAGCTTTTTGAGGAACTGCCAAACTGCCTTCCACAGTGGTTGCATCATTTGACATTCCCACCAACAGTGGATAAGTGTGCCTCTTTCACCGCATCCTCTCCAGCACTTGTCATTTTCTGTTTTGTTGATAATGGCTGATGTGTGGCTTTTTACTTGAAGAACTGTATGGCCAGATATAAAAAATCTATAGTGGTGTATTTTTTCTCCTTAAGTGTTTTAGGGTTACTTCTCCTTTGTGTTTGGAACAAATGTTGTTGTGACAAAATGTGAGGCCAGCCTGTTTCTTGTTTCCTTTTCTTTGGTAAAAAGACTTTGTCTTTTTGTTTTTACCTGACTGCCCAGAAAATCTATCCTTAGATTCCTTCCCTCTGTTCTTCTCTCCTTTATTTCCTTCCCTCCTTTCTACATTACTCCCTCCCTATCTTTCTCTCTCTTTCTTCCTTCTTCCTTCCTTCCTCTCTCTCTCCCTCCCTCCCTTCCTTCCTTTGTTTCTTCCTTCCTTTCTTTCTCAGTATGTCTTGAAGTCCAATAACATTGCTATGCTATCTGTCCTATGTCACAGTTGGGCCTGGAATCTAATGCACACATTCAATACAGAGATTCAAGAATTACTTCTTATATTTTAGGAAAGGTGCCTTGAATTATGTCTTTAAATATGGTCTGGCCTTTTATATGGCTTCTTTTACCTCCTGAATCCCTCTCTCACCCAATAAGTGTCTACTGGTTTCCCATTGCATACCTTTTCTGCATTTCATTTCAAGGCAAATTATTTTTTCACACTTTTTATTTGCTTCATGGAAACATTTCCTGCTCTATTAATAACTTCAGCACCTCCTTCCTCAGTTTTCTTCTTATAGCACCCTTGTTCTTCTGTGTTCACTTGAATAGAAAAAAGCCATTATAAAATAGAGTCTGCTCATTTTAAAATTGTGTTGAGATAAGCCAAGTAAGTCAGAAACATAGGCCCAAGGGACCCAGAAAAGGAGGGGATACAACTTTCCCAAGCCTCAATCATGGGGCTTATGGCTCAGTGAGAATAAGGTGGGATCCTAGAAGCTTTTTACCATTCTCACTAACTGATTCTGAAACACAGCCAGGTTTGAGAATCCCTACTGTTTGATGCTTTTGGACATCAGGTGATGTGTCTCTACTAATCCAACAAGATGGGGCAGAGGAGGGTCTGAACCCACTCTCCAGTATTTTGAAGCAAATTATCATCTCCTGCATATCTTTATCTTCTGCATGAAAACAATGAGTTGATAATGTTGGCAAAAAAATTTAAGTAGGGAGCATCCTTGAGGCATGATCTGTGTTACAAATATAGATTCAGAACTTTTTGCCAATTACATTATCTGGGAGTCATGGAAATCCTAAGGAATAATAACTTGATCTCAGGTAATTCTTAGGTAGTCAGTAATTCTAATTATCATATTTCCTCAATTCTAAGATGCATACTATTGTACCACTTGTTGCTTTTAAAATGAAGAAGTATCTCATTATAAAGGAGTCATAACACCATGGCTTTCAAACTCTGAGTAAATTAAATCTTATTCCTTATGAGTGTGCTTTTTTACAATAGTCATTGCCTTAGAACTGAGAAAATGTATAGTATTTTAAATAGCTGCAATTAATGAAAGACCATTCATCCATTCCTTATTTACAAATATTTATTAAGTGCTGTTCTAGCATGTGGAGGATATAGTGGTAAAAAAGGCAGATTGGGTTCTTGTAATCTAAAAATCAATTGCCAATGATTTAATATAGGTTATTGATGGCTCTCTTGGCTTCCTCTTACTAAAACATCAAAATGAAACTCCAATTGTATCAAGGGTCACGTAAAAAAGAAAAAATGAGAATATAAAATTTTATAATTATAAGAATATCCTTTCATGAATTGTAACAAATTGATTAAAAACTTTGTCAATGAGAAGGGGGAAAAACTTACCAAACATTAAGAATATCATAATCACTGAACCTGGTGAAAATTTAGGTATTAATAATAATGAGATGGTATATAGAAATTCTGTATTTTACGTATATTTTTTCTATAAACCTATGGCTTCTCTAATTAAAAAACAGCAACAACATGGGGAATATAGTTTGTAGTTATATCAAAGTAAAAGTGGGTACTTTACAGCCCATGGTTCTCTGATAAGGAATTTCATGTGAGCAACATCTTGGAAATAAAATAAGAATTTGTATACACTACTTCATATTCAAAAAGGCTCACCTGACAGCTGAATGTGGCTTTGAAATGTGGCCAGAGGTGAAGAGGGGAGACTATCCTTTGAGTGGAAACTAATAGACACTCCTTCTAGCATATTCCCCAGCCTGCAAGGGGGCACAGCTTCCTAAAACAAAAACATTTCCTGCTAGAATTCTAGGTTCACTTTCAGCCTTTCACTGGGACATTTCTTCATACTAAGCAGTTAAGAACTGGGGATGCCAGAGGCTCTAAAGATGAAATTTTCACCAGGTCCAGTGTTTATGATATTCTTAATGTTTGGTAAGTTTTTTCCCCCTTCTCATTGACAAAGTTTTTAATCAACTAATTATATACATAATTAATTTGAATAAAAGGAAAATAATAAAGGTATTTTGTAAATGTGTCACAGGTGACAGAACCCTACTTTTTGTATCAAACCTTAAATTGAATAAAGCCATGAGTTTTTCAGTAAAATCTCCACTGAGTTTTCTTCAATTTCCTTGAAGAATGGGTTTTAAGTTTGGTAAATAAAATGCCCTTAAATTTGGATTATGTTAATCACTTGTGCCAATATGATAATTAACCACAATTTTGTCTAGTTCATAGCCAGGGCAACATGCAGCTTCCCCCACCCCCAGGGGGAAGCAGTGGGGACTCACTGACCCAAATGGAAAGTCAGTAACCCTCTCGGAAGGGGCTTTCCTTGTCGTGGAAAGCTCGTATGCTGCCAGAGCATACCCTACTCTTTTCTGGTATGTTCAATATACTGGTGAAATTTTGCAGCTCCTCTTGAGAACTACAAAGCAAAATGATATTGGAAGAACCAAGGTTTTGAAGCCATGTGTCATGAAGAGAAAACTTCCCAAACTGCAGTAAGTTGGGTAGTTTTTTAGAGAAAAGATGGGCAGGGTTTAGGATAATGAGCACAGTGGCCCCAGATGATGTAATTAGAGGTGATCTGATTATTGAGCATGCGCAGATTGATTACATGCTTAGTCACAGAACATGTGTAAGAAAATGGTGGAATGAGGTCTAGGTGACCTGTAGGTTAATGTCTAAGCTTCTGTATGTGTCAGGTGGGTCCATTTTGGTTAGCCCCAGTCTCAGTCATCAAGGTAATTTTGTAGTTGGGGTGGCTTAGGTCTGGGCTGACCCAAGACCCTTCATTAATAGACATGAGGGGCTGTATTTAGTGATTACAGGACTCTGAAGTTGAACGACTGGATAAATGGGAACAAATGAAGGTTAGTCACAAGGTTTTTACAATCACAGGGCACAAGATAAAGGTATCAAAGATCAGAGCAACTAGATTATAGAGGCTAAAATGGATACAGCTGAAGGTTAGTCATAAGGTTTTTACCGCCCTTAGAAATCAAGAGAGCTGGATTTCGGTTCTGTGATTTCAGGTATTTCCCTCTGTTTATTCTAAAACACTTAGAAAGTAAGAACAAATATCTATATACTGATTTAATAATCATGATCACTTGTTAATTCCTAATTTCACAGTTATACTCCTATGTCTTTTATTCTCTGCAGAAGTTTCTTTTAACTCTGGCCTGCTGGGGATACTCCTGCCAGATTCCAGACTTAATGCAGATTTAATTTCACGTTGTCCTTAATTACTTCAAAACTTGTTTTTAGGTTATATTTTGCAAAGTCTTCATCAGTCTTGTCTATAGATGCTCATTCACTCCATGATCCCTTGATGTGGTGCCCAGATTGGCTATAATACTCCAGCCACATTTTGAGCATTGACAATAGATTTTACTTTCTTTTTCTGAATATTATATTATTATTGTTGTTGAGGATCTAAAGCCACTGAATCTCCATAATTCTGCTTGAAGTAGATAAAGATAATATTACTTCATTTTCATAGGTGAGGTTGTGTGGACCCTCCGTTCTGCCTCTTGCCTCCAGTGGGTGATGTTGCACAAATGAGAGACACCTGTCTGCTGACAGCATCTTCTGCTCGGTTCCTCCTTCTTACACCTGGCTGAAGCACCCACAGTAATTTAAAGACTTGGACAAGTGAGGAGCATCAGAGCCAGAAGGCACCCAGGATCACCTCAGCAGTTATTTCATTTTCACTTAAGCAAGGGACTTGTCCAGCCTTAACTTCCTCAAAGCTCCTAGTTCTAAGAGCTGGATTGCCACAGACACTTTCCTGTCTGCTCAGGGACACCACCCAGAAAGGAGCCTACAGCATTTCCACTCCTCAGTCATGCTCTTGTTACTCATCCCAGGACGTGAGATGATTTTTGCCATGAGTAAGTAAAAATCTATTGTGGTCATTATTCTACAGAAGTAATTGTTTTCTGATTTGAGTCTTAGTAGCAATACTTTTCATAGCCAAATCTGCTCTGCCTTCATTGATAGAACATTGATTTTGTAGGATATGCCAGAGGCCAGTCAGTGACCCAGCCTCAAGTTCATCATTCTGTTTCTGAAGGAGTCTCCTTGGTGTTGAGATGCAATTATTCCTACCATGGAAATTCTTATCTCTACTGGTATGTCCAGTACCCCAGTGGAGGTCCACAGCCTCTCCTCAAGGACATTCCAGGGAGCAAGCACCCCGATTAAAGGCATCAATGGTTTGGAGGTGGAATATCAAAAGCACATAACTTGTTTTAACCTAAGGAAACCCATCCCTTGGAGTGACTCTGCCAAATCCTTTTGTGCTGTGAGTGCCATGGTGCCCAGGACTTCAGGGGAAGCTGAGCACAGACCTCATGAAACACTGAGGAGGTCTGGTCTAAAGTAGAGATGTCTCTTGGTCCCTGGCACAAGTCCAGCTGAGAGCTTGTTAGCCCCGTGGTGTTCTTGGCACACATTGTGCAGGTGCTCTTGGTTTGCTGACCACAGTGGGCCTGATGTGTGCAGGTAACTGGACATGGAAGCTGTGACATGTCCTATAAAACTGCTGCTTTTCATTGCTTTCTCTTTTTTTTTTATTTTTTTTTATTTTTTTTATTTTTTATTAATGGGAAGAAAAAAAAAGAAATTAACACAACATTTAGAAATCATACCATTCTACATATGCACTCAGTAATTCTTAACATCATCACATAGATGCATGATCATTGTTTCTTAGTACATTTGCATCGGTTTAGAGGAACTAGCAAGACAACAGAAAAAAATATAAAATGTTAATATAAAGAAAAGAAATAAAAGTAGTAGTACTAGTAAAAAACAACAACAACAAACAAACCAACAAGCAAACAAAAACAAAAAAACCCTATAGCTCAGATGCAGCTTCATTCAGTATTTTAACATGATTACTTTACAATTAGGTGTTATTGTGCTGTCCATTTTTGAGTTTTTGTATCTAGTCCTGTTGGACAGTCTGTATCCCTTCAGCTTCAATTACCCATTGTCTTACCCTGTTTCTAACTCCTGCTGAACTCTGTTACCAATGACATATTTCAAGTTTATTCTCGAATGTCCGTTCACATCAGTGGGACCATACAGTATTTGTCCTTTAGTTTTTGGCTGGATTCACTCAGCATAATATTCTCTAGGTCCATCCATGTTATTACATGGTTCATAAGTTTATCTTGTCTTAAAGCTGCATAATATTCCATCGTATGTATATACCACAGTTTGTTTAGCCACTCTTCTGTTGATGGAGATTTTGGCTGTTTCCATCTCTTTGCAATTGTAAATAACGCTGCTATAAACATTGGTGTGCAAATGTCCGTTTGTGTCTTTGCCCTTAAGTCCTTTGAGTAGATACCTAGCAATGGTATTGCTGGGTCGTATGGCAATTCTATATTCAGCTTTTTGAGGAACCGCCAAACTGCCTTCCACAGTGGTTGCACCCTTTGACATTCCCACCAACAGTGGATAAGTGTGCCTCTTTCTCCGCATCCTCTCCAGCACTTGTCATTTTCTGTTTTGTTGATAATGGCCATTCTGGTGGGTGTGAGATGATATCTCATTGTGGTTTTGATTTGCATTTCTCTAATGGCCAGGGACATTGAGCATCTCTTCATGTGCCTCTTGGCCATCCGTATTTCTTCTTCTGGTAGGTGTCTGTTTATCATTGCTTTCTCTTTTAATAATCCAAAAGCAAAAGATGAGCTCCTTCACTGGGCTACCTGCAAACTTTCTTCCTTCTCAACTTTGTAATTGTAAGATGGTGCTCCTGGAATCGTTCTTCTTGGCTCCACTCTGTGTGGGCTATTTGCCCTCACATTTAGGTGCTCCCATGAGGAGGGAGGAGGCTGGGCTGGTGCACAGCTTAGAACAAGGCCTATTCATGGGGGTTTTAGTAATTTATTGGGAATATTGTAGGATGAGGAGAGAATTGATTCAAATCCCTTAGCACTTCTTTAAGGATTGTTAAGGAGAGAGGAGATGCTAAATAAGGATGGCAAATTTCATTTATTTTAGAAGAGAGCTTGTTTAATTTTACTCAGTTATAAAATAGGCCCTATTCTTTTGCTATCTTAAATTCTGCAAATCAGAAATGTTCAAAATTGGTGGGATAATGACTTTTGCCAATTTTCCCAAATGCTGTCATTTACTGCTTTTTACTCTTATCCTATTTTCACATGATTTCATACTTGGGATATTAGAAGTCAATTCTTGTTAGTTTAACATTGCTGTAATTAGTGCTTTGCTAAATTTAGCAATGTTTATTTCCTAAAAATATACTGATTAAAAATTGTATGTCTTTCCCCTGGCTAGGATGAAAAGCATTATAATAAGACTTTATAGCCTTTAATTCCTGAAACCTTAATGACTTTGATGGAAAGTAAAGAGAAGGAGGAGGAGGAGGGTTGGGCTTTGTAGTTGTGTACTGCATGATGCTCTGATAAGAGTCTAAAGTCATAGGAATTTTATAATAGACAATAGTAGATTGAGGTCAGTGATTTGCCTTAGCCAAAAGGGCCACACCAGTGGGATCAGCATTATTTTTCAAGTCTTAGTGATATGTGGTGTATGCAATTGAGGGATTGCTGGAAGTAGATTAAGAGATGGAAGATTATTGATAAGAAACTTATAAATGCAAAAACTTTATATAATACATAACTATACCAAGGAGAAAGCAGTAATCTCCGATGGTTTAAAAGTTACATTATACCATATGAATAAATTGTAACATCATTTAAAATATTATATTATCCATATCATTCCATATGAATAACTTATATCCCAAATGTAAATGTTTGAAAACAATAAAACGTTAAGATAAAATTGCCATCTCTTTTATTTTTTCTCCTTAGTCCCATTCCCTTTCTCCCTTTCCCAGGACAAACTTATTATGAATTTTGTTTGTTACCTACACAGCCAAGTTGGTAATAGATGACCAAGAGCCTCTGTAAATGAAGAGACAGTCTTGATGTTCTGCATGTCATCCTCTTCCAACCCAGAGATTCTTAAAAAAAAAATTTTTTTCCCCTTTGTATTCCATGAGAATTACTTAGGAATCATTATGTTTATCTGAGCACATGGAGTGGATGGAACTGCAGCTTCTAGGAGTAGAAGACTGTTATGATTCCAAATGAATGATGAGAAAAGTTAAGGATAGGACCAGGAGACATGGAATTCAAAATTAAAAAAAAAAATGTATTAATTGTGAAGTGGCCATCACAGCACACTAACAGGGCCTCACTCTTCATCTTAGTGACAAAGCAGATGCCTTGCTTTATTTATTGCAGTCATTCAATAGCATTTATTGAGCAATTACTAAGTGCAAATGATACATATTTAGAGCTCAAAGTAAGGTCTTAAAGGCTTAAAACTTGTTTAATAATAGAAGAAAATGTATTTATCATTAGCTTGATTTCCTTCTTTCCTCACATGTGGTGGTTCTTTTTATCTTCAGTCCCATTCTTTTGAAAAAGCAAAAAAAAAAAAAAATTCAAAATGGCAATTTATTAGACATTATAGTGATCATAACCAAATTCAGCTGCTGTCTGTCCTAATTACTACAGAGAACTTCTAATGACAAAACATATCTCACTAGTCTATCTGGGTTTAAACTGCATTTCACTTAGTACAGATAATGACTTAGTTCATGGATGTGCTATGCTGCAACTTTGCCCACTGTGTATCATGATCATCTATGCTTTCCCTTGCTTTGCTGGATAGAAACTCAAATCTACATTTCCCACAATATTTTTCTTTTATTGTGTAATTACATTGTGTAAATGAGAGGTATTTGTGTGGGATTAGGAAAGTGGAAGAAAAGAGGACATTATTTTTCTGTAGGGGCTTAGGGCAGGGGCTGATATCACCAGCAGTCACTTTGACTTCTAGGTTTCCTCTTAAGAATCACTTTCTTTGGTGCTTCAGGCATCTGGATCCATTATACTTCATAATGAATAACAGGATTTCCTGTTATCAGTCATTTTGGTCTTTGCTTCATTCATCTGCTGTTATGGATTGAACCATGTCCCTGATAAAGATACGTTCAAGTCTTTAGCCCCAGTACTGTGGATGTGAACTCATTTGTAAGAAGGATCTTCAAAGATTCAATTAGTTAAGATGATGCCAAACAAAATCAGGGTGGGCCTTAATCCTATATGACTTGCTTCCATAAAGGCAGAGGAAATTTAGACATGGCCAGGTGTAGGGGACAGAAGGCCATGTCACGTTGGTAGAGATTGAGTTATGGATGGCCAGCAAGCCATCACCAGAAAGCTAGAGACTTTGGAGACTGATTAATATCACCGGGTAAATCCAAGTCCCTGAAGTCACCCTCTGAGCTCTCAAAGATCAGGCTCTCTGAATAAAATCCATTAACTTAAGCAATTTTTGTCATTGATCATATGCTCCTGGTATATTCCACTCAAACCTATGGCTACAATTGCTCAATGATCATCTCCTTATGAACTCATGGAGGGGGGGGACAATAGATACCCTCAGAGGAATGGAATGTTGCTACAAAATAAGGGACAATGCGGACCTGAAAAAGGAAAAGATGACATGGAAAATGTGACTGCTTACTCTACTTTTCTACTTAGACTTCGGATAGAGTTTGTTAAAGGTGTGAGCAAAAGAAAAAAGGAAATAAAGTTATTATTTGTCCACAGAGATTTGAGGTATGGAGAAGGGTAGAGGAAGAGAGAGAAGTGATTTTGAACCTAAACACTGTCCAGACCTAAATTTCCTACCCAAGTCTGGAGCTTGTTGCTATTTTTATACATTGATGCAGGGCTGCACAGTTATCTTCTCTGAGTTCATAGAGAGTGAGCTTTCTAGGAAGCACACTGAAAAAAGCTTCTGTGTTCAAAGATAAATATTAGTAAAACTTGACAGAAAAAGGCATCTCACAATTTTGTCTTGTGAACACTGAGATTTTTGTTAGAAGTGCAATGGGCAAAAATGGTAAGGCTGAGCGGTGTTTGCTTTGCTGCAGTGAGTTAAGTACTGCTATGAAATGAGAGTGTTTTTCAAAAATCTGTGAGGCTTGGAAACATTTCCCATGCTGACTTCAGAGTGCTTCAGTGAGACTTCAACTTTCCTCTTAGGTCAAAAGTTATTTTGTAAATTCGTAGAACACGGACTGCATCATACACTGCCCGAATTGCTTTTAAACTTAAAGAACTTAATCCTGGAAATCATGGTTTTATTTTTCTTTATAAAGCTTTTATTAAATTGGTTATGTTTCTTACAATTTATGCTGCTTAGATTTGAAAAAATCTGGTATTCAAATAGCAGCAATTCCTCAACCACAAGCCATTCACTTATGCATCCATCTATGCATTTGAGAAATATGTAGTGAACACTTGTGAGATATCCAATGTTGTTCTAGGTGTGAGGGTAGAGTGGTGGAAAAAGTTTGTTTTTGCTACCCAAAATTATCCACCAGTGACTAACCATGTTATTGACATTCTTTTTTATTTATCCTAATACTTTCTTATATGAGATTTCAGTGGATCACAGGATGGCCAAAACAATGGCTAAATAAAATATAGAGTAAAACTTGCTTCTTTCCAGAAAGCTTACATGTTGTGCAGTGTACTGGGAAAAAACAGGTGTATGAAAAAAAACAGTTATTCTTTAAATTTCTAAAGGATTCTCTGACAGCTAACAGCTATCTTAGAAATAAGGCCAGAGGTGAAGACTGATTTTTGGGAGTAGAAGAGGTGAACATTCTTCTAGATTTTGTAGCTTGCCCACAAGGGGGCTCATCCTAACACATCTGTGTTTCCTGCTTGAATTTCAAGTTTACAGTCAGCCTTTCACTGCGCCCTGAACTGTACCGCACACTTAGTAGTCAGAACCTTAGGTCACCAGAGGCTCTAAATATGCACTCTTGTCCAGGATCAGTGATTGTGGTCTTCTTACTCTTTGGTAAGTAAAATCATGCTGAAAGCTCAGTCTCATGCTCTGTTATGTCAGTGTGAACTTTAACCTTGATTTTCTTCAAGGGATGGAGCCCAGATCCTGTGTAAGGTAATCAGCATTGTTATTATTTTTTAGAAGGAACCAGTGGAGACTTGGTGACCCAGACAGAAGGCCACGTGACCCTCTCAGAAGGGGCTCACCTGACCGTGAACTGCACTTACACAGTCACAGCCACTGGATACCCTACTCTTTTCTGGTATGTTCAATATCCTGGAGCAGGTCCACAGCTCCTCCTGAAAGTTGTGACTGCCAATGAGAAGGGAAGCAACAAAGGTTTTGAAGCCACATACAATAAGGAGTCCACCTCCTTCCACTTGGAGAAAGTCTCAGTCCAGGAGTCGGATTTGGCTGTGTACTACTGTGCTCTGAGTGACACAGTGAGGGGAGCTGCAGGGGTAGCTGAGTGCAAACTCTGAGCCTCAGAGCAGAGGCTGGCTCTTGAGTTCCTAACCATGTGAGTCACTCTGGTTTAGAGATCAGGAATGAGTCCTCTGCTGTTGTTACCCCCATCCACTCCATGCCCCCTGGTTGGCATGAAGCTCATCCAATTCAACTCTAAGAACACAGCAGAAGAAAGAAGTAAGCATGCCCCACACATCACACTAATTCATTCCTTCATGGCAATGATCATGACTTGTAATTATGTTGTTGGTTTTTGGTTTATTTGTTTATTGTCTGTATTTCAAATTAAACTACAAGCTCTGTGAGGGCAGAGGTTTTCTTGGCTTGGTCCCTAGTGCCTAGAGCAGTGGCCGGCACATAGCAGCAGGCAACAATACTTGATGTATCATGTGATGAATGAGTGAAGGAAAAATGCATCATTGTTTCTTGATCTCTCTTTTTCCCTTGTTCTGTCTCTGTCTCTCTCCCTCTTCCTTTTCTCCATTCTCATCCCAGCAACTCTCTTATATGCTTACAATATTTATAAAAGGTATCAGTCATCTTGTCTTTCTTTCATTCTCAAAGACAAATACAGTGCAGTCATTGAATTTTTCAATTTTTCATCTCCAGGGTTTACTCTGGCCCATAGAAAAGGGCCTGAAAGACCAGCCAGAGTAGGTGCTTGATACTTGTTTGCTTGATGAATACTTCTGTTCTTTCTTAAGATAAATTCTCTTGTTATCACGAACACTGAAAATTCTGTCTGGAAGTAGTTGGAATATTTTTGTTCACACCTGGATGAGTTTCCTAAGGCTGCCACAAACTTGGTGGCTTAAAAGAACAGAAATTTATTTCTCTCACTGTTTTAGAGGCGGAAACTCTGAAATCACGTTGTTGCCAGGGTCATGCTTTCCCTGAAGGCTCGAGGGAAGAATCCTTCCTTGTCACTTCCCAGCTCTTGAGGCCATCAGCAGTACTTTATATTCCTTGGTACATCACTCCTAGCTGGGCCTCTGTGTTCTCACGGCCTCTCACCTGTGTGTCTCCTCTATTTCCAAATCCCCTTTTCCTCATAAATAGGATGGGTTTATGGTCTGCCCTAACCCACCATGACATCATCTTTATTTTATTACAGCTGCAAAGACTGATTTCCAAATTAGGTGACGCTCACAGGCTCTGGGGCTTAGGACTGTCTTTTTTGGGACAGAGTTTAACCCAAAGCTTTGCTCATTCACTGCTCTCTCCTCTCCTTTTTTAAAATCAAACATCTTACAAATTACTCCCACATAATCAAAGGAGTACTTCACTAGAAGTAGATTTGGGTGACTCACATATAAGGTTTTACATGAGTAACGTAGGTTGTCTCTAAAATCAGAAACATCATGGTCGATGCATCAAAAAGAAAAATCCAATGCACCTTCAAAAGACCTTGGAGAGTATTAAAGTATATTTTCTGAATAAGTAACTATGACCATATATCAAGGTTTTATTTTTATCTTGCTGCAAGGGAAAATTTCCTAAGGAAACCAGTTCAGTGATTCATCCTCGGTAGAGACATTTTATAGAAGATGAAATTAATAAAGAAACAAATAAATGAAAATGGAATGGCTGCTTAAAAATTATTATGACTGTCATAATGCTGTTTAATGTCACTATCCATCTGCTTCTCCTGTTTATCTCCTTTAAATCTCTTAGAATTTTGGTATTTAGTTCTATCATCTATCTAGAACAGATTTGGGTGTTGTGAAAGTAGAGGCTAAGGTTATTTTTATTTCTACATGGATATCCAGTTATTCTAGTGTCATCTGTTGGAGAGATTTATCCTTTCCCATTGAATTGTTTTGGTACTTTCAATGGATATCATATACATGTGGGTCTATTTTTTGACACTCTATTTTTCATTGTCTATTTGTCTATCCCTTTTCCAATTTCACATGGGGAAGTTGGCTTGGAGTCTATGATTACTGGTGAATTATGTCAATAGACAGGATTCTCATTAGGATGAACGGGCAACCCTAGGTCAAATGCCAGATTAAAGGATACATATTTCTGAAGTGCCAATCAACCACACTATAAATTGCAGCATTCCCCAAGTGATGAGCTAATTTTTGTCTTGGAATGATGTGTCAACTGCTTTCTGCATTTATAGATGTGTCATAAGTTATTGGGGCTGGTCTAGTTATTCTACATATGAACCTTCAGTCACTTGACATGTTCTGTCCCTGTCATCATTTCTATCATATCTGCTATCACTCAGCCTAGGACTTCTCTAGGATTTCAAGGAATAGATGCCTTCCCTGCCATGCCCCTGCACTCTTCTCCTAGCTTGTTTTTCTCTTTGCAGGGTATCCTACTTTTATATTTACAATACCAGTAGCATTTTAAACATAAAATAACTCTCAGAAATTAGGGCCATTGCCATTACATGTAGTCAGGATGTACATGGGCAAGAGGAGTTCATAGAGATTTTTACTAGAGGAATGAGGTTAATTTAGACTTTAAGAAAGTGGCTTCTAGGGAAGAGAGCAGTGTCACTTCACATTCCTTCCCCAATACTTGGGTCATGGTGGATTAGGGCTGACCATAAACCCATCCTATTTATGAGGAAAAGGGGATTTGGAAATAGAGGAGACACACAGGTGAGAGGCCGTGAGAACACAGAGGCCCAGCTAGGAGTGATGTACCAAGGAATATAAAGTACTGCTGGCAGCCTCAAGAGCTGGGAAGAGACAAGGAAGGATTCTTCCCTGGAGCCTTCAGGGAAAGTGTGACCCTGGCAACAACGTGATTTCAGAGTTTCCGCCTCTAAAACAGTGAGAGAAATAAATTTCTGTTCTTTTAAGCCACCAAGTTTGTGGCAGCCTTAGGAAACTCATCCAGGTGTGAACAAAAATATTCCAACTACTTCCAGACAGAATTTTCAGTGTTCGTGATAACAAGAGAATTTATCTTAAGAAAGAACAGAAGTATTCATCAAGCAAACAAGTATCAAGCACCTACTCTGGCTGGTCTGTCAGGCCCTTTTCTATGGGCCAGAGTAAAACCTGGAGATGAAAAATTGAAAAGTACTTTTTAAAGTAGACTAGGGCATTGTTTAATATACCCTTTGTATCTGTCTTATTCTTATTAAAATTAAACAATGACTGCACTGTATTTCTCACATTTGGCATCCAATTCTGAGGGATTATTGATGCGTGTATTTTCATTGCAAAATTGAAGCCTAACAAATTTTGGGTTATATAAAAGACATTAAGTAACAAGAGGTCTTATAAGGCAGGAAAGCAGAAAAAGCTGGCAGCTCTAAAGAGAGAAATAAGAGGCAACCATAAAATCTTACAGGAGCTAAATGAAGTTACACCATGGAGGATCACATTAATGAATAAACTAAGCTATTTAAAAAATCTGTTAGTTAAGATGTATTTGTGTGTTTGTTAGATCCAAAAATACCTACAAAAGACGGCAACTAAACACTGTAGTGCCCAGCCACAGTTACTTTTCCCTGCCTCCTTCCTGCCTCTGTTAGTCCCACCCAAGTATTGGAAGGAAAGCCAGGGTCAAATGTCCCAAAACTCTACAGAGAAAGCTTATAAGTCTGAGAGGATCTACAGAAAGACATTTTATCCTTGGGGCTTGAGAGAGCAACAGTCCCACCTTCTCTAATGGGTTATAGAAGCCCAGCTCTCTCCAGATACTGGGGTGAGGGATTTTACATTACCAAGCATTGGCACCTGGACTATTTACCATCTTGGGGGCCTATGCTTAACTGCTTCAGAACAGTGGGATGGTGGCCAGGCTCTCCCCCGTCTCTGGGGGATATGCTTCATGCTCTCTGAATTCTGTCCAGCAAAATTCCTCCTGAACAATGGGGCCACCAGGTTCCCTTCTGTGAACCTGGGGACAAACTTATTCCCTTTCCATGTGCATGGGTGGGTCTACTCTCCAGCCTGAAGTTTCTTAGCTCCAGGTCTTGACTTCCATGCTCTGCCTTTAAAGTAATTTTTTCCTTCAATATGTCCCTTTTCTGTCCTTTGTAATCCAGACAGGTAGTGATTCCATTGATACATATCCCACAACAAACTTGTCAGTTTTACATGCAGCATACAGGGGTCCCAGCTGCCAGACAATAACACTTTACACAAATCCTTCCTGGATAACTCCACTTCCAATCCTGACTCCCACCGACATGGTTAGATGGTTCTTCCTTGTTTAGTTAAATTCTCACATGGGGCATTATTATCTGGGGACTCATTTTCTAAAGGTTAGAATTTTCCAAACTATCATTTTCTGGTTTCTTTGTACCAAAGAATCCAGTTCTCAGCTTGTCTCTTCCCTCTTACATTTTACTATGATCTTCAAGGAGAAGCCAGGCTGCCTTTTTCACATTTAGTCTGGAAATTTCTTCAGCTAGATATCCCAGCTCATTGCTTTCAAATTCTACCTTCCCTCCAACACCTGGAATCAATTTTAGTAAATTCTCTGCCTGTTTAAAACAAGAATTGCCTTCCTTCCATTTGTAATGACACAGTCATCATTTCTTTCTAAGGCCTCATTGTCCATATTTCTATCAACATTCACATGAAAGCTATCTAGGCCTCTCCTGTCAACCATCTCACAAATCTTTCAGAGTCTCCTGCTTATCCATTTATAAAGCCATTCCAGCATTTTTGATATTTGCAAATCACAGCACCCCACTTCTCTGTTACAAAAATTTGTTTCATAAAGCTGCTAGAATGCAATATACCAGGAATGGGTTGACTTAATTTATTTGGTTACAATAAGTAACCCTTAGTACATCATGACTCTGGTGATTCTCAACATAGATTAATTGCATCTTTTACAACAGTGTTTCTCAACCAGGGGAGATTTTGCACTGACTGAGGCACTTGGCAATGTCTGGAGACTATTTTGATTATCACAACTTGGGTGCTATTGGCCTATAATGGGTAGAGGCCAAAGATGCCAGTAAATGTCCTCATTGTGTAGGAAAGCCTGCACAACAAGGAATTATAGAGCCCCAAATGTCAATAGTGTTGAGGATTAGAACCCTGGCTTTAGAAGTTTATATATATGGAATCATATGGTATGATTGATTATGTTGAGAATCATCCATTTTTTGTGTATATCAATTTCACTCCTTATTGCTGAACAGTAATTATATTTATATTATAATTTGTTCATCTACTCATATACTGGTGGGGTTTTCAGTATCTTTTTTTGCATGGGCAGATATCAGGAATCGAACCTGGGTCTCTGGCATGGCAGGCGAAAAGTCTGTCTGCTGAGACACTGTGGCCTGTCCTCCAGTATCTTTTTAAATTTTAAATACTAAACCAGTTTCACATGTCTAGGGCAATCCCTAATTGTCTCAATATAGTACTATTTATATATATATATATTCTCGGTTTCAACTTCCTAATATTTTTTGAGGATTTTGTTTTGGCTGTATTGATGAGGGATGTGGGTCCGCAATTTTCTTTTTCATACTATCTTAGCCAAATTTTGGCATTAGAGTTACGCTGGCTTGATATATCAAGTTTAGTGGTGTTCTACCTTGCTAACTGTCAGAACACAACACACCAGAGATGAATTGGCTTTTAATAAAGGGGGATTTATTTTGTTAATTCTTCAGAGGAATGGCAGCTAACTTTCAACTGAGGTTCTTTCTTATGTGGGAAGGCACAGAGTGATCTCTGCTGGCCTTCTCTCCAGGCCTCTGGGTTCCAACAACCTTCCCTGGGGTGATTCCTTTCTGCATCTCCAAAGACCTGTGCTGAGCTGCGAGTGCTGAGATGACATATGCTGAGCTGCTTGGGTTGTGCTATGTTGCGCTCTCTCCCTTAAGCACCAGCCAATTAAGTCAAACATCACTCATTGCAGCAGGCACACTTCCTAGCTGACTGCAGATGTAATGAGCAACAGATGAGGTTCATGTACCATTGACTCATGTCCACAGCAACAGAACTAGGTGCCTTTACCTGGCCAAGTTGACAACTAAATTTAACTACCACAAGTGATGATTTCTCCTCTGCTATATTTTGTAAGTCTTGTGTTATTTCTTCTTTGAATGTTTGATAGAATTCATAAGTAGAAACATCTGGGCCTGAAATTTCCTTGTATCTGTCCTTGCGAGTGACTCTGCTTGGCCCCACATATTTGCCTAGACTTTATGCCACAGACATGTCCACATTTTAATGGTGACTTTTGTAAAGTTAGACCATATCCCTGAATGGATCCCTGACCCCCTACTGAGCGCTTACCTAAGATGATGCAGTACAGCTAAGCCATGGATGTCCTGTTTTCAGAAAGACTTCACAACTTCCTGACCATCTTCCATAAGCCTTTTGCTAGATACCATTGCAATTCTCTCAGACCCATCTAAAATTTTCTAGTTCCCTATTCCCCTTCCCTCTCAGGCCTCCCTCAAACCCTTTTGGTAATTTTCAGTGCATTTCCTTTCCCTCTTGGGCCCTTTAAAAAATTACCTTTGTGCTCATCAGAGTTGAGACCAGCTATTGCTGCCTTCCCTTCTTCCCTGCTACAGTAGTTTGAATAGTCTGCCCTGACACCTCTCTCTGGTACTCTTCTTTGACAGTGGGAAGGTTTTTAAATTACCTTTTCAGTTTTTTAAAATAGATGTTGGACTAGTCAGATTTTCTGTATCTTCTTTTATCCTTTCAGGTGAATTTTATTTTTCAAAAAAAATTTTCTTTCACACAAGCTATTAAATTTGTTGGCATAAAGTTGATCATGGAATTCTCTTCAAACTCTTTGAAGAATTGGTTGTGATGTTCTCTCAGTTACTCCTGATATTGGTGATTTGTGTCTCCCTTTTGCTCTTGTTCAATCCAGAACAATGTTCAATTTGTTGATCTTTCCCAGGACCCAACTTACTGATCCTTTGTTAATTTCAACTGTTTTTTGTCTTTTTATTTTATTAGTAGCTACTCTTTTTTTTTTTTTTTACAATTATCTCCCCTCATCTTGGAATTTAGCTTAATTTTTTTTCCTGGCTTCTTAAAAGTAGAACCCTAAGACATTGATTTTAGGTCTTCTTTTTTAATATAAGCATTTAAATCTATACATTTTCCCATAAATATTGTTCTAGCTGTATCCCACAAATTTTGATATTGTATTTTCAGTGTCAATCAGTTCAAAATATCTTCTAATTTCCTATATGATTTTATCTTTTATCCAAGAATTATGTAAAAATGTATTGTTTAATGTTCAGATTCTTGGTGTTTTTCCTAGATATATTCTTATTATTGATTTCTATTTTAATTCTATTGTGGCCAGAGAATCATTGTCTATTCAGCTTTATTTTATGGCCCAGCATATGGTCTATCTTGGGGAATGTATGATGTGTTCTTGAAAAGAATGTTAATAAATATTCTTCACATACACATATATATAAATCAACATATAAATGTTTATGTATATATACTTATATGCATATATATATACATATGTACACATACATTTGCTGTGTATATATGATATATATATATAAATCATAGGCTGGCAGCAGTTGAATTATGATGTATTTAGGTATGATTTTTTTAATCTTGCTGTTTGGGCTTTGCTGAGCACTAATTTCACTATATTGAGCAAGTTTTTATCTGTTCTTTCTTCAAATATTTTTTTTTTTGCTCCACTCTCTTTCTCTCCTCATCTTGGGACTTCAATTACAAACTTGTTAGGACTTTTTGATATTTCCCCACAAGTCTCTGGGACTCTGTCCAATTTTTTAGTTGATTTTAAATTATTTTTTAAATTTACAAATGCTCTATACCTTCCAAGCACTCTATATCTATTCATATATTTTTGTTTTAACCTTTGTTTTTCCTGTCTTTAAGAGTTGATCAGGATTTCTCAACATGACACTTTGGACATTTTGCGCTGCATAATTATTTGTTTGGGGAGCTGTCCTAAGACTGTGGAATGTTTAGCAGCATCTCTGGTCTCTACAGGCACCAGCCCAGGGAAATATTTCTACCATCCTCCGTCAGAGCCAGGGCAGCACTGGGCCATGCAAAGCTCATCTGAAGCAGTTGGCCTGACTCCCAGAGACCTTCATGGACTCATATTCTTAATCTGATATACTTAAAACAAAACAAAACAAACAAACAGAAATTCCCACTCTCTATTTCTTACATGATATGTCATTTCTTATGGAATCTAGGATTAATACACCATCATAATTTTAGGAAGAAAGAAATATATTCTGTGGTAATATCCCAGAAAATAGAAGGAACACACTAAGTGTCTCTCAGTAGAGACTCTGGATCCTCGGTCCTGCACTAGCCTCCAGAGGGTGCTGCTGCACATAACAGAATCTTGTTTCTGTTGAAGATACCCATGGTCCCCTAAGTCCCTCCTCCCTTCAGCTGGATGAAGGACTGTCACCTAGCTCCTTGCAGAGAGGGACAAGTGACAGAAATCAGACTTCAGAAAGCATCCTGGCTCATCTCATCACTTTTCTGCTCAGGGAAGAGCTTCCAGAAAAGAGCCAGCGTTTTCCACTATTCAGCCATGCTCATGCTGCTCATCCCAGTCCTTCAGATGCTTCTTGCCCTGAGTGAGCAAAGCTCCATTCTGATTCCAGTTCCACAGACCCGGATGAGCACCTCCCTTTCCTAGTGAAGTCTGCATTGCTTTCCCTGGTATAACTTTTTTTTTCTTGCAGGTGCCAGAGCCCAGTCAGTGACCCAGCCTCAAGTCCATGTGTCTGTCTCTGAAGGAACCTCTCTAAAGCTGAGGTGCAACTATTCCTATGATCAAGCTGCTTATGTCTTCTGGTATGTCCAATACCCCAGCCAGGGTCTCCAGCTTCTCCTGAAGTATGTATCAGGGGACAACAAGGTTAAAGGCATTAAAGGTTTTGAGGCTGAATTTCAGAAGAGTGAATCTTCCTTCAACCTGAAGAAGCACCTGGTCCATTGGAGTGACTCAGCTGTGTACTTATGTGTGCTGAGTGACACAGTGTCTGGAACTGCAGGGGGAGCTGAGCACAAACCACTGTCATGGTGGGTTTGTCAGAGACTCAAGTGCTCTGCCTGTGTTATATTTGAAGGAGATCTATGATGACAAATGGGGCAAAGAGGGCTGGCAGTGCCTGGTGAATTTGTTTCAGAAGTTTTTTTTGCCCTTTGTAAAAACTACAGTGCACTAAATAGTTAATATTCTAGAATGATGGAGGCAACAGTCCTCTTCTCATAAAATAATCAGGTGCTTGATGACTTGCCTTAAGCTTGATTGTCTTAAGGAGTTGACTATGTGAGTTGAGAGACAGTTTAGGGGATGTTGGGTTTTAATGCATGATTTTTAATTTCAAATAACCCAGAAAACAAAAGATGAATGTCTCCTGTTCTTTCCCTCTAAGTTCGTCTTCTCTTTTTGGTTATTAATGGATGATTTTCTTGGGATTTTTATCACTAGCTCTCACTATGCTGGTCACAATGTGTCAGAATATTTTGTCTGAGTCCTAAGTACCTTTATTCAGAGGGAATGTTGACAAGTATTGGCCAATAGTAGGAGACTGATTGGAATTGTAGAACTTAGAGGAAACTGTCATGGTCATGTTAGTTCTGTGTATTATTTAAAAATAGTGCAGAAGAACAACGAAGATTTAGAATTCATCAATGTTTCTCCAAAGACTGTTTCCAGTTCTGAAAGTAGCTTCATGTTACTATGATACATCAGAAATTTGTGAGAGTAGTCTTTTCCTTATTTTTCCATCTGCTGACATTTTGTTCTTCTTGCTTTTACCCTGTTCTTGTATGATTTCACTGTTGGAAAATTAGAGATTGATTTTTATATGCCAGCATGTCACAGTCATGTAACAAGTTTAGTAATACCAAGCTCTGGAAGAAATACTGACAAGAATTGCAATGGATATTGGGGAGTCACTGCACCACGTATCAATTCATCACTTTCTTCTGGCTAGCATGCAAGAACTTTATATTTAAGAAGCTTTATAGTCCTCATGTGCTCAGAGTTTTGGAGGATAACTTATACTCTGTACCAGGAGAAGAGTAGTAGGAGGAGGAAGTTGAGGGAACTTTGTAACTGCTAATTGGCTGACACTATAATGTGTAAGAGATGGGTGAATAGGAACACTCAAAATATAGAGGCATTAAATAGATTGCGGTCAATGGCTCCCTTTAGCCAAATGGCACACTGGGATATTACTAGTGTTTATTATGTAATGGTGATTATTTTATGTAATAAATGTCTTTGAGTGTTTATGGGAAGCATGCAAGAGAAGTAAATAGGATGTTAGATAAAATAAGTCATGAAGAAGACTTTTTTCTCATTTATTGTCTTTCTTCCACCTCCCTTTCTTTTTATTGTTGATCATGCTTTTTCCTACCTTTGATAGGCTGATCATCTTCAGGAGACTAATTGTCATCAGCTTAGTCACATCACCCAATGGGACTTGTGGTGGGTACTTTATGAAGATTGATATGAGAAGAAGAACTACCAAGATCATTGATAATGAACTCAAGCTGAGTACTGAATAAAAATAAGTTCCATAACCAAGCAGCTGGGATGCATCTCCTATCTCTCCACTCCTAATTCTGCCTGAGATATCACAGTAATTCTTTCCTTTCCTTTCTTTCTTTCTCTTTCTTTTTTCTCTTGTTCTTTATTTCATGATTAATAATTTAGATTATTACATATTATTATTATGAAAAACTTTTTTATGTATTCTGAATAAAGTAGAAATAATAAGTTATTTTATCAATAAAATTAAAAATTTTGACTTTTCATGTAATTAACTGGTCTTACCACATACTCCATCCCCCCAAGTGGCTGGCCTAATTGAAAGGTGGAATGGCTTACAGTGACTGAGTTACAGTGTCTGTTGGGAGACAACACCCTGAAAAGATAGGGTTCTGCTTTACAGAAATTAGCATGTGCTTTGAATCAGAGACTATTCTATGATGCTGTCTCTCACATGGCCAGAATACATCGGCCTAGGAACAAAAAAAAATAGAAGTGGAGTTGCTTCTCTCACTATTGTACCAGTAACCCACTAATAGACTTTTTGCTAACCAAACAAGAAATTTTGAATTATGCTGATTTGGAGATATTAATACTTAAGGGAATAATGCTCCTCCCAAGGGGCCCAAAAATGATTACACTTAACTGGAAGATACAACCACTTCCTGGAAATTTGGGGCTCCTTATGACACTGAACCAACATGCAAAAAAGAAAATCTGTTGGCTACAGTGATTGATCCTGATTACTATGAAAAACCTGGCTTAATTCTACACAATGGAAGCAAGGGAAGAGTTTGTTTGGAGCATCTTCTTACTTCCATGCCCAATAGTGAAGCTTAATGTAAAACAACAAGAATCAAAAAAAAGGCAGAGTGATTGAAGACAGAGACTTTTCTGGAATGAGGTTCGTTTCACTCAACTAGGTAAAGAACCTGGACCAGTGGAGGTTTTGGCTGAGGGCAGGGGAAACACAGAGCAGCTATGGAAGATGGAAATGTAGCTATCAATTATAGTCTTATGATCCACCACAGAAACAAAGCTATAGTAATTTTGCATATTTTCTATTTGGTTATTACATGCATGCATTTATTTGTATATACTAAACCTTTTTTCTTCTTTCCTTATTATTCATATTTTATATATGAATTGATGGGAATTAACTTTACAGTTTCATCTGTAGGTAACAGAATATTCATGGTGACAGACTGAATTTGAAGAGTTGTTACAACTAGCAGTGAATTCAATGATCCTTGGTACTTTGCATCTCCTCATGTTGGAGAAAGGGGTAGAAACTGTTCACTTGTAAGAGGACAGCTGTATACTAAAGGAGGAGGAAATATAGAGCTGTTTTCTTGGAAGTTCAAATGTGTGTAGAAGGTTGCATATCGAAGTTGATTTGCCAGAGAGATGGAGTGCTTTATTACTTCTCAGCTCTTGATTCACCCTTTGTCTGTTCTGGAAAAATGGGTCTGGACTCTTCAAATATTTTCTTTTGGCAGCTGGCACAATGTTAAGCTCTGCCAGTAGAGAATATAAGAAGGGTTTTGCTTACTTGTTCCCATGAGCTTGCTCAGTGGAGAGTGTGAGAGGCTACTCTGCTGTACTGCTCCTACAGCAGCCTCCTGCAGGGTGAACAGCACCCAGAGGTTACACCTTTCCATGTGACCCTGGTCATTGTGGGGTTATATAGTAGTGTGGCTCTGGGGAGGCACCTCCCAAGAATAGCTTTCCCCAAAGCCCTATAGGGCGATTTTCTGGAAACTTCCTGAGGGCAGATTGGCAGCACTTTTCAGTGGCATGGCACCATAGTGACTTCTCTGTTATCTAGTGAGCTGCAGCTGTGTCCTCTCCAACAAGGTCTGGGACTCAGCCCAGGATGTGGGAGTGGGGGACTCTACCTTTCATGATCTGTCTCAGCCCTAGGAGTAATGACTACACCTTGTAGCTGCTATTCCTATATCCTTTAGAGTTATCTTTTTAATTTACCAATCAATCCCTGTTACTCCAATCCTCTGTTATGGTTAATAATTATTTATATTAAACTTTCTCTGTTCAAATTACTATAGGGTTCTCTCTGCTAATTGGACCAGACTTATGCATGCACCAAAGAACACAGTCAGCTGGAGAACATCCCCATCATCCCACCCCCAACATTGCCTGAGAAATCAAAGCAGCTTGCTTTATCAATTGATTGATTGACTGTATCATGGGTTGACTTATGTCCCCCAAAGAAGATATGTTCAAGTCCTAACCTCCTTTGTTCAAATAGGATAGCTGAAGATATCATTAGTTAAAATGAGGCCAATCTAAGATGACTCATGTTTTAGTTTTCTAATGCTGCCAGAAGGCAATATGCCAGAAATGGGTTGGCTTTTATAAAGGAGATTTATTAAGTTACAATTTACAATTCTAAGACCATAAGAATATCCAAACATCCAGAGAAAGATACTTTGACTCAAGAAAAGCCAATGGTGTCTCTGTCAGCTGGCAAGGCACAGGTCTGGCATCTGCTGGTTCATCAGCTTCTGGTTTCAAACAGCTTCCCCAGCGGCGTATTCTTCCTGGGTCTCCAAATCTCACTGTCTGTGTAGGTTCTGAAGCTCTTTTAGAATGGTTTCCTCTTAAAGGAGGAAAGGACTCTAGTAAGTAGATTAAGACCAACCTTGAATGAATGGAGACACATCTACATGGAAACAACTTAATAAAAAGGATCCTACCCAACAATAGGTTTACTCCCACAAGATTGGACTGGAAAAAGAACATCGTTTTTCTGGGCTACACAACAACCTCAAAGCAGCACAACTGGTGTCCTTGTAAGAATGGGAGGATTGGATACAGACAGGAAGGTTGCCATGTTATGAATGAGACAGAGAATGCTGTGGATTTCTGGAAAGTCACTGCCAGAAGCCATGAGAAAGGCAACAGATTCTTCAGAGGAACATGGCTCTGCCGACGTCTTGATTTGAGATTTCTACACCTCCAAAACTGAGAGAAAAGAAGTTTCCATTGTTTTATGCCACCCAGATTGTGGTACTTTGTTACAGCAGTCTGAGCAAATTAAGACAGAATTTTTGACTCATATAATTATTATTATGTAATAATTATATGAGTAATAGTTATATTAAGAAGAAATTGGAAATATTATGAGTTATTATTATCAGTGAGCTTAATAATTTTGATTTTTTACTTTTTATGCATATTTGACACAAACTTTCACTATACTGTAGAAGGAAATTGTAATCAAAGATATTTTATTTTAACTTAAAGCATATATAAACATCCATTCACCAATGAGAATGGGTCTGAAAAAAGTAGTTCTAAGTCATCTTTCTTATATGTGACTCCCTTAATCCATCTCTATTTCTGATAACCTATTTCTTTAAAGTGGGAAGGGAAGACAAAGAGATTTTAAGACAATCTGAAGGCAGAATGCTTCCATCACCCCAGAAAATTTTCATGTATCCCTTTCCATTCAACCTACCACATAGAGGCAATGGCTGTTCTTATTTACATCATAATGGATTTGTCTTGACTATATAAGAACTTCAAATCAATGGAATCATAGAGTAGATACTATTTTGTGCTTGTTTTTTAATTCACCATATTTTTGAAATTCGTCCATGTGCATCATAGGTATCAGTCATTAATTTATTTTTATTATTGAATAGTATTGGATTGCATGAATATGTCACAATTGGTTTATTCAGCCAGCCGTGCACATCACTGACTGGACTTAAGATCTGTAAGGATTGAACTCTTTGGTGCCATTGTGAAGGGTACAAGATTCAGGTTGCTCTGGATTGTTAGACTAGGGAGTGTCTTTTGAGAGTAGTAGCAAAACATATGTCTTAAATACCTTTATTTTCTCACAAAACCTATTCCTAACATTCACTATGTTATATAACATGCCATTAATTTTGCCAATAAAAATTCAATATCTGATATTCCCTGTGCAACTTATCAAAACTTCAGTTATTGATCACGATGCAAATAGCTGACTTTAGTTTGCTCTGTGGTGTGGGCTTCAGTTACAATGTTAACTGACCACGTGTGGTGGTTGCTTTCTTATCCAGGCAAATTGACTCTCTTTAGAGTTAAAGCTTAATTGAACTAGCACACACTTGATACCCTATGGGGTGTGCTGACAAAGTTTTCATGTAAATTACACATCCTAACACTTTGATATATTCATTTTTATTTGGTAAGTGATATACAGAAACTATGGATCAATTTGTCGATAATTGTTGCTGTAAGTGCTGAAAATCTACAAGTCATGACTGTAATCCTTTTGTAAATAATTATTTCAGGAAATTGTAAGCTTATGTTTAGATGCACTTTGTCATAAAGTTGAATCTTAAAATATTTAAAAGCTTTTAAGTAACTTCTGAAGAAAATTCCACTAACTTATTATTTAATAAGTTACATAGCACATTCAATTACAAATGTCTAATCTTTGAAGCACATTAACAAATTTATTAGGATAACTAGACATCCACAAAAATTCTTAGGAAGATATATGAGACAAAGGATTATTTATTTACTAAACTAATACACTGAAATATGGATTAAAAAGTAGGTTGTCAAAATGTTCAATATATTTTATATGTATAGTTATGACTCCAAATTACTTTTCATGATATGTTTGCTGGTCCTTTTCTCATGGCTTTGGTTTCAAAATTGTTCTCTTAGCTCCTGTGGGTCCTTCTTACTTCTCCTGGGGTGTTTTACTTGTCTGAATTCTCTCCATAATGTGTCTGCCTTTTATCCTCTCATATATGACTCCAGCAAGGGGATTAAGACCCATCTCAAATGGGCTGGGTCACATCTCCACGGAAACAACCTAAGCAAAAGTTTCCACCCACAATAGGTCTGCACTCACAGGGATGGAGTAAAAGAACATAAGCTTTTTTGGGGTACATAACAGATTCAACACAATGAATTTCTTTTTTATTATATTTCTTTTCCGTGGGCTAAAATTTTTATTGCAGTAACATAAATACAGCATTTCCCATTTTACTCACTTTCAAGGGTACAATTCATTGGTATTAATTGCTTTCACAATGTTGTGCGACAATCAGCACATCCACTACTAAAATTTTCCATCATCATAAGCAGAAATTCTATCAATTAAGCATTAACTCCCCATCTCCTACCTCCTTCCCTATACCTGAGAACTATTCTGATTTATGACTCTATGAGTGTGCATATTCTAATGACTTCATAAAGATCATACAGTATTCGTACTTTTACGTCTGGCTTTTTTATTTCAACATGCAGTCATCAAGGGTTATGTTGTAGCATGTATCATAACTGCATGCCTTTTCACAGCTGAATAGTATTTCATTGCATGTATATACTATCACTTGTTTATCCATTCATCTGTCAATGAACATTTGGGCTTCCATCTCTTAGTTATTGTGAATAATGCTACTATGAATATTGGTGTGCATTATTTTTCATAATGTGTTTTAGAACTGTGGTTTATTAGCTCATTTGATAAACTCTTTCTGAATTCTCATTCCCCATCCATAGCTGGTTTGCAGTTTCTTCCAGCCTGCCTTTGAGGTTACCACTATGCATAAGTAGGTCTCATATGCATACTTTTGGATACTTATCCCTGGATGGCTGTGAGCCTGTCATAGGGGCTTTCAATGAGGACATGGGTGGTATCTTACAGGTCCTTGCTGCAGGTCTGTGTCTGCCTCCTCCTTCTACTGCAGGTACTAAATTCTGCATGAATCAAACTCAAGACCACTTTTTCAGCCTCTTTTTCTTATGGTGGTAGATGCCTGACTTCATCTCCTGAATTCAAGCCTTGAATCTTGTCCCATTTCCTTCCTAGCTACTCCCCATCCCCTCATTTGTCAACAAACTTGGACTTTATCTGTTTCTTTCTGCACTCACAGCCCAGAAAGCCACTGATTTGGTCCCTGTTTACTGTTGATTGTTTCAATTTCTGGCTCTTGAGATGTTAATTCTTTTTAAAGTTCTATGTAATTTAACTGCACACAAACACACACACATTATTTTACATTGTTCTCTTGGAGTAGAGAGAAGTGCTCAAAGAACTCCCTCATAATCATCTTTTTTTATTAATTAAAAAAATTAAACAAAACATTTAGAAATCATTCCATTCTACATATACAATCAGCAATCCCCAATATCATCACATAGCTGCATATTCATCATTTCCAAGCACATTCTCATCGATTTAGAAAAAGAAATAAAAAGACAACGGAAAAAGAAATAAAATGATAATAGAGAAAAAAAAACTATACGTACCATACCCCCCACCCCTCACCCCATTTACCACTATTTCAAACTGAATTTATTTTAACATTTTTCCCCCTATCATTCATCCCTATTCCATATGTTCCACTCCTCTGCCAACATAGTAGCCAAAAGGAGCATCAGACACAAGGTCCCCACACTCACAGAGTCCCACCGCGAAAGCCACACCATTGTTCAATCATCACCAAGAAACATGGCTACTGGAACACAGCACCACACCTTCAGGCAATTCCCTCCAGCCTTTCCACCACATCCTGAACAACAAGGTGACACCTACTTAATGCATAAGAATAACCTCCAGGATAACCTCTCGACTCTGCCTGGAATCTCCTAGCCACTGACACTCCGCCCCATTTTACTCTTCCCCCCTTTGTTCAAGAAGTCTCCCTCAGTCTCTTGATGTTAATTCTCAGCTCATTCTAGGGTTTTTCTCAGTCCCTTGATGCTGAGTCCCAGCCCACCCCAGGATCCCCGCCCCATGCTGCCAGGAAGGTCCACACCCCCGGGAGCCACGCCCCATGCAGAGAGGGGGAGGGCGGTGAGACTGCTCATCATATTGGCTGGAGAGAGAGGCCACATCTGAGCAACAAAAGAGGCTCTCCTGGGGTGCCCAGGCCCAAATTTCAAGTAGACTTGACCTATCTTTTGTGGGGCCAAGCCTCATGTGAACAAACTCCAAGACTGGGGGCTCAGCCTATAGCTTTGGTTGTCCACACTGCTTGTGAGAATATCAAGAATTCAACTTGGAGAAGCTTAATTTCTCCCCACTCCCACCATTCCCCGAAGGGGGCTTGCAAACACTTTTCCAGTCACTGATCAAATCACTCCGGGATTCATCGGGGGATCACTCCAGACAAACCAACAAAACCTCATGTGCTACCTGAGATTCCAAGTACTTATGACATTCAATCAAACTATCTACATGAGTTATATTAGGAAATGCTCTAGTTAAAATCTAAATTTTGTAACAAATAAACATTTTTTGCTTTAGTCTTACACATAATATGACATTTTGAAGTATTAGTTATCTATATTCAGCACCCTGCAATAATGACAATCCTTTGTTCTTCCTCATGCAAAAACATTTTTAAAATTTGTACATTGTACATTTCACTATTATTATACACTCTAGGCATTCCTAGATTATATATACCATCTCCATCTTTACCATCTATCTTTCTTTCTGATTTCATTTATGTCCCCAGCCCTCCTCCCTCTATCATTCTCACATGCAGCTTCATTCAGTGTTTTAACATAATTACATTACAGTTAGGTAGTATTGTGCTGTCCATTTCTGAGTTTTTGTATCCAGTCCTGTTGCACAGTCTGTATCCCTTAAGCTCCAATTACCCACTATCTTACCCTATTTCTATCTCCTGATGGTCTCTGTTACCAATGACATATTCCAAGTTTATTCTCGAATGTCGGTTCATATCAGTGAGACCATACAGTATTTGTCCTTTAGTTTTTGGCTAGTCTCACTCAGCATAATGTTCTCTAGGTCCATCCATGTTGTTACATATGTCATAAGTTTATTCTGCCTTAGAGCTGCATAATATTCCATCGTATGTATATACCACAGTTTGTTTAGCCACTCGTCTGTTGATGGACATTTTGGCTGTTTCCATCTCCTTGCAATTGTAAATAATGCTGCTATAAACATTGGTGTGCAAATGTCCGTTTGTGTCTTTGCCCTTAAGTCCTCTGAGTAGATACCTAGCAATGGTATTGCTGGGTCATATGGCAATTCTATATTCAGCTTTTTGAGAAACTGCCAAACTGCCTTCCACAGTGGTTGCACCATTTGACATTCCCACTAACAGTGGATAAGTATGCCTCTTTCTCCACATCCTCTCCAGCACTTGTCATTTTCTGCTTTGTTGATAATGGCCATTCTGGTGGGTGTGAGATGATATCTCATTGTGGTTTTGATTTGCATTTCTCTAATGGCCAGGGACATTGAGCATCTCATGTGGCTTTTGGCCATTTGTATTTCCTCTTCTGAGAAGTGTCTGTTCAAGTCTTTTTCTCATTTTTTAATTGGATTGGCTGTCTTTTTGTTGTTGAGTTGAACAATCTCTTTATAAACTCTGGATACTAGACCTTTATCTGATATGTCATTTCCAAATATTGTCTCCCATTGTGTAGGCTGTCTTTTTACTTTCTTGATGAAGTTCTTTGATGCACAAAAGTGTTTAATTTTGAGGAGCTCCCATTTATTTATTTCTTTCTTCAGTGCTCTTGCTTTAAGTGTAAGGTCCATAAACCCATCTCCAATTATAAGATTCATAAGATATCTCCCTACAGTTTCCTCTAACTGTTTTATGGTCTTAGACCTAATGTTTAGATCTTTGATCCATTTTGAGTTAACTTTTGTATAGGATGTGAGATATGGGTCCTCTTTCATTCTTTTGCATATGGATGTCTAGTTCTCTAGGCACCATTTTTTGAAGAGACTGTTCTTCAAGCCCAGGTGAGTTGGCTTGACTGCCTTATCAAAGATCAAATGTCCATAGATGAGAGGGTCTATATCTGAGTACTCTATGTGATTCCATTGGTCAATATATCTATCTTTATGCCAGTACCATGCTGTTTTGACCACTGTGGCTTCATAATATGCTTTAAAGTCAGGCAGTGTGAGACCTCCAGCTTCGTTTTTTTAACTCAAGATACTTTTAGCAATTTGGGGCACCCTGCCCTTCCAGATAAATTTGCTTATTGGTTTTTCTATTTCTGAAAAGTAAGTTGTTGGGATTTTGATTGGTATTGCATTGAATCTGTAAATCAATTTAGGTAGAATTGACATCTTAACTATATTTAGTCTTCCAATCCATGAACATGGTATGCCCTTCCATCTATTTAGGTCTTCTGTGATTTCTTTTAACAGTTTCTTGTAGTTTTCTTTGTATAGGTCTTTTGTCTCTTTAGTTAAATTTATTACTAAGTATTTTATTCTGTTAGTTGCAATTGTAAATGGAATTCATTTCTTTATTTCCCCCTCAGCTTGTTCATTGCTGGTGTATAGAAACACTACAGATTTTTGAATGTTGATCTTGTAACCTGCTACTTTGCTGTACTCGTTTATTAGCTCTAATAGTTTTGCTGTGGATTTTTCAGGGTTTTCGACGTATAGTATCATATCATCTGCAAACAGTGAGACTTTTACTTCTTCTTTTCTATTTTGATGCCTTGTATTTCTTTTTCTTGTCTAATTGCTCTGGCTAGAACCTCCAACACGATGTTGAATAACAGTGGTGATAATGGACATCCTTGTCTTGTTCCTGATCTTTGGGGGAAAGTTTTCAATTTTTCCCCATTGAGGATGATATTAGCTGTGGGTTTTTCATATATTCCCTCTATCATTTTAGGGAGGTTCCCTTGTATTCCTATCCATTGAAGTGTTTTCAACAGGAAAGGATGTTGAATCTTGTCAAATGCCTTCTCTGCATCAATTGAGATGATCATGTGATTTTTCTGCTTTGATTTGTTGATATGGTGCATTACATTAATTGATTTTCTTATGTTGAATCATCCTTGCATACCTGGGATGAATCCTACTTGGTCATGATGTATAATTCTTTTAATGTGTTGCTGGATTCGATTTGCTAGAATTTTTTTGAGGATTTTTGCATCTATATTCATTAGAGAGATTGCTCTGTAGTTTTCTTTTTTTTTTTGTAATATCTTTGCCTGGTTTTGGTATGAGGGTGATGTTGGCTTCATAGAATGAATTAGGTAGCTTTCCCTCCACTTCAATTTTTTGAAGAGTTTGAGCAGAGTTGGTACTAATTCTTTCTGGAATGTTTGGTAGAATATACATGTGAAGCCCTCTGGTCCTGGACTTTTCTTTTTGGGAAGCTTTTGAATGACTGATTCAATTTCTTTACTTGTGATTGGTTTGTTGAGGTCATCTATTTCTTCTTGAGTCAAAGTTGGTTGTTCATGCCTTTCTAGGAACTTGTCCATTTCATCTAAATTGTTGTATTTATTAGTATAAAGTTGTTCATAGTATCCTGTTATTACCTCCTTTATTTCTGTGAGGTCAGTGATTATGTCTACTCTTCCATTTCTGATCTTATTTATTTGCATCTTCTCTCTTCTTCTTTTTGTCAATCTTGCTAAGGGCCCATCAATCTTATTGATTTTCTCATAGAACCAACTTTTGGTCTTATTGATTTTCTCTATTGTTTTCATGTTCTCAATTTCATTTATTTCTTCTCTAATCTTTGTTATTTCTTTCCTTTTGCTTTCTTTGGGGTTAGTTTGCTGTTCTTTCTCCAGTTCTTCCAAGTGGACAGTTAATTCCCGAATTTTTGCCCTTTCTTCTTTTATGATATAGGCATTTAGGGCAATAAATTTCCCTCTTAGCACTGCCTTTGCTGTGTCCCATAGGTTTTAATATGTTGTGTTTTCATTTTCATTTGCCTCGAGATATTTACTAATTTCTCTTGTAATTTATTCCTTGACCCACTGGTTGTTTAAGAGTGTGTTGTTGAGCCTCCACATATTTGTGAATTTTCTGGCACTCCACCTATTATTGATTTCCAACTTCATTCCTTTATGATCTGAGAAAGTGTTGTGTATGATATCAATCTTTTAAAATTTGTTGAGACTTGCTTTGTGACCCAGCATATGGTCTATCTTTGAGAATGATCCATGAGCACTTGAGAAAAAGGTGTATCCTGCTGTTGTGGGGTGTAATGTCCTATAAATGTCTGTTAAGTCTAGCTCATTTATTGTAATATTCAAATTCTCTGATTCTTTATTGATCCTCTGTCTAGATGTTCTGTCCATTGAAGAGAGTGGTGAGTTGAAGTCTCCAACTATTATGGTAGATGTGTCTATTTCCCTTTTCAGTATTTGCAGTGTATGCCTCACATATTTTGGGGCATTCTGGTTTGAAGCATAAATATTTATGATTGTTATGTCTTCTTGTTGAATTGTTCCTTTTATTAGTAGATAGTATCCTTCTTTGTCTCTTATAACTGTTTTATATTTGAAGTCTAATTTGTTGGATATTAGTATAGCTATTCCTGCTCTTTTCTGGTTGTTATTTGCATGAAATATCTTTTCCCAACCTTTCACTTTCAATCTATGTTTATCTTTGGGTCTAAGATGTGTTTCCTGTAGACAGCATATAGAAGGATCCTGTTTTTTAATCCATTCTGCCAGTCTATGTCTTTTGATTGGGGAGTCCAGTCCATTAACATTTAGTATTATTACTGTTTGGGTAGTACTTTCCTCTACCATTTTGCCTTTTATATTTTATATGTCATATCTAATTTTCCTTCTTTCTACACTCTTCTCCACACCTCTCTCTTCCATCTTTCAATATCTGTCTCTAGCGCTCCCTTTAGTATTTCTTGCAGAGCTGGTCTCTTGGTCACAAATTCTCTCAGTGACTTTTTGTCTGAAAATGTTTTAATTTCTCCCTCATTTTTGAAGGACAATTTTGCTGGATATAGAAGCTTTGGTTGGCAGTTTTTCTCTTTTAGTAATTTAAATATATCATCCCACTGTCTTCTTACCTCCATGGTTTCTGCTGAGAAATCTACACATAGTCTTATTGGGTTTCCCTTGTATGTGATGGATTGCTTTTCTCTTGCTGCTTTCAAGATCCTCTCTTTCTCTTTGACCTCTGACATTCTAACTAGTAAGTGTCTTGGAGAACGTCTTTTTGGATCTATTCTCTTTGGGGTGCTGCACTTCTTGGATATGTAATTTTAGGTCTTTCATAAGAGTTGGGAAATTTTCAGTGATAATTTCTTCCTTTAGTTTTTCTCCTTCTTTTCCCTTCTCTTCTCCTTCTGGGACACCCACAACACGTATTTTTGTGTGCTTCATATTATCATTCAATTCCCTGAGTCCCTGCTCATATTTCCCATTCTTTTCCCTATAGTTTCTGTTTCTTTTTGGATTTCAGATGTTCCATCCTCCAGTTCACTAATTCTAACCTCTGTCTCTTGAAATCTACCATTGTAGGTTTCCATTGTTTTTTTCATCTCTTCTATTGTATCTTTCATTCCCATAAGTTCTGTGATTTGTTTTTTCAGACTTTCCATTTCTTCTTTTTGTCATTCCTTGCCTTCTTCATGTCTTCCCTCAATTGATTGATTTGGTTTTTGAAGAGGTTTTCCATTTCTGTTCATATATTCAGAATTAGTTGTCTCAGCTCCTGTATCTCATTTGAACTATTTGTTTGTTCCTTTGACTGGGTCATATCTTCAATTTTCCTGGTGTGATTTGTTATTTTTTGCTGGCGTCTAGACATTTAATTACCTTAATTAGTTTATTCTGGAGATTGCTTTCACTTATCTTACCTAGGGTTTTCTTGCTAGATGAGTTTGTCGTCTATCTGTTCATTGACCTTCAGTTCAGCTTTTTCTGGGCCTCTAGCTTAAGTTTTGTTTAACAGAGGGTAATTTTTCAGTTCTTGTTTTCTTGTTTCTTGTCCTGCTTGTAATGTGCCTTTTCTCTCCCCACCCTTAGGAGGGTCTACATAGGTATTACAGACTCCAGCCTGGTTTTCCCGGACTAAGCTGGCCTCCTTTCGGGTGGGAAGGAATCACCTGCATCAGTTTTCCCTGAGTGTGAGACCCAGCAGGTTGAAAGACTTTTCTGTGAAGTCTCTGGGCTCTGTTTTTCTTATCTTGCCCAGTATGTGGCACTTGTCTGTCTGCAGGTCCCACCAGCAAAATATGTTGTGGCTCCTTTAACTTTGGAAGGCTCTCCCTGCTGGGGGCATGGTGGAGACAGAGAAAAGGTTGTAGGCTGGTTTTAATGGCTTCAAATTGCGAAGCCCTGGGGTTTGAATTCCTTGAGAGAGGGATTTCACCTGAGTTGTGTTTCACCCCTTCCATGGGGAAGGTTCAGGTGGGAGACAGACCTGAAAGCAGCCTGTCTCTGCATTTGGGGCAGTTGCAGCGTGTGTAATCCCGCCGCTGAATCCAGAGGCAGCCAAGCCTCCATAGATACAGCCTCAGAAGGCTCCGTTTCATCCCCTTTCCTCTTTTTCAGTTAGCCCAATAGGCGACCTCCACTTTGACCAGTTTCACCTGAGCTGGGGGCCTATTTTTAGTAGTCAGAATTTGTTTATTAATGCCACTATTGTTGTTTGGTTGGACTCAGTCCCTGCTACTGTTAGAGACTCTTTCTTTTCCCTCCAGGAAGCCACCTGTGGGGGAAGGGCACCAGGTGCCAGCCGCCGCGGCTTGGGGAACTGCGTGCAGCTTGGGCAACTCACCGTTCCGGAGACTCGCAGCCAGTCCAGCCAGTCCAGACTGGGGCATGCTGTGTGTCCGGTCACTGTCGTGGCTCCAGCAGCTGTTCTGCAGTGTTTCTGGTTATTTAGTAGTTGCTCTGGAGGACAAACAAAAATGCACGCACATTACTTAAGCCGCCATCTTGGCCCCGCTCATAATCATCTTAACTAGAAGTCCCTATTCAGCTCATCAAATCCTTATTCTAATTTGGCCCCTTACCATAGCTGCACTCTTCACTCTCAGCAGATGACATAACTTCAAACTTTATTGAGAAGATAAGGGTTTTGCCATGATAGACTGAGTGCTTTCATTGGTTATCCTTCCCCTACCAATTCCATAGCATGGATCAAAAAGACAGAAAAAAAAAAGAAAAGAAAAAACCACAAAAAACTGACTCTACATTTTCCCAAGTTCATAAATAAGGAGAGTTCTGTGTGAGTTTTACAAATAGGAAGGGAAAGTTGAGTCCCTTCTAGGTCTCTCAAGTAGTTTCATGTCTACCATTTTTGTCCTCCCTCTGTTTATTCTTCATATCACAACCAGAGTAATCTCTTAATAATCATAGACTGACATTCCTATGCTCAGAATTCTCCAGTCTTTCTGTCTTGATCAGATAAAACACCAGCTCCTTCCTGTACGGTATCCAAGGATGCCGTAATCAGCTCCCCTACTTCTCTGATCTCACCTCCCTCCTCAGTCTGCTCCAGCTCTGCTGCCCTTGTTCTTCTCAGACATGCCAATCACCAACTTTGCTCAGTTTTTTTGTTCCTGATATTCCCTCTGCCTGGAATGCTTTTCACCTACATTACCACATATCTCTTTCCTTCACATCTTCCTAGTCTCTTCTCCAAGAGAAACACGTGCACATGTGAATAAAGAGAAATGCTCCCAAAGTTTATTGTGCTGCTGTATTTCATAGTTTCATAGAAAAAACCTAGTGTCTACCAATAGGGGTGGGGCTGTGTAAGCTGTGGTATATCCATAATATGGCATACAACGCAGCAGAAGGGACTATATGTGTTAATGTAACTGAGAAATCAAGATTTAAGCAATGATTTTGATATAAATACTCCTTTTTTCTTTCTGATAGAGTAAACAGGGAAATACCTGAAATCTCTGAATTGTAATTCAGCTGCCTTGATCTCTGATAATGATTGTATAGCCTTTATCTTCTACCCCTGTGATTGTAAAATCCTTGTGACTAACTTTCATCTGTAACTAGTTATCCAGTTTTCAACTTTAGACTCTTGTAATCACTAAAGATAGCCACTAATGTTTGCTAATGAAGGGTCGTGGGTCCACCTGGAACCAACCCAACCCAAGTCCCAAATTAGATTGATAACCAAGACTGGATATAATCAAAGTGGGCCCACCTGACATGCGCAGTAGCTTAGACTTTAACTTACAAGTCACCTAGCCCTCATTCCACCATTTTCTTTTATTTGTTCTGTAATTAAGCATGTAATCAATCAGCGCATGCTCAATAATAAGAACACCTCTAATTATATCAGCTGGGGACATGGTGCTCATTATCATAAACCCTGATCACCTTTTCTCTAATAAAACTACCTGAATTACTGCAGTTCGGGGTGACAGATTTTGGGCTGCTAGACTGTCTGCTCTCCTACTACGTGCATAGTAATAAACTCTTTCTCTCTTTGAAACCCCGGTGTCTCTGAAGAATTGGTTATTGAGTTATTTGCATTGGGCAAAATAATCCACAGCCTTTGTCCAGTAACATTAATATAATAAGATCTATAAGAGTAATCACTGAGTCCATAAAGCAAGTTATGAAACAGTATCAAATGTGTCATTTTATATAAAATAAAACTACAACTAAAATACTATAGTTTTTTTATTATATATATATTTGTTATATGTATGTAACTCTATGGTATAATATATGGAAGCATCAATTCAAAACTGATGAAGATGAAGAAAGAATTAGAGTATTGTGTAATGAAAGGCCAGAATTAGGAGTGATAGTCAAAGGGGATTTTAGTGTATAAGTAATATCTTCTTTTACTTTTAGTTGTTCATATATTCATATATTTCCATGAATTTCTCATAATGTTTTAAAAAATGCCATCATAAAGACATTTCCACATTCACCTCTATTTTTCTCATAAAAGAAGGGAGAAAAGAGAAAATGAGAAACTTCTTCATAAGGTTTTACCAACTTTCCCAAATATGAGTATTTCTTCTACTTCTAGGTACACATATTAGTCTGTACTCCTTTTACTCACCTACTATTTTTTCCCCCTTTCTTACCATTCCCTCAAGGGGACTTTGCAAATACGTTTTTATTCACTGTTCAAATCACTCTGGGATTTATAGGGGCATCACTCTGGACAAACCTACAAAATCTCACGCCCTACCCGAGGTTCCATGTACTTATGGTGTTCAATTAAGCTTTCCACATAAGTTATATTAGGAACTGCACTAGTCAAAACATAAATTTTGTACCAAATAAACATTTTTTGCTTTAGTCCCACACATGTTAAAATATTAATTATCATCTGTTTTCAACATCCTGCAGTATTGACATTCCATTTTTCTTCCTCATGCAAAAACATTTTTAAATTTGTACATTTAGTCACTATCATTACACACTCTAGGCATTCCTAGATTATACCATCTCAGTCTTTACCATATATCTTTCCTTCTGATTTCCTTTGTACTACCAGGCCTCCTCCCTCTATCATTCTCACGTTCAGCTTCGTTCAGTGTTCTAACATTATTGATTACAGTTAGGCAGTATTGTGCTATCCATTTCTGAATTTTTATAATCAATCCCACTGCACAATCTGTATCCCTTCAGTTCCAATTATCCAATATCTACCCTATTTCTATCTCCTGTTTGTCTCTGTTCTTAGCTGAAATTCGCCAAGTTCATTAATGTCAGACATACAGTATTTGTCCTTTTGTTTCTGGCTAATCTCACTCAGCATAATGTCCTTAAGGTTCATCCATGTTGTTACATACTTCATAACTTTATTCTGTCTTACAGCTGCATAATATTCCATTGTATGTATACACCACAGTTTGTTTAGCCACTTGTCTGTTGATGGACATTTTAGCTGTTTCCATACCTTTGCAATTGTAAATAATGCTGCCATAAACATTGGTGTGCAGATGTCCATTTGTGTCCCTGCCCTTATGTCCTCTGAGTAGAAAACTAGCAATGGTGTTGCTGAGTCATATGGAAATTCTATACTTAACTTCCTGAGGGCCCACCAAACTGCCTTTCACAGCTGTTCTACCATTTGACATTCCCACCAACAGTGGACAAGTGTGCCTCATTCTCCACATCCTCTCCAGCACTTGTCATTTTTGGTTTTATTGATAATGACCATTCTGGTGGGTGCGAGATGATATCTCATTGTACTTTTGATTTGCAAATACCTTTTTATTCACTGTTCAAATCACTCTGGGATTTATAGGGGCATCACTCTGGACAAACCTACAAAATCTCATGCCCTACCCGATGTTCCATGTACTTATGGTGTTCAATTAAGCTTTCCACATAAGTTATATTAGGAACTGCACTAGTCAAAACATAAATTTTGTACCAAATAAACATTTTTTGCTTTAGTCTCACACGTTAAAATATTAATTATCATCTGTTTTGCAATTGTAAATAATGTTTGCAATGTTGCAATAATGATATCTCATTGTGGTTTTGATTTGCATTTCTCTAATGGCCAGGAAGTTGTGCATTTTGCCCATTTGCATTTCCTCCTCTTAGAAGTGTCTGTTCAAGTCTTTTGCCCATTTTGTTATCAGGTTTTCTGTCTTTTTTTGTTGTTGAATTGAGCAATTTCTTTATATATTCTGGATACTAGACCTTTATCTGATATATCATTTCCAAATATTGTCTCCCATTATATAGACTGTCTTTTTACTTCCTTTTTCTTTTTTTTTTTGCATAGGCAGGCACTGGGACTCGAACCTGGGTCTCCAGCATGGCAGATGAGAATTCTGCCACTAAGCCACATTGTGCTGCCCTCTTTTTATTTTCTTGATAAAGTCCTTTAATTCACAAAAGTGTTTAATTTTGAGGAGTTCCCATTTCTTTCTTTCTTTCTTCAGTGCTCGTGTGTTGGGTGTAAGGTCTAGGAAACCACTCCTATTATAAGATTTCTAAGATATTTCCCTACATTTTCTTCTAACAGTTGTATGGCCTTAGATCTAATGTTTAGGTCTTTGATCCATTTTGAGTTAATTTTTGTACCGGGTGTGAGATATGGATCTTCTTTCATGCTTTTGCATATGGGTATCCAGTTCACTAATTACCATTTATTGAAGAGACTGTTTCATCCCAGATGAGTTGGCTTGACTGCCTTATCAAAGATCAATGGTCCATAGATGAGAGGATCTATATCTGAACACTCTATTCTATTTCATTGGTCAGTACATCTATCAGTACCTGCTGTTTTGACCACTGTGGCTTCATAATACACCTTAAAGTCAGGTAGTGTGGGACCTCTGACTTCATTTTTCATTCTCGGGATACTTTTAGCTATTTGGGGCACCCTGCCCTTCCAGATAAATTTGATTATTGGCTTTTCTGTTTCTAAAAGTAAGTTTTTAGGACTTTAATTGGTATTGCATTGAATCTGTAAATCAATTTAGGTAGAATTGACATCTTAATTATATTTAGTCTTCCAATCCATGAACATGGTAGGCCCTTCCGTTTATTTAGGTCTTCTGTGATTTCTTTTAACAATTACTTGTAGTTTTTTTTTGTATAGGTCTTTTTCCTCTTTAGTTAAATTTATTCCTAAATATTTTAGTCTTTTGGTTGCAATTGTAAATGGATTTTTTTTCTTGATTTCCCCCTCAGATTGTTCATTACTAGTGCATAGAAACACAACCGATTTTTGAATGTTGATCTTGTAACCTGCCACTTTGCTATACTCGTTTGTTAGCTCTAGTAGTTTTGCTGTGGATTTTTCGGGGTTTTTGACATATAGTATCATATCATCTGCAAACAGTGAGACTTTTACTTCTTCTTTTCCAATTTTGATGCCTTGTATTTCTTTTTCTTGTCTAATTGCTCTGGCTAGAACTTCGAACACAGTGTTGAATAACAGTAGTGATAGGGACATCCTTGTCTTGTTCCTGATCTTAGGGGGAACATTTTCAGTTTTTCCCCATTGAGGATGATGCAAGCTGTGGGTTTTTCATATATTCCCTTTATTATGTTGAGGAAGTTCTTTTCTATTCCTACCCTTTTAAATGTTTTCAACAGGAAAGGATGTTGAATTTTGTCAAATGCCTTTTCTGCATTTCCAAGATGATCATATGGTTTCACTGCTTTGATTTGTTGATATGGTGTATTACATTAATTGATTTTCTTATGTTGAACCATCCTTGCATACCTGGGATGAATACTACTTAGTCATGGTGTGTAATTCTTTTAATGTGCTGCTGGATTCAATTTGCAAGAATTTTGTTGAGGATTTTTGCATCTGCATTCATTAGAGAGATTGGTCTGTAGTTTTCTTTTTTTGTAATATCTTTGTCTGGTGTGAGGGTGATTTTGGTTTCATAGAATGAGTTAGGTAACTTTCCCTCCTCTTCAACTTTTTTGAAGAGTTTGAACAGGATTGATATAATTCTTTCTTGAATGTTAGGTATGTGAAGCCATCTGGTCCTGGATTTTTCTTTTTGGGGAGCTTCTTAATGACTGATTTAATTTCTTTACTTCTGATCGGTTTGTTGAGGTCATCTATTTCTTCTCGAGTCAATGTTGGTTGTTCATGCTTTTCTAGGAAATTGTCCATTTCATCTACATTGTCGAGTTTATTAGCATAATGTTTTTCATAGTATCCTCTCATTACTTCCTTTATTTCTGTGGGGTCAGTGGTTATGTCTCCTCTTCCATTTCTGATTTTATTTATTTTGCATCCTCTCTCTTCTTTTTGTCAATCTTGCTAAGGGTCCATCAATCTTGTTGATTTTTTCAAAGAACCAATGTCTGGTTTTGTTGATTTTCTTGATTGTTTTCATGTTCTCAATTTCATTTATTTCTGCTCTAATCTTCATTATTTTTTTCTTTTGCTTGCTTTGGGGTTAGTTTGCTATTCTTTCTCTAGTTCTTCCAAGTGGACAGTTGATTCCTCAATTTTTGCTCTTTATTCTTTTTTGATATAGGCATTTAGGGCAATAAATTTCCCTTTTATCACTGCCTTTGCTGCATCCAACAAATTTTGATCTGTTGCATTTCATTTCCATTTGCTTCAAGATATTTAGTGATTTCTCTTGTAATTTTTTCCTTGACCCACTGCTTGTTTAAGAGTGTGTTGTTGAGCCTCCATATATTTGCGAATTTTCTGGTGCTCTGCCTATTATTGACTTCCAACTTCATTCCTTTATGATCTGAGAAAGTGTTTTGTATGATTTCAATCTTTTTAAATTTATTAAGACTTGCTTTGTGACCCAGCTAATGGTCTATCCTTGAGAATGATCCATGAGCACTTGAAAAAAAGGTATATCCTGCTGTTGTGGGGTGTAATGTTCTATAAATGTCTGTTAAGTCTAGCTCATTTATTGTATTATTCAACTTCTCTGTTTAGTTATTGATCCTCTTGTCTAGATCTTCTGTCCATTGATGAGAGTGGAAAATTGAAGTCTCCAAGTATAAATTTATATAAGTATAAATTTTGATCATTCTGTAAACTAATTTACAGAAAACTGAGCCAGAAAAATCATATGACTAATCAAGATATGGCATTATTAAAATATTCTTAGCTATTGTACTATAGAAAATTATGACACAAATATCATTTATTTGAAAATTGTGAGTAAATGTTATTTATGTAATCATTTACAACCTTATTATGTTTTATAAGTAATAACATTTTTTAAAGTTTTGTGTTTTATTGTCTTTAATTGTACTTGTGCTTGCATTTTAAACAACAGGTCTTAAATTTTCATTTTGAACTAGGCCCCAAATATATAGTGAGTCTTGGCTGGAAGTCTTGAACCCCCAAGCTACTGAGCTTTCTGTGTGTGCTTTTTTGCTTTACATATTAGTAACCTGGCCCACTTCCTCCAGGTTCTCTAATTTGTTAAGGTTTTTTCGACCAGAGAGGTACGATATTTTATAGATATAAATACGAGAAATAAGTCTCCAGAAAGTAGCAAGCTGCTTACCCGTGGCTGTTGATCTCAATGCCAATGGTAGTTTTTGCACTCAGTGGGTAAAGTCCCATGGACTTTATTATAATTAATATCATGATTTATTTCACCCAATATTATATCTTTAGTTGAGCACTCCCCATTTCATCAAGTCATTTCTTCAAATGCCCACTTTTTAATAGCCTGCAGAAGAGATTTTCATGCCTGGAAATTCTCTCGCTATATTAACAATAAAGTTTGACATTCTCCTTTATCATCCCTCACCACTTTCTTGTTGAGTAAGTGGAACCTGGTTATTACTTTGAGGCCCAATGATGGTGTATGCTGCCTTTACGTCTGAAGGAAGTTAAGATAAGAAGTGATTTGACAATGTGAATTTAGGATTAGATTCAGAAACCCAGTCTTATTTTTCAAAATTTTGTTAGCATCCATTCATATTTTATCTTTCATAGAATTTAGAAGGAGATAGGTGTATTTTGAATACAGCTATATCTGTATTTCCTGGCACTAGGTTTTTCACATATTTAATAATCAGTAGATGTTTGGTTAAAGAAAGAAGGAAAATATAAATTATGCTATATATTAAAATTTTTAATGCATGCCTTGTAACTGAATTAAATTTATTAGTGTATTTGTGAAAGAATAAAACTATTTAACAGGCATATTTAATTTTTTGTTCAAAAACCTAGAATTTATTTCCATTTGTCTACATCTTCTGAATAAAGTTCTGTTACTTTAGTAGAATTAAATTTGTTCCTAGACATTTAATTTTATGATTAGAATATTTCTTTCTGAGGTATGTGGGAACACTTTTATATGTATTTCTTAGGCAGCCTACTCAATCCTTAATGGACTACAGAAGGCATTTGGACTAACAATTAATTTGCAGATAGGTTGCTATGATTCTCTGTGCCACACATCTGTGATTTTGCTGAATTAAACAACATCACCCCCAGTTTCTTTAAACACAAGTTATTTCTTTTAGTGTTATAGACAAATGGATGGAAAGACAGAAGTTGCATAAATCATTAAATCCCTAATCTCCCATCCTGTTAGAGGACAGGGTATATTCAAGATCCCTCATAGTCTTCCTAAAAGATGGATGTAATTGATGATTGGCCCATTAGAATTCTCCCTCTTTGCTGGGTTATGGTTGTTATTAGTTGACTGGCTTGGCCTCATAGGGAAAGTAATTAGGTTAAATTATGTTTAAAACATGTGAAGTAAAAAGGTCATCTTGAGCCCAATACCCCAGCTGGCTTTTATTAGTTCCCTCACCTTACCACTAGCACCATGCATTAGGAGCAAGTCAACTAGATTGGCTTGTTTCCTCCAAGACAGGTGATGGAGTGAGAGGACAGCATGGCTATATTTTATTGGCTTATTCTTAAATCCAAGTTTTAAAAGGGAGAGTATGATAACTGTTGGTTTAAGTGCTTTATCTTTCTTAGGTGACAAATTATCCAATGGAAGAAAAAGTACTCTTGTAGGGTATTACAGTTTGTTTGGGTATAGACTCTTTTCATTTTAAACATTCACCATGTTTGGTGTATCAGTTTCTATTGCTGCTGTAACAAATACCACAAAAACTGGTAGCTTAAGACAACAGAAGTTTCTTCTCTCAAACCTTTGGATGCCAAAGTCAATATTGAATTCACTGGGTCAAAATTAAAGCATCAGTAGGGTTCTGCTCCCTCTGGTTGCTATGAGGAACCTCTCTTTTTTCAGTTTCTTGTGGTTGCCTGCTTGGCTTGTGGCTGCATCTCTCCTTTCTCTGCCTCCATGATCACTCTGCCTTGTCTGCGGTTGTTAAATCTCCATCTTTCTCCATCTTATATGTGGAGACATGTGGACATGTGACTGAATTTAGGGCTGTTGTGACTCCAGAAAAACATGTTCTTAACCTTAAATCATTCTTGTGCGTATGCGCTCTTTGTATATAGGACTTTTTGATGAGGTTACTTCAGTTAAGGTGTGGCCCAGTTGAATCAGGATGGGTCTTAATCCTATCACTAGGGGCCTTGCAGAGAAGGCCACAGAGAGAAAGCCAGGAGGCAAAATCTGAACGCAGAAAGTCAGCAGAACCAGAGGAGAAAGGAGAAGACCTTGCCATATGCATTGTCATGTGACAGAAAAGCCAAGGACCAAGGATTGCCTCAGCTAGCCCCAGACAGCCAGGGTCCTCAGAATGCATTGCCTTGAGGTTCTAGAACACCTTTTTTTTTTTTTACTGTTGAGCTTTTAAAAATAAAAAACATTCTCTATATTACACGAATTTATTTAGTATATACATACAGTCTTTTACTAGACATATGCTTTATAAATATTTTCTCCTAGATTGTAGCTTGTTATTTTGTCTTTATGTCAAAAATTTCTTTCAGCTGCATCTACCCATCATTATTCATATATTTGATGTCTACTTTTTATAGGAATACAGGTTTTCCCTATACAGATTAAGAAACCTTATGTTGCCAAAGTATTTGGAAATTGTAAACCACATAAAAATCATATTGGCTATCATTATATATATATATGTATATATAGTGTATACACACACACACACACACACATATATATATATATATATTTACCTTAAAAATGTTTTGACATTTCAAGAAACAGCCTCAAGTTCAGCTACTTGAACTTATTTGGCTTCTGATAAGGAATTGGAACTATAAAGTAGTCTGGCAAAGTTATTTCATAAACAGACTTGAATATTCACTTTTCAGTTTTAAGATAAGATGTGAAAAAAACAAAATTAAGTTGGGTTTTGGTAAAAGATCTGTTCTGAACATGGATACTTCTTGAATGATAGAAGCACAATCATGTTTCTAAGTGCAATAGAGTTGATTAATAGAAGGAGCATTCAATAGTATTTCATAATTAGTTAATTGGCAGAAAAATTTTGGCTGTTTTTGATAGTAGAGCAGTTTGTACTGTACGTGGTACCACCAGGTTTAATGGTGATTTCAGAAAAAGATTCAATTTTGCCAAGACAGCATGTACTCTGAGGCAAGGAAGATGAACTTTTTGTTTCTGTGTCAAGGGATAAGCTATCATAGGCTACGATCAAAGTTCATTGATGCTTGCCATGTTGTTAGACTAAAATAGTCCTAGAACACTGCCCTACCTTTTATAATCATACAAAAAGAAGTCACAATCAGTGATTCTGTGACTTTAGCTAGCCTTTGGAGATTATGGAGTCACTTAGAATATATCCCTTCATCCTGAGACATAAAATAGTGTGGCTTGTTCTCGTTCCTTTGGATTCCCACTTGAAGTAATGGAGAGAATATTAATTCCAAGCCTTGAAACCTAGTGACCAAATTATGGTGTCAGATGTGGCTTTTCTGAATAAGCTCGGGTTGTCAAGACTCCTTAGAGAAGAAAAGATGCTCTTCATATCAGGAAGAACATATCAGGAAGACTGTTGAAGAGCTTTATTCTAAATTTTTAGCACAGAGAGGTTAGTTTTCACTGCTGTTTGGCCACAACACAGGAGACTGACTAGGTACTTGCAGTGAGGATGAAGGTTTCTATATCATTAGTTAGAAAAGGTTGAGTTTAGCAGATCCTGTGTATTAGTAGGTTGAAAGGGCTGCAGTGATTAGTATGAACAGCCTTGCTTATTGTAAAGTGAATGTTTCAATGTAGGTGCTTCCTGGAGAAATGTCACCATACACAGGTCTGAGAAGACATGATTATTACATCTTAAGTTGATTCTATAATCCATTACATGTAGCATTTTTTTCATGTCCCTCCCCCCACTTCCATCATACCTGCAATGACTGAACACAGCAGTTGGTTGAATCATCGATCTTCCTTTTAATATTAAATTTTACTCATGTTTATTTCCAGTAATTGTTATCACATTAAAATTTCTTTTTCCAAAAGGAAGTTTGGGTTGGACTACACTCTTGGCCAATGCATGGGGAAGTTTGACATGACACACACCAGCATGCTGTACCAGGAAATCCATTTCCTGTTCTGGGGCAGCAGCAGCACAGAGCTCACTATTTCTTCCCACCTTGTCAGGTTTGCCTCACAGTGAAGAACCCTGAAATTGAAGAAGAAGGTATTTCCATCAGAGGAAGAGCTCTAACATGTCATTCTCCAGCTTGCTGAAGGTGGTCGTGACTTCAGTGTGGCTAGGTAGGGATGGCTCCAGTGGGACTGAGTTTCTCTTTGACCTAAAGTTGTGTGAAACAGGCAATGTCTTGTGGGGACTTTGGGAAAGACAGGTGACAATGTGCAAAAATAGTATTGCTTTGTACTCTACCACTTATCCTTTAAACCTTCTGATGTTGTCCTTTTACCTTCAGGATCCAGTGCTGCCCAGAAGGTGACTCAAACCCAACCAGCAATGTTGGTGCAGGAGAAGGAGACTGTGACCCTGAACTGCACATATGACACCCAGGATGGAAGTTATGGTCTGTCCTGGTACAAGCAGCCAAGCAGTGGAGAGATGATTTTCCTCATTCATCAGGTCTCTTATGACCAGCAAAATGCAAGAGAAGGCCACTTCTCATTGAACTTCCAGAAAGCCACCAAATCCATTAACCTTGTCCTCTCAGCTTCACAGTTGGAGGACTCAGCTGTGTATTTCTGTGCATTGAGGGAACACACAGAGAAACAGCTGCTGGAGAGAGGTGTACAAAAACCCCAGGGTCCCGCTTGAGACACCCAACTGCTTAGGGATAAAAGGCAGATTACCATCACAGACAGGAAGTGACTAGGGCTGTGGTCGCACAGGTGTAGAGTTAGAGGGAGAACACATTCTAAGAAAACACCTGTGAGCTCATAGACCTAGTTCAGAATTATCATTTATCTAAAACAACATTATCTCTGAATCTTTGGTTTACAGGAGACATCTATAATTCTTGACTGATGAAGAAGACAAAAGCAGCCACAGAAAAAAAACTTGCCATTTGCTTATTAGATTGAACTGGAAGAATTGGCTTTTAAAGTTCAGAAACTCAACAGCAGTTTCAGAAAAAAAATGTGAATTTTTGCATTTTCAGGTCAATTGTTCAATAAATATTTATTGAGAATATATTATTTTATAGTCACTGTTCTAAATAAGGAAGGTCACTCTGCATGTTTACCATTTTTTTCATATCATGCTGTTTCATAGTATTTTATAATAAGTTGATTTAGTTTTCTTTGCTGTAAGCAGTAAATGGCACTGCAGAGACACAAGCATGCCTCTTCATTTGTATGAGAGCTAAACTTGCCACATCACAAGAGAAGTAATTGTTGGTGACACTGGGATCTCTCTGTTCTGGAAACTGAGTGTGCATCAGTCCAGAAATAAATGCACAGGACTGAACAAGGTTAAAAAGGCTTTGGAGGGGGTGCACGGGTAGTTCAGCGGTACAATTCTCTCCTGCCATGTGGGAGACCTGGGTTCGATTCCTGACCCATGCACTTCCCCCCAAAAAACAAAACAAATCAAGTAAAAAAAACACACCAAAAATTCAATAAATGGTGCTGCAATAACAGGATACTCACATGGAAAAATAATGAAATGTGACCCAGCCATATAGCATACAAATAAAAAAAGACTTTGGAGTTCATCTTCTGATGTATACTTAAGCCAAATTTAGAAAAATAATACATGGTTTGACATAAATTCCATTGTGTTAGTCCTAGTATACTTTTATGTTTTCCAACATTATTTTTTATTAAATTTAGTATATTTGCATTGTATTAGAATAGATAATATGGAGAAACAAAACTTCATCTACAGAAAGAATTACAAGCAAAATCATTCAGTTCTAAAAGCTTTTCCTTCAATTTTGAGGTTTGAAAATAAGTTAGAATTTAATGAAGGTATTCAAAAATATAGAAAACTGTAAATAAACTGCTGTGCAATGACCACATACCTTTATCAAATCTTATCATTTTGTGGCACTGATTTCAGTTTAAGATTTAAATATTCATGGTAATGTTAAAACCCTATAGCTTCTTCAATTCCTTTTCATGTCTCAGTCCCAAATACAGAAGTAAGCAATATCTACATTTGGTATTCTTATTCCCATGCATCTTTTATTGCTTTTATAGCATATTTTGCACCTATTCTTAATTTAGCTACATTGTACCATACTGAAATATTTTAATATTCTTGTTTATTTCCTCAAAATTCTGTGAAAGTGTTCTATGCAGACACATATAGTCTTAGTTTCGATATTTGAAGTATATACTGCTATTGAATTATATCACAATTTATTCATTCAATCTCTTCTTCTTTTAATGATCTATTAGATTGTTTCATCTGTGCATGTATACTGGTTTTAATTGAATTTTCTTTTACATATTTACTTTAACTGTTATTCCAAGAATGAGAAAGGCTATTTTTAAAATTACCTTAGTTATAGAGGTAAGTATTTCTAACTTTCAAAGTATAGAAAATTTGCATGGTATTCATACTATTCTAGACCAATAAAATTTATTTTGTGGAGCTAGGTATAACCTTCCTGCCACACCTAAAAATAATAGCATAATAAAAATAAAATCATCCTTGAATAGAGATACAAACAATTAAATGAAAAAACTAGAAAATAGAAAACAGCACTTATTGACAGATAATGCAAGTGGATTTTAACAGGTTATTTATTCATTTACATATCTACTAAAAAGTCTTTGTTAGTTGTGTGAGAAATTGTGCTAAGAGTTCATTCCATCTAGCCTCATTAGCACCTCTAGGACAGGGAAAATCTCAATTTTGATACCGTAGGTTTACTTGCTCCCCACCAGTCTTAACCATAAAATTATCAATAATAAGGGCTTGTTAGAGGGATATTGTGAAGGATAAGAGTATGCTATTCTCTCCTGTCTCTGCTCTTCCCTTCACTTCACCACTCCTCCCAAAGCATTTAATTGTGTCCATGTGGCTGCTTTTGCCACCCCCAAGCTTTCCAGGACTGACATGCCCAATCAGAGTGTCACAATCCAAAATTCTCATTCTTTCTGACTTTCTACTTCTACCTTCAACACTATTTTCTCGGTGCCTTAAACTTTCATGTGAGTGAATGGATGGATAATAAGCAATTTTGCATTTCCACTTCCTCTTCTATTTGCATTTGAAAAGCAGATGTGTAAAGTAGAAATCTTAAAGGAAACACCTTTATTGGTGAAACTTCAGGTACTATGACAGTTGGGTAGGGAGCTGCATATTTGTCCTACTTTCATTAAGTCAGAGACTTATATAGACCCCCAAAACTTCAAGCATGTATAAGAGTGTGAACTCGATGACATAATAGTTTTATATCTTTAATACATTAGTTCTCTTCAAAATTTAGTTTATATGTCGAGAAATCAAAGGACAATATCCTTCTAAGAAGGAATATTTTAATGCATGGTGGCATACTGAGCAAGAGGCAAGAATGTCTAATTGAATAACTGAGTTTTGAAGCCATGTTTAGCAAGTGACTGAAAATACTAACCAGGAGACAGTCATAGAAGCTTTGTGTTTTACTCAGTTCACAAATCTAGTATGTGAGAGATAAAATATTTAAACTCAGGTCAATTGACTCCAGGCAACAGTTTTTTTTTCTAAAAAAGGAAGAACAATCTTCTCTTTGCCTGGGCCATCACTTCCTGGTTTTTTGAATGTTTTGTAATCTTTCATTGAAGCCTAGACATTTTGATAATTTTGATATTTTTATGTGTTGTCTCTGGAATTTAGATTTGAGGTATCTGTTCCTTATGCTTTTATCATGTCAGCATAATGAGAGAGCTTTCCTTGGATACCAGGAGCTAACCACAGCAATAAAAAGGTCAGAACTATGAAAATGCTCTCCTTCATGGCTTATCAAAAAATTAAGTTTAGTGAATAATTCCAGGCCAAAGCCCAGGGATCTCTTTGATTCTTTCTGTGTCTGCATCTTGTCTTGGGCCTGTGTGTTTGGCCTTAGGAATTCCCCTGCTTTAATAGTTACAAATGTTCCCTTTTCCCTATGAAACAGTTTCATCATGGCATACACTGCACTGTATGTCCTACAGCCAACAATCTTTTTCCTCAGGAAGCCACTTGACTAATCACCTGAAATGAATGCTGGGAGAGTGCTGTGTAAGTTCTGGGACAGCTAGTCTCACTACCAGATTCATCAAGCTGGGGACACAAGCTTCCACTCCCTGCTTAGGGCTACTCTGCTCCCTCTGGAACCTGGACCAAAGACCTGCATGGACTGGCTCAGCACTGAGCCGGTGAGGGGTGGGGGAGAACCAGCAAGGGAGCCAGGAGCTGCTACCTCTTAAAAAATTTTTAACAGTTTTTTTCCACACAGTATACAATTCATCCTAACTGTACAAGCAATGGCTTTTGGTATATCATACAGTTGTGCATTTACTACCTCAGTCAATATGAGAATACTTTCATGTCTTCTGAAATAAAAATCCAGTACCCCTTAGAGCCCGCTATTGTTGATAATTAGCTTTAGTATAGTGCCTTTGTTACAAATAATGAAAGACTATTGCAATGTTACTATCAACTAAAGACCCTTAGTTTGCACTAACTGTATTTTCCCCATATACTACCCCATTATTGACACCTTGTAACAGTGATGCATACTTGCTCTATTTCATGTAAATACTTTCTTAAATTTGTGAAACTAACCACTTTCATCATCCACTCAAGGTTTTGCTGTTATACATTCCCAGTTTATATCCTCTAGTTTCCTTCTGATGACATATATAACCCTAGCCTTTGTGTTTCAATCATACACTCAGCTTTGTTGATTACACTTACTATATTGTGCTACTATCACACAGTATTGGGCTATGCATTTCTGAACATTTACAATCAACCTTATTAACCATTCTGTACTCCTTAAGCATCAATTGTTCAATCTCTGCTCTCTTTCTATACTTGATAACCTATGTTTTCAAATTTAGCTCCTAAAGTTTTCTCATTATAGGTAATTTATATTACTGAGACCATACAATATTTGTTCTTTTGATTTTGGCTTATTTCACTCAACATAAGATACTCAGGGCTTATTCATATTGTTGCATTTATCATGACTTCATTCTTTCCTATAGCTGTAAAATATTACATCATATGTATACAACACATTCGCCCAACCACTCATCGGTTGATGGATCCTTGGGCCACCTTTCACCCACTGGCAATTGTGAATAATGTCACCATATGCATTAGTATGCAATGTCTGTTTGTGTCCATGTTTTCAGTTCTCTTTAGTACATACCTAGCAAAGAGATTTCCAGACCTCCTGCCTCTTTTAAGTGCCCTGTTACTGAAATCTTTCAAATGTTTCCTGGAGTTTGTGAAAGATGTTTCTATCAGTTCTTGCTAGTTGTTCAAAGCTTCTGTGAGAAGGTGGGAACCTTGAACCTTCTCACTCTGTCATTTTGAAGGAGGTGGGCTCATTAATTTTTGTATGTTTGCTTGTTTGAGGGCACCTTCCCAAACTAAATGTCCATACTTAAATTACTCATTTTTCTTCATTGATTTGAAATGTCATTTTTGTTCATTTTTTGCCTGTTAAGGTTTTCAACTTACACATTGCTTTTCACCTAATATTTATACTGTAATAACAATAGTGCATTTTGCCAATCATGTATTCTGCTTTCTGAATATGGGATTATATATCCAGCCAACCCTAAGCCTATGCTAGAAATAATTGCATAGTAAATGATATAAATGGAAAATAAACTATTGGGGAAAGAGGAAGAGAAAAACCCACTTCACTACTCACAGGAGTGTGGCGATTCCTAAATGTGAGAGTCATCTCAGGCCAGATAAATAATCTACCAGTGATCCCCAATCTTTCAGCTGTTTTGAATTGAGAGGATACAGACAAAGTTGCAGAAAACCATGATTAAAAATGGTTCAAACAGAGTGGGCCATGGTGGCTCAGCAGGCAAGAATGCTTGCCTGCCATGCCAGAGGACCCGGGTTTGATTCCCAGTGCCTGCTCATGTTAAAAAAAAATGATTCAAACATGTGGGAAATAGACAATTAGCTTTGGAAAGCAAGGACAACTGCGTGTCTTCTGTACTCCTCCTGAAGAGGGGGAACCAACCAATCAAGATTTAACTTTAGAGTTCTGAAGGGTCCCAACTAATTGAAACATCTTGAAAGCTGCTGCTGCCTCAGTGTTTGGAATCCTGTCATTTTTCTTACAGGAAATAATTTTTATCTCTTCAGATATCACATATGCCTCCTGCTGACATTTGGAAGTCACCTTCATAGGAAGGTTTTCTGATGGTGTGTTGAAAATAAACTGATTGCATTTCAGATACACTGCCCTTAATTTAGGTAGATTGAATAAGGGCAGGCCATTGTACTGAGATTCTCACTCTCTTTTTCTTGATTTTGCTGAACTGGTCTATGCTTTAGTTCTTCCCTAAAGTAGGAGTCTCTGAGGAACAAACACATTTCTTTGGGCTACAATATCATCATCATTAACACTTAAGAATTATATTATTGTGAAATATAGCAGGTTCATAGAGCTACAAAAACTTTACAAACAATGAATCTATGTTACTTACATGCAGATTAAGGATTATGAGATATTTTCAAACTGAAATATCATTATTATTTTTTGCGGTGGTAATGCACAAAATTTCCCATTTTAACCTTTATTAAGTATATCATTCAGTAGTGTTATATACATCCTCAGTGCTGTGCTACGATCATCACCAACCATTACCAAGACTCATGACCCCAAACTAAAGATCTGTGTCGAATGAGCATTAATTTCCCCTTCTCTCCTTCCCCAGCTTCTGATAACCATGAATCTACTTTCTATTCCTATGAATTTGCTTGTTCTTGATATTTCATATAAGTAGATTCATACAATATTGCTCCTTTTGTGCCTGGCTTATTTTATACAACATAATGCTTTCAAAGTTCACCCAAATTATAGCATGTATCAGAACTTCATTCATTTTTATAGCTGAATAATATTCTATTAAAGGATATATCACATTTTGCTTACCCATTCATCTGTTGATGCATGTGCCAGTTTGAAAGGATTTATGTACCCTAGAAAAAGGATTTATGTACCATAGAAAAGCCATGTTTCAATCCAAAACAATCTTGTGGGAACAACTGTTTCTTCTAATCCTTATTCAGTATTATAGTTTGGAAATTTGATTAGGTTATCTTCATAGAGGTGTGACTCACCCAATTGTGGGTATTAACTTTTGAACAGAGGGAGATATGACTCAAGCCATTCCATGTGGGTCTTGATCACTTAATTGGAATCCTTTAAAAGGGGAAGCATTTTGGAGAAAGCTTGAGAATGACAAGAGCAGCAGAGAATGAGAACTACAGAGCCCACCAACCAGTGACCTTTGGAGATGAAGGAGAAAGCCCCTGGGGGAGCTTCAAGAAGCAAAATACCTGGAGAAGTAGAAGATGTCACCATATTTGTCATGGGCCTTTCCAGTTGAGAGAGAAGCCCTGAACTTCATCGCCCTTTCTTGAGTGAAGGTAAACTTTTGTTGGTGCCTTAATTTGTACATTTTTTAGACTTGGTTTAATTGGAACATTCTCCCAACCTTAGAACTGTAAACTAACAACTTATTAAATTCCCCCTTTTAAAAGCCATTCCATTTCTGATATATTGCAGTCCCACAGCCAGCAAACTAGGGCAATGGACATTTTAGAGTTTTCTGCCATTTGTCAATTGTAAATAATGCTGCCATCAGCATTGATGTACAAGTATAAGTTTGAGACCTGCTTTTGATTTTTTGGGGTATATATATAGGAATGGAATTGCCAGGTCATATGATAATTATTTGTTAAACATTCTGAGGAACTGATGAAGTGTTTTCCACTGTGGTTATAGCATATTATAATCCCAAAAACAATATATGAGGGTTCTAATTTCTCTGCATCCTTGCCAACACTTGTAACTTTTCACTTTAAAAGAATTGCTATCCTAGTGGGTATGAAGTGGTATATATTTGTGGTTTTGATTTTCATTTCCTTTATGACTAAGGATGTTGAACACATTTTTCATTTGTTCTAAGATTTAAGTCTTTTGCTTTTTCAAAATTTGGCTTCTTATATTCTTGTTATTGAGTTATAGTGTTCTTTATATATTCTGGGTATTAAACACTAATCAGATATGTGTTTTGCAACTATTTTCTCCTGTTCTGTAGGTTTTCTTTTCACTTTTAGACAATGCCCTTCAAAATTAAAAATTTTCCTTATTTTTAAACAACATTCTTTATCTCTACAAATTTTATTCCTTAAAATGTCACTTTGTCTCATTAGAGTATAATATATCAACTTTGTTTTGATCAGTGTTTGCATGGTTTGTATGGCATATTTTTTTCTATCGTTTTGCTGTCAAACGCTGTGCATTGTATTCCACATGTCCAATAAATTCTCATGCATCCACACTCTCAATGGTTCATTGGCATTCTATTTCACTGAGAATATAGAAGGAATAAGAAAATTTTTTGCAAGCTTCTACACTTACCCCTTACTCATATCTGTGCACAAATACTATGCCTTCCTTCTTATTAGATTATAATTCCTTGAGTGTTGGTCTTTTTCTGCTTATCCTCAGGACATATAATCCACCTGACAGACAACAGGGTTTTTGAAGATATTTGCTAAATTAACAATGAATACAATATATTCCACCATCACAAAAATGTTATCATTAATTCAGTCAACCAAAGCTTATCGTGTACCTATTTTTTTGAAAGAGTCTATTTTAGACACCAAGATTTAGTAGGAAATAGAATAGATAAAAATCCTCATCCTAAGTCATCTTATATTTTAGTTGAGGGCTAAGTCTGTGTTAGCCACCACTGCAGACCCTACACAGGCATTATCCCTTTGAAACCTTTCAAAAATTGTTAGGTAGGTGTTACTATACCTACTTTCAGTTGAGAAAGCTGAGACTTAAGTCTCCTGTCCAAGATAACATAGAACTAGAATTCAGACTGAAGTCTTCAAACAGATGTCTCAAGTAGCAATCTGTGGTGCTTCTAATGCTATATAGGCATTTCTATTCTAGATCACATTACAAAAACTGAAGAGGAAACCTTACAAGAAGTTTCATCAAAATTTTTGAGCAACTGCAGCTCTGATTTCTAGATGACAGTATTTGTGTTTCCCCAAACATACTGGATGGTCCTGCCAGGAGATGAGAATGGATATGGGATAATGAAGTCTGGTGTCTGACTAACTGGATAATCTAGTTAAGAAATTCTCTTTTTAATGTGTGTGTCCTTTTAAAGATGTTGAATAAAGAAGCCAGTTTTAGAGGCAACCCAGTGCAGAGAAAGAATGGAGAAGCATCTGATGACTTCCTTGGTGGTTTTGTGGCTTTATTTATTTATTTTTTAACTTTTTATTATTTATGCTATAATATGTATACAGAGCAAAGAAAGAAAAAAAAAACATAGTTTTCAAAGTTCTCTTCAACAAGTAATTACAGGACAGTTCCAAGAGTTTGTCATGAGCTACCACACCATCATCTCAAATTTTTCCTCCTAGTTGCTCCAGAACATCAGAGGCTACAAGGAATAAATATTTTTTATCATCACAATTGACTTTTTTTGTGAAAAATAGCATGCATACAAAAAAAGCAATAAATTTCGAAGCACAGTGCAACAATTAGTTGTAGAACAGATTTCAGAGTTTGGTGTGGGTTATAATTCTGCAATTTTAGGCTTTTACTTCTAGCTGCTCTAAGACACTGGCAACTCAAAGAAATATCAATTTAATGATTTAGCCATCATACTCATTTGTTAAACCTCATCTTCTCTCTATAATTCTACCATCACCTTTGATCTTTCTTCCCACTTTTTGGGGGTATTTGGGCAATGGCCATTCAAACGTTTCATGTTGGAAGGGGCTGTCGATAATATGGGGTAGGGAGATGGCACTAGCTGATGTTGTGGAGAGGCTGGGCCCTCTAGGTTTCAGGATTTATCTGGTCCAGGGACTCACCTGGAGGTTATAAGTTTCTGGAAAGTTGTCCTAGTGCATGGAACCTTTGTAGAACTTTACATATTGTGCTAGGTGTTCTTTAGTATTGGCTGGAATGATTTTGATTTTGGTTTGGAAAGTTATGATAGGTAGCAATGTCTAACTGAAGCTTGTGTAAGAGTGACCTCCCAAGAAGTCTCTCAACTTTATTTGAACTCTCTCAGCTACTGATACCTTATTTGTTATACTTCATTTCCCCCTTTTTGTCAGGATGGCATTGTTGATCCCACGGTGTCAGCACCAGGCTCATCCCTGGGAATCATCTCCCATGTTACCAGGGAGGCTTTCATCCCTAGATATCATGTTCCATGTACTGGGGTGGGCAAAGATTTCACTTACAGAGTTGGGCTTAGAGAGAGAGAGGCCACATCTGAGCAAAAAAGAGGTCCTCCAGAAGTAACTCTGAAGGTAGGCTAAGCTTCTCCACTACCTACGTAAGTTTCACAAGAGCAAGCCTCAAGATCAAAGTGTCTTGATTTGGGTGTCTCTATTGTTTGACATAGTATCTGAAGTTTCCCCCGTGGTAAAGTTTAATTGTTCCATGTGTTTTCTTCCATCCCTCAAAAGACTTTGCCAAATCTTTTTGATTATCTGCTGAATATATTCTAGGATGAATTCAGGCATTGCATTAAGTGATGCAGGATTAAAGGCCCTCATTCTTATTCTTGGCTCCTGTGTTTCAATTGCTTAAATGAGCTATCCAAACAGGTTGAGTTAGATTCTGTGCTGCAGAAAATTTAGGGACTGGAAAAAATAAATCTTTCTTCCTTTGGTCTCAAAGAGTAGGTGAGATTCTAAAATATAGACAATGTCTTTCTTACCCCTGGTTCTAAATTACCTTAATCTTGACCTGATTTGCTTTGTGCTTATCTCTAAATACCAGGTTTAACATGTATAAAACAGCCTCTCCACATCCAGGGGTGGCAATGGTCACTCCAGACTAAATGTGTCTGCTAGAAGAGTTTACAATCTAGGCCCCTGTTTTCTTATAAGGATTTTATAAATGAGACCATTACAATAATTTCTCTTTTGTTTCTCACTTATTTTGCTTTTCCCAGTGTCCCACAGTTTCATTCACAGTGTTTCATGTCTCACACTTCATTCCTTTTGTAGCTGTACAATATTCAATCATATATACACACCATCATTCATCAGTCTACTTCTCAGTCATGCATCCTTTAGTCACCAGCATTCATTAGGCATCATGTATAATGCCCAAAGTCCACAGTCCATCAACACTCTCAATTTTAGAAAATTTCATTTTTCCCAAGAGAAAGATAACCAACAAGCTCACCCTCACTAAATAAGAAATTAAAACCTCCACTCAACTCTCCTCCTAACTCAACCCCTGCTGTTGCTGTGACACTGTTGATGTTTTCCTGTTAAACATAGTACACAGATGCAATATCAGTTTACTCCCAGTACTCTGAATTTAAACACTCCTTGTAGGAATCATATCTTCAAAGTAGTTCATATGTGAACTTATTTATATTTGTAGTGTTAATAAGTAAGACACATAGATCTATACAACCCCCTTCAATAATGTTCACCTTCAAAGTGGTAATATTACTTATAGAACCACTAGAGAACTGCCTTCACTTTTATTTATTCCCTTACATTTGAGTTTAACCTCATTAGCTAACAGTTCACCCACTTCTAGCTTCTATGTATCTCTAGGTCCCCTATATTCTGTATTATAAACCTCCAATTTTACCTTTACCCTGGTCATAAAAGTGGAGTTGGACAGTATCTATCCTATTGGGTTTGGTTTATTTCAATCAGAATTATGTCCTCAAGGCTTATCAATCTTGTCATGTGTTTCACGACATCATTTCATCTTACTGCTGCATAATATTCCATTATATGTATAAATCACATTTTGTTAATCCACTCATCTGTTGTGGATTATTTTTGTCTTTTGATGATTGTGAATAATGTTTCTATGAACATTGATATGCAAATGTCTGTTTGCGTCACTACTTTCAGCTCTTATGGGTATATGTCAGGTAGTGCTATTGCTGGATCATAGGGCACCTCGATGTTTAGTTTCCTAAAGAACAGCCAAACTGTCTTCCATAGTGACTGTGCCATTATGCATTCTCACCAACAGTGCATAGATGTCCCAATTTCTCCACATTCTCTCCAACATTTGTAGTTTCCTGTTTGTTTAATAGCAGCCGTTTTTATAAGTGTGAGGTGGTATCTCATTGTAGTTTTTATCTGCTGTTCCCCTATAATTAATGAAAATGAGCATCTCTTCATGGGCTTTTGAGCCATCTGCATTTGCTCTTCAGAAAAATGCTTATTCATATCTTTAGCCCATTTTGTAATTGGCTTGTTTGTTCTTTTGTTGTTGAGTTGTATGGTTTCTTTATGTATGTAGGATATCAAACCTTTGTCCGATGTGTGATTTCCAAATATTTTCTCCCATTGAGTTGGCTGCCTCTTTGCCTTTTTGGCAAAGTCCTTTGAGGTGCAGAAGCATTTGATTTTGAGGAATTCCCATTTGTCTTTTTTCTCTTTTGTTGCTTGTGCTTTGGGTGTAAAGTGTAAGAAGCTACCTCCTATTACTAGGTCTTGAAGAGGTTTCTTTACATTTTCTCCTAGAAGCTTTATGGTGCTAGTTATTCTTACATTTAAGCTTTTGATTCACTTAGAGTTAATTTTTGTATAGGAAATGAGGCAAGGGTCTCTTTCATTCTTTTGGCTATTGATATCCAGTTCTCCCATGCCCATTTATGGAAAAGGCTATTTTGTCCCAGTTTGTGGATTTGGGGACCTTGTCAAAAATCAGTTGACCATAGATTTGGGGGTCTATTTCTGTCCTCTAGACTGCATTCCATTGGTCAATACTTCTGTCTTTGTGCCAGTACCATGCTGTTTTGACCACTGTGGTTTTTAAGTCAGGAAGTGCTAATCCTTCCACTTTGTTCCTCTTTTTTAGGATGCTTTTAGCTACTTTGGGTCTCTTTCCCTTCCAGACAAGTTTGGTAACTAGTTTTTCCAAGTCCTCAAAGTAGATTGTTGGAATTTTAAGATTGGTACTGCTTTGAATCTGTATATCAATTTGGGTAGAATTGACATCTTAACTATATTTAACCTTCCTATCCATGAGCAGGGAATGTCTTCCCACCTATTTATATTTTCTTTGATTTCTTTTAGCAATGTTGTGTAGTTTTCTGTGTACAACTAACATCTTTAGTTAAGTTGATTCCTAGGTACTTGATTCTTTTAGTTGCTATTTTGAATGGAATTTTTTCCTTAACTGACTCCTCAGTTAGGTCACTGCCTGTATATAGAAATGTTACTGATTTTTGCACATTAATTTTATATCCTGCCACCTTGCTGAATTTGTTTATCTCCTCAAGTAACTTTGTTGCAGATTTCTCAGGATTTTCCAAGTATAGTATCATGTCATCTGCAAACAATGAAAGTTTTACTTCCTCTCTTTCAAGTTGGATGCCTTTTATTTCTTTGTCCTGCCTGATTGTTCTAGCTAGGACTTCTATCACAATGTTGAATAATAGTGGTGACAGAGAGCATCCTTGTCTCATTTCTGATCTTAGGGGGAAATCTTTCATTCTCTCTTCATTGAGTATGATTCTTGCTATTGATTTTTTCACATATGCCCTTTATTTATTGAGGAAATTACCTCTGGTTCCTTTTGAAATGTTTTTATCAGAAAAGAATGTTGAGTTTTGTCAAAACTTTTTCAGCATCAATTGAGATGATTATGTCATGTTTACCTTTTGATTTGTTAATGTGCTGTATTACATTAACTGTTTTTTTGTGTGTTGAACCATCCTTGCATTCCTAGTGTAAACCCCTTGGTTATGTTGTATAATTCTTTTAATGTTCTGTTGGATTCAATTTGCTAGTAGTTGGTTGAGAATTTTTGCATATATGTTCATTAAGGAGATTGACCAGTAGTTTTCCTTTTTTTAATAGCATCTTTACCTAGCTTTGGTATTAACATGATGTTAACTTCATAAAATTAGTTAGGTTGTGTTTCTTTTTCAATTTTTTTGAAAAGTTTGAGCAAGACTGGTGTTCATTCTTTTGGAATATTTGCTAATAATCCCCTGTGAAGCCATCTGGCCCTGGACTTTTCTTTGTAGGAATATTTTTGATGACTGATTGAATCTCTTTACTTGGAGATTGGTTTGGTGAAATCTTATATTTCTTCCTGAGTCAGTGTAGCTTGTTTGTGTATATCCAGGAATTTGTCCATTTTGTCTAAATTGTCTACTTTGTTTTAGCATATAGTTGTTTATAGTATTGACTTATAATTTCTTTTATTTCTTCAGTGTATGTGGTAATGTACTCCCTCTCACTTCTGATTTTGTTTTTTTGCATACTCTCTCTTTTTTCTTTGTCAGCCTTGATAGTGGCTCATCAATTTTATTGATTTTCTCAAAGAACCAACATTTGATTCTTTTGATTCTTTGTATTGTTGTTTTATTCTCCCATTCATTTAACTCTGCTTTAATCTTTGTTATTCCTCTTCTTCTATTAACTTTGGGATTAGTTTACTGTCCTTCCTGAAGTTCCTACAGGTGAGCAGAAAGTCCTCGATTTTTGCTTTTTCTTAATTGTTAATATAAGCATTTAGGACAATAAATTTATTCTCAGCATGGACTTCACCACATCCCATAAGTTCTGGCATGTTCTATTCTCATTTTCATTCATCTCCAGATAGCTATTTATTTCTCTAGCAGTTTCTTCTTTGATCCACTGGTTGATTAAGAGTGTGTTGTTTAATCTCCATATATTTGTGAAAGTTCTCATTTTTTTTGGTGGTTATCAAGATGCAGCTTCATTCCATTGTGATCAGAGAAAGTGCTTTGAATAATTTCAATGTTTTAAAATTTACAAAGACCTGTTTTGTGTCACAGCATATGATCTATCTTGGAGAGTGTTCCATGAGCACTAGAGAAGAATGTATATCCTGGTGCATTGGGGTGTAATGACCTATATATCTGTTAGGTCTAATTCATTTATCAGGTTATTTACCTTCTCTATTTCCTTGTTGTATGTACCTCTCTATCTATAGAAGAGAGTGGTGTTTTGAAGTGTCCTACTATTATTATTGAAATATCTATCACTCCTTTCAGTTTTACCAATGTCTGTCTCATGTACTATTGAGCTCCTTGATTAGGAGCATAAACATTTATGATTGTTATTTCTTCTTGGTTAATTGTCCCTTTAATTAACACATAATGTCCTTCTTTGTCTATGATGTCTTTACATGTAAAGTCTCTTTTGTCCAATGTATTAGTGGACAAAAAAAATCCTGTTTTGTTTTGGTTACAACTTTCATGGAAAGTCTTTTTCCATCCTTTCACTTTCAATCTATTTATATACTTGTGTCTAAGATGAGTCTCTTGTAAGCAGCATATGGCTGGATTATATTTCTTAATCCATTCTGCCAATCTGTATCTTTTAATTGATAAATTTAATCCATTAACATTCAAGTTATTACTGAAAAGGCATTTCTGGAATCCACCATCTTATCTTTTGGATTTTATTTGTCAGATCTATATATTCTTTTCCCTCTTTCTCTTTTTATCCATAAAATTATCCTTACTGGGACTTTTTAATTCCACACCCTCCTCCAGACCTTCCTCTCCTGTCTTTTTTTTTCCAATGGCAGAACTTTCTTTAGTATTTCTTATAGGGCTTGTCTCTTGTTGACAAATTCTTTCAGGATTTGTGTGTCTGTGAAAGTTTTCATCTCTCCCTCAATTTTAAAGGACAATTTGTCTGGGTACAGAATTTTTGGCTGGAAGTCTTTCTCTTTCACGATATGCCTTCTTGCCTCCATGGTGTCAATTGAGTAGTGTGAACTCAGTCTTATGTGGCTTCCCTTGTATATAATAGATTATTTTCCTCTTACCACTTTCAGCATTTTCTGCTTTCAGTCAACATTTGACAGACTGATCAGTAAGTGTCTTGGGGAAGGCCTATTTGGATTTATTCTATTTGGAGATCATTGAGCTTCTTTAACTTGAATATTTATGCCCTTTTTAAGGGTGGGAAGTTTTCCCCCATTATATCCTCAACTACTCTTCCTAGCCCTTTACTCCTCACTTCTCCTTCAGAGACACCAGTGATTCTTATATTTGTTTGCTTTGTTTTGTCCCTGAGTTCCCTGAGATCCCATTCAAATTTTTCCATCTTTTTGCAATTTGCTGTTTTGAGTATTTGAAATCAGTTATCCTGTCCTCTAGATCACTTATTCTTTCTTCTGCCTCTTCAAATCTGCTGTGGTTGTCTCTAGTATGCTTTTTAATCTCTGTGATATCTGCTATTTTTCTGTTTGCTATTTCAAATTCCTCTTTATGCTCTTCTAGTGTCTACTTGATCTCCTTTATGTCACTAGGCATCCCATTTATTTTATTTAGTAGAGTTATATGAACATCTTTCACTAGTTGTTCCAATGTCTGTATCTCTTCTGGTATTTTAATTTGGTCATTAAGCTGGGCTCTGTCTGCATTGTGATATGCTTAGCGATGTTCTGTTGTTTTTGCCACATAAAAGTATCCTGATTGATTTACTTTGGAAATTGATTTTCCTTCAGTAGTCTAAAGCCTGGTGTTTGCAGGATGGTTATGTAGCAGGACACAGGGCAGTGGTGGGGCACAACAGTGCACTGATGTGTTGCAGGGCAGGTATAGGCACAGGTTAGGGATGCTGTCCTGGTGCTTGTGACAGTGGGTGTCCAGTGGCTGGGAGGATGTGGCTGTGTGGTTGCTTGGGTCTGGGATTTGTAACCTGTTAGTGCACTGGTCTAGGGTGCTGGGCCATTTGTGTGCAGGTGAAGAGCTATGGCACCCGGTCGGAATTATGCATGCATGGGCTGGGGGTGGATGTGACCAGCTGCGCAGATTAGTGCTTTCCCAGAGCTGGGGGTGTGACTGGGGGCTGTGCCCATGCACTGTTCTAGGAGTGCTTAAACTGCTGTACCAGTGAGGAGAGCTGGGTGAGGTGGGGAGGCAGAGGGGTGGGAGCAGGGGTGGGGTGCTGTGTGACTGTATGGGCTGGGGGTGGGTGTAGACTCGACATGGAGGTAAGTGCTTGCAGCCTTTATGTGCTGACGACAGCTTCCTGGTCCCCATCTCCCCATCCGTGCACTCCTCAGGTCTCCAGGCTTCTGCTTTAGGCTCTTGTTCTCTGCTACTCAGTTCCTCAGCTTTTGCAAGCAGGGCTGCCGAAATCGGATGTCTGGACCTAGATTTGGAAACAGTTTCTCTCTTTGAACCTTTCTTAAGGTGCCAAAAGTCTCTGCTCTGCTGGGGCTCCGGATATTCAGGTGTTCATCCCTTTGTCATCACCAAATTGTTACAAGGTCGTGGTTTCTTTTGCCCGATGGGCTCAATACCAATTCCGTGGGTGACCCTGACTGGCCGGAGCTGCGCGCCTCCTTAAACATTCTTTATTCATTGAGTTTTCACCCAAATTACATTTTATCTGTTCTCACTCTATGCTGGAAACTGGATGGGAGAGTCTTTTCAAGTCGTCAGAATACCTTTCTCACCTTAAGGTACACCAGAAAGTGAATCAATTTCAGGGTACTGGGAAATTTCTAAGAATCAACACTAAGTCAGACTGCCTGGGCTCTAATTGTAGGCCACCACTTACCAGCGGTGTAACTTTGGACAAATTATTTAAGTTCTATTCTTCAACTCTCTCATCAGTGAATTTGGAATTATTAACAACATCTGCTTTATAGGGGTTGTTGTGAGAGTCAAATAAAATGATACACGTGAAGTCCTTAGAAAAATGCCTGACATATGTCAAGGGTAAACCAAATAAATATTAACATATACTATTATTATCCTGAGGATTTGCGTGATCTAGAACTCTTGCAGTTTTTCCCAGCATGTGATAAGGTCAACAGAAGAGTTCAATAAAGGCAGAAGTGGGAACACCTTTAAAATTTTTTCTGAATCACCCAGTGCACTCTTCCATCTGGAGCAGTCTATATGATGATGTTGCCACCAGCAGAGGGCAGTGCCATTCTGTTCTCAGACTCCCCTACTTGGTTTGAGATTAGCATGTGTGTGTATTGAAAGCAAAAGATTGAGCTTGTCTCTAATTGGTGAGGTAAGAAAATGGAATATCACTCAGGAGTGTGCCGCAGGAGGTTCAAGGACTAGATATACACCCAGTTAAGAGAACTGACTCTTGGAATATGGCTCCATTTCAGGTCCCAGGACTGAGTCTTCTGTGACACAATTAGGAAGAAGAATGGAGAAACTCCTGGGAGGGCTGTTGGTGATTTTATGGCTTCAATCACCCAGTGAGTTGGGGGCTATTGGTGATGGGGACAGGGAGACCAAATTTCAGAGCCTCCAAGACTGAGAGGTAAAGCATTCTTGTTAGTCCAGAAATGCATAGAATATTAGGGAAGGGTATGCAAACACCAGAGAGTGGAAATTCAACAACTGACTGCTGGTCTCTGTCCTTTTGTTTCTGCCTAGGGGTGAACAGCTAAGTAGAACAGAATCCCCAGGACATGAACATCCAGGAGGGTGAAAATGCCACCATGAACGGCAGTTATAAAACTAATATAGACAACTTATCGTGGTATAGACAAGATTCAGGTAAAGGCCTTTCCTCACTGATTTTAATACGTTCAAATGAGAGGCATCCTCTAATTTCTATATAGGAAACAGAAAATTCATCAGATATTGGAATTAATGAGGTCTTAGGACTCTTTCAACCTCACCTTTTATTTTACAGCTGAGGGACTGAAATTGTTGTATTATAGAAAGACCCTAAACTCTAGAGAATAAGGATGTGGATCTCAACCTATATTGCTTGTATTGTTTTATTTGTCCATTCTGAAATGCATTTGAGCCAATAAAAACACATACAGACTACAGAATAAAATACATTGATGAGGGAATTCTAGTAAATGAAAAAGAAAATTTGCAGGGAAATATAGCAATGAATAAAATCGACTGTCAGAGAATGCTGCTGTGTTAGCCTTAGGAATGATTAAAAGTAAGACAAAGTTTGCATCACTAACATTTCTAATCATCAGACCCATTAAAAGCATATATTTTCTGCTGTTATTGAATGAAAATTATATTGTAAGTTGCCTAGAATTCCTGTTAATGATATTCAAAATTGTACAAAGAGAAACTTATACTGTGGATGGCAATGATACATGATATTTAGGTATTGTCAGCATGTTGTACCCTTAAAAACTCATAATCTTCATTTAATTCTTTCCCAAGAAATAAAACTTCATGAAAAATTGAAAAATGTTTAAAAAACATCCATAACAATGTAATATTGAATTCAAAAAATGGTTAAAAAAATCTTAATATTGAAGAAGTTTTGAATGATTAAATGTAATGTGCTATAATATATGAGAGACTTATTTCTGAAAATTTATTTCATAAAATCATCTCTGGATTTTAAGAAACATTGAGGTGTTTGAAAAGAAATGAGAAAATATACTCAACATACTGATGAGCAAAACAAAAACCATTATATTATTTATAGTATTACCATGGAGAGAGTTGCTGCAGAGGTGTGTAGTGAGAACACAGGTAAAGGGCACAAGAGAAAGTTTCATGGTGTAAAGAGCTCAGAAGTGGCACTTACACAGCACCGAGGTCCAAAAGAGCAGGGGAAGAAGCCCCGTCTTGTCCAGTCCCCAGGGAGGCCCAAATTCCTCCAGATAAAGGTCAATAGATGGCAGATTTGTAAACCTCCCCCTTCTGTGGGGAAGAGTGACAAATCTAAACTGTGTGAGGATGGTTTTTATTTGCCTCAGGGGAGGAGGCCCTGCCACTAAGAATTCCTGTTCTGATGAGCATCTGGCTTCCCTGTTCAGGTCTGGGTGGGGATTTTCATTAGAATCCACATCTCCCCAGGTTATAGAATGGCACACAATAGGGAAGGAGGTGGGTGTAGTAGAGGCTGGAAGCCAGCTGCTTAGTTCTTCTTTGGCTTCTCCAGAGAATGATGTGGGGGTAGGTGAGGGCGGGGTGACAGCCATTTAACAGGCATCTTTGATTTTGTGAACAATTACCCTAATGATGTGTAATGGAAAGCTAGAATTTTAAAAGTGATTTCCTTAATTAAAGGAACTATGTTTAAAATTATTCATGTTTTATCTGTGCACACATATTTTAATATTCAGTATGTGTTAGGGATAAAATCAGGAAAAGAACACTTTAAAAAAAGAATTCTGTCCATACTCTGATGTCATCAACAAATTTATAATCATCTGATCTTTCTTAAGTGCATGTTTTTTCATTAGAACTAAATTTTAAGTACCTTGAAGGTAAATTTGCCACACTGTTTTCTTATTATTCAGTACTTTCTAGTAAAGTTAAAGACTCATGATAAACGCTTACCTAAGGTATATGGATTGAGCAAACTTCTTGCTAGGAGATCATTTAAATGGTCTTAAATTTCCATCAAGGTTTTATCCTCTAGTGAGGCTCAATGGAGCCTGAATGCAGTGAAATTTGCCTGTGGTTTTTGATGATAATCAAGTGCTTGGATTATATATTAAAGTACTTTATTGGGTAACAATGAGGTTTCATTGTATTACATTGTTTATCCCCTTTGGAGGAAAAAAATCATTTCCATTTCTTATGTAGAGAAGAGGAATTATGATAGAAGTAATGTTTGTTTCAATATTTAGTTGGACATCATAATACTATCCTCTTGTTTTGCCTCAGAAAGTTTAGCAGTGCTGTGACCCTGCATTAAGCTAACCTAGCATTCATGGAGTTACCTTGACCATGGCAGGTCATGAGCTGTGGTTTGTTTGATGATTTTCATCATTACTAACAGCATCATATATTATGGGAGAGCCAAATCCTGCCCCTATCAATAATCTGTAGATTCCAGGTCAGTGTATTTGCTGTTTCAAAGATGATGAAGACTTATATTTAGCGGAATAAGTGGTCATTTACTAAAATATCCTGAATGATTGCACTAGAGACCCAACCTAGTCCTTAAGAGTCAATTCTCATTAATCACACCATGAGGTGGTTTAATCTCACATTAACTGAATATTTTTACCTCAACACTGTGCTTTAGTCATTTTCATCTCCTTTTTCATTTTTGACAACACCAAGGCACTCACCACATTTATATCTGCTGATTCTTCTGTCTAGAACCCTTCCTCTCCCAACTCCAAACTCCTTGCAAAGCTTGTTCATTCTCATCCTTCAGGTCTCAGCTCAAATATTATGAGCTGGAAGAGGGGCAATCATCACCAATCTGGTTGGATGGTGGTGTATCATCAAAAGGCCAGTCAAAAACCTGATGCCTTCTTTCTCCACAAGATCAATGTCCTAAGTTGCTTTCTCATACTCTTACTGTTATGGTAACTTCATACTTCTTAAATTCCTCTATAAATTTGTTTAAGGTTGCATGGATTGGATTGGATTACATCTTCATATACTGAGAATTCCAACAAATATTATTATTTTTGTTTTGTACAGCTGTCTGTATTTTATGAAACTTAAAAGGAAGAAAAGAAGTCTTGTATATTCACCAAATATTTACCATTTCTGGAGATCTTCCTTCATTTCTGAAGAAACAAGTTTGCCTTTCCTCCAAGAGAATGTGTCTGAAATGATGTATTTCACTTAAACTTTGGAAAGTTTTCTAACTGCCCCCTCAAATTTCTGAATTCTGAAGCATATCTAGACCTAAGGCATGGTGCAACTTTTGAAAAATTATGTCTTTGCAGGTCCTACAAATAGGCTGTATTGTTCACAAATTTTTCCATTTCTAGTATTTCTGAATTTTAACATTTTTTTAAATGGGCCATGCATTGTGGCATTCTAGAATGCCTGTAGAGACACTTTAACATTTCTCACCATTAATATATTTCTTAGACTTCTGTGAACATACAAAAAAGGAGAGAATTCTATTTCTGATTTTACTCTTACTTAACTTTGTGGTGCTGCATCTACCACCACAGAGGACTGGAGAATCCTTTTATATTATTCCAGGGTAGAGCAAACAGAACAATTCCAAGGCATCAGACATTCCTGTGTCCTTTGCTTTTTGTTCCATGGACTTTGACAATTGCCAGCAACTGATAGGAGTGAAATAAACACCAGAATGAAGACCAGTAGTAATTGTTCCTTGTAGCTTATTTGTAATGATTTTTTTCATTTCTTAATTTTAAATTTCAATATTAGCCCTTCTACTTTCTGTCTTCTGGAAATATTTATGATCCCTGTCTCTGAATAGTCCCTACTTCTTTTCACTGTTATGAAATTTGGCTTATTTCCTGTATATTTCTATTCTTTCAGTGAGGATGAAATTTGGAAGATAGAGGGCAAACCGATCCCACCCAGAGTTACACCTCATTATTAGGAAAAATAGCACTGCTCTGATTTTACAGCCTTTGTATGTTTCCTATGCAGATGCACAAGCATGAGCCAAGGGAGTACCGCAAGTACACCCCTCACCCCCACCCCCACCCCCACCCCTGCCACTTACCACCAAGACAACACCAGGCCACCCAAAGCTCAGCCCAAAACATTTAGCCTGATTTCTAAAAACTCCCATGGACTAGGACACCATGTCTGATTAATACACTTACATTTTAAACTAATTTTTAGTCCCTATTTTGCATAGAATTCCATTTCTCATGCAATCCAAAAGTAATATACACCTTATAGTTTTGGAAAGGATGAAACACATTGTGTGGAAGTTTTTATACAATAACAAAATAGAAGGAACACAAATTAGCTCTCTGTGGGGACTCTTGAACTTTGGTCCTGCGCTGGCCTCCAGAGGGCACTGATGCACAAACCAGAGACCTTGTTTCTGTTGAAGATGCCCATGGTTACCTAACCCCCTCCTCCCTGCAGCTGTCTGAGGAACCCTTACCTAAATAGTGGCAGACAGGAAGAAGTGACAGGAATCAGAGTTCAGAAAGCATCCCAGCTCATCTCAGCACTTCTATGCCTGCTCAGGGAAGAACATCCAGAAAGAGCCAGTGTTTTCCACTATTCAGCCATGCTCCTCATGCTCATCCCAGTCCTTCAGATGCTTCTTGCCTTGAGTGAGTAAAGTCCCTGCTCCACAGAACCTGATGAGCACCCCCTTTTCCTTGTGAAGTTTGGATTGCTTTTCCTGGTATAACCTTTTTTTTTTTGCAGGAGATGCCAGAGCCCAGTCAGTGAACCAGCCTCAAGACCATGTGTCTGTCCTTGAGGGAACCTCTCTAGAGCTGAGATGCAACTATTCCTATGGTGCAACTCCTTATCTCTTCTGGTATGTCCAGTACCCCAGCCAAGGTCTCCAGCTTCTCCTGGAGTATTTTTCAGGGGACAACCAGGTTAAAGGCATTAAAGGTTTTGAGGCTGAATTTCAGAAGAGTGAATCTTCCTTCAACCTGAAGAAACACATAGTCCATTGGAGCGACTTGGCTGTGTACTTCTGTGTGCTGAGGGACACAGTGTCTAGAACTGCAGGGGGAGCTGAGCACAAACCACTGTCATGGTGAGTTTGTCAGAGACTCAAGTGCTATGCCTGTGTATGTTTAAAGATTTTCTTCTATAATGAGAAATAGGACAAAGAGGGCAATGCCTGGTAATATTGTTTCAGAAGTTCTTTGCCCCTTATAGAAACTACAGAACACTAAATAGTTAATATTCTAGAATGATGGAGCAACTGTCCTCTTCTCACAGAATAATCAGGTGCTAGAGGACTTGCCCTAAGATTGACTGCTGTAAGGGGTGCTATGTGAGTTGAGAAGGTGTAGGAGAAGCTGGGTTTTCATCCATGATTTTTAATTTTAAACAACCCAGAAAATGAAAGATGATGTGTCCTCTTCTTTCCCTCTCAGTTTTTACTCCTTCTCTTCTTGGTCATTAATGGGTGATTATCTTGGGAATTCTTTCCCCAGCTCTCACTGCGCTAGTTACAATGTGCCAGAATATTTAGTCTCAGTCCTAAGTACCTCCATCTAAGAGGAATGCTGATGAAATATTAGTCAGTAGTAGGAGATTGGTTGGAATTGTAGAACTTAGAAAACTGTTGCGGTCATTTTAGTTCTGGGCATTATTTAAAAATAGTGCAAAAGTACGATAAAGATTTAGAATCCATCTGTTTCTCCAAAGCCTTTTTCCAATTTACATGTAGGTTCAAATTACTTTGATAATTTAAATTTGGCAAACCTACATTGGAAATTTGTGAGAATGATCTCTGTTGCATATTCCTTCCATTTGCTGGCATTTAATTCTCATTGCTTTTGATCTGTTCTTGTATGATTTCAATATTGAAATAATAGGGATTAATTCTCACAAGCTAACATTGTCATAACCATGTATAAAGTTTACTAACACCAAACTCTGGAAAAAATATTGATAAGAATTGCAGTGTGGGGGGGTCACTAAGCCAAGTACAAATTCATGATTTTCTTCTGGCTAGGATGAAAGGACTTCATATATAAGAAGCTTTATAGTCCTGTGCTCAGAGCCTTGGAGGCTAACCAATACACCCAAGAAGAAGGGGAAGGAGGAGGGAACTTTGTAGCTGCTAATTGGCTGTCACATTTATGTGTAAGAGAGTGGGCACATAGGAACCCTCAAAATACAAATCGAACAAGTAGATTATGGTCAATGATTTATCTTGGGAAATGGCACACTGGGAAATTATCAGTATTTATGTTTTGGTGGTGATTATATATGGTTAATGGTTTTGAATGATTAGTAGAGGCCAGTAAGAGAAATAATGGGGTGTTAAGAGACATTAAATAATGAATAATATATTTTTTGCTCATTTATTGTTTTCCCATCTCCTCCCTTCCTTTCTATTGTTGGGCATACATTCTTCTATCTCTGATCAGCTGATCATCTTCAAGAGACTAATTGTCATCAGCTTAGTCACACTGCCAAGTGGGATTGTTGTGCATACTTCATGCAGATTGATATGAGAAGAAAGACTGCCAAGTTCTTTTGATTCTGAACTCAGGGTGAGTATTGAAGAAAAATAAGTTCCACACCAAGGACTCTAAGCAGCTGGGATGCATCTCCTGCCTCCCCACTCCTAATTCTTTCTGAGATATTACAGTAGTTTCTGTTCTTTCCTGTTCTCTTTCCTTTTCTTCCTTAATTTTAAATTAAACATATAGTAGTTAGGTTCAGGTGTCAACTTGACCAGGTGATGGTGCCCTGTTGTTCTGTTGCTGTGAATTTATATCATCAGCATGTGAAATTCATCTCTGGTTGGTTACATCTGCGGTTGGCTAAGAGGAGTGCCTTTGTTATGAGTTGTGTTTAATTTAATTAGTTGGAGACCTAAAAAAGAGAAGTCAGAGGCACACTCAGCCAACTCAGACCCAGATGTTTAGAGATACAGAAAGGACAAGCCCAGGCGGTAACCATTTTAATACAGAAGCTGGGAGAGAGGGCCAGCAAACATCACAGTGTGCCTTCCAAAACTAGTAAATTTGTAACTAAATAAATCCCCTTATTAAAAGCCAATTCATCTCTTGTGTGCTGCATTTTGGCACCATTAGCAAATTAGAAGAAAGCGTAAATAAGACTTCATTAACCAATGAGAATTGGTCTAAAGATAGTAAGTAATTCTAACTCATGTTTCTTACACATAATTCCCTTAATCCATCCTTATTTCTGATATTCTCTTTATTTAAAGTGGAGTGGGAAGGCAAAAAGATTTTAAAGCAATCCAAAGGTAGAATGCTTCCCTCATTCCAGAAAATTTTCATATGTCCCTTTCCATTCAACCTACCACATGGAAGCAATGGCTGCTCTTATTTACATCATCATAGATTTGTTTTGACTGTTTTAGAACTTCAAATCAATGAAATCATAGAGTAGATTCTCTTTTGTGCTTGTTTTGTTTTCACTCACCATATTTTTAAAATTCATCTATGTTGTCATGCATATCAGTCATTCATTCATTTTTTATTGCTAATATTTGATTTTATGAATATTATCACAATTTGTTTATCCATTCAGCTGTGTCCATCAGTGGTTGGACCCAAGATCCTTTAAGGATGTGGTCTTTAGTGCCATTATTAAGGGAAAAGGTAAAGACTGCCTTAGGGTGTCTTTTGAGAGTAGTAGTCAAAGCATATTTTTAAAAGTTTTATATAGCCTACAAAAACCATTTTCTATGTAACATACCACTGATTAAAAAAACAAACTTTTTTTTGTATTCTGTGTAGTGGATGTCATATTTTGTTCTTTTCCATGTGACTGTCCTGTTGCTGCAACACCATTCATTGATTTTTTGGGGTGGGGGAAGTGCATGGACCAGGAATTGAACCTGGGTCTTCCATATGGTGGGTGAGAATTCTAAAACTGAACTACCCATACACACAGATTTTGCTGATAGAAATCTCGGTATCTAATATTCCCTAGTAATTTAGCCAAACTTCAGTTATTGATCAAATGTGGATAGCTGACTTTAGTTTTTTCTCTGTAGTGGGCTTCTGTTACAACATACACTGATGACCTCTGGAGTTTTTATTCTCATCTAGGATAGTTGATTCTCTTTAGACTTAAAGCTTAGTTGACTTAGCACACATATTATATCCTATAGTGTGTGCTGAGAAAGTTTGAGTTGAAATTACACACCCTAACACTTTAATATATTCATTCTTATTTGGTAAGTGATATACAGATAGTATGAACAACTTGTAGATAATTACTGATGCAAGTCTGAAAATCTACAAGTCATGATTGTAATCCTTTCTAAACAGTTATTCCAGAAAAGTTTAACCTTAAGGTTTGGAGGCACTTTGACATAAAAGATGAATATTAAAATATTTAAAAAGCTTGTAGGTTCAATTCCCAGAACCTTCCATTGACAAAAAAAAAAGCTTTGGTAACATCTGAAGAAAATCTCACTAACTTATATTTAAAGTCAAATATACAACACAACATTCAATACACATGTCTAATCTTGGAAGCATATAAACAAATTTGTAGGATAATTAGACACCCACACAAATTCTTAGGGAGATGTCTAAAACAAGGGAGCACTTTTATTGAGAAAAAATGCACTAAAACATGGATATAAAAAGTAGATTGGCAAAGTGTTCAAGATATTTGATATATATAATTATGACTCCAAATTACTTTTCATTTTTTTTTATTAATTAACAGAAAAAAAGAAATTAACCCAACATTTAGAAATCATACCATTCTACATATGCAATCAGTAATTCTTAACATCATCACATAGATGCATGATCATCGTTTCTTAGTACATTTGCATCGGTTTAGAAGAACTAGCAACACAACAGAAAAAGATATAGAATGTTAATATAGAGAAAAAAAATAAAAGTAATGATAATAGTAAAAAAAAAAAACCTATAGCTCAGATGCAGCTTCATTCAGTGTTTTAACATGATTACTTTACAATTAGGTATTATTGTGCTGTCCATTTTTGAGTTTTTGTACTAGTCCTGTTGCACAGTCTGTATCCCTTCAGCTCCAATTGCCCATTATCTTACCCTATTTCTAACTCCTGCTGGACTCTGTTACCAATGACATATTCCAAGTTTATTCTCGAATGCCGATTCACATCAGTGGGACCATACAGTATTTGTCCTTTAGTTTTTGGCTAGACTCACTCAGCATAATGTTCTCTAGGTCCATCCATGTTATTACATGCTTCATAAGTTTATCCTGTCTTAAAGCTGCATAATATTCCATCGTAAGTATATACCACAGTTTGTTTAGCCACTCGTCTGTTGATGGACATTTTGGCTGTTTCCTTCTCTTTGCAATTGTAAATAACGCTGTTATAAACATTGGTGTGCAAATGTCCGTTTGTGTCTTTGACCTTAAGTCCTTTGAGTAGATACCAGCAATGGTATTGCTGGGTCATATGGCAATTCTATATTCAGCTTTTTGAGGAACCGCCAAACTGCCTTCCACAGTGGTTGCAAAATTTGACATTCCCACTAACAGTGGATAAGTGTGCCTCTTTCTCCGCATCCTCTCCAGCACTTGTCATTTTCTGTTTTGTTGATAATGGCCATTCTGGTGGGTGTGAGATGATATCTCATTGTGGTTTTGATTTGCATTTCTCTAATGGCCAGGGACATTGAGCATCTCTTCATGTGCCTTTTGGCCATTTGTATTTCCTCTTCTGAGAGGTGTCTGTTCAAGTCTTTTTCCCATTTTGTAATTGGGTTGGCTGTCTTTTTGTTGTTGTTGAGTTGAACAATCTCTTTATAAATTCTGGATACTAGACCTTTATTTGATATGTCATTTCCAAATATTGTCTCCCATTGTGTAGGCTGTCTTTCTACTTTCTTGATGAAGTTCTTTGATGCACAAAAGTGTTTAATTTTGAGGAGCTCCCATTTATTTATTTCCTTCTTCAGTGCTCTTGCTTTAGGTTTAAGGTCCAGAAACCCCCCTCCAATGGTAAGTTTCATAAGATATCTCCCAACATTTTCCTCTAACTGTTTTATGGTCTTAGACCTAATGTTTAGATCTTTGATCCATTTTGAGTTAACTTTTGTATAGGGTGTGAGATATGGGTCTTCTTTCATTCTTTCGCATATGGATATCCAGTTCTCTAGGCACCATTTATTGAAGAGACTGTTCTGTCCCAGGTGAGTTGGCTTGACTGCCTTATCAAAGATCAAATGTCCATAGATGAGAGGGTCTATATCTGAGCACTCTATTCGATTCCATTGGTCGATATATCTATCTTTATGCCAATACCATGCTGTTTTGACCACTGTGGCTTCATAATATGCCTTAAAGTCTGGCATCGCTAGACCTCCAGCTTCATTTTTTTTCCTCAAGATGTTTTTAGCAATTCAGGGCACCCTGCCCTTCCAGATAAATTTGCTTATTGGTTTTTCTATTTCTGAAAAATAAGTTGTTGGGATTTTGATTGGTATTGCATTGAATCTGTAAATCAATTTAGGTAGGATTGACATCTTAACTATATTTAGTCTTCCAGTCCATGAACACGGTATGCCCTTCCATCTATTTAGGTCTTCTGTGATTTCTTTTAACAGTTTTTTGTAGTTTTCTTTATATAGGTTTTTTGTCTCTTTAGTTAAATTTATTCCTAGGTATTTTATTCTTTTAGTTGCAATTGTAAATGGGATTTGTTTCTTGATTTCCCCCTCAGCTTGTTCATTGCTAGTGTATAGAAATGCTACAGATTTTTGAATGTTGATCTTGTAACCTGCTACTTTGCTGTACTCATTTATTAGCTCTAGTAGTTTTGTTGTGGATTTTTCTGGGTTTTCAAAGTATACTATCATATCATCTGCAAACAGTGATAGTTTTACTTGTTCCTTTCCTATTTTGATGCCTTGTATTTCTTTTTCTTGCCTAATTGCTCTGGCTAGAACCTCCAACACAATGTTGAATAATAGTGGTGATAGTGGACATCCTTGTCTTGTTCCTGATCTTAGGGAGAAAGTTTTCTATTTTTCCCCATTGAGGATGATATTAGCTTGGGTTTTTCATATATTCCCTCTATCATTTTAAGGAATTTCCCTTTTATTCCTATCTTTTGAAGTGTTTTCAACAGGAAAGGATGTTGAATCTTGTCAAATGCCTTCTCTGCATCAATTGAGATGATCATGTGATTTTTCTGCTTTGATTTGTTGATATGGTGTATTACATTAACTGATTTTCTTATGTTGAACCATCCTTGCATACCTGGGATGAATCCTACTTGGTCATGATGTATAATTCTTTTAATGTGTTGTTGGATACATTTGATAAAATTTTATTGGGGATTTTTGCATCTATGTTCATTAGAGAGATTGGTCTGTAGTTTTCTTTTTTTGTAATATCTTTGCCTGGTTTTGGTATGAGGGTGGTGTTGGCTTCATAGAATGAATTAGGTAGTTTTTCCTCCACTTTGATTTTTTTGAAGAGTTTGAGGAGAGTTGGTACTAATTCTTTCTGGAATGTTTGATAGAATTCAGATGTGAAGCCGTCTGGTCCTGGACTTTTCTTTTTAGGAAGCTTTTGAATGACTGATTCAATTTCTTTACTTGTGATTGGTTTGTTGAGGTCATCTATGTCTTCTTGAGTCAAAGTTGGTTGTTCATGTCTTTCCAGGAACCCGTCCATTTCCTGTAAATTGTTGTACTTATTAGCGTAAAGTTGTTCATAGTATCCTGTTATTACCTCCTTTATTTCTGTGAGGTCAGTAGTTATGTCTCCTCTTCCATTTCTGATCTTATTTATTTGCATCCTCTCTCTTCTTCTTTTGGTCAATCTTGCTAAGGGCCCATCAATCTTATTGATTTTCTCATAGAACCAACTTCTGGTCTTATTGATTTTCTCTATTGTTTTCATGTTTTCAATTTCATTTATTTCTGCTTTAATCTTTGTTATTTCTTTCCTTTTGCTTGCTTTGGGGTTGATTTGCTGTTCTTTCTCCAGTTCTTCAAAGTGGACAGTTAATTCCTGCATTTTTGCCTTTTCTTCTTTTCTGATATAGGCATTTAGGGCAATAAATTTCCCTCTTAGCACTGCCTTTGCTGCATCCCTTAAGTTTTGATATGTTGTGTTTTCATTTTCATCTGCCTCGAGGTATTTACTAATTTCTCTAGCAATTTCTTCTTTGACCCACTCATTGTTTAAGAGTGTGCTGTTGAGCCTCCACGTATTTGTGAATTTTCTGGCACTCCACCTATTATTGATTTCCAACTTCATTCCTTTATGATCCGAGAAAGTGTTGTAAATATGATTTCAATCTTTTTAAATTTGTTGAGACTTGCTTTGTGACCCAGCATATGGTCTATCTTTGAGAATGCTCCATGAGCACTTGAGAAAAAGGTGTATCCTGCTGTTGTGGGATGTAATGTCCTATAAATGTCTGTTAAGTCTAGCTCATTTATAGTAATATTCAGATTCTCTATTTCTTTATTGATCCTCTGTATAGATGTTCTGTCCATTGATGAGAGTGGTGAATTGAAGTCTCCAACTATTATGGTATATGAGTCTATTTCCCTTTTCAGTGTTTGCAGTGTATTCCTCACGTATTTTGGGGCATTCTGGTTCGGTGCGTAAATATTTATGATTGTTATGTCTTCTTGTTTAATTGTTCCTTTTATTAGCATATAGTGTCCTTCTTTGTCTCTTTTAACTGCTTTACGTTTGAAGTCTAATTTGTTGGATATTAGTGTAGCCACTCCTGCTCTTTTCTGGTTGTTATTTGCATGAAATATCTTTTCCCAACCTTTCACTTTCAACCTATGTTTATCTTTGGGTCTAAGATGTGTTTCCTGTAGACAGCATATAGAAGGATCCTGTTTTTTAATCCATTCTGCCAGTCTATGTCTTTTGATTGGGGAATTCAGTCCATTAACATTTAGTGTTATTACTGTTTGGATAATATTTTCCTCTAACATTTTGCCTTTTGTAGTATATATATCATATCTGACTTTCCTTCTTTCTACACTCTTCTCCATACCTCTCTCTTCTGTCTCTTTGTATCTGACTCTAGTGCTCCCTTTAGTATTTCTTGCAGAGCTGGTCTCTTGGTCACAAATTCTCTCAGTGACTTTTTGTCTGAGAATGTTTTAATTTCCCCCTCATTTTTGAAGAACAATTTTGCTGGATATAGGAGTCTTGGTTGGCAGTTTTTCTCTTTCAGTAATTTAAATATATCATCCCACTGTCTTCTAGCTTCCATGGTTTCTGCTGAGAAATCTACACAAAGTCTTATTGGGTTTCCCTTGTATGTAATGGATTGTTTTTCCCTTGCTGCTTTCAAGATCCTCTCTTTCTCTTTGACCTCTGACATTCTAACTAGTAAGTGTCTTGGAGAATGCCTATTTGGGTCTGTTCTCTTTGGGGTGTGCTGTACTTCTTGGATCTGTAATTTTAGGTTTTTCATAAGTGTTGGGAAATTTTCAGTGATAATTTCTTCCATTAGTTTTTCTCCTCCTTTTCCCTTCTCTTCTCCTTCTGGGACACCCACAACACGTATATTTGTGCGGTTCATATTGTCCTTGAGTTCCCTGGTACCCTGTACAAATTTTTCCATTCTTTTCCCAATAGTTTCTGTTTCCTTTTGGAATTCAGATGTTCCATCCTCCAAATCACTAATTCTATCTTCTGTCTCTTTAAATCTATCATTGTAGGTATCCATTTTTTTTCCATCTTTTCTACCTTATCCTTCACTTCCATAAGTTCTGTGATTTGTTTTTTCAGTTTTTCTATATCTTCTTTTTGTTTGGCCCATGTTTTCTTCATGTCCTCCCTCAATTTATTGATTTCGTTTTTGAAGAGGTTTTCCATTTCTGTTTGTATATTCATCATTAGTTGTCTCAGCTCCTGTATCTTATTTGAACTATTGGTTTGTTCCTTTGACTGGGCCATATTTTCAATTTTTTGAGCATGTTCCATTATCTTCTGCTGGCATCTGGGCATTTAGTCAGATTTCCCTGGGTGTTGGACCCAACAGGTTGAAAGATTTTTCTGTGAAATCTCTAGGTTCTGTTTTTCTTATCCTGCCCAGTAGGTGGCGCTCGTGGCACACGTTTGTCTGCGTGTCCCACCAGTAAAAGGTGCTGTGGGTCCTTTAACTTTGGAAAACTCTCGCCATGGGGGAGATTCGCTAGCCGAAGCGGCTTGGAAGAGTGCCAGCCAGCCTGGGGGTCCGAACGCGGGGAGGGTCGCCGGCCACCGCAGCCCGTGAGAGTGCCCGTCCGAATTTCCTAGTCAGCCCAGGGCACCAAGCGTGGCGGGAGAGTGCCAGCCACCATGGCCTGGGAGAGTGCACTGTTCCCAGCTGGACCGGGGAGTCACGTGTTTGGAAGGGACCCCCCCGGTTACCGTTCCCTGCAGCCTGGGGATTTCCAATCCAATTCTCTCAGTTGGTCCGGGGGGCCACGTGTGGTGGGGGCACCAGCTGCTGCAGCTTGAGGGGACCGCCTGCCCGATTCTGCCAGCTGGCCTGGGAAGGAGGAAGTTATGGACTCCGGCCACTTTTGTCACCCCGCCCGGGGAACCCCGCGCCCCTCGGCGATCTCACCGGAGCGGGTTCTCTCAGCCAGTCAGCCATTCCAGGATGGGGTACCCTATCTTTTTGATCTCTGTCATGGCTCCGGGAGCTGTTATGTATCATTTCTACTCCTCTAGTAGCTGTTCTGGAGGAGGAACTAAGATCCGCATGTCTTACTAAGCCACCATCTTCTCTGGAAGTCTACTTTTCATTTTATGTTGCATATCACAGGATATTAAAATCAACTCTCCAAATAATTAAAATGTGAAGTTCATAAACAGGACGGTTGAAATCTCCCTTGATTCAATATTCCATAATTCTGGTAGACAGAATGATTATATATAATTTGATGATGAGGGTTTCCCATCTTCTGTTAAATATATTTCTAGAGCACTAGAAACATGTAGTTAGAAATAGTTTACAAAATGGCCCAAATTGTAAGTAGTGGAAGTAATGGGGTCACTGATAAGAATTTAAAAGCTGTATTTAGATAAGGACTTTTTTTTCCCCCTGCTATATCAGAGTCTGATATTTCCTCATTTTTAGCTCTATCCTTTTCTGCAGGTAAATCTTTAAGTTCTTTCTTAGTGCTTCATCTCTGACAGCTTTCCTTTTCTTCTTTTCTGCCTTAATATTCATATTCCCCCCTAGGCCTTTTATCTTTTGTCTTAGATCTTAACTTTGCAGGAGTTAATTTAGTCAATTTAGGAGAACTTTCTGCTCTCTTGGGCTCCTCCTTTACTGCCTGTACTGCAGAGTTGATGCTCTTCTGAGATGTTTCTGGTGGATGTCATTGGTTCAGTGGTTGAGGGAGGGGGCCTAAGTCTCTGCACACAGGGGCAGCAGGATGACTCCCCTCTTATAGGCTCAGTTTCTTTGATTGATTTTTATTTTAGGCTCAAATTATTTAAGATATTAATTCCCTGAATTGGTATTTTAAAAAGAGGAATCGGTTCATTTGTTTTAATCTGCTTTCAATCTACGCAGTTTTTTTTGGTTTTTTGACCATCTGCATTTCCTTTGCAAGGAAACATGGAATGTATGAGGCTGGGTCTGTGGTGACTGCTGAGGAGTTAGTTGGCTTTAAGTGCCCCATGTTGATAGCTTCAGTTCACTAGGGAAACTCTAGGTTTTATGAGAAATGCATGCTATCAGATAGTTTTCTTTTATCAGAATATTCATATAACAATTCTCAAATTCTATGTTAAACTGCAGCTTGGGAATGCAGACCTTCTGCACAATTCTTTAGTGCTCTAATAACCCAAAATAAACCTTGATTTTTCTAAGAAGTATCATCCCCTTCCTCACCCTCTACCCTGCATTCTACAAACTTCTCTCATAAAGTGTTTTCAGAAAAAATTCCTTCTATCTTCATACATTGGAAATATCGTGTCCTAACCCCCTTTGCTATTTACCACCACAATTTTAAGAGATTACTGCACAGGCTTGCTGGGTGACTGTGGGTGGAATTTCCTGCTAAGATGAATGACAAGGCTTAGTGATTGGTGCTGAATGAGTCTTGAGAAACTTACTGTCTGAAAGCACAACATTTATTCTGGACCCAAGACCTGACACCCCCCAGAGCAGGGCTGCAGGCACCAAGCAACCAGATAAGGAGTCATGAAGAAGCCAGTGGGAGCTCTGCTGGGGCTTCTGTGGGTCCAGGATTGATGTGTGTTGGGGTGGTCTCAGATGGGATTGTGGGAGGGACTGACAGAGGGAGGGCAGGGAGGGAGAGCTCACATGAAGCTCCTAGACTCTCTTTTCCTATTTTTTTCCCCTGGAGGAAGATTTTCACTATTTGGAGACAGCAGGTTCAATGACAGTCTTTCCTGATCTTTTCTAGACCATCAGGTCACCTAAGGTTAGGTCATATAGAGGCCGATGAGGTGAAAGACCAAGAACGACAACCCTTGCTGGTGATTATAGGACTAAACATCATGGGTTTATTTATGTAGTTCAGTTTGTAAAAGATAAGAATAAGCATGGATTGGGCAATTCCTCATTACAAGGCCCACTGCTGACCATTCATAATGAGATAGTCTGTGATTTAAGGGGGGGGAGAATGTAAGTCACAATGACTAAGGGTAAGAATGCATTATTTATGGGAGTTCAAGGGTATCTGATATGGTGACTGGTTTCAATTTTCATTTGTTCTTTTCTATTTTCCAGAATTTTTTCCAGCTTTTGTAGTATATTTTATACTGTGGGACTTCATCTTTGTTAAAAATTTCTATTACTTGCATCCAGGCTTCAAGTAATTCATATATTTAAGTGTACTTTTAATAGGGACACAGGTTTTCCCTATACAGATTAAGAAATCTTATAAAGTGTTCAGAAGTTGTGAGTCTCATTAAAATCATACTGCCTTCTACTTTATATAGTTACATTAAAAATTCAACATATCCACGAGAGAACCACCAGTTCAGCTACTTCAACTCATTTGACTTCTCATAAGAGATTGGATTTTATAAAGTAGACTATCATAGTTACTGCATAACCAGACTTGAATATTCACTTTTTCACTTTTATGATAAGCTTTATAAAAAAATTAAGTCAGGATTTGGTATGTGAATATCTCAAAGAAGATTTGTTCTGAGCATGGATACTTACTGAATGCCAGAAGTACAGTCATGAGATTCCCTTGGATTGAAAGGTGGAGTTAAGTAACATGTGAAGGAGAATTTAATAATTTCTCATAATTAGTCAATTCGTAGAAAATATTGGGTGTTTTTAGACAGTTTGTACTGGATGTGCTACCATCAGATTTAATGGTGATTTCAGAATAGGGTCTTATTTATTTGAGACTCATGTACTCTAAGGCAAAGAAGAAATGCTTTTGTTATTGTATCAAGGGATAAGCTATCAAAGGCTATGATAAAGTGTTTTTTGCTTGCCATGTTGTTGGGCTAATATCCTAGATCACCTTAATGTTAATAATCATATAAAAAGAAAGGCTTATCACTATCAGTGGTTCTGTAACTTTTGCAGCCCTTTGGAGATTATGAGGTGACTTAGAATATATTCCTGTCATTTTGATATATAGAATATATTGGCTTGTACTGGCTCCTTTAGGACTCCAATTGCAATAATGGGGAAACTATTAATTCCAAGTCTTGAAAACCTAATGAACAAACTCAGGTATCAGATGTGGTTTTTCTGGATAAGGCTTGGCTGTCAAGACACCATTAGGAGGTGAAGAGCATTATCAGGACTCAGTATCTGAGGGCTCCATTCTAAATTTTCAGCAAAAAGAGGAGGATAGTTTTTGCAACTGTTTGGCCTCAACACAGACAACAGAACAGATACTTGCAGTGAGATTTCTGTATCATTAGTTTGGCAGATCCTGTGTGTTAGTAGTTTGAAAGGGGTCACAGTGATTAATATGAACAGCATTGAATTTTATTGTAACATGAATAAATTTCAACTTAGATACTTGCTGAAGGAATATCACCATACACAGGTCAGAAGATACATGATTATTACATCTTTAGTTGATTTTAAAATCCATTATATAAACTTTTTTTGTTTGTTCCTTCCCTGCCCCCCAGTTTTGTCATACATGCAAGGAGTGAACACAGCAGTTGGTTGAATCATCAATCATCCTTTCAATATAAAATTTTACTCATTTATTTCAAGATGAAATTGTTATCACATTAAGGGTTGGGTTGGACAACATTCTCAGTCAGTGCACAGAGGACTTTGACATGACACACACTAACGTGATATACCAGAAAACCTCTGCTTCCTGTTCTGGGGCAGCAGCAGCACAGAGCCCATTATTTCTTCTCCATTTTCTAAGGTGCACCTTACAGTGAAGAACCCTGAAATTGAAGAAGAAGCTGGTATTTCCATCAAAGGAAGAGCTCTAACGTGTCATTCCTTAGCTTGTTGAAAGTGTCCATCACTTCAATGTGGCTAGGTAGGGATGGCTCCAATGAAAGTGAGCTTCTCTATGACTTAATGTCTGGGGGCACAGGCAGCAGCTTCTGAGACTTTGGGGGAGGACAGGAAACAAAGTGCTAAAATAGTATTGTCTTGTCCTCTACCACTGATACTTCAAACCTTCTGATGCTGTGCTGTTCCCTCCAGGATCCAGTGATGCCCAGAGGGTGACTCAAACCCAACCAGCAACATTGATACAGGAGGAGACTGTGACCCTGAACTGCACATATGACACGAGGGAAAGAAATTATGGTCTGTTCTGGTACAAGCAGCCAAGCAGTGGAGAGATCATTTTTCTCATTAATCAGGACTCTTATAACCAGCAGAATGTGAGAGAAGGCTGCTTCTCACTGAACTTCCAGAAAGCCACCAAATCCATTAACCTTGTCATCTCAACTTCACAGTCAGGGACTCAGCTGTGTATTTCTATGCACTAAGTGAACACAAGAGAGAAAACTACTGGAGAGAGGCATACAAAACCACTAAAGGCATAACACAATCACAGACAGGAAGTGGCCTGTGCTGTGGTAGCACAGATGTAGAGTTAGAGGGAGAACATATTCTAAGAAAACATCTGTGAATTCACAAACCTAGTCCCGAATTATCATTTATCAAAAAAACCCTCATCCTTGAACCTTTGGTTTAAAGTTAGACATCTATAGTATTTGACTGATGAAGAAGACAAAAGTAGCCACAGAAAACAATTTGCCATTTGCTGATTAGATTCATATGGAAGAACTGGCTAAAGTTCAGAAACTCAGCAGAAGATTCAGAAAAAATATGTGTGAATTGTTGGATTTTGAGATCAATTGTTCAATAGATATTTATTGAGAATGTATTATTTTACAGTCCTTGTCCTAAATAAAGAAGGTCTTGAAATCTCTCTGCATGTTTACTCATTTTTTATATCATGCTGTCTCATAGTATTTTATGAATTCATTTGATTTAGTTTTTTTGCCATGAGCAGTAATAGACACTACAGAGGCATACACACATCTCTTTATTTGTATGAGAGCTAAACTTGCTACATCACAAGAGAAATAATTGTTGTTTACACTGGAATAGCTCCGTTCTGGAATCTGAGTGTGCATTAGTCCAGAAATAAATGCACAGGACTGAATAATTTTAGAAAGTCTATGGAGTTCATCTTACTGTGACACATGTAAGCTTTATTAGTTTGTAAGGTGCCAGAATGTGATATACCAGAAATGGATCAGCTTTCAAAGAGGGAATTTAATAATTACAAGTTTATAGTTCTAAGGAAGTGAAAGTGTCCAAATTAAGGCATCAGTAAGAGGGTGTCTTCACTCAAGAAAGGCCAATGTGTCTGGAACACCTATATCAGCTGGGTAGTCATGAGGCTGGCTTTTGCTGGTCTCTTGCTCCTGGGCTCCATTGCTTTTTTTCTGCCTTTTTTCCCATGGGGGCTCCTCATTTTACCTCTCTGGGGCTGGATTTCATCTCTTGGCTTCCCTTGTCTCTCTCCAGGTTCTGGCTTGCTTAACACCTCCTAGGAATTCACCCTGTATGGTCTGTTGGGTTCCAAGCATCTCCAGACATCAGTGTCTGTTTTCTGAAGCAACTCTTCTCCAAATGTCTACATCTGCTCTGTCTGCTCTGCTCTCTCCAAAATGTCTCCTCTTTTAAAAGACTCCAGTAAGCTAATCAAGGCCCACCTCAAACGGATGGAGTCACATCTCCATCTAATCAAAAGGTCACACCCACAATTGGGCATGCCACATTTATGGAGAGATAACCTAATCAAAACTTTCCACATACAATATTGAGTCAGGATGAAAATAAATAGCTGCTCTTGCAGGAGTGGATTAGGATTAAAACATGACTTTTCTCGGGTACATATTTTCAAACTGGCCCATAAGCCAAATGTAGAAAGATAATACATGTATTGATATAAATTCCATTATGTTAGTCCTAATATACTTTTATGTTTTCCAACTTTATTTTTTATTAAATTTAGTATAGTTTTGTATAAGAACAGATAATATGGGGAAGGAAACCATATTAGAAAATATTGCAAGTAAAAGTATTCAGCACTAAAAGTGTTTTTCTCATTATTTTTTCCCTTTTTTTTTTACTTGCTGTATGGTACTGGTCATATCTCATTCATTTTCCATGTGAATATCCCATTATCGCAGCAACCTTTGTTTAATTTTTGTTTGCTTTTGGAAAGTGCATGGGCTGGGACTCTTATCTGGGTCTTCTGCAAGGTAGGTGTAGGAGATAGGATTAACATAAGACCTGTGGAACTACTTGGGAGTAGATGGCATTAGGATGGTGGTGGCAGTAAATTGCTTTATGTTATCTGATTTATGTAGAACAGTCTGGGAGGAAGAGAATGTTTGTTTACCACAAATGGTTATTTTAAGTAGGAAGGAAGAACACTGAAAGATAAGAACTTTGTTCCCTCAGGAAATGCATGCATGCCTATTGTCATCCTGTGGTATATAACCAGGATCTGGTTAAGAATAAAATTGTCTGAAGTCTGTCTGAAGTAAACTCAAGCTTCAGACCCCCCTGAGCCCATCTGTGTCTTTCTTTCTCTCCTTCTTCCTTTCTCATCATTCCTTAATATCCTTCAAGCTCTGTTTCAACAGGAAGCAACAGGTAGGCAAGAATTTTACCACTGAACTACCCTCGCACCCCTTTTTCCTCTGTTTCTGAGGTTTGAATTTAATGATGTTATTCAAAATATAGAAAACCATAAATAAATTGCTGTACAATGACCCTGTACTTTTATGAAATCTAATTTTGTGACATTGATTTCAGTTTAAGATTTAAAGATTATGATAGTGTTAAAACCCTAAAACTTCCTCATTTTCTTTCCATCTTTCTTTCCCCAGAAGTAGTCATTGTCTGTATTTGATATTCTTATTCCCATGCATCTTTTATTACTTTTACTGAGTATGCATGCATCCATATTGCACCTTATACACTATATAGTGCAGCAAATTTGCCCCTATTTCTACTTTACCTAGACTGTACCATACTGAAATATTTTAATACTCTTCTTTTATTTGCTCAATATTTTTAAAAGTTTTCCATGCTAACACAGGTAGGCTTATAGTTTTTATATTTAAACTATACACTGTTATTGTATTATACCATAATTTATTCAATCTCATCTTCTCTTAATGATTTCTTAGATTTATTCAGCTGTGTATGCATACTGTTTTTAATTGAAATTGTTTATGTATTTATTTTAACCATTATTACATTACAAAGAAAACCTATTTTAAAAATCACCTTGGTTTTATACGGCTCAGAATTTCTAACTTTCAAAGTATAAATGATTTGTATGCTATACTATTCTAGACCAGTAAAATTTATGTTGTGGAGTTAGGCATAAGCTTCATTCCACACCTAAAAATGATAGCACAGTAAAAAACAAAGTCATCTTTGATGAGAGGTGCAAATATTTAAGTTAAAAGAACAGAAAGCAGTAAGTTACTAACAGAACAAGGTAAGCGGATTTTTAAAAAGTTATTCATTCATTTATATATATATTCAAAAAGTCATTGTGTGTCTTAGCTGTGTTAAGAGCTCATTCCATCTAGCCTTATTAACATCTCTTGGACAGGGGAGATTTTAATTTTGATACTGTAGACTTTCCTAATACCCACCAGTCTTAGTCGTATAATTATGAGTAAATTGGGTCTGTTAGAAGGACATTCAGAAGGGTCAGAGTATTCATGTTCCCTCATTTCTCTGCTTTTACCCTTCACTTCACCACTCCTCCCAAAGCATTTAATGGTATTGTGTCCATGTGGCTGCTTTTGCCCAGCCCTGAGCTTTCCAGGTCTGACATGCCCAATCAGTGTGTCAATCCAAAATTCTCCTTCTCTTCAGTTTCCTCCAACTCTACTGTTTTCGGTGACTTAAAACTTGTGAGTGAATGGATGAATATTAAGCAAATTTGCATTGCCACTTCCTAATATTTGCATTTTTGAAAAGCAGATGTGTAGAGTAAAAATTTTAAAGGAAACACCTTTAATGGTGAAATTTCAGGTATTATGACAGGTGCGTGTGGAGCTGGATCCATCAAGTCAAAGACTCATATAAGCCCTAAAGCTTCAAGCATGCATAGGTGTAGGTGCTCCATGATGTACTAATTTTATATCTTTAATACATCAGTTCTTTTCAAAATTTAATTTAAACATTGATAAACCAAAGCACAATATCCTTATAAGAAGGTATATTCTGATGCATAGTAGCACACTGAGCAAGATGTAAGAATCTGTAATTGAATAACTGAGTTTTGAAGCCATGTTTAGCAAATGACTGAAATTACTAAACCAGGAGACAGACATAGCAGCTTTATGTTTTACTCAGATCAGAAATCTAATATGTGAGAAATACAATATTTAAACTGAGGTCAATTGACTCCAGCTGATAGGGTTTGTTTTTTAATAAACAAAGAAGAACAAAAATAAATGAGTAAATAACTGAAGAAGTTAGAAAATGAATAAATGAATAAATTAAATGAATAAAAGCAGATGGAAGATATTATAGGTAAAAGCAGAAATTTATGGATCAATGGAAAACTAAAGCTAGTGATAAAATCAGAATCTGATTATTGAAAATTTCTGAAATATTGCCACAAGTAAGCAAAAAATGAGACAGTTACAAATTCACATTAAAAAATTAAATACAACATAATTAAGTTGAGTTTGTTTCAGGAATGTAAGGGTGATTAAATATTTATAAACATATTGATATAATTCTTCACATTAACAAATCTTAGAAACTCAATGATTTTTTTGAGACTAGTTTGATGGATTTGGATCTGTACCTACACGGTACCTACACAGTACATAAGTATTTGGGTAAGATCACCTGACTTTGGCAGCTCTTCACTGAAATTATAAACATACTGTGCATTCTACTTTTTAATCTCCTTTCTGCTTTTAGATTATTTCTAAAAAGATAAGGGGAAATGAAGAGTTTATTTAGCCATATTCCTATTGAAGTCTTGGCTTCTATTCATTCAAACAACTTCCTAACTGTGCATTTGTCTTTCATTGTGAGCTGCTCCAAGTTGTATTCTGGAAAATTGGAGCAGCAGCTACATTTCATATTTATAGAATTTAGAATTTAGAAACCCTGCATTTCTTGGAATAGTTCTGAAAATTATTCCTCTTTCTCTTCTTAACCCTCTCAGTCTTGTGAAGTAAAGCTCTTTTCTTCATTACTATAATGATTACATCCAGGACAAATAATGGTTTACATAATATTAGTTATATAAATTTGTATGTGACATTTTACCAGTTAATTTGAAAGACTATGCTGCACACACCTTTATCACAAGCAAGTTAAATGAAGGAGCTAGAGTGGTCACTGGCTGTGAATGAGTATCAGTATCTGGCAGCTGACAAAAGCCTAGAAGAGTTTGTCATCCTTGCTACAGCTCATTGCTCAAAGCAGATGACCAATAATTGGCCTGAAAGGAACACTCATGACACTCCCTGGTGGTCAGTTCCTGAACTGGAGTTTGCATATTTGCACCATGTTTTTTCTTTCGACTAAAGAAAAGAATCTATAACTGCTTATTTTGTACCTAGTTCCATTTGGATGATGAGCCAGTTTAAAATAATGTAAGTAACCTAGAAAAGCCATGCTTTAATCCTAATCCGATTTTTTAAAGGCAGCCATCTCTTCTAATTCTTATTCAGCATTGTATGTTTGAAACTGTAATTAGATCATCTCCCTGGACATGTGATTTAATCAAGACTGGTTGTTAAACTGGATTAAGTGGAGGTGTGTCTCCACCCATTTGGGTGGGTCTTGATTAGTTTCTGAAGTTCTATAAAAGAGGAAACATTTTGGAGAATGAGGGAGATTCTGAGAGAGCAGAACGACATAGCCACAAGAACCACCAGCCAGCCACCTTTGGAAATGGAAAAGGAAAACACCTCCAGGGAGCTTTATGAAACAGGAAGCAAGGAGAGGAAGCTAGCAGATGATGCTGTGTTTACCATGTGCCCCTCCAGATGAGAGAGAAATGCTGACAGTGTTCACCATGTGCCTTTCCAGTTGAGAGAGAAACTCTGTGTTTGCCATGTGCCCTTACACTTGAGAGAGAAATCCTGAACTTCATCAGCCTTCTTGAACCAAGGTATCTTTCCCTGAATGCCTTAGATTGGACATGTCTATAGACTTGCTTCAATTTAGACATTTTCTTGGCCTTAGAACTGTAAACTATCAACTTATTGAATTCCCCCTTTTAAAAGCCATTCTGCTTCTGGTATATTGCATTCCAGCAGCTAGCAAACCAGAACAGATGAATATAGAACCTCCTAACTTACTAACTCAGTGTCTTAAAATATTTCAAGGTCTTGAAAAGAACTACTTTTGCTACTCTCTATGCTCTAAAGTTTTCCCAGACTACAATCTGGAGTTGAAAAAAACAGTAAACAGAGGTTTTGCTATCAAAGAAATCCGTGTTCAAGTGTATAAGTTTGCCATGTACAAGTAAATACTTCTAAGCTTTTTTCATTATTTGTAAAACCGGACAGTAATATCCTTTTAATGTTTTGTTTGAGGATTTATCAATAATGGAAAGAAAGAATTTGACAATAAACAAATGATCAGTTAATAAAGATAATCTCAATAGGTGCAGCAAAAGTATCTGAAAAACACTAGCATCCAGTCATGATTAAAAGCCCTCAGCAAATTATGAATTGAAAGGGCTTGTTCAACTAACAAAATGCTTTTACATAAAACCTACATCAAATGTTATCAATAATAGCTGAATTATTCAGTTATATTCTGAATTCAGTAAAGAATGAATGCTTTATCATAACACTTGGAAAGGGAATAATTTCTGCTCTCTTCACTTCTATTTAATGATGTGCTAGATGTTCTAACCTATGTAGCAAGTCAAGAGAAAGATCAAAATGCATTCAGTTGGAAAGGAAGAAATGATGTATCTTTACTTGCATGTAACATGCCCATCCCTTGGAGAAAATCCAAGGGATTTTACAAAAAGTTTACTAAAACTATGAGTGAGTTTTGCAACTTTACAGTGTGAAAGATCAATATACAAAAACAATTGTATTATATATACTTTCAATAAATAATCAGAAATTGAAATTTAAAAATCAGTGTCATTTATAATACCATAAAATATTAAATGCTTAGGGATAAATAGTACAAAAGATGTGCAAGATCTGTACAACCAAAGCTACAAAACATTACTGAGAGAAATTAAGACCTAAAGAAATGGAGAGAGAGATATTATCCCTGGACTGAGGATCCTAACTCATGCTCCAGGTTTTCAAAAATATTTTTTATTGAGAAATATTCACACACATACAGCCTGTAGATAGTGTACTGTCAATGGCTCACAATTCATCACATAGTTGTGTATTCATCACCATGACCATTTTCAGAACATTTGCATCACTCCAGAAGAAGAAAAAAAACTCACACATACTTGTACCTCCTACCCCTCCTTCTCTTTGGTCACTGGTATTTCAATCTACACAATTTTTTACTCTTTATTATCCTATCATTTATTTATTTTTACCATTATTATTATTATTTTTACTCATCTGTCCACACCCTGGATAAAAGGAGCATCAGACAGAAGTCTTTCACAATCACTCAGTCACACTTTAAAAGCTAAATAGGTACATCATCTTCTTCAAGACTCAGACTACTGGAATACAGTTAACAGTTTCAGGTACTTCATCCAGCCACTTCAATACATCACAGACTGAAAGGAATATCTATATAATGCATAAGAATAACCTCCAGGATAACCTCTCGACTCTGTTTGAAATCTCTCAGCCACTGACACCTTATTTTGTCTTGTATCTCTCTTCCCCCTTTTGGTCAAGAAGACTTTCTCAATCCCATGATGCCATGTCCTTGCTCATCCTGGGAGTACTGTCCCACATTGCCTGGGAGATTTACAACCTTGTGAGTCATATCACATGTAGAAGGGGAAGGCATTGAGTTCATCTGCAGAGGGGCTTACAGAGAGATGCCACATCTGAGTAACAAAAGAGGTTCTCTGGGGGAGGGTTACTCTTAGGCATAATTATAAATAGGCTAGCATCTCCTTGAAGGAATATGTTTCATAGGTGTGAACCCCATGATTGTATGCTCAGCCTATTGAATTGGTTGTCCCTACTGTTTGTGAGAATATCAGGAATTCCCCAGGTGGGGAAGTTTAATATTTCCTTCTTTCTCCCCAGTCTCTCAAGGGGACTTTGCAAATACATTTTATTTTCTGTCCAAATTACACTGGGATATATCAGGACATCACACTAACCTGTACAAACCAAGAAGACCTTATGCCTTATTCAAGATTCCATGTAATTAATGGTATAGGAGATAGGATTAACATAAGACCTGTGGAACTACTTGGGAGTAGATGGCATTAGGATGGTGTGGCAGTAAGCTGCTTTATGTTATCTGATTTATGTAGAACAGTCTGGGAGGAAGAGAATGTTTACCACAAATGGTTATTTTAAGTAGGAAGGAAGAACACTGAAAGATAAGAACCTTGTTCCCTCAGGAAATGCATGCACACCTATTATCATCCTGCAGTATATAACCAGGATCTGGTTAAGAATAAAATTGTCTGAAGTCTGATGTAAACTTAAGCTTCAGACCCCCTGAGCCCATCTGTGTCTTTCTTTCTTTCTTCCTTTCTTTCTTTCTTGTCATTCCCTAATATCCTTTGAGCTCCATTTCATAGGAAGCAACATTTGGTGCCCAAACATGGGACTCGAAGAAGAAGACTCCAAGACAATATTAAGGAACCAAGGAAAAGTCTCATTAGAGGCACGTGTGTCCAGCCAATAGAAGAGGACTTGAGTCATATTGGTAAAGTAAGCATTTTCCTTGGAGCATCAGGGTAACAGGTAATCACAATAGGCGGCTGGAGAAGTATGTGTGTGTGTATTGAAAACATTGTTAGAAGCTACTGGGGTGCCTGTTAAAACATCTGAATTATTAAGCCTATTTGATCTCATTCAAAAACATTGTTATTGGTTTCAGTCTTAAGGCCTCAATGTTTTAAATCTGAAGTGATGGAAATTGGTTATGAAGGCTTTGCAGTGAGCATAACAAAATGGGGAAAACAGTCTTGTTTCTGTTTGGTTATTGTTTTCAGTCAGGCAATGAACTACCTGGCTCATGCTTTCTTTTAAATTCTTAAGTTGTGTTTCTTCTCAATCTCCCACTACCCCTGCTTACCCTGTTTTGGACAGTTGCTTGAGCTGGACTCGGCAATTGGTGCCCAGATAGGGATCTAATGAGGGAGCTCTTAAAGCATAAATGAGGAGACACTCCAGGGATGTCGACTACAAATGCTACAAATGAGCCTTTGTGGGTTGCACAGTGGCCCTTATCTATAGAAAAGTTAGAGGCTCTAACTCAGTTAGTTTAAGAACAGTTTAAAACAGGACATTTCGAAGAATCTCATAGTCCTTGGAATTCTCCAATATTTATTATAAAAAATAAATCAGGAAAATGGAGAATGTTAATTGATTTGATAAAAGTTAATACTGTAATTCAATCTATGGAGTCATTACAACCTGACTTGCCCACACCAGTTATAATTTCTAAAAACTGCTTTATTATTATAATAGATTTTAAAAATTGCTTCTTTACCTTTAGCAGAGCAAGAAAAAGGAAAATTAATTTCTGAGCTTGTTCTTAATGAGCTGCCTTTATATAAAAAATCATATACACCTGAGTCAGAAAATATTCAATAAGAACAATACCATGCCAAACAAAAGTCAGTACTCATTCATGGTTCCTATAGAATTGTAACAGATTGGTCCCCTAAGGGGTATGCAATTCAGGATTGTAGTTCTGACTCAAAGTGTTCTGTTAAGTTACCTTGGTTTAATCTAAATAATTATTCTACTGAAATTATACCTATGCTACAAATAAAATCTTGTGACAAGGAATGGGAATGGTAACCCCATCTCCTTTTGTTAACTTAGATTCTCAACAAACAGCAATTTTGAAACTGGCCACGAGTCTAGCGCCTATTCATATTTAAAATATATATATATATTTTCAGAACATTAAAATGGAAAATTCTTGTTAAAAAGTATATATTGATGTTTCAAATATGCATTAACTAAAGTATTCTAAGTATTTAACATTATTCTAACAAATTTAACTTTGATGGTAATTATATGTGGTAAAATATTTTAAATGATTTAAGTATGAAAATTATGAAAGATGTATTTTGATTAATAGGAAAACAGAATAGTTTTATCCTAAAATGAATATGTTACTAAATGAGAAAAATATAGGACAAAGCCTAAACTAATATAATAATTGCTGAGGGTTTGTAAAAATGGAAATTATGGTTAAAATCAAGAAAGATTTAATGAGTCTAAAGTGACAATGCTTTCTTGGACTCTTAGCCTGTTCTAATGAAAATGTATAAAAAATTTTTTTCTAGATAATCAGTGTAAAAAGCAAAGTCTGTGTTTTATCAAAATAACTTATGTTAAAACACTTTTATCATGTTGTTTTCTGTATAAAAAAAATACCGATTTTCTCCTGGGTATCATCATACTGGCAAAAAACTGTTTCTTTTCTTGCCGCAAACCAGGTGGCTTAATCTATTCATCAAAATAATATTGCTTTAGGGCGGGCCGCGGTGGCTCAGCGGGCAAAGTGCTTGCCTGCCATGCCGGAGGACCTCGGTTCGATTCCCGGCCCCAGCCCATGTAAAAAACAAACAAACAAACAAAATACAATAAAACAAGAAAATGTTTAAAGATGTTTCCCTTTCTTCCTTCCTTCCTTCCTTCTCTCTGTCTTTCCTTCCCTTCCTCCCTAAAAAAAATAAAAAAAAAAAAAAAAAAAAAATAATATTGCTTTAAATGAATCTATTATTAGCTAAATAATATTCAAATCATATAAATACCTAAATTCCTTTAAGTCAAAATATTTTAATGCTTTGTCCAGTGTTTATATAAACTACATAAGTATAAACTAAATTTATCCCAAAATAAACATGGCTTATATTGGAAGCAAATCAAATTTGAGGGCTGAATGCAAGGAAAAAATATACTTGTGGAATCTGTTTTGTTCACCTGATGTTGCCATTACATGCAACTGATATTGCTATCACATGACCTTGGTAAGAAATAGTTAAAATGTACACTCTAGCTGGGAGGACTGGCTATCCTCCCAGAAGGAGGTGTACTTTAATAAAGATATCTAAGTCCCAGGAAGCTCCTCTTGGTCCCTAGCCAGTTCCCAGAGGACCCAACTGGGCCCAGTCATGCAAGCAAATTGGAATTTGACCACTATCATAGAAATATATCATGAAAACTGCATGCAATAAATTTAAAATTAGCAAAAATGCACAACCAATTATAAAGAGTCCTCATCCCTGCATTCCTTTTACATGTCACTATTAACACTGCTTTCATTTTTGCTACCTGCAAATTTGGGGATTATAAGGAGATTCTGATTTATTAAGCAAAAGGCAGTTAACAGTTGTGGCTGAACAGGAATTACAGTTAATTGAACAATGCATTCAAGAAGGACAGCTTGTTCAAATAGATCTAGAAAAGCTCATTGATTTTATTATTTTCTTTACCTTGCAATCTCCAACAGGCCTGTTTTGGCAAGATGGTGTTTTAGAATGGATTTTTTTTACCAAACAATCAACAAAAACATTTAAATACATATTTGCAAAAAATTATTTCTTTAATAGTCAAAGGTCGCCAAAGATATTATCAATTAAGAGGTCACGATCCTAATTGCATAGTGTGTGAAATCTATTTAGCTTCAATACCTCTTGACAAATAGCATTAAGTGATTTTAATGGACAAATTAATAATCATTTGCTATGTTAAAACTTTTACAACTTTTTTTTTTTTAAAAAGAACACAATGGATTTCGCCTAAAATAGTTTGGGCTTCCCTGCTAGATATTACTGTCTTTACTGATGATAACATTAATGGGCAGGCTGCATATGTCACCCCAGTGGAAAAAAAGTTTGAAAACACCTTATACCTCAGTCCAGTGCACTGAATTAGCAGCTGTAATTCAAGTATTGGAAAATTTTACACAATCTCTTAATATTGTTTCTGATTCTGAATGAATCTGCCAAACAGTTACTTACATTGAAACAGCTTCTTTGTTTAAAGGAAATAAATTGTCCTGACTGTTTTTACATTTACAAACATTAGTCAGAAGTTGAATTAATCCTCTTTTTATCATGCATATAAAGAACTAATACCAATCTTCCAGGTCCTTTGTCATTACAAAATCAGCAAGCAGATACTTCTGTGGGAGTAATTCAAGATCCCACTACATTTCACAAATTGACTCATCAATAGCAAAGGGCTGTGAAAGAAATTTCCACCTTTATCTAAACAGCAAGCTCAGGACATTGTTAGGACTTGTCAAACCTGTGGACCTTTAAATGCACTCCCATTTGCATCAGCGGTTAATCCTCAAGATCAAAAAGCAAATGAATTATGGCAAATGGATGTTACTCATATTCCACATTTTGGTAAAATGCAGTATGTACATGTTATCATAGACACTTGTTCTCATTTCATCAGGGCTACCACACAATCTGGAGAGCATTTCTGCCATGTTAGATCACATTTACTTAATGCTTTTGCTGTTATGGGATGCCCTCAATCTATTAAGATGGACAATGTTCCTGCTTATACAGGAAAACAATTTCATAAATTTTGTACTACTTTTAATATTACTCATATCACAGGAATTCCACATAATCCCTCAGGGCAAGGAATTATTAAATAAGCAAACCGGAAACTAAAGTCTATGCTCTTGAAACAAAAAGGGGGAGATGTTATGAAAGTAAGTACACCTAAAGATCAATTAGCAAAAGCACTGTTTACTCTAAATTTTTTAAACATTTATGATAATTCATCACAGACTCCTGCAGAACAACATTTTAGTAATTTAGAAAAGAAAAATGGCACAATCCAAACAGAACTTCAGCTAAAGATGATCTATTGGAAAGATGTTAAAGATGATTTATGGAAACCAGGAATGGTAAAGATGTGGGGTAGGGGATTTGCTGTTATCATTACAGATGACAGAACCTTGGTTTGGAATCCCTCAAAAAGAATAAAACCCAGACCTGTCAACCCTGATGAAAATAGCTAAATGGGTAATGTATATTATTAGACATATAACTTTAATTGCTGAAGGATGGGGACATATTTATACTTATTGGGTTTATATTCCTAAACCACCTCTGCTGTGGGCCCTAACATAGGCCAATCCAACTTTACCAAAATAATCTGAATACAAGTTTAGGATTCCCAGGTTCAGTAGATTAAAGACTTCCAAAACTACTTAAAGAAGAAGAAAAGTGGTGTTAAATTTAACTCTTCCATTTTTAGAAAGACCTGTATGCATAACTCTATGGAAACAAAGGATACTTGCCTGTTAGATGGGAAAGAAAGCTGGAATGGATGGCAGTCATGTCATATGGATTGAGCAGTTATCATAATTAATGATTCCTATGGAATTGTAAGATGCAGCCCCTGTGGGGTTGAAGATAACTGAGATTATATGGACAGGCAAGCTAAATCAGAGTTATTACATAGAGGATGATTTGTGCCCAAATCTGGGATGATAAATACATTAGTCAGAGAAATTTATAGAAAATTTTCCTAAGACTGGGACCAATTTTTGTAGTGATTTCTAGTAACTATAACTTCTCTTTAAATAGCAGTCATAAACACTATATGCATATAGGAAATCAAACTTTTAATTGTGGGAATTATTCTCTATTCACTTGTATCCAAGCATTTATGTTGCAGGAAAATGAGATGATTGTAGCAGCAAGGAGAAGAAGAGGTATTTGGCTGCTGGTGCAGATGTCAAGATCCTGGCAATCCTCTCCAGAAACACAAGCCCTGATCCATTTGGCAAAAGAATATCTGAAAAGGACTAAGAGACTAATTGGACTCATTATAGCTGTCATTGGAATCATTGGAATTATCACAAGTGGCTGTGGTCACTGCACCTGCATTGTTAAATTTGGGGCTGTTTATACTTTTTCTCTTCCTCCTCAGCTGTGTTTAACAACAAATAATCAAAGTCAGAGAGCTTGACTGGTAGCCAATGATGGGTAAGACCCTTCCTTGAGAGCTTAAAGGCAACCTAAGACAGGCACAGTCACTTCAGCTTATAAAATAAAAAGGGGGATATGTAGGAGATAGGATTAACAGAAGGCCTGTGGAACTACTTGGGAGTAGATGGCATTAGGATGGTGGTGGCAGTAAGCTGCTTTATGTTATCTGATTTATGTAGAACAGTCTGGGAGGAAGAGAATGTTTGTTTACCGCAAATGGTTATTTTAAGAAGAGAGGAAGAACAGTGAAAGATAAGAACTTTGTTCCCTCAGGAAATGCATGCATGCCTATTGTCATCCTGCAGTATATAATCAGGATCTGGTTAAGAATAAAATTGTCTGAAGTCTGATGTAAAGTTAAGCTTCAGACCCCCTGAGCCCGTCTGTGTCTTCCTTTCTGTCTTCCTTCCTTCCTTCCTTCCTTTCGTTCCTTCCTTCCTTCCTTCCATCCTTCCTTCCTTCCCTCCATCCCTCCTCCCTCCCTCCCTCCCTCCCTCCCTCCCTCCCTCCTCCTTCCTTCCTTCCTTTCTCATCATTCCTTAATATCCTTCGAGCTCTCTTCTGCAGAGGGGCTTACAGAGAAATGCCACATCTGACTAACAAAAGAGGTTCTCTTGGGGGTGACTTTTAGGCATAATTATAAATAGTCTAGTCTCTCCTTGCAGGAATACATTTCATAGGTGTGAACCCCATGATTGTGTGCTCAGCCTATTGAATTGGTTGTCCCTACTGTTTGTGAGAATATCAGGAATTCCCCAGGTGGGGAAGTTTAATATTTCCTTCTTTCTCCCCAGTCTCTCAAGGGGACTTTACAAATACATTTTTATTTTCTGCCCAAATTACACTGGGATATATCAGGATGTCACACTAACCTGTACAAACCAAGAAGATCTCATGCCCTATTCAAGATTCCACGTAATTAATGGTGTTCAAATAAACTGACAATACTAGCTAAATAATGTAGCTAGCTAAAATATAACTTTTGCACCACATCTCTCCCTTTGGTCTCACACAGAGGCTGAAGTTTTAAATTATGGACAACATCATCCTTTACCCTGTAGTCTGATTTACATTAGTCCTATCCAAATCAGCTTCGTTCACATCTCTACGTGGAGTCTGATCACTTTTTGAACTTTTTTTTCTTTTTTTATTAATTAAAAAAAATTAACTAACACAACATTTAGAAATCATTCCATTCTACATATGCAATCAGTAATTCTTAATATCATCACATAGATATATGATCATCATTTCTTAGTACATATGCATCGATTTAGAAAAAGAAGTAGCAAGACAACAGAAAAAGAAATAAAATGATAATATAGAGAAAAAATAAAAATAAAAATAAAAAAAACCACTATAGCTCAGATGCAGCTTCATTCAGTGTTTGAACATAATTACATTACAATTAGGTAGTATTGTGCTGTCCATTTTTTTTTTTTTAGAAATCATACCATTCTACATATGCAATCAGTAATTCTTAACATCATCATATAGATGCATGATCATCGTTTCTTAGTACATTTGCATCGGTTTAGAAGAACTAGCAATATAACCGAAAAAGATACAGAATGTTAATATAGAGAAAAAAAAATAAAAGTAATAATAGTAAGAACAAAACAAAACAAAGCAAAAACCTATAGCTCGGATGCAGCTTCATTCAGTGTTTTAACATGATTACTTTACAATTAGGTATTATTGTGCTGTCCATTTTTGAGTTTTTGTATATAGTCCTATTGCACAGTCTGTATCCCATCAGCTCCAATTACCCATTTTCTTACCCTGTTTCTAACTCCTGCTGAACTCTGTTACCAATGACATATTCCAAGTTTATTCTCGAGTGTCGATTCACATCATTGGGACCATACAGTATTTGTCTTTTAGTTTTTGGCTAGACTCACCCAGCATAATGTTCTCTAGGTCCATCCATGTTATTACATGCTTCATAAGTTTATCTTGCCTTAAAGCTGCATAATATTCCATCATATGTATATACCACAGTTTGATTAGTCACTCGTCTGTTGATGGACATTTTGGCTGTTTCCATCTCTTTGCAATTGTAAATAACGCTGTTATAAACATTGGTGCGCAAATGTCCGTTTGAGTTTTTGCCCTTAATTCCTTTGAGTAGATTCCCAGCAATGGTATTGCTGGGTCATATGGCAATTCTATATTCAGCTTTTTGAGGAACTGCCAAACTGCCTTCCACAGTGGTTGCACCATTTGACATTCCCACCAACAGTGGATAAGTGTGCCTCTTTCTCTTCATCCTCTCCAGCACTTGTCATTTTCTGTTTTGTTGATAATGGCCATTCTGGTGGGTGTGAGATGATATCTCATTGTGGTTTTGATTTGCATTTCTCTAATGGCCAGGGACATTGAGCATCTCTTCATGTGCCTTTTGGCCATTTGTATTTCCTCTTCTGAGAGGTGTCTATTCAAGTCTTTTTCCCATTTTGTAATTGGGTTGGCTGTCTTTTTGCTGTTGAGTTGAACAATCTCATTATAAATTCTGGATACTAGACCTTTATCTGATATGTCGTTTCCAAATATTGATTCCCATTGTGTAGGCTGTCTTTCTACTTTCTTGATGAAGTTCTTTGATGCACAAAAGTGTTTAATTTTGAGGAGTTCCCATTTATTTATTTCCTTCTTCAGTGCTCTTGCTTTAGGTTTAAGGTCCATTAAACTGCCTCCAATTGTAAGATTCATAAGATATCTCCCTACATTTTCCTCTGTTTTATGGTCTTAGACCTAATGTTTAGATCTTTGATCCACTTTGAGTTAACTTTTGTGTAGGGTGTGAGATATGGGTCTTCTTTCATTCTTTTGCATATGGATATCCAGTTCTCTAGGCACCATTTGTTGAAGAGACTGTTCTGTCCAAGGTGAGTTGGCTTGACTGCCTTATCAAAGATCAAATGTCCATAGATGAGAGGGTCTATATCTGAGCACTCTATTCGATTCCATTGGTCGATATATCTATCTTTATGCCAATACCATGCTGTTTTGACCACTGTGGCTTCATAATATGCCTTAAAGTCAGGCAGTGCAAGACCTCCAGTTTCGTTTTTTTTCCTCAAGATGTTTTTAGCAATTCGGGGCACCCTGCCCTTCCAGATAAATTTGCTTATTGGTTTTTCTATTTCTGAAAAATAAGTTGTTGGGATTTTGATTGGTATTGCATTGAATCTGTAAATCAATTTAGGTAGGATTGACATCTTAACTATATTTAGTCTTCCAGTCCATGAACACGGTATGCCCTTCCATCTATTTAGGTCTTCTGTCATTTCTTTTAGCAGTTTTTTGTAGTTCTCTTTATATAGGTTTTTTGTCTCTTTACTTAAATTTATTCCTAGGTATTTTATTCTTTTAGTTGCAATTTTAAATGGGTTTTGTTTCTTGATTTCCCCCTCCGCTTGTTCATTGCTAGTGTATAGAAATGCTACAGATTTTTGAATGTTGATCTTGTAACCTGCTACTTTGCTGTACTCATTTATTAGCTCTAGTAGTTTTGTTGTGGATTTTTCTGGGTTTTCGATGTATAGTATCATATCGTCTGCAAACAGTGATAGTTTTACTTCTTCCTTTCCTATTTTGATGCCTTGTATTTCTTTTTCTTGTCTAATTGCTCTGGCTAGAACCTCCAACACAGTTTTGAATAATAGTGGTGATAGTGGACATCCTTGTCTTGTTCCTGATCTTAGGGGGAAAGTTTTCAATTTTTCCCCATTGAGGATGATATTAGCTGTGGGTTTTTCATATATTCCCTCTATCATTTTAAGGAAGTTCCCTTGTATTCCTATCTTTGAAGTGTTTTCAACAGGAAAGGATGTTGAATCTTGTCAAATGCCTTCTCTGCATCAATTGAGATGATCATGTGATTTTTCTGCTTTGATTTGTTGATATGGTGTATTACATTAATTGATTTTCTTATGTTGAACCATCCTTGCATACCTGGGATGAATCCTACTTGGTCATGATGTATAATTCTTTTAATGTGTTGTTGGGTACGATTTGCTAGAATTTTATTGAGGATTTTTGCATCTATATTCATTAGAGAGATTGGCCTGTAGTTTTCTTTTTTTGTAATATCTTTGCCTGGTTTTGGTATGAGGGTGATGTTGGCTTCATAGAATGAATTAGGTAGTTTTCCCTCCGCTTCGATTTTTTTGAAGAGTTTGAGGAGAGTTGGTACTAATTCTTTCTGGAATGTTTGATAGAATTCAGATGTGAAGCCGTCTGGTCCTGGACTTTTCTTTTTAGGAAGCTTTTGAATGACTGATTCAATTTCTTTACTTGTGATTGGTTTGTTGAGGTCATCTATGTCTTCTTGAGTCAAAGTTGGTTGTTCATGTCTTTCCAGGAACCCGTCCATTTCCTGTAAATTGTTGTACTTATTAGCGTAAAGTTGTTCATAGTATCCTGTTATTACCTCCTTTATTTCTGTGAGGTCAGTAGTTATGTCTCCTCTTCCATTTCTGATCTTATTTATTTGCATCCTCTCTCTTCTTCTTTTGGTCAATCTTGCTAAGGGCCCATCAATCTTATTGATTTTCTCATAGAACCAACTTCTGGCCTTATTGATTTTCTCTATTGTTTTCATGTTTTCAATTTCATTTATTTGTGCTCTAATCTTTGTTATTTCTTTCCTTTTGCTTGCTTTGGGATTAGTTTGCTGTTCTTTCTCCAGTTCTTCCAAATGGATAGTTAATTCCTGAATTTTTGCCTTTTCTTCTTTTCTGATATAGGCATTTAGGGCAATAAATTTCTCTCTTAGCACTGCCTTTGCAGTGTCCCATAAGTTTTGATATGTTGTGTTTTCATTTTCATTCGCCTCGAGGTATTTGCTAATTTCTCTAGCAATTTCTTCTTTGACCCACTCGTTGTTTAGGAGTGCGTTGTTGAGCCTCCACGTATTTGTGAATTTTCTGGCACTATGCCTATTATTGATTTCCAACTTCATTCCTTTATGATCTGAGAAAGTGTTGTGTATGATTTCAATCCTTTTAAATTCGTTAAGACTTGCTTTGTGACCCAGCATATGGTCTATCTTTGAGAATGCTCCATGAGCACTTGAGAAAAAGGTGTATCCTGCTGTTGTGGGATGTAATGTCCTATAAATGTCTGTTAAGTCTAGCTCATTTATAGTAATATTCAGATTCTCTATTTCTTTATTGATCCTCTGTCTAGATGTTCTGTCCATTGATGAGAGTGGTGAATTGAAGTCTCCAACTATTATGGTATATGTGTCTATTTCCCTTTTCAGTGTTTGCAGTGTATTCCTCACGTATTTTGGGGCATTCTGGTTCGGTGCGTAAATATTTATGATTGTTATGTCTTCTTGTTTAATTGTTCCTTTTATTAGCATATAGTGTCCTTCTTTGTCTCTTTTAACTGCTTTACATTTGAAGTCTAATTTTTTGGATATTAGTGTAGCCACTCCTGCTCTTTTCTGGTTGTTATTTGCATGAAATATCTTTTTCCAACCTTTCACTTTCAACCTATGTTTATCTTTGGGTCTAAGATGTGTTTCCTGTAGACAGCATATAGAAGAATCCTGTTTTTTAATCCATTCTGCCAATCTATGTCTTTTGATTGGGGAATTCAGTCCATTGACATTTAGTGTTATTACTGTTTGGATATTTTCCTCTAACATTTTGCCTTTTGTAGTATATATATCATATCTGATTTTCCTTCTTTCTACACTCTTCTCCATACCTCTCTCTTCTGTCTTTGTATCTGACTCTAGTGCTCCCTTTAGTATTTCTTGCAGAGCTGGTCTCTTGGTCACAAATTCTCTCAGTGACTTTTTGTCTGAGAATGTTTTAATTTCTCCCTCATTTTTGAAGGATAATTTTGCTGGATATAGGAGTCTTGGTTGGCAGTTTTTCTCTTTTAGTAATCTAAATATATCATCCCACTGTCTTCTAGCTTCCATGGTTTCTACTGAGAAATCTACACATAGTCTTATTGGATTTCCCTTGTATGTGATGGATTGTTTTTCTCTTGCTGCTTTCAAGATCCTCTCTTTCTCTTTGACCTCTGACATTCTAACTAGTAAGTGTCTTGGAGAATGCCTATTTGGGTCTAATCTTTTTGGGGTGCGCTGCACTTCTTGGATCTGTAATTTTAGGTTTTTCATAAGAGTTGGGAAATTTTCAGTGATAATTTCTTCCATTAGTTTTTCTCCTCCTTTTCCCTTCTCTTCTCCTTCTGGGACACCCACAACACGTATATTTGTGCGGTTCATATTGTCCTTGAGTTCCCTGATACCCTGTTCAAATTTTTCCATTCTTTTCCCGATATTTTCTGTTTCTTTTTGGAATTCAGATGTTCCATCCTCCAAATCACTAATTCTATCTTCTGTCTCTTTAAATCTATCATTGTAGGTATCCATTGTTTTTTCCATCTTTTCTACTTTGTCCTTCACTTCCATAAGTTCTGTGATTTGTTTTTTCAGTTTTTCTATTTCTTCTTTATGTTCAGCCCATGTCCTCTTCATGTCCTCCCTCAATTTATCGATTTCATTTTTGAAGAGGTTTTCCATTTCTGTTCGTATATTCAGCATTAGTTGTCTCAGCTCTTGTATCTCATTTGAACTATTGGTTTGTTCCTTTGACTGGGCCATATTCTCAATCTTCTGAGCGTGGACAGTAATCTTCTGCTGCTGGCGTCTGGGCATTTAGTCAGATTTCCCTGTGTGTCAGACCCAACAACGTTGTCTACATTAAAGGGTGAAAGGGATGGACTTAAGGCTTCAAACAAGAAGCTTAAGTGCCGTCTGAAAGATGTAGAGGTTTCTATGAGTATCCTGAAGGAAAATTTTATTTTCTGTAGTTGTAGACTTGAGATCTCTGAAAATCAGACTCAGAATCTTATTGTTAAAGTAGCAACTTTACAACATAAACTGAAATCTCAGTCTTGCATGGTGTCTGCTGTTAAAGTGAGGGCATTGATTGGAAAGGAGTGGGACCCTGAAAAATGGGATGGTGACATATGGATTGATAATGATGTTGGGGGTGAGGTTGAAACCCTAGACCATGCTGAGCCTTCTTTAGATAACCCTGTAATAGTCTGCCCTGAGGACATAGCCACCCCACCTCCAGCCTGCCTTGAGGAATTAGCCATCCAACCTCCTCCTGAAGGGATTAGCCCTATAGTTATTAATCCTGTTTCACCAGATGAAACTGCAAATGAAAGCCCTGAAGCAAATGCTTGGAAGATATTTTTAATTCTTTTCATGACCCACCCCCACCACCCCTCATTTCTTCTAGACCTATAACTAGACTAAAGTCCCAACAGGCCCCTAAAGGTGAGGTACAAAGTATCACACATGAGGAAGTACGTTATACTCCAAAAGAACTGTGTGAGTTTTCCAATTTATATAGACAGAAATCAGGGGAATATGTGTGGCAATGGATTTTAAGAGTGTGGGATAATGGTGGGAGGAATATAAGGCTGGATCAGGCTGAATTTATTGATATGGGCCCACTAAGCAGAGATTCTGCATTCAATCTTATAGCTAGAGCAGTTAGAAAAGGTGTTAACAGCTTGTTTGGGTGGTTGGTTGAAACATGGATCAAAAGGTGACCAACATTACCTGAGGTTGAAATGCCAGAACTGCCCTGGTATAATGTAGATGGGGGGATCCAGAGGCTTAGAGAAATTGGGATGTTAGAGTGGATTTATCATGCAAAGCCTGCTTTTACACCCCAGGAATGTCCGGAGGATGCACCTTTTACCAGAACAGTGAGAAATAAGTTTGTGAGACTAGCACCATCATCACTCAAGAGCTCTGTGGTTGCACTTCTCTGTAGGTCAGATATTACTGTAGGAACTGCTATCACTGAGCTGGAATCCTTAAACACAATGGGGATGACAGGATCCCGAGTTGGCAGAAGCCAGGTGGCAGCACTTAATCACCAAAGACAGGGTAGACGCGGGTATTATAATAGACAACAAACTGAAAGGAGGCATCAAAATTTTATGACACGCAGAGATTTGTGGCATTGGCTAGTAAATCATGGAGTGCCTAGAAATACAATAGAAGGGCAGTCTACTAAATTCTTGTTGGAGCTGTATAAACAAAAGGGTTCTAGGTCAAGGGAACAGATGTCTAACCTGAAATACAAAAACACAGAGTCACGGCCCTTAATCAATTTCCAGACTTGAAACAGTTTACAGACCCCGAGCCCCTTGAATGAAGGGGAGGCCAGGTCCCTATGGGGGAGAAACCTATTACACTGTCACAAATTTATACTGTTCACCTTCCTCTAAGTCTTCCCCAAGGAGACCGATGGCCTTTTACCAGGGTAACTGTGCATTGGGGAAAAGGAAATGATCAGATATTTCGGGGATTATTAGACACTGGTTCAGAAGTGACATTAATTCCAGGGGACCCAAAACATCACTCTGGTCCACCAGTCAGAGTGGGGGCTTATGGAGGCCAGGTGATCAATGGAGTTTTAGCTCAGGTCCATCTCACAGTGGGTCCAGTGGGCCCCCGGACCCATCCTGTAGTTATTTCCCAATTCTGGAATGTATAATTGGCATAGACATACTGAACAACTGGCAGGATCCCCACGTTGGTTCTCTAACTCGTGCAGTGAGGGCTATTATGGTGGGAAAGGCCAAGTGGAAGCCACTAGAACTGCCCCTACCAAGCAAAATAGTAAATCAAAAGCAATACCGTATTCCTGGAGGGATTGCAGAGATTACTGCCGCTCTTAAGGACTTGAAAGATGCAGGGGTGGTGATTCCCACCACATCCCCATTCAACTCTATTTGGCCTGTGCAGAAAACAGATGGGTCTTGGAGAATGACAGTGGATTATCGTAAACTCAACCAGGTGGTAACTCCAATTGCAGCTGCTGTTCCAGATGTGGTATCATTGCTTGAGCAAATCAATACATCCCCTGGTACCTGGTATGCAGCTATTGATCTGGCAAATGCTTTTTTCTTAATAGCTATTAGTAAGGACCACCAGAAACAGTTTGCTTTCAGCTGGCAAGGTCAGCAATATACTTTCACTGTCCTACCTCAGGGGTATATCAACTCTCCAGCCCTATGTCATAATCTTGTTCGCAGAGACCTTGATCGTTTCTCCCTCCCACAAGACATCACACTGGTCCATTATATTGATGATATCATGTTGATTGGACCTAGTGAGCAAGAAGTAGCAACTACTCTAGATTTACTGGTAAGGCATTTGCGTGTCAGAGGATGGGAGATAAATCCAACAAAAATACAGGGGCCTTCCACCTCAGTAAAATTTCTAGGTGTCCAGTGGTGTGGGGCATGTCAAGATATCCCTTCTAAGGTGAAGGATAAATTGCTGCATCTGGCCTCTCCCACAACCAAAAAAGAGGCACAATGCCTAGTTGGTCTTTTTGGATTTTGGCGACAACATATTCCTCATTTGGGTGTGCTACTCCGGCCCATTTATCAAGTGACCAGAAAAGCTGCTAATTTTGAGTGGGGACCTGAAGAAGAGGAGGCTCTGCAACAGGTCCAGGCTGCTGTACAAGCTGCTCTGCCACTTGGGCCATATGATCCAGCAGATCCAATGCTGCTGGAAGTGTCAGTGGCAAATACAGATGCTGTCTGGAGCCTTTGGCAGGCCCCTATAGGAGAACCACAACGCAGACCCTTAGGATTTTGGAGCAAAGCCTTACCATCTGCTGCAGATAACTACTCTCCTTTTGAGAAACAACTTTTGGCCTGCTACTGGGCCTTAGTAGAGACTGAATGCTTAACCATGGGCCACCAAGTTACCATGAGACATGAGTTGCCTATCATGAGTTGGGTGTTGTCCGACCCACCAAGCCATAAAGTTGCGCGTGCACAGCAGCACTCTATTGTAAAGTGGAAATGGTATATATGAGATAGAGCCAGAGCAGGTCCTGAAGGCACAAGTAAGTTACATGAAGAAGTGGCACAAATGCCCATGGTTTCCACTCCTGCTGCCACATTACCTTCTCTTTCCAAGACCAGAGCTATGGCCTCTTGGGGAGTTCCTTACAGTGACTCGACTGAGGAAGAGAAAACTCGGGCCTGGTTTACAGATGGTTCAGCACAATATGCAGGTACCACCCGAAAGTGGGGTGTCCTTGAAGGACAGTGGTGAGGGTAAATCCTCCCAGTGGGCAGAACTTCGAGCAGTGCACCTGGTTGTTCATTTTGCTTGGAAGGAAAACTGGCCAGAGGTGCATTTGTATACTGACTCATGGGCTGTTGCTAATGGTTTGGCTGGATGGTCAGGGACTTGGAAAGACCATAATTGGAAAATTGGTGACAAAGAGGTCTGGGGAAGAAGTATGTGGATAGACCTTTCTGAGTGGGCTAAAAACATGAAGATATTTGTGTCCCATGTGAATGCACACCAGAGGGTGACTTCAGCAGAGGAAGATTTTAATAATCAAGTGGATAAGATGACCCGTTCTATGGATACCAGCCAGCCTCCTTCCGCAGCAACTCCTGTTATTGCCCAATGGGCTCATGAACAAAGTGGTCATGGTGGTAGGAATGGAGGTTATGCATGGGCTCAGCAACATGGACTTCCACTCACCAAGGCTGACCTGCTACAGCCACTGCTGAGTGCCCAATCTGCCAGCAGCAGAGACCCACACTCAGCCCCCGATATGGCGCCATTCCCCAAGGTGACCAGCCAGCTACATGGTGGCAGGTTGATTACATTGGACCATTCCCTTCATGGAAGGGGCAGTGATTTGTTCTAACTGGAATAGACACATACTCTGGATATGGATTTGCTTTCCCTGCATGCAATGCTTCTGCCAAAACTTCTATCCTTGGGATTACAGAATGCCTTATCCATCATCATGGTATTCCACATAGCATTGCTTCGGATTAAGGAACACACTTCACAGCAAATGAAGTGCGGGAATGGGCACATGCTCATGGAATTCTCTGGTCTTACCATGCTCCCCATCACCCAGAAGCAGCTGTATTGATAGAACAGTGGAATGGCCTTTTGAAAACTCAATTACGGTGCCAATTAGGTGGCAAAAATTTGAAAGGCTGGGGTAATGTTCTCCAGGAAGCTGTGTATGCTCTGAATCAGCGTCCGCTGTATGGTGCTGTTTCTCCCATAGCCAGGATCCATGGGTCCAGGAACCAAGGGGTGGAAATGGGTGTGGTGCCACTCACTATTACTCCTAGTGATCCACTAGGAAAATTTTTGCTTCCTGTCCCTGCTACCCTGAGTTCTGCTGGTCTACAGGTTTTAGTTCCAAAATGGGGTGTGCTTTCTCCAGGAGAAACAACAGTGATACCACTGAACTGGAAGTTAAGATTGCCACCTGGCCACTTTGGGCTACTTATGCCTCTGGATCAACACACCAAGAAGGGGATTACATTATTGTCTGGGGTAATTGATCCTGACTATCAGAAGGAAGTAGGACTGCAACTACATAATGGAGATAAAGAAGAGTTTTCTTGGAATATAGGAGATCCCCTGGGGCGTCTATTAGTACTACCATGCCCTGTGATTAAAATCAATGGAAAACTGCAACAACGCAATCCAGGCAGGACCACTAATGAGAGTCTCAGAACTCTGAGACTTCAGGAATGAAGGTTTGGGTCACCCCACCAGGCAAAGAACCACGGCCAGCTGAAGTGCTTGCTGAGGGGAGAGGGAACATGGAATGGGTAGTGGAAGAAGGTAGTGATAAATATGAACTTCGACCACCTGATCAGTTACAGAAACGAGGACTGTAATGCTGTTTTGTTTGTGTTATACTATTTAAGTTGTAAGATATCAATTTAAGAATGAATGTTGCCCAAGGATTTGCACCCTATTCTGGAGAGATTTATTGTGTTTCCAGTTATATGCAGGACAGTTGAGTATTGTCAGGTAAAAGAAAAAATGTGTGCTTATTTGTTTTCATTTGGAAATTAAGTTTGGTCTAAGGTGATATATATATATATATATATATATATATATATATATATATATATATATATATATATATATATATATATATGTGCCAAGTTGACAAGGGGTGGACTGTCATGGTTAGGGACAGGTGTCAACTTGGCCAAGTTGTGGTACCTGTTCATCTGATTGGGCAAGCACTGGCCTGTCTGTTGCAATGAGGACATTTCATAGGATTAGGTCATGATCAAGTCAGCTATATCCACAGCTGATTCCATTTGTAATCAGCCAAAGGGGAGTGTCTTCTGCAACTAGTGATGCTAAATGCAATCATGGGAAGCCTTTTAAGAAGGAGGTGATATGACATATTTAAGATTTTGAATGAGAAAGGCTTTCAACCAGGAATTCTTTATCCAGCCAAGCTATCCTTAAAAATTGAGGGAGAGATGAAAATCTTCAAAGATAAAGAAATATTGAAAGAACTAGTTAACAAGACACCAGCCCTACAAGAAATACTAAAGGGAATCCCGTCAGGTGATTAAAAAAAAAAAAAAAGTACCAGAGAGGGAGATCTGGACAAAAGCACAGAATTGAAGAACATGAATAAAGGTAAGTTAAAGTAAAAAAGAGAGAGAAAGAAGAAAAAATAATATATAGATCTGACAAATAAAAACTAAAGGACAAGATGGTAGAGTCAAGAATCACTTTTACAGTAATTGCTTTGAATGTTAGTTAATGGACTAAACTCACCAATTAAAAGATACAGACTTACAGAATGGATAAAAAAATGTAATAAATCAATATGCTGCTTACAGGAGACCCATCTTAGACTTAAGGGTACAGTTAGATTGAAAGTGAAAGGATGGAAAATATCTTCTCTGCAAGCTGCAACAGAAAAAAAAAGCAAGAGTAGCTATACTAATATCAGACAAAATAGACGGGACACTACATATTAATAAAAGGGACGATTTCAAAGAAAGAGGTGGGAAATTTTGGTGGTTATTTCTCCATTAGTATTTCTGTTCCTTTTTCCTTCTCTTCTCCTTCTGAGACACCCATAACATGTGATTCGCATGTGGTCATTCAATTTCCTCAGACCCTGCTCATATTTTTGCATTCTTTTTCCATCTGTTCTTTTGTGTGTAGGATTTCAGATGTCCTGTGCTCTAGTTCACTGATCCTTTCTTCTGCCTCTTCAATCTATTGAGTAGGCTCTATAGTTTTTTCATCTCTTCTGTTGTGTCTTTCATTCTCCTAAGTACTGCAATTTTTCAAATTTTTGAGTTCTTATAGTTTTTGCCCTTTGTCTTCTTTATATCCTTCCTCATCTTGTTGAGGGAGATTTTGCATGTCTGTTTGGACATACTGAATTAGTTATTTCACTCTTGTATCTCATTTGAAGTTTTACCTTGTTCTTTTGACTAGACCACATCTTCGATTTTCCTAGTATGACTCATTATATTTTGCTGGCATCTAGACATTTGATTTCCTTAATTAGTTGATTCTGGAGGTTGTTTTCACTCTTATACCTAAGGATTTCATGTTGGATGTCTTTGTTCTCAACCTGTTTTTTTATTTATTTGTTTGCTTTTTGTTTTTTTTTCTTTCTGTTTTTTCTTTTTCTTCCTGTCTGTTCTTAAAATTTCAGTTAAACTTATCTTAGTTCTCTGGTATAGGTTCTGTTTAATTCGTCAGAGTTTTTCAGTTCTTGTTTTACTGTTTCTTGCCCTGCCTGTATAAAGTGTTTTCTTCAGGAGGGTCTCCTCAGATATTATTGTCCCCAGTCAGATTTTCCCAGACCAGACAGGCCCATGTGTCAGGAGGAGAAGCAGCCAGCATCAGTTTTCCTTGAGGATGAGTCCCAGCAGCTTGTCTACCTTTCCTATGAAGCCTCTATACTCTGTGTTTTTCCTATCCTGTTCAAATGTGTTGCTTTTTAGTCCACAGCTCCCCACCTGTGTGAATTGATGTATTATTGCCTTTAATTTCAACTGCCTTGCCTACCAGTGGCATGGTTTAGACAGACATTGAATAGTAGGCAGGATTTGCTTGCTTCTGTTTTCCAGACTCTGTGGTCTGAATTCACTAAAGGAGGGCCACCATGTGAGCTGGGCCCGATCCCCCTTTCTTGGAGGAGATATGCCTCTTAGGGAATGTGTCACTTTCACCTGACTACTTATTTGTCTCTCAGATATGTCTTAATTCCGCACTTGCCTGGGGCAGTGCTGAAGCCTGCTAAGAAGTTAAAAAAAAAAAAGCAAAGGATTTTTCAGAGCCAGACAAATCCCTCCCCAGGTTTGCAAATCAAGAGCTTCACTTGGTACCTGGCTCTAGTGTCCTCAGACCCCATGTGTCACCTTTTCTTGGGATCCAGCCCTTTTCCAGTATTTTGTACTGTCCAACTCAAAAAACCTTTCTTTTCTTTTTTTTTCCTCCCCATTAGCCCCATCCCCTCCTTGACAGGGTGAAAACTCCTAGTGCTGTTAGTGCTTAATCCAGGTTTGTCTGTACCTAGGGCCCATTGTCAGTAGTCAGAATTGATTAATTAATTTCACAACTGGAGCTTGGTTTAGCTAAGCCCTTTAGCTAAGTAGGACCAGCCTGCTGTGTCCATGGGTAAGGGGTGCCAACCTCTGCAGCTTAGGAGACCTGCAGTTATGTGTAACTGGTGTACCCTGTGTGTCCAGTCACTGATGTTCAACTCCCCACCCCACAGCATCTGTTCCATACTGTTCCTGGCTATTTACTAGCTTCTCTAGAGGATGAACTAAATTCCACCCCTCACAATGCTGCCATATTGTCCTGCCTTTCCATACTCCAGGCTTTTGATGGAAATCCATATCTTTTGGGGAAAATTATTTTGTTATAATTTGGCAACAAAATGTTCACAGAAGAACAATGGTAGAAAGCATCTTTGAGGCTAGATCCCTGAAGCATATAGGATTTGTAATTTTTGCCTGATTCATATAATTTGTCACCTTATTTTAGAGTTATTGAAATCATGGAGGGATAGAACATTCACCTCAGATTGTTTTGTAGGAGTCAGTAATTTTAATTATTGAGGTTCTTATGTCTAGGTTTCATATTTTTTACCATTTACTGCTCCTGAATTCAGGCATATTTGACTATTGATCTTATTGTATCACTTTTTTCATCAAATGCTTTTTTTAATCAAAAAGATAAAGTTCCTTAAAATTCATTTTATTTTAGAAATGGGGAAATATTGCATTTCAAGGAGTTGTGATTTTTCAATCAAAGAACATTTTGTCATTCTTTTATTTATTTGTATTTTTATTCATTGTTTTTTATTCATTTAGCAAGTATTGACTACCTAGGTATTCACTGCTCTATCTGTTGGGATACAGTGCTGAAAAATACAGAATCACTCAATAATACTTTGGCTTCTTACTACTTCCTCTGATTTGAACCTGTGTTGGTTTGAAAGTATCATGTACCCCCAAAAAACCATATTATAATCCTGATCCAAACTAGAGGGAGCAGCGGTTTCTTTTAATCTTGATTCAATAATGTACATTGGAAGATTTTGATTAGATTATTTCCACAGAGATGTGATACACTCAGTTGTGAGCATGACCTTTGATTAGATGACAATGTGAGCCCACCCATTCCAGATGAGTCTTGGTTAGTTTACTAGAGTGTTTAAGGGGGAGAACCCTGATTTTGAGAACCCTCAGAAACAACAGAAATGCAGAAATGTCAGAGTCCAGAGCTGACACAGAGATACTGACACTAAGGAAACAGTTTGGAGATGTTTGGAGATGCTTGGAGCCCAGCAGATGTTGCCATCAGATATTAAGCACTTGAGGACAGCCAAGGGAAGCCAAGAGATGGAAGCCAGCCCCAGAGAAGCAAAGTAAGATGTCTCCACAGGAATAGAGGAAAGAAGCAATGGAGCCCAGGAGCAAGAGATGAGCAGATTTCAGCCATGTGACTACCCAGCTGAGAGAGGGGACCCTGACCCATTGACCTTCTTGAATTATGGTATCTTTATCTGGATGCCTTAGTTTGGACATTTATATAGACTTAAAACTGTAAATTGTGACTTATTAAATCCCCTTTTTCGAAAGCCATTCCTGTTCTGATATATCCAATTCTGGCAGCTTGCAAGCTAATACACAACACAAAACATTTTCCTGACATCCCAATGGATTATAGAGGGCCCACAATGGGAACACAGGTTCATATTAAATATCTAAGAAAATTGTCTTCTCAGCTGCTGAATGACCTGGGTGGATCTGATAGAAAACTTCCATGTCAGATTGTACCCCAAGAACAAAAGGGCCCTGGAGGATTTGAGGTTGTCCGTTAGATTTACAAAGGTCACCTGGAGAACTACATGTGCCTTTTAAATGAGGTCAGGAATAAGGGCATCTCTCTGAGGTTGGGGAGGAGTAAAGGAAAACATTCCTCCCAGCTCAGTGCCTTGTCCACAAGGGGGTGCAGCTTCCCAAGACAAACTCATTTCCTGTGCAAATTCTGGGCTCAGATTAAGCCTTTCACCATGATGTCAACATTTCTGCATGCTAAGTATCAAGAACACTATTTTCAAGACAGTCTAAAGATGAACTCTTCTCCAGGCTTCCTGACTATGATATTCTTAATATTTGGTAAGTAAAATGGTTCTTAAAATTTTGATTCTTTCTTTTGTTATGTTGCTTAGATCTGTGACCATAATTTTATCCCAGAGCCTTTATACCCAAGTTGACAAATATTTAAAAATCCCCTTTCCCTCCAGGAGGAAGCAGTGGAGACTCCGTGACCCAGATGGAAGGCCAAGTGACCCTCTCAGAAGAGGCTTACCTGACCGTGAACTGCACTTACACAACCACAGCCATAAGATACCCTACTCTTTTCTGGTACATTCAGTATCCCAGAGAAGGTCCACAGCTCCTCCTGAAAGCTATGACGGCTAATGAGAAGGGAAGCAACAAAGGCTTTGAAGCCATGTACAATAAGGAGTCCACCTCCTTCCACTTGGAGAAAGCCTCAGTCCAAGAGTCAGATTCGGCTGTGTACTACTGTGCTCTGAGTGACACAGTGAGGGGAGCTGAAGGGGGACCTGAGCGCAAACTCTGAGCACAACAAGGACCTGACAGCTGAGCAGGATCCTCCTGCCTTCAGCACAGTCTGGTGTTGCTGGTCCCCAAGGCCTTTGCTTGAAGGAAAGATCAAACAAGGAGCAGAAAAGAAAGGGAATGTCTCCAAAAACCTCCTCTTCATTAGTGAAATTGAAAATAAAATGTGACACCTATAATTCCTCAAACAGGGCTATAATAATTGAAAGCAAAAGATCTCATGAACAATGAAGTGGTCTCGGTGCTTCTCCTTGCAGAGCAGTCCAGCCCCCACATCTTGTTTCAGGTCACCTGGAAGACACATTGCCTTGTCTTATTATACTGTTGGAGAGTAAAAGGATCCAAGAACACTGGGTTCTTAATAGAGAAAGGAGGAGGAACAGAATTTCATATGCAACTGAACAATTAAAGAAGAGAAAAGAGACACATCATTATTCTGTTTTTAGGAGGGGTGTGTAAATCAGATGGTTGATGCATGAACCTGACCATGACAGTACCAGATCAGATAAAAACAAAACCTGGGCATCTTGTGGGAAGCTTATAAAAAGCATCCCCATGTGTGCTGAGCCCGGGTGAAGGCTGAGGGATCAGAAGCACCAATACCTGTGAATAATTGGGGAAGATGGTGCTCTGTGTGTGTGTTGGTGGTATTTTGGGAGGCGTGATGAAAATAGGGGGACTGGGTGAGATAATTTCTAAGGAAAGGACCACCTATACTCTCCATTCTCCAATGTAGCAAGCAGTGGTCACTTCCCCTACACACCAGGAAATTGGTAGACTTTGATCAATTAAAGAACCTTGCATAACAAGTCAGAAGGCCAAAAAATAATTGAAATGAAATTACATAAGATAAAATAAAAACAGAATGATGAGTCAATTATTTACACTGGAGAAAGTAAAATGCTATTCTAGAAACTGGACATATTGGTAGTACTCTAAGTGGGTCACACAAATTCCGTTCTAGAGAAATTTCACCAATTTATGCCACTGAAAGTGGTGAATTAGGCAGAATACATATTTTCCCCTAATCTTGTGTATTAGCAAGGTTTTTGTCATTTGCAAATCTGTAAGGTGTTATCATTTAAAAAAAATAATTTCTTTAATTATGAATAAGATGGTTGCTCATTTACTTAAAAATGATCTAGCTTTTTTCTATAAATTACCTTTTCATATATCTCCTATTTTCTACTGTTTTTATTTTTTAAGTATAGATTTTATGTAACATTCTTTACATTAAGAAAAGTAGTCATGTGAATGCCACATTATTATTCACCTTTGTCTTTGTTTATGGCCTTTTCTGGGTATGCAGAATTTTAAAAATTGTGCATTGTCAAATTTATTAAAATTTTCTTTTTCAGATTCTGGGTTTTATATCTTACTTAAAAATCCATAGCATTTCAAAACAGTAAAATTTTATCTCATATTTTCCCTATTTTAATTTTGGATTCTTTATTCTCTTTCTGGTATGAAATCTTATCTGGATTTGTTTGCATTTTTTTTTGTATATGCTTAAGAAGTGAGGTTGCGGTAAAAGATTTTTTTATTTTTTATCAATTAGTTTTAACTTTTTACCTAAAATAATTCAAACTTAACAGAACAGTTACAAAAATAATACAAATCCTATACAGAGAAATTCCAACACATTCTACCCTCCCTCCACCAGATACCCAGACACACCACTTTTAATACTTTATTCCATTTGCCACATCCTCTCTCTCTCCTCATCTATCTATCTATCTATCTATCTATCTATCTATCTATCTATCTATCTATCTATCTATCTATCTATCATCTATCTATCATCTATCTATCTTTGATCCATTGATCTATGTATTTTTAAATGTTTGAGAGCCGGTTGCAAAATGTTTTCCTTTAGATCTTAGTGCATATTTAGGACCATTTTTTAAAAGTCTTTGTTTGGAATGTTGCAGGTCTGATCCACCTTCTCACTGATGTTTTTCTTTAATCTTCTCTATGTCTGAGCCATCACTTCCTGCTTCTTTGTATGTTTTCTAATCTTTTGTTGAATCCTAGACATTTTGATATTGTAATGTGTTAGCTCTGGACTTTAGATCCTGAGGCATCTGTTCCTTAAGCTTTTATGGACTAAGCTTTTAGTGTAATGACAGAGCTTTTCTTGAATGCCAGGAGCTGACAACAATAACAAAAAAGAGAGATGGGTGCAAGTCCTGTCATTCAGGGCTCATCCAAAAATTAAGTTTAGAGAATAATTCCAGGCCACAGCATGGGGATCTGCTTGGTTGTCTCTGTTCATGTGTCTTTTTCTGGACCTGTGGACCTTTGGGCATTGTTATAAATGTCCCCTTTGCCCTATGAAGCAGTTTCTTCATGGTCTACAGTATGCTGTATATCTTACCACCAGCAATCCCTTCCCCAACGAAGACACTTGACTGCTTTCCTGCAGTGTACTAAGGATAGCTCTGTGAAATTGATGGGATGGCAAGTCTCTCAGGTCACCACCAGGCCCAATAGGTCCTGCTTTCAGACCATGCATGAGGGCTACTCTGCTCCCTCTGGAACCTGAACCAAAGATCTGCATGGGCTAGTCCAGCACTGAGTCAGTGAGGGGTGGGGTAGGGACCAGCTAGACAACCAGAAGGTCCCACCTCTTACACATTAGGCAATTCATCCTAAGTGTACAGTCAATGGCTTTGGTATAGGCACATAGTTATGCATTCACCACCACAGTCAATATGAGTATATTCTCATTCTTTCTAGAAAAAATATTCCAAACCCCTTAGATCTTCCTATTATTGGATTTCTCTCATATACCACCCCATTATTAACACCTTGTAATAGTGATATATGTTTATTCTATTTCATGTAAAACTTTCTCATGTTTGTACATTTAACCACTGACATCATCCCACTCTAGGTTTCACTAAGTTATACAGTACAGTTTTATCCTCTAGCTTTCTTTCTGGTGACATACACAACCATTACCTTCCTCTTTCAACCATATACTCAGCTTGGTTGATTCCACTTACAGTATTGTGTTTTATAATGCAGTATTATGCTATTCATTTCTGTGCATTTACAATCAAACTTATAAAACATTCTGTACTCCTTACACATCAATTGCTCAATCTCTATCCTCTTCCTATGGCTTGATAACCTTTGTTCTCTAATTTAACTCCCAGGGTCTGCTCATTATATTTAATTCACATTAATGAGACCATACAATAATTGTCCTTCTGTTTCTGGCTGTTAACAGAAAGTCCTCAAATTTCATCAATGTTGTTGCACTCATCATGACTTTATTTTTTCCTATGTTATTCCATTATATGTGTATAGCATATTTGCCCATCAACTTATCAGCTGATGGGCTGTTGGACAGCCTTTCATCTATTGGCAATTATGAATAATTCCACCAATATTGGTGCAAATGTCTATTTACATTATGTTTTCATTTCTTCTGAATATATACTTAGTAATGAAACTGATGGATCTTCTACCACTTTTAAGTGTGCTGTTACTGAAGTTCCTTAAATATTTCCTGGTTTGTGAAAGATGTGTCTATCAGTTCTTGCTAGTTGTTCAAAGTTCTTGTGAGAAAGTAAGAGCCCTGAAGTTTCTCACTCTGCCATTCTGGTGGGGTGGGCTCCTTAATTTTTGTTTGTTTCTTGTTTTGAGGTAGCTATGCAGACTAAATGCCTATTCTTGAATTACTCATTTTTCTTCACTGATTTGAAATATCATTTTTGTCCATTTTTCCCTACTAAGGTTTTCATCCTAGGCATTGCTTTTCATCCAATATTTATATTTTAATAACTGAGGTGCATTTTGCCAATCACGTATTCTGCTTTCTAGGTATAAGTTTATATATGCAGTCAACCTAAACCTCTGCTACAGATAAGTAACAGAAAATGATGTGAAGGGGAAGATATACCATGAGGGGAAGTAGGAAGAGGAAAACTCACTCCACCACTCACAGGAGGGTGGACATTCTGAAGTATGAGAGAAATCTCAGGCAAATAAAGAATCTACCAGTGATCCCCAATCTCTACATTGCTTTGAATTGTGAGGATAGAGACAAATTTGCAGAAAACCGTGATTGCAAATAGGTCAAACAAGTAGGAAGTAGACAACTTTGGAGAGCGAGGACAACTCTGTATCTTCTGTTTTGCTCCTAAAGAGAAGAAACTAGTTAATTAAGACTTTAGAGTTCTGAAGTGTCCCAACTACTTGAAAGGGTTTGAAAGCTTCTGCTGCCTGAGTGTTTGCAATCCTGTCACTTTGCTTGGAGGAAATAATTTCAACTGGGTTTTAAAACTGAGAACAGAGCAAGAACACCATCAACATGCACACAACTTTCTGACCTGAGAATTCTTAGCAAGGGACATTAGACATTGATAAAAACTTCATTAAATGAATATAAAAGAGAACTGCCAATATTAATAGAATAGACATCAAGCTAGTCTGAACCACCATTTTAAAACCAGGTTTTAAAAGGAATTAGAAATATAAAATAAATCAAGCTGATGTATGTCAAACAGCTATGGGGAGCTCTGACCCCTGCAGCACAACTCTGCACTTTGCTCCTAAATTACCTTCTGAGTTCAGGGAACACAGTTTGAAAACTACTCTTTTAATGGAATCACAGTTTCACAACTTTTAAAAATTCTACTATTTTTATTCTTCAAAATCTATTAAGCACCTTGTTTTTTTTGAGAAATATCAATATTCCTTCAGAAATGGAGTAGAAGGCTCTGAAATGAAGGCAAATCTTGCAACTGTATACTCATGAAAAAATTACTTAGCTTTACTTTCTCAGTAAATGTGTATCTCACAAGTATTTTGAAACAGAAGTTCTCTGAGAGGTATATTATGCAAAATTTTCAAATATTTGCAGTTTTTAGCTTTAGTTAAGGCCATTTCATGACCAAAGAAACTATAGTAAAATACTTCAGTGGCTAGTGCATTAAATTAAAATACTATAATATTAAAATTGCAAGAAAATCATATGCTGCCTTAGAGGATAATTTTAAATGAGTATAGTGGCAAAAAAAAGAAAGAAAGAAAGAGAGGGAGAGACAAAGAGCAGTCATTATGTTCAAATAAAATAAAAGTTATGAGACATGGAGAGCACTGTACCTTTATGTTGATTTTCAAACTCTTCAGATAAGAGATGGTAGCAACAACCCACACTGCAAACTTCCTTGATTTCAGACTTGGAAGTAAATATTCACAGAGTATTTGAAGCAAGATCACCACAAGTATGCAGACCTACCATCAAACAATCCTTTAAAGATGAGAAGAAAAAACAAATTTTGGCAATTAAAATGAGGGTTAAAAAATAATTCAGTTGAAGCTTATAAACATTCATTAGAATATTTGGATTCAATTTCTCCCTAGAAAGTACTGTATATTTTAAATTTTCATAATGAATAATTACTTCCTTTTTGGGTAAAATGATTTCTATCACTACCAACATACTTTAGAGTTGTTTTTTTCTAATGGGCTTGGTCACTTAGCTATTTATATTATCTCTGATCCCTTTACAATTAATAGTTGCTTAACAACTAGTCAAAGTAAAAGTTGGACCTCAAATGTAGCTAACTTTATTAGGACAAACGTGATCTGAGACACATTTCTAACATACTTTGACCACGTTATTCAAATTTTTTATTGATTTCACTTTATGCACATTATGTTCTATATAATTCAGAAACTTGATAAAGCAATATTATAAAAAACAATTATAAGGGTGGGCCATGGTGCAGCAGGCAGAGTTTTCACCTGCCATGCTGGAGAACTGGGTTTGATTCCCAGTGCCTGCCTATGCAAAAAACAAACAAACAAACAAAAAACAATTATATGTGGAAGTGCTAAATTTGCATTTCTACTCCAACATCAGAAAGAGTACTTAGTTCATTTGTCACATATGATATACAATATTAAATTCAATATAAAAATTTTTGCTCCAAATCATATAATGGGGATTTTTTACAAAAATTTTCCCATGAAATGTTTCTTGTTAGCCAAACCCTAAAAATGTATACATGTAGAAATGTGCATGCACACACACACACATACACACATGCAGCAGGTATATGCATACACCACTGAATCTTGATCAACATGTCAATCATTTCAAAGTTGAATTTAATGTAATACCTTTCTGTCTCTGACATCACTCATAGAAATTTAAAGAAGCAGCAAAAAGGAAGTTTTACACAGGAACTTTGATTCATATGGGAATCATAAACTTTTACAATCTGGAACTAAAAGAATTGTAGAAAACTTCCATTATAACCCTCTCATTTTACAAATGACAATATTAAGCCCAGATAGTGCAAATGTCCTATTATTAGTGTACAGTCTATACAAATACAGGTATGCTTATTTTTAATTCAGTTTTTTAAACTAGACCATTATGCTTCTCAAAGTGTTTAATTCACATAACAAATGAATTTCTTTACCATACCAACTAAAATTAATTTTAGAGGTATAAATAAAATATTGAAGATATATTAATTTTAAAATATCAAATTAATTATTGTTGAAATAACTGAATATATAATAGTATAATTGTTGAGGGCACAAGTTTGGGAAATTCACAACCTTGGTTTAAATTCCAGTTTAGCTCCTTGGGTGATTTAGGCAAGTTTCTTTTTAGTTTTCACTTGGTTACTTTGCTAATCTGTAAAATAGTGATAATAATAGTATCTCACTTCAATAGGTTGTTACAAGGCTTAAATAAATTAGTATCCATATATGACATAACCTGCCATTAAATTGACATGCCATAAGACATGAATCAGTAAATACTTTCTAATCTTTTTCTTATTAAAATTATGAATTCCAAATAATAGCTATATTAACTTGTGATTGAAGTATATTTTTATAACTATTTTCAGAACAAAAAAATTGTTTCACTTAGATATCATTTAAATTATTTTATAAAAAATGTATTTAGCTCATATAATCTAGACATAAAGTCACACCTCTCTGAAGAAAAAAACTGGTGGCTGTAAATGGCTTTGACCTGATAGAATACTCAGGGGGCATCAACCACCAATATCTTCAAAGCACATTTTTTGGAGAGTTGTACAAATATTTTTCTTTTCAGGCGTTATGCTATAAATAAAAAAGAATTCAGAAAATTGCTAATTAAGAGTAGAACCATAGAGCTCTAAATCTCTCTTTAAGCTTAGCTTAGTTTTCTCTAAAGATAACAGAAGAACATTTAATTTCATTCTTTACTATACTCATCATATAGATTACTTAATAATATTGGTGGCAGCAGACTAGAAGATATAAATATCTAATCATTTTATTCTAATGCTAAAAGATTAAAGTACTGTGTGTTGGGGGTGTGGGAGTTGTTGGTTAATTTTGGATATTGAATTGATGATTCACTATGGGACTAAAGAAACATTCTTATACCTTATATTAGACAGAGTCTCATAAGAGTGTGCAAACAGTTTTGATCATATACCTCTAACAAGTATTTCAATTACCTGAAAATATCACAAAAGCACTAAAAATTAATATTTTTTGAATTAGGTTAAAGTATTGGGGTTGTTTAACTCTGAGAAAAAGCTAAGATAGAACCTAACAACTGTTTACATATATAAGAATAAAAACAATCAATGAGGATTAACCAGTTTCCCTTAACTAGTATAAACCAAAAATATCTTAGAAAAATAAAAAATCTATACTTTAAAAATGAGAAAAAATTGATTAACTATTAATAAGAATTTGGGTTTATAAAGTACTCTGGTATGTTTGTTTATTCATTTCCTTGGGGAAGAATTTCTGAAAAATTTAATAAGGGTAGAATGTTGCAACTCCAAAATTTTCTTTGTATGGAAATTAGTTAGGCTAAGTAAGCTCTAAAAGCTCCTTCTACAATACTGTTTAATATACAATGTGGCCTTTATTTTAAAAATACAGTCTTTCAATTATAAAATGATATATTTATAATTTAGAAAAAAGTTGAAGCCTTAGAAAATACCTAGAAGCCATTATTCTTGTTCAAGGAAACTGCATACTTGGTTTTACCAAAGCATACAGTAAACAAACATAATTTACCCTAGACTCCTTTTTACTTCAAATTTAAATTAAAAAATAAAATTTTAGAGTTTTTTTAGATTGAAATTTTAATAATCTTTTTGCTGCATAGTGAGGACTCTGCTTACTTACTAGCTTTTTTTTTGCTAGTATTTCTGTCTGGTTTTGGAGGCCTCAAAGGAGTGAAAGTTACTCTATTTTGGAATGTCTTTTGAGCAGATCTTGATAGCCATGAGAATCATGAAAACCCAGTTATGATTTCATTTTCATAGTCTTAGATTCATGTGATCAGAGGAGATAAGTAGGTTATGTAAACTACTATTACAATTAACATCTTACAGAACTTTTAAAAATTATACTTAGAAATTAATTCCAAAGTAAAATCACCTCCAGATCTTGAGTAATATCATGTAGTTCTGAATCAGCAGTGATAAAAGTGGTTAATGGTAAATACATACTTGATTCACTTGACTGTGATGTTGTTTTTCCTCTTTCTTTATTTATGTCAGAAATTTTTCTGATTGGTATTTGGGATGAACAAGCAGGTTCTATAGCATTAATAGACAAAAGATCTTTAGGAGAAATGCCATTTCCAAGACCCAATTTGTCTTCATGCTGTGGCTGAGTATGTAGGTTTTTCATCTGCTTTCCGATGTTAAAAATTACAGGGTCCAAAAACTGAGAGGTATAAATGTTCTCTTGATTTATGAGACTATTGTTATATTCTTTCTCAACATCTACTTTGTATTTAATTTCATCCTGTACTTTCCTTTCTTTTGCCATTTTTAATGCCAGTCCACTAACATTTAATCTTGAACAAGTATTATAGACTCTTCAGTGTTTCTTAAGTTTCCTGTTTCTCTCCTCAGCTCCACGTGTACTGATATTTGAGGAATCAATTCCATAAACGTTCAAGCCATACTTCAAGGACAAAAAGGAGCTTAGGTAGCCTTTCCCAGATCCCCTGTCAATAACCTAAAGTAATAAAAATAGAAGGAATTAGAACAATTTTAGTCAGATGGCAAAGATGACATTACCTACACATTTTTAAAAAGCAAGTAAACAAATGTGTTGAAAAATACAAACTGTTATGCTTGTTTTCACTTTAATTTTTTGATTCCTATTCCTTTCACCATTTTTATCCAACAATTTACTGGAGATTGTAGCCAGTACCACAAGTTAAGAAAAAGAAGTAAAAGGTATAGATTTTAGAAGGGAAGAAGTAAAACTGTCTTTAGTCACAGATGACTTGATTGTATCTGGAGAAAATCTTGAAGAATATACAGAAAGGTTAATAGAATGAGAAGGTGACCTTAGCAGTTTCTCAGGACACAAGGTCAAAAAACCATGAATGAACAATTAGAGCACAGATAATATAGTAGCAAATAATAATTAGAAAATAAAAAATTTAAACAGTCCAATTACAAAAACAGACAAATTGAACACTCAGGAAAAAAATTAAAAAAAATATATACAAGACCTACACTCTGAAAATTCTAAAACATTGTATAGAAAAAGTTTTTAAAATATCAATAAAGATATATTTCACACTAATGTAATAGCAGATTCAATTTTGTTAAGATCACAATTCTGTCTAAATTAACTACAGATTCAATATAATACCAATCAAAAAAAAAGTAACTACAAGCAAATTAGTAGATCCCTGGAACTAAGGGAGCAAATAATCTGTAAAAGGGCATGAGGAAACTTTTTAGGATGGTGACAATAACCTACATCTTGATTGTGGTGGTGGTTACATAACTGCATATATACCAAAATTCATCATACTGTACACCTAGAATGGTGAATTTTATCATGTAATTTGAACTCAGTGAAGCTAAAGGAGATAAGGAAAAATTTAAAACTGCAAAGACTATAATCGTCATGTCATTTTACAGGAAATCTATAGATAATTACAGAATTAGTATCATAACAAAATCATTTTCTACTTTTATAGCTATCTTTTATCACTAAAATCAATTAAACCATGATGTAAGTATTAGCCCCTCAAGGAAACATTCCTATATTTAAAGTAATGCATATCATTAATAACATCTTCATAATTTCAGGGCCTTGCCAGTTCATACGTAAGATCAGTTCATAGGCATGACTGCAGTAAATAATGCCCACTAACTAAAGTGATTAGCTCATAAATAATTCCCACACTATTTTATGTTAATCTTTGGCTAGATATTGTGGGAAATACGGAAGTATCATATATGTATATATATCTTTGACTTTATAGGGTTTACAATCTAACTGAAGAAGTCATACTCATACTCATGAATACAAAAGCTATACAGTAGAAGCTATATTAGTCACTTTCCCTTTATTTGAATCTCCAGAGAAAGCAAAGCCCTCCATTCCTTTATAAAACATACTCACTGATGCTGATAGCAAGCTTAATACTAGTACTCAGTGGGATGCTTGTTTACCAAAAAGTAATTGAATTTGTTCCAGAATCTATTTATGACAAGTCTACCTGTGAATCAGGAAAATTCTGGCTGTAAGTAACAGAACTAAATTTTGAACAATAAAGAAAATTTATTATCTCATGTAATAAGAAATCTGGCAGTAGGGTAGTTGAGCCATTCGGAGATTCAACCATGTATGGCCATTGGGTTTAGAGTTAATTGGTATATGGTACATCATGGAAACACAGGCCTAGGTACAAAAGAGACTTTCAGCAAATGACCACTTCATTATATACACAGTACAAAGGGTCCAAAAGAGCAAGGGAAGAAATTCTCTTATGGCTAGATGCCTAGAAAGGCCAACTGCTCAGGTATGGGTTGGTAGCATGGCATGCCCTGCTTTGCATCAGTGATGAGGGACAGTTGTGTTTCCTGAGTGTGGGGTTTTATACACTGGCTAGGAGTGGCAGGTGGGGGTTGGCTGTCAATGCACCAAAAGCATGCATTAAATGATCTTTGTGTATGGACAAGCATCTGCAGCCTGCTGAGATTTAACATCTCCCCAGGGTACTTGCAGTTTCTTGAGAAATGGAAACATACTGAACACTGCAGGTAAACAAGCAAAAATAGAAACATACCAGAAACCTTAACACAAACAAGCAAAAATAGAAACTTACCAAATAGCTGCATGTAAATAAGCAAGAGACAGTAAGGCTGTGAAATGGCCACTGAGTGTGTCTGTGAGTCCTCAGCTTTGGGCCAGCTTATTTGGAATTATGGTTGCAACATGGGTGTAGAAATGCCAACAAATTATGCCTTCACAAGATAACATCTAAAGCCCTTCTCAGTAATGGGACAAACTTTTCTAGAAAAGTCTGCCAGGAGACTTCCTATTATATTTTGTTGATCCAAGTTGGCTTTTTAATAATATATGTAGTGCTAGCAATAGAAATGAAAAATGTGCAATTATGGGTAGCACCTGCAGGAATCTACAAGATGTACAACTTCTTGCTTTCAAATAATCTGGTCCAAAGAAAAAAAAAACCACCAGATTGATGTCCTTCCCATTACCCTATTATAGCCTATTCCTTGCTGAATTATCTGCTCTAGGCTATAGGTATGAAGACAGAGGAGTCTCCAGTCCAATATCTGGGGGGAGTATCTCCCTCATTTCCATATTCGGTTTAGATGACTTTCTCACAGCTCACAGATGACCTTCCCATAGTAGTTACTTTTTTTTTTTTTGCATGGGCAGGTGCTGGAAATTGAACCCAGGTCTCTGGCATGGCAGGTGAGAATTTTGCCACTGAGCCACTGTCACACTGCCAGTAGTTACATTTTAAAATGATATTAGTGAGGTATTCTACTTCATATAGAACCACTGTATATTGTTGACTTGACTTAGAGGCTTAACTATCTTAGCCTAATGACTCTCAAATTTATAACTCCAGTTTGGAATTCTTCCATAAACTTCAAGCTCATAATCCAATGATCTAATGAACATTTTCACTTGGATACCTAAAAAACATCTCAAATTTAAGATGCACAAAGAAATGAGCTCTTGATATTCTCTGTAAAACCTGCCCCTCCTATATTTTCTTCATCATAGTTAATGGTATCTCCCTACTTTCTTTCATTCTCTCATACCCTATATCTGAGTTGTGAGCAAATTCTATTGGCTTTTTCTTCAACATACATCCATAAAATGATCACTTACCGATGCTACTTCATGCTTACTCCACCCTAAAACTGGCTAACTGTGATAGCCTCTTCAATGGTCTCCTAGCTTCCACCTCTATCTGCTTCAGTCCATTCACAAAAGAGTAAAACAAAGTCTGATCATGCCACTATTCTGAGGAAAACTCATTGCCTCTCTGATCTTATTTCCTGCTAATAAGCCCCTCTTTTTTCTAAGTTCTTTGTCTCACCTCTGGAAGCTCCTACTTAGGTAGGAGCTAATTTCTAAAAGGAACCAACTTGGATATCTATACTATTGTAAAGAATGTGAAGACAGCTGAGATAATTGTTTTATAACACTCTTCAACACTGTAGCCAGAGTGATCTAGTGACTCTTACTGGCTTTCCATCATATTCAGAATAAGAGCTCAAATCATCACAATGTTATGACTCTGAAACTATATAACCTGCCCTCTCTCCCCTGCCCAACCTCAGTTCCTAACTACTCTCCCCTTGCTCACTCCACTGGAGCCAATCTTGTTTCTTGATTATTTCTTCAACACCCCAGGCATATTACCATTATTACCATGTCAGGGATATTAAACATGTTATTCCTTCTACCTGAAGTTTTCCCCCCAGATATTCTAATGGGTAGCTCTCTTACCTCCTGAAGGAGGTCTTACCTCAAATAGTAACTTTTCAGTGAAACTTATTTGCCCCTTCCCCACAACCAAAAATTTGAATCCTCATCCCTGAAGTAGTGACATTCTTTCCTTTTCAAAATTTATTGTCATTAACACAGATCATCATAACAGACACAACACAATAAAATATACTTATAATATTGTTTGCAGTCTCTCTCTCCTCAGAATATAAATGTCATGAGGGCAAAGATATTTTTTGTTTGTTTTGTCTACTACTGTATCCTCAGTATATATACCAGTTCCTGACATACAATAAAAGCTAAAGAAATATTTGTTAAATGAACAGATGAACAAATTTTAGAAATAAAAATTAAGAAGCCTTGGTAATGTGAGAAAGGCAAAGGATTTTTTGGGATATAAAGCAGCAATATGATTTAGGCAGATGACTTCTGTTTTTCTTCTCAAGTTTTTATGGTCTCTGGTAAAGTTAATTATTTCAGAAGCTTTCCATCTATCCCCAAGAAATCTGCATTTATTAAATATACATTTAAAAGAAAAGCGGTACATAATACATTTAAGCCTAAATATTGTGAGACTCAAACATCATTTGCTATAAAGTGATTTCAAGAGAATGACCTTACATCTTCAATTGCTAAGGACAATCTGATTCGGACTAATCTGCACCTTACCAAAAGTCATATATATTTAGGTCATTTCATTCACTAAGAACAATCTCTCTTTCTATGAAAAAAAGTGCCCTTAAAGCAGGTATAACAGGACACATTAAGCCATTTCAAAAATATTTTCTCTGCACCTTTGAAGTACATCTGCTTTATTATTTTAAAGTTATTTGTTATTATCCAATATTTCATATAAACAAAATATTAAATGCAGCATATAGGCAAAGTTTTAAAGCACAATGATAAAGCAAACACCTTTTGCTTTAGTTTTAATTATTCCAGAGGCAAAGCCTGTGGCAACAATTTAAGAATAAGTGATTTATGAGGTGAAAGAAACACTGGTAAAGTAGAAAAGAGAAAGAGAAAGGAAAGCAGCCCAATAACAGGTATGTTATGAAAGAAGATACCACTGTAGGTTTTAATCACACTGGTAAGACTTCGTGTAGAAACACATACCTCAGAATTATCCCACCTGAAGTGTCAGGGAGTAGATGCATTTTTATATCAATGTGCATCAGTCATTGATTTAAGGTTGGGCAAAGGGAGGAGTTAATTCCCAGAATTTGTGTGGAGATAGTGTTTGCTTCAGTAACCAAAGAAAACCCATGGAAAATATAGATACTGCCAGGCAGAAATTAGGCCTGCATGCCATGAAAAGATTAAGGTATGAGAGTATTTGCTTTAGGTACTCAACAGCTCTACCATACTCAAGAACTCATTATCCATTTTAAGAACTAGAAAATTAGTATTTCCACTGCATATCACTATGTTCTTCCATATCCCATCTCTTTGCTTCCCCTACTAGAGTGTTGTAGTTTGCTAGCTGCCGGAATGCACTATACCAGAAACAGAATGGCTTTTAACAAGGGGAATTTAATGAGTTGCTAGTTTACAGTTCTAAGGCTGAGAAAATGTCCCAATTAAAACAAGTCTATAGAAATGTCTAATCAAAGGCATCCATGGAAAGATACCTTGGTTCTAGAAGGCCAATGAAGTTCAGGGTTTCTCTCTCAAGTGAGATGGCACATGGCAAACACAGGGCTTCTCTCTCAGCTGGAAGGGCACGTGGTGAATACGGCATCATCTGCTAGCTTTCTCTCCTGACTTCTGGATTCATGAAGCTCTCCGGGAGGCGTTTTCCAAAGGTCGCTGGTTGGTGGACTCTCTGCTTTGTGGTGTTGCTCTCTCTGAATCTCTCTGAATCTCTCATTCTCCAAAATGTTTCCTCTTTTATAGGACTTCAGAAACTAATCAAGACCCAGTCAAATGGGTGGAGACATGTCATCCCCTAATCCAGTTTAACATCCACTCTTAACTAAATCACATCACCTAGGGAGATGATCTCATTACAGTTTCAAATATACAGTATTGAATAGGGAGTATTCTACCTTTAAGAAATGGGATTTATATCAGAACATGGCTTTTCTTAGGGGGCATACTTCCTTTCAAACCAGCACATAGAGATAGTAGTAGTATTCTCAAATTTATATTGTTTATGATTCCCTTGCTTCTTTTCATCAATGGCTTTTTAGCAAATATATCTTTTACATTAATAATCTACCATTATTTTACTTAAGAGCTTCTAAAAATGTTACCATAAAATATGTACTCTTCGGTAATGTGCTCAGTTTTCCCACTCAACTTTGTGTTTCTAAAATTTATCCACACTATAGGTACAGTGGAAGTTGTTAATTTTTACTGATGATTTACTTTACAATAAGTAAACATACCACAGTTCAATTATCCAGTCTCCTATGGGTGGGAATAAAGTTTGTTTTTAGGTTTCTGATAATTGAGACATCCTTGTACAAACTTCCTGACACTAGTATGCATAGATTTAACTAGGAGAGGGCATAGAACCTAGAAGTTGAATTGATTAGTTGGAGTTTATGTTATTATTCACATTTACAAAATAGTGCTGAATTATATTTCAAGGTCATTATACCTATGTACACTCAAACAAAAATGGTATAAGAATGTCCTTGCATCACAACCTTGAGTGACATTCAGTTTTGTCACACTAAATTTATGCCAAACACATAGTATAAAATAGTATCCTACTGTGGTTTTTATCTGCATTTATTTGAAAAATCTCAGCCATTGTTTCCTTAAATATTTTTCCATTCCTTCCTTTTTCTCCTTCTGGTAAATTGAAGAGATGTATGACAGATCCTCTCACTCTACTATCCCATGTCTTAACCACTCTCAAATTTTACATTTTTCTGTCCTGTATCACAAATAATTTTCATAGCTATCTCCTTTAGCTCAGCAATTCCTTCTTCTATTGGGTCTAATCTTCTATTGGGTCTAATCAACTAATACATTGGATTTTTGTTTTAATTAGTTATATTGTTTTTATAATTAGTTATATTGTTAGGCTATAAAAGTTCTGTTTCAGACTTCTGCTTTCAGCCATTTTGGAATAGCTGGAATAGGAGAATGCTGAACTTATTCTCCTCCCACCATAATCAACTAGAAAAACAGATAAAATATATTAGGCAATTGTTTTGTACTTTGGGCAGCAAGCTATTCAGGAATGTGGTCCCTAATTAAAGGGAAACAAATGAGGTGAACTCTATGATTTACTCATTGTTCAGCCTGGATGCACTTTCCAGATCACAGATAAGAATTTGCAAAGAATATGATGACTGGAATTTAAATAGCAGAAAGATGGACCCTGTGTAGATAAAGAATTCCAGAACTATGTGGAGAAGAGCCCTTTGGGTCTGCTGCTGAATGTCACTATGTGCATGCATAAAGTAAACCTCCATGAGACCAGGAAAATAGCCACCAGGGAGCAGTGAGCTGAATGGTTCCCAGAGCTAACACAAGATTATGAAAAGTTCAGTTTCTGATGAGCCAAATTGGAGGGTCCTCATTGAACAGTCAGGTCTTAAAGCAGAGACCTTAACTATAGAAACTACACTAGTCCTACAATAAAGACTACAATAAATCCAATCAAAAATAAGTCTAAAAAACACCCTTGAAAGCGTTAAGCTCATCCATAAGCAACTTCACTGGACAACAATACAAAGTATGACGTTCTTTAAGATAATACAATAAAATCCAACAATCATCAGTAAAAAATAATGTCTTTCAATCAATAAAAAATGATTACACATGTGGAGAAGGAGGAAAATATGACTCTAACCAGTAGGAAAAAATATGTCAATAGAAACAGATCCAGAATGACAAAGTTGATGTAGTTAGGAAAGATATTAATCTTAGATTTTAATTTTATATAAATGCTCAAGGATTTAAAGGAAAATATAAATATAATGAGACAACCAATGGAAGCTATAAAAAGTAGGAATTCTTGAGAAAATACACATAGTACTAGGAATGGACAATTTTAGTGGATATGATAAATAGCAAAATAGATAATGTGGAAACAAAAAAAGCAGTGAACTTAAATTCCTTGTAATAGAAAATGAATAGAAATGAAAAGCATGAATAGAAAATGAACCAGAAAGAGAACAAATGACTGAATAAATAATGAACAAAGACTCAGTGACCTGTAGAAAAATATCGAGCAGTCTAATATACATGTAATTGGAGTCTCACATGGAGTTGAAGTGAAGTAGATATTGCAGAAAATATTTTCTACATTAATTTAAATACTAATGTCCCAAATATATTTCCTGAGCATGGGCAATGAATTAAATTTCAAATGAGGAAACAGAATCATATAACTAGTCTGCTGTGAACTGTGTTATACATTATAGGACTTGCAACATCAATGGCCTATACCCACTAGATACCTCCCAAGTTGTGACAAAAATATCTCCTGAAATTGGCAAATGTCCTCTTAGGGGAAAATAACCTCCTGCTGAAAACAAACATATAGCATCTGGCATGATAGAAACATTATTTATAAATTTATGCTCAAGAACTTTGATTAGACTCCTTTTAAACCATCATTATCTGTTGCATAAAGAGGTAAGATAAATTTCATTTCATTCTTGAGTAGGCATCATTATGGCAATTACTTGTTAAAACTGTTTTTACATTTGTATTACAGAATGTGCCACATATAGGGTAATTCCTCTCTATGTTACATTAATACTAAATTCAAAAATCCAAGCCTTTCCACATCTCTTGCCCTTTTTAGATATCAACTGGGGGCTTCTTTACTGAAAATAAAACATAAAACCAAAAGTAGTTGTAGAAGCCAAGAGTTTAAAGCAAGACCTACAGAATTTGTTGCAAGCTGCTGGCCTCAGGATGGCAGCGGTAAACTGTGGCAATTGTTTTGTAGAGCAGTCTGGGAGGAAGAGAATGTTTACCCAAAACAGTTATGTTAAGTATGAAGAACACTGTGAGATAAGAATCTTGCTCCCTCAGGAAATGCCTGCATATCTATTGACATCCTGTGGTATATAACTAAGATCTGGTTGAGAATAAAGTTGTCTGAAGTCTGTCTGAAGTAAATTCAAGCTTCAGACCCCCTGAGCCCATCTGTGTCTTTCTTTCTTTCTTCCTTTCTTTTTTTCTCATCATTCCTTAATATCCTTCAAGCTCTGTTTCTACAGAAAGCAACATTTGGCACCCAACGTGGGGCTCGAAGAAGAAGACTCCAAATCAATATTAAGGAACCAAGGAAAAGTCTCATTAGAGGCACGTGTGTCCAGCCAATAGAAGAGGACTCGAGTCATATTGGTAAAGTAAGCATTTTCCTTGGATCATCAGGGTAACGGGTAATCATAATAGGTGGCTGGAGGAGTATGTGTGTGTGTTAAAGCTACTGGGGTGCCTGTTAAAACATCTGAATTAGTAAGCTTATTTGAGCTCATTCAAAAACATTGTTGTTGGTTTCAGCCTTAAGGCCATAATGTTCTAAATCTTAAGTAATGGAAATTCGTTATGAAGGCTTTGCAGTGAATAAACGATGGGGAAAATATTCCTATTTCTATTTGGTTATTGTGTTCAGTCAGGCAATGAACTACCTGGCTCATGCTTTGTCTTAAACTCTAAGTTGTGTTTCTTCTCAATCTCCCACTACCACTTCTTACCCTGTTTCGACAGTTGCTTGAGCCGGACTCGGCAATTGGCGCCTGAACAGGGATCTAATAAGGGAACTCTTAAAGCATAAAGTGAGGAGATGCTCCAGGGACATCCACTACAAATACTACAGGCGGGCCTTTTTGGGTTGAGCAGTGGCCCTTATCTGTAGAGAGGTTTGAGGCTCTGACTCGGTTGATTTGGGAACAGTATGGAGCAGGACGTTTAGAGGAGTCTCGTGGTTCTTGGAATTCTCCAATATTTATTGCAGGAGGGAGATCAGGAAAATGGAGAATGTTGACTGATTTGATAAAAGTTGATACTGTGGTTCAGCCTATGGAGTCATTGCAGCCTGGCTTGCCCACACCAGTTGTAATTTCTAAGAACTGATTTATTATGATAGATTTTAAAAATTGCTTCTTTGCTGTGCTTTTGGCAGAGCAGGATAAAGAAAGATTGGTTTCTGGGCTTGTTCTTGATGGGCTGCCTTTATATAGGGATTCATGTACACCTGAGTTAGAAAGTATTCAGTGAGAAAGGTGCCATACCAAACGGGGGTCAGTGCTCATTGATGGTTCCTGTGGCAGGTTGGTCCCCAACAGGGTGTGCAGTTTGGGATTGTAGTTCTGACTCAAGGTATTCTGTTAGGTTACCTTTGTTTAGTCTGAATGATTATTCTATGAGATTTATACCAATACTACAGGTAAAGTCCTATGACTCAGAATGGGAACGGCAACCCCATCTCCTTTTGTTAACTTAAATCCTCAATAAACAGCAATTTGGAAACTGGCCATGAGTTTAGCTCCTATTCATGTTTGAAAAGAGAAATATATTTAAAAAACTTTAAAACTAAAAATTCTAGTTAAAAACTATATATTGATAGTTAATGCATATTTGAAACAGTAAAGTATTTTAAATATTTAACATTCTAACAAATTTAATTTTGATGGTAATTACATATGTGGTAAAATATTTGTTCGAAGTAATGATTTAAGTATGAAAAATATGAAAGATGTATTTTTCTTAATAGGAAAACAGAATAGTTTTATCCTAAAATGAATAACTGTTACTAAGCAAGAAAAATATAGGACAAAATCTAAACTAATATAATAAGTGCTGAGGGTTTATAAAAATAGAAATTATGGTTAAAATCAAGAAAGATTTAATGAGTCTAAAATGACAATGTTTTCTTGGACTTTTAGCCTGTTCTAATGAAAGGATTTTAAAAAAATTCTAAATAATTAGTTAGAAAGAAAAGAGTCTGTGTTTTATCAAAATAACTTATGTTAACTTTTATCATGTTATTATCTGTATAAAAAATACTGATTTTCTCCTGGGTATCATCAAACTGGCAAAAACTGCTTCTTGCCCTAAACCAGGTGGCTTAATCTATTAATCTAAGTACTATTACTATAAATGAATCTATTACTGACTAAATAATATTCAAATCATATAAATACCTAAATTCTTTTAAGCCAAAATACTTTAATGCTTTGTCCAGTGTTTATATAAACTATATATGTATAAACTAAATTTATCCCAAGATAACCATGGCTTATATTGGAAGCAGATCAGGTTTGAGGGTTGAATGCAAGGAAAAAATATACTTGTGGGGTCTTTTTTGTTCACCTGATGTTGCCATTACATGCAACTGATATTGCTATCACATGACCTTGGTAAGAAATAGTTAAAATGTACACTCTAGCTGGGAGGACTGGCTATCCCCCCAGAAGGAGGTGTACTTTAATAAAGATATCTAGGTCCCAGGAAGCTCCTCTTGGTCCCTAGCCAGTTCCCAGAGGACACAACTGGGCCCGGTCATGTAAGCAAATCAGAATTTGGCCACTATTGTGAGAAAATATCATAAAAACTGCATGAAATAAATTTAAAATTAGCAAAAATGCACAATCAATTATAAAGAATCCACATTCTTGCATTCCTTTTTAATCAATCCAATGAATTCAATTTTAAAAATCTGGTCATTTACTATGGGTACACGTCACTATTGACACCCTGCTTTCATTTTTGCTACCTGCCACTTTAGGGATTCCTAATTATATGTTACAAAACTTGTTTGATATTTTACAAGGAGATTCTGATTTATTAAGCAAAAGGCAGTTAACAGCTGCAGCTGAATGAGAGTTACAATTAATTGAACAATGCATTCAAAAAGGACAGCTTGTTCAAATAAAGCTTAAAAAGCCTGTTGATTTTATTATTTTCTTTACCTTGCAATCTCCCACAGGCCTATTTTAGCAAGACGGTGTTTTAAAATGGATTTTTTTACCAAACAATTGACAAAAATGTTTAAATACATATTTGCAAAAGATTATTTCTTTAATAGTCAAAGGTCACCAAAGATATTATCAATTAAGAGGTCATGATCCCTAATTGCATAGTGTGTGATCTCACAAAGGAAGAAGTTCAAAGTCTATATATTTTCAATACCTCTTGGCAAATAGCATTAAGTGACTTTAAAGGACAAATGAATAATCATTTGCTATGTCAAAACTTTTACAATTTTTAAAAATGAACACAATGGATTTTGCCGAAAATAGTTCTGGCTTCCCCGCTAGCTATTACTGTCTTTACTGATGATAATATTAATGGGAAGCCTGCATATGTCATCCCAGTGGAAAACAAGTTAAAAAATGCCTTATACCTCAGCCCAGCGTACTGAATTAGCAGCTGTAATTCAAGTATTGCAAAGTTTTCCACAATCTCTTGATATTGTTTCTGATTTTGAATATGTTTACCAAACAGTTACTCACATTGAGACGGCTTCTTTGTTTAAAAAAAAGGAATTGTCCTGAATGTTTTTACATTCACAAACATTAGTCAAAAGCTGAATTACTCCCCTTTTTATCATGCATATAAAGAGCTCAAACCAATTTCCCAGGTCCTTTATCATTACAAAATCAGCAAGCAGATACTCTTATGGGGGTAATGCAAAATCCCACAACATTTCACAAATTGACTCATATCAATAGCAAAGGGCTGTGAAAGAAATTCCCATCTTTTTTAAACAGCAAGCTCAGGACATTGTTAGGACTTTTCAAACCTGTGGGCCTTTAAATGCACTACCATTTGCATAGGGATTAATCCTAGAGATCAAAAAGCAAATGAATTATAGCAAATAGATGTTACTCATATTTCACATTTAAGTAAAATGCAATATGTACATGTTATCATAGACACTTGTTCTCATTTCATCTGGGCTACCGCACAATCTGGAGATAGTTTTTGCCATGTTCAATCACATTTACTTAATGCTTTTGCTGTTGTGGGATGCCCTCAATCTATTAAAACGGACAATGGTCTTGTTTATACAGGAAAACAATTTCATAAATTTTGTACTACTTTTAATATTACTCATATCACAGGAATTCCACACAATCCCTCAGGGCAAGGAATTATTGAACGAGCAAACCGGATGCTAAAGTCTATGCTTTTAAAACAAAAAGGGGGAGATGATGATCAGGAGGATGATGTTATGAAAATAAGTACTCCTAAAGATCAATTAGCAAAGGCATTGTTTACTCTAAATTTTTAAACATTTATGATAATTCTTCACAGACTCCAGCAGAACAACATTTTAGCAATTTGGAAAAGAAAAATGATATATCCCAAACAGAACTGCAGCTGCAGCCAATCTATTGAAAAGATGTTAAAGATGATTTATGGAAACCAGGAATGGTAAAGGTGTGGGGTAGGGGATTTGCTCTTGTCATTGCAGATGACGGAACTTCAGTTTCGATTCCCTCGAAGAGAATAAAACCCAGACATATCGACCTGGACAAAAAATAACTAAATGGGTAATGTATACTATAGGACATACAATTTTGATTGCTGAAGGACAGGGACATATTTATACTTACTGGAATTATCTGTGAGCCCTAACATGGGCCAATCCAACTTTACCAAAATAACCTAAATACAAGTTTAGGATTCCCAGGTCCAGTAAGAAGAAAACTGGTGTCAAATTTAATTCCATTTTTAGAAAGACCTATATGCGTAAATCTATGGATACAAAGGATACTTGCCTGTTAGATGGGAAAGAAAGTTGGAATGGATGGCAGTCATGTCATATGGATCGAGCAGTTATCATAATTAATGATTCCTATGGAATTGTAAGATTCCCCTGTGTGGTTGAAGATAACTGAGACTATATGGATAGGCAAGCTAAACCAGAGTTATTACATAGTGTAAGAATTTGAGAGTTTTGCCGTGCAAAGGAGGACTCCAAGAGACGTTCTCTCATGCAACACGCAAGGGGTTTATTTACCACACATGCGTGGGGCTCACTGAACACGCAGGGACAGAGAGCCCCGAACCTGGGTTTTGGGAAGCCTTTTGAGGGCCAGGATAAGGGTGTGGGGTTTGAGGGTTGAACATTAGTTACAGGTTCTGCTTTATGCAGGAAGTAGATAACGAACATTTTGCGAGAAGCAGATAACAAACATTTTTCGCGCATGAGTCATGGAAGCTGCTTCTTGCAAGAAGCAGCTGTCTCGTGCAAAACTCCCTTACTCAACCTTCTCAGTTGCATTCTTAGATAAACTTTCTCCGGCAGTTACAACCTTGCATAACCAAGGCAGCAGAAAACCTTGCATAACAAAGGCAGCAGATAACCTTGCATAACAAAGGCAGCAGATAACCGCCCCTGGGAAGTCCCGGGTTGTTTTAGCCTGATGGGGCCCATAACTCTTTTCTTTATAAAATCCTTCTTTACATAAGAAAAGTTAGCTACTGTTAAGTTTTATAAAATCCTTCTTTACATTCCCCACTCCTTTTTGTACATATCTCTAATCTTAGAGATTTTCTGGGTTATTTAATACTGAGTACTGATGTCTGATGAGCATTAATTTGACATTTCCAATCTGCCTTTGTAAAAACTGTACAATTCTATTTAGAATATATGGTCCTATAGTTATTATTAAAAGTAACACAATTAAAGGCCCAGCGAGAGCAGATAATAGCGTTGTCAACCAGGGGGACTTAGTAAACCAAGATTCAAACCACCCCTGTTGCGCCTCTCGTTCTTTTTGTCTTTCACGAAGGCGCTCTCTGAGTTTTGTCATGGACTCTTTAACAACACCAGAGTGATCTGCATAGAAACAGCACTGTTCTTTTAAAGCTGCACATAGTCCCCCCTCTTTAAGGAAAAGTAAGTCAAGTCCTCGCCTATTTTGCAGAACTACTTCTGAAGGGGAGGTTAGAGAGTTCTGAAGGGCTGAGACAGATCTTTCTATTTCGTTTAAGTCTTGATCTATCGCGGCCTGTAATTGACTGGTTTGTTGATTGCTATGTACAATGGCAGCAGTCCCTGTGCTTATACCGGCAGCGGCGGTTACCCCCATAAGAACTGCCAGGGTTATTGAGATTGGTTCCCTTCTGTATCTGGTTTGGCTTAATAGTATAGTTTCTAATTCTGTCCCTGAATGATAGAGAATTCGGGGGTATATAGAAACCAACACACAATAGTTGACAGAGTTGTTAAAAACCTTTGTAGATACACAAGGGGTAATTCCAGTGTTACATGCCCACTTTAAACCTGGGGGAGGTTGAAGGAATTTATCATTATTTTGGGTTTGATTAATGGTGGCACATAAGATTTTAACGTGGGGGAGGAGGGTTACCTATACAAGTTCCTTGTCCCGTAACCTCAGACAGGGTGAGTTTATGGTCACTGTCCCAGTCGCAAGACGTGCCATTAGGGAGGATGGTATATGACTTATTTATAGCTATTCCTTCATAATAGGGTGGCGAAGCTGACAGGCAAAGCCAGCATGACTGGGTGAGATTAGCTCGGGAGTGATTGAGGGCAGAAAAGGCTCCTAGAATTAGGTTGTATAATCGGTCGCCAGGAGTCTCTGGATTGTAGGGAGAAGTACTACTGGGAGTTGGAAGGGGGGAAGAAGTGGGAATTAGGGAGCTATTGCTAGGCCTTCCTGGGGGCGTAGGCTTCGCATGAGACCCTGGGTTTTTCATAGTCAGAACAGGGTTGGGGCCTACCCTGATAGCTTTTTGGGGAATTTCTTCCTTTTTAATTAGTATTAGCCTCCCCCTGTCTGTGCCGGTTTCGTATAATCTGGCTCCCCAGGTTTTTCCAGTTATCCAACTATTATCTGAGGGGTTAGTGATATTAAGCCAAATTTTAGCATAAGGGTTTTGTGAGAAATCTGTTGTAGGCCTACCGCCGGTCATGAGTGTTCCATGGTGGGCCCCGGGCCATCCATCAGACCCACAGCTTCCAGGATTAGAACAGGTTTTCTGGTACCCTATTTTGAGGAAGGGGTCGCCTAAGGTTGTCCATGTTAAAGCTAAAGTCTCACAGCCCCAGTAGGCACAATAATAGTGTCCTGGGCTGTTACAGTAACTTTTTCCCTGATTGGATGTGGGACATAGGTAGATGGGGGTCAGGTCACAGCAGGGCTCGTTCCCCAGAGTGGTAAGATTACAAGGGGTCACTAGAAAAGAAGGCTCCCCTGCTCCCTCCCAAGTTTTTATAGTCTTCCCATCATCCCATCTGGTTATTGTCCATTTCCAAGGCTTATGCGGGTTGGAATTGGGTTCCCCTAGGGGAAGGAGGAGAAGGAGTAGTAACCCTACGAACCCGCAGCTTGAGAGGATTGTCAGTCCTTTCCAGTTTCCACTGGGACTCAGAGGGCGAAGGCGCAGGTTTGAGATGAGACGCATGGATCCAGGATGCGATGCCATCGACCTTGACTGCGGTGGGGGTGGTCAAGAGTACCTGATACGGTCCTTTCCAGCGAGGTTCAAGAGTCTGTACCTGGTGGCGGCGGACGTAGACGAAGTCTCCCACCTGATATTGATGCGGAGTTCTGTTATCTCCTGGCTGGTAGGAGGTGGAGAGCTGCCACCACAGGAACCGCTGGGCTTTTTCCAAGGCTCGCAGCCTGTCAAGCAAGGGGGTATGGAGGGAACTATTAATCTCTAGAATGGAGGACATGTCTTTGACTGGAGGTGGCGCTCCATACAAGATTTCATAAGGGGTTAGATTACACATGAGAGCAGAGGGGGTATTCCGGGCCCTGAACAGGGCATAAGGCAGGAGCATGGTCTAATCCTTCAAGCCAGTCTCTATAGCTAATTTGGTTAGGGTCTCTTTAATTGTCCTGTTCATTCTTTCTACCTGCCCTGAACTTTGGGGTCTGTATGCGCAATGCAATTTCCAATCAATCCCCAATATCCTGGCCACACCCTGACTTACCTGGGCTACAAATGCGGGTCCGTTATCTGACCCTATTACCTTTGGTAGACCGAACCGGGGAAAAATTTCTTCCATAATCTTGACTACGACCTGGGCCGTTTCTCTCTTAGTTGGGTAGGCTTCAACCCATCCTGAAAAGGTGTCTATAAAAACTAGCAAGTATTTAAGTCCATATTTTGCAGGTTTAATTTCAGTAAAGTCGACTTCCCAGAACTGCCCAGGTCGAGTTCCCCTTAGTCTTTTTCCATTAGGAGCTTTGGTGGGGTAGGCGTTCACAATTTGACATGCCTGACATTCTCTAGCTACGCGATCCGCCAGTTCTCTTCTTTTTGAGGCTGCCAGAGGGTACAATTCCCTCTGGTCTTGCAGGAGCTGCTGTAGTTTCCCTGTCCCCAGGTGAGTGAGCTGGTGGACCTGCTGTATGTAAGCTAGGGCTTCCGATTCTCCTAGGGGTGCAACTTCAGATAGTGTTTCAGGGGGTTGCTGTTTTTCTTTGGTTATTAGGACCGAGTTTACAGGGTCCCTTAATGCTGCCGCTTTTGCTTCTTCATCTGCTTGCTTATTACCCATGGTTATTGGGTCCGAGCCTCTTTGGTGGCTAGCACAGTGGACAATGGCTAGTTCTTTGGGAAACATGACTGCTGCCAGGAGTTTAAGAATTTCCTCCTTGTGTTTGATTTCTTTACCAGCTGAGGTTAATAGCCCTCTTTGTTGGTAAATTGCCCCATGTATGTGGGCAGTAGCAAAGGCATAACGGCTATCTGTATAGATAGTTGCTCGTTTTTCTTTTGCTAATTCTAGAGCTTTTGTGAGGGCAATTAGTTCAGCTTTTTGGGCAGATGTTCCCTCCGGGAGGCTAGAAGACCAAATAACTTTTTTTTTTTTTTTTAAAGTATTTTTTTTATTTTATTATTTTTTGTTTGTTTGTTTGTTTTTTACATGGGCTGGGGCCGGGGATCGAACCGGGGTCCTCCGGCACGGCAGGCAAGCATTCTTGCCCGCTGAGCCACCGCAGCCCGCCAAAGACCAAATAACTTTTGTCCCACTGACTACCGCTGCTCCCGCTCGCCTCTTACCGTGTTGGAGAAAGCTGCTTCCGTCCGAAAACCAGGTTACCTCCGAGTTAGGTAATGGTTGGTCTTTTAAGTCTCTGCGGATTCCGGTCTCTTCAGCTAATATCTCTTGGCAAATGTGCAGCACAGGTCCCGTGGTCTCGTCCGGGAGCAGGGTAGCTGGGTTTAAAGCTGATGGGGCCCCGAAAGTCACCCTGTCTTTGTCTAGGAGGATGCTCTGATAGTGGGTAATTCTGGCATTTGACATCCATCTATCTGGAGGCTGGCGGATTATGCTCTCCAGGGCGTGAGGGGCTATTATGGTCAGCTTCTGTCCTAGAGTGAGTTTGTCTGCGTCTTTTGCCAGGAGGGCAGCTGCCACGATGGCCTTGAGACAGCGTGGCCATCTGCTGGCAACTGAGTCTAATCGCTTGGACAGATAGGCCACTGGTCTCCTCCAGGGGCCTAAAGCCTGTGTTAGGACCCCTCTAGCCATGCCTCTCCTTTCCTCTATGTAGAGCGTGAAAGGTTTATTCACGTCTGGGAGGGTTAAAGCTGGAGCTGACAGGAGCGCTTTCTTAATGCTGTCGAAGGCTTCCTGCTGTTCTATTCCCCACTGGAAATCAGCGCTCCCTTTGAGCAAGGGGAATAATGGGGCAGCAAGGGCTGCAAACCCTGGGATCCACAACCGGCAGAATCCCGCTGTCCCTAAGAACTCTCGTAGCTGCTTTCGGGTCATGGGCGGGGGTATCTGTGTTACAGTTTTCTTTCTAGCCTCGGTGAGCCATCGCTTTCCATTCTTAAGAGTATATCCCAGGAAGATTACTTCCCTTTTACAGATTTGGGCCTTTTTGGCCGAGGCTCGGTACCCCAGTGCGGCTAGCTCACTTAACAGTTTTCGGGTTTCATACTCACAGTCCTCCTTAGTGTCTGCTGCCAACAGTAAGTCGTCCACATATTGTAGCAAGGTGACTCTGGGATGCTGAATTCTGAAGGAGCTTAAGTCTTTATGAAGAGCTTCGTCAAAAATGGTGGGGGAGTTTTTGAACCCCTGGGGCAAGCGTGTCCAAGTCAGTTGGTTCGAGGATCCCGTCTCTGGATCGATCCACTCGAAAGCGAACAAGGGTTGACTGTCCTTATGCAAGGGCAGGCAGAAGAAAGCATCTTTTAGATCAAGCACAGTATACCAAGTCTTTTCAGGATGGAGAGTGCTGAGCAGGTTATAGGGATTTGGCACCGTAGGATGTATATCCTGCACTCTGCTATTTACTTCCCATAAGTCTTGCACCGGTCTATAGTCTCTAGTCCCTGGCTTTTTGACCAGTAATAAGGGAGTGTTCCAGGCTGATTGACAGGGCTTAAGTACTCCCAAGCCAAGGAATTTCTCTATATGGGGCTTGATTCCTTCCCGGGCTTCCTTGCTTAAGTAGTATTGTTTTACCCGAATTGGAGAGGTGGTGGGCTTTAGGGTCACTACTACTGGGGGCTGATTGACTGCCAACCCTAACCCGGCAACTTCTGCCCAGGAATTAGGGAATTCTTCAAGCCAGGCCTGAGGAATAGAACTGTGGAGCTGTTCTGGTACAGCTGATATTCTTCTTCGACTGGCAAGGTGAGGGCAGTTATTACAGGTTGGCTTACTAGCAGGTTTAAAAATTCCACCTTTGGCCCCTTAGGATTGAAGGTGATTCTCGCCCTTAGTTTAGTTAACAAGTCTCTTCCCATAAGCGGGGCAGGGCACTCAGGGATAACTAGGAAGGAGTGTTGAACCTTCCCCTTCCCCAGGTCCATGGTTCTTTTGGTAGTCCAGGCGCGGTAGCGACTGCCATTTGCTCCCTGCACTAAGGACCTTTTTGTAGAGAGCGGGCCTATAGGTTCTTGGAGGGCCGACACTACTGCTCCTGTGTCGACTTCAAAATTAATTGGTACCCCCTCCACATTAAATTTTACCCTGAGCTCGGGGAGGGGTGCTGAGCCCTGACTCCCCTAGTCTTCACTTTCTAGAGCCAATGTGGCCGGTTGTTGCCAATTTGGGGGCCTAGTACCCCTCCGTTTTTTCGGACAGTTTTTGGCCCAGTGCCCAGTTTCTTTGCAGTAGGCGCACTGGTCTGGACTAAGAGGGGTACGATAACGCCGACCAGAGGGATTTTCTCCAGCTCGTCCTCTACCTTCAGTGTTTCTTTCAACTACTGTGGCCAGGATCTTTGTTAATTCTTTTGTTCTCCTTTTCTCTCTTACCAACTCTTTTTCCTCTCTCTCTCTCTCTCTCCTTTGTTCTTTTTCCTCCTCTGTTTCTCTCTTATAAAACACTTTTTCAGCTTCTTTGACTAAATCTCGCAAGGCTAGGTCCTGCAACCCCTCTAAGCGCTGCAGCTTGCGTCTAATATCTGGAGCTGATTGGCCGATAAAGGCCATGGCCACTGAGGCTCTTTGATCCTCCGATTGAGGGTCAAAGGGAGTATACCTACGGTATGCTTCCATTAGTTTTTCTAAAAAGACTGAGGGCGATTCGTCCGCTCCCTGAATAACCCCTCTTACCTTGGCCAAATTGGTGGGCCGGCGTGCGGCTGCTCGGAGACCTGCTACTAGAGTCTGGCGATAGATGGACAGATGCTCCCTACCTTCAGGGGTGTTCGGGTCCCAATTAGGGCGGCGCAGCGGGAACCGATCATCGATGACATGCTGCAGTTGGGTGGGTCTCCCGTCTTGTCCAGGAACTTGCTTCCTGGCTTCCAGTAGGATCCGATCTCGCTCCTCCGTGGTGAAGAGAGTCCCCAGGAGTTGTTGACAATCATCCCAAGTGGGCTGGTGAGAGAACATAAGGGACTCCACCAACCCAGTCAGCCTAGTGGGAGCCTCGGAAAAAGGAGGGTTATTATTTTTCCAGTTATATAAGTCAGAGGAGGAAAAGGGCCAGTATTGTAGAGCGGGCATTTCTCCCCCATGTCCATCATCCACTGGAGGCCCGTACGGTCTGAGGGGGAGAGTGACCGCCACATCAGATGGGCTTAGTGCTCGTCTGCTTTGTGTACTATGTGCCGGTCCTGGTTCATCTGGGATCGTCTGTTGGTGAACCTGCGGAGAGGAAATGGAAGAGGGCGGGGAGAGAGAACTAGAGGAGGGAGAAGGTGAGCTAAGAGAGGGGGGGTCCTGTACCGGAGCTGAAGGGTAGGGAGGAGGGGAAGAAGGACCTGCGTCGAAGAGGATTAGATCCGATTGAGATTCCGGTAGGACTGCAGGAGACAAAGAAGGATAGAGTGTCAGAGCTTGAGAAGGACCCGGCACCTTGATTGGGAGTACAGAGGGAGAGTCATGTTGACCAAGAGGAGTAAGAAACGGCTTTACCCATGGAGGTGGGTTTTCACACAGGTCCTGCCAAACCATGATGTAGGGCTGCTGGTCCGGGTGGCCATACGGGTCAGGGCGGAAGATGACTGACTTGACGGCCCGAATCAAGGGTAGATGAAAAGTTCCTTCACGAGGCCATTCCACGTTAAAGGAGGGCCACTCGGCCGAGCAGAAGGTCTGCCATTTGCCTTTCTTTACAATAAGAGATAGATTCTGACCTCTTTCCCTGACCTCCGACCAGTGTCTTAAGGTCAGAGAAAGTGGAGTCGACATTCCCTGACCCATCTTTGGTAAAACAAAAACAATTCCTAACACACAAATACAGACAGACACACACAGAGCCGGCACACCACGTTTACACAGTTTCAGAGACACAGCTCAGACTGGCCCGATGACTGTGATCGAGTCTCCCCCCGTCAGAAGGGAAACAGAATCAGAGTCGGCCCTGTAGGAAGCCTCCAGGCGTCCCCGGAGGTCCCCCAATCCCGAGGCGTCCCTCGGGAGAGTGACCTGCAACCCCTGGACACGTCTGTCGGTTGTGGTCGGGGAGTTGCGTGAGTGCTCACGCAACTCCCCGACAGTCACTGCCAGTCTGACAGACTAAGCGATCGCACCTCACACAAAAAGGCCTTACTTACCCCGAGAGAAAGAGCTGTTGGAGCCTTCCCCTACGAAGAGCCGATCTCGGTGGGACCTCCAAATCTAAGAATTTGAGAGTTTTGCCGTGCAAAGGAGGACTCCAAGAGACGTTCTCTCATGCAACACGCAAGGGGTTTATTTACCACACATGCGTGGGGCTCACTGAACACGCAGGGACAGAGAGCCCCGAACCTGGGTTTTGGGAAGCCTTTTGAGGGCCAGGATAAGGGTGTGGGGTTTGAGGGCTGAACATTAGTTACAGGTTCTGCTTTATGCAGGAAGTAGATAACGAACATTTTGCGAGAAGCAGATAACAAACATTTTTCGCGCATGAGTCATGGGAGCTGCTTCTTGCAAGAAGCAGCTGTCTCGTGCAAAACTCCCTTACTCAACCTTCTCAGTTGCATTCTTAGATAAACTTTCTCCGGCAGTTACAACCTTGCATAACCAAGGCAGCAGAAAACCTTGCATAACAAAGGCAGCAGATAACCTTGCATAACAAAGGCAGCAGATAACCGCCCCTGGGAAGTCCCGGGTTGTTTTAGCCTGATGGGGCCCATAACTCTTTTCTTTATAAAATCCTTCTTTACATAAGAAAAGTTAGCTACTGTTAAGTTTTATAAAATCCTTCTTTACAATAGAGGATGATTTGTGCCAAATTCATGGGATGATAAATATAGCATTAGTGAAAGAAATTGACAGAAAATTTTTCTAGGACTGAGACCAATTTTTATAGCCAATTCTAGTAACTATAACTTCTTTTTAAATAGCAGCCATAAGCACTATATACAAATATGTATTAGAGATCCATATATACTTGTTAAAGTTCATATGCATATAAGAAATCAAACTTCTAATTGTGAAAATTATTCTCTATTCACTTGTCCCCAAACGTTTATGTTGCAGGAAAATGAGATGATTATAGCAGCAAGGAGAAGAGGTATTTGGCTGCCAGTGCAGATGTCAAGATCTTTGCAATCCTCTCCAGAAACACATATACTGATCCATTTGGCAAAAGAATATCTAAAAAGGACTAATAGACTAATTGGATTCATTATTGCATCTGTCATTGAAATCATTGGAAGCATCACAGTGGCTGCAGTCGCTGGCACCGCATTGCAACAAACTATACAGATGGAGCATTGTTAGAAAAACACCAATGAACTGTGGCATAGACAATCTCATTGATGAGCAAACTAATAATGGACTAAATAATATAGAAATGACATTGGTTCATATTGGAGATCAAATGTATAATTTAAATTTTTTACAAAGTTTAAAGTGTAAAAGGAATGAGCAGTTTTTGTATTACCCTCTTTTAACATATGGCTTGTTTGAAATAGAATGGGAAAAGGGAATGGGCATCTTTTAAGGCTTTCAGATAGTTTAAGTCCTGATATCTTAGAATTACAAAAAGGGGTATTAGAATGTAAATTAGAATAATCTACATATAGCCTATGGAAGTAATGTTACACAATCACTTACCCAAGAGCTAAAAAATCTTAGGTTTGGGGCTGTTTATATTTCGCTTCCTCCTCAGCTGTGTTTAACAACAAAGAAAAAGGGTGATTCTTGCAAAAACTCGTTGGCTCCCTCCTGAATCAAAGTCAGAGAGCTTGACTGGCAGCCAATGATGGGTAAGACCCCTCAGAGCCTAAGGGCAACCTAAGACAGGGGCTGGCCACCTCTGCTTATAACAATGTGATTCTTGTGAATCAAAGTCAGAGAGCTTGACTGGCAGCCAATGATGGGTAAGACCCTTCAGAGCCTAAGGGCAACCTAAGACAGGTGCGGTCACCTCTGTTTATAGTCACCCTAAAAAGGTGATTCTTGTTTTCCTTGGCTTATAAAATAAAAAGGGGGAAATGTAGAAGCCAAGAGTTTAAAGCAAGACCTACAGAATTTGTTGCAAGCTGCTGGCCTCGGGATGGCAGCGGTAAACTGTGGCGATTGTTATGTAGAGCAGTCTGGGAGGAAGAGAATGTTTACCCAAAACAGTTATGTTAAGTATGAAGAACACTGTGAGATAAGAATCTTGCTCCCTCAGGAAATGCCTGCATATCTATTGACATCCTGTGGTATATAACTAAGATCTGGTTGAAAATAAAGTTGTCTGAAGTCTGTCTGAAGTAAACTCAAGCTTCAGACCCCCTGAGCCCTTCTGTGTCTTTCTTTCTTTCTTCCTTTCTTTTTTCTCATCATTCCTTAATATCCTTCGAGCTCTGTTTCTACAGAAAGCAACAAGTAGTGAGATAATAGGCATTAGATACAAAAGACAAACAGTCATGTCACAGTCAACTATTTTATACTAACATATAATACTTTCATATGTATAGATTCATTCATAAGTCACCCATTAGAATGCTTTATTTGTCCTTTTTGATTCATAGCAGCTAAACTAACAGATCTATCATCCAGATGTCACCATAGAATCTCTGCTATTTTCATATTTAATTACATTTAAATGTAAAAATATGCATTTTCAAAGGAAATACATGAATCTGTATGCTTATGAAAATGTTGACTAAAACTACTAAATCTTTTGAATAAGAAAATGCACTTTCCCTTATACTAAAACTCATACAATTTATGTAATAGTTAAAAGAAAACAGATTATATAAATTTGCCTGTTTTGATACTTATAAAGTAAAGTATTTAGGTGATATTTCTACCTTTGTCTGAAAATATCTTCAGTTCACCTTCACACATGAATGATGATATAGCTGGGTATGGTGTTCTACACTGATTATTATTCTCAGCACTAAAATATCTTTATCATTGCCTTACAGTATTTACTGTAGCTGATGAAAGGTCTACTGTCCATTTGTATTCCTTTCAGGTAAGCTATCTTTTATTACTCTGGTTGTTTTTAAAATTATCTCTTTTGAATTCTCCATTTCAGTACAATTTTGGATTTATTCAATTTGTTTTGTATAGGACTTTCTTTAACCTATGGATTTAAAAAAAAATTCTTAGCCTTTACATTTTCAAAATATTGAGTCTCCTCCATGTACCTTTTCAGATATTTGCTAGACCTTCTTACCATAATTTCTGTGTGTTCTAGTTTCCTATTGCTGATGTAACAACTTCCCACATGTTTAGTGGATTAAGCAACACAAATGTATTATGTTATAATTCTGGAATTCAGCAATCCAAAATGGGTTCATGGGGCTAAGATCAAGGTGTCAAAATGGCTACATTCCTCTCTGGAGGTTTTAGGGGAGAATCTATCTTCTTGCCTTTTCCAGCTTCTAAAGGCTGCTTGTATTTCTTGACTGTGGATCCCTTCCACATTCAGAGGCAGCAATGGTCAGTCAAATCTTCTTATATCACATCATAGTGATTGAGCCTTCTGCACACCTCTTTCATCTTTTCAGGATCCTTGTGATTCTACTGGGCGCACTGGAAAAATCCAAGGATAATCTATTTTAAGGTCAGTTGATAAGCAACCATAATTCCACATGAAACCTCAATTCTCCCTTGGTATGTAACATAATATATTCACAGGTTCCAGGGATTAGGATGTGGACATCTTTGGGGAACTATTATTTAGCCTATGCACAGCATGTTTCTTCCCCTCTACCACCTCCTAATAGCTGTTTATTAGCAGAGTACTAGGAAGAATCAAAGAGGGAATATGCAAAGATGATATTATAAACTATGCTTAGATGAGAGGCAGAAGTAATGGACAAGACAGATTGGAGCTCTGAATGGATGGCTTTTTTTCTATGAGTGAATTGAAGAAGGCAAGGGAATTTGGGAAGATACATAGAAAATACAAGACTGGATGGGAATGAAGATTGACTTGCTGTCTAAGGCCTTAGCTTCACCACCAAAGAGAATATTTTCCTTATCAGATAAAATTCTTATACAGAACTTGCCTGACTCATGTCACCTGGGCAACTCCTGGTACTTTCTTCCTGTTCCAAACTTTGAAAAGAAGACCTCATAACAAGCATAGGCCATGGAAGAGGATTGGGACTGATGGCTTCCAGTGAGAAATGGAGGCTGGGGTTGAGGTATTTTTAGCATAGGGCTGGGGTGGTGATGGGAAAACAGGGATGGGGGAATTTGCAGCACAGGATTGGGATGGTTGTTATGGCATGACAGTCTTCTCTGCATTTAAGAACATCAGGGGCCAGGCTTAACCCAAGGTGACCATAGTAGAATACCAGGTTTCAAGAAGATCTTTCCAAATAGAAACTGTAGTCACTCAGGATCCTGTATATGGCATCCAGCAGCTTCCTGATGACATACTGATGGCACTTTAGGACATGGTCTCTATCACAGAGGTTTGACTTCCAAAATGGCACAGTGAAATTCTGTTGGTAGATACTAACATAGCAAGTCAGTATGCTGACATGCAAGAGGATGGGGAATGCACCCTCTCAACACTCACCTATTACTAGCCTGCACCCCAACTTGGCTAATCAATTTTCTCTCTTGTACTGTGCATACCTCATAGTCCATCCCAACCCACCACCCAAGAATAGTGGTCTTGCTGTTTATTCCTGCAGGAATACAATGCCCTTGACCACTCTGATGCCCATAATGCCATCCCTGGACTTTACATATTGGGGGGAGGGGCATCTTTGTTTGCCTCATGGTAAAATATCTTATGGATACTTTGGATAGAAGTTCATTCAATTATTACCAGTCAACAGCAGCTGGGAAAAGTGCTGGTTTCTTCAGTGTTTTGGGTGCCAATGGACTACAGCCCTCTTCACAATGTTGCCAATGAAATAATTTGCAGCCAGAAGGCCCTTGACAAGAGCCACGATTAATCAAATAGCCCCCTTCTCTTTTAATCCATGTCCTTATGAAACAATATTACTTAAACTTATTAGAGAAATAGAAGAGATAAAAGAAGAAATGCAAATGATAAGGAACAGTTCTCAAAGAAGAAAAGGTATCTTTAAAATGGAAAATGTTAGTAGACACACCTTTATCATGTGAACAAACTTAGCATCACCAAGATGTCTTCTGAAATAATGAACTGAAAAGGACACAATATCACTTAAGCAGAATTTCTATAAAAGTGTACACCTGGTGGTGCAAGGGTAATTCAGTGGCAGAATTCTTGCTGGCCATGTGGAAGACCCAGGTTCAATTTGCAGACCACTCACTTCCCAAATCAAACAAACAAGCAAGGAAACAAACAAAAAACCCCAAACAAACAAAAATTCAAAAAATGGTGCTGCAATAAAGGGAAAAAGAATGAAATGTGACATTCTCCATACAGCAAAAAAAAAGTACACCTGTATCTAAACATGGGAAAATAATAGGACAAATCTGGCCTATATACATCAAAAGTATCTGTGTCAGGAAAAACAAAGAAAGGCTGAGGAACTATTCCAAATTAACAGAATTAATGTCATTTGTGAGCTTAGTTTGAACATATACATACAGTCATATACTAGCACATATACTAGCATGGTCATGATATCTGTAAGTTCTTTTTAAAGGATTCAGAAAAGTGTATGCATATGTACAAGAGAACAAAAACAACAAATGTGACAAAATGTTAACAATTGGTGAAATGTACACAGGGTTCATTGTACTATTCTTGCAACTTTTTTATAGATTTGGAACTTTCCAAAATAAAAAGATAGGAAAACAATGATAATCAATTGAAATAGTGGATATAAAAGACCTCTGTGAATGATAGAACATAATACCAAAGAGGATCTGAGATTAATTATCATTAATATTAAAGGTGATTCTTCATCACAGCCCTGAGTAGTAACCTCTTTCACATAAGCCTTCTAATCTCTGCCTTTTAAATGGAATGTTTAGTCTATTTATATTTAATTTAATACTGATATGGGAGCAAAAATGAATGTAAGGATTTTGAAATTTACAGTAGCCCACTGCAATCTTTGTTCAGGGGCAGGAATTTCCTGAGAAAGAGTCACCACAAGCTAATGTAAGAAAAAATGTGGAGATCCATAACTAAATTGTTCTGCTTAATACAGTGCATAAGACTACCTATTTATTTAGGCACAAGTTGATCTACCAGGGTTCATGATATAAGATCTAACAATTAAAAATATGTTGGGGATATATACATAGATGGATAACATATTGCTTCTAAGTCCCCCCTCCAAAAAAAACCCCACCATATACATACACATAAACGCACATACCAGTTCTCTTTTTTTGATTTCCTTGAAGGGCTATAAGTAACTGTTCAAAAGGAGTGCATATTCCCAAGCTTTGTACAGAACAATATTTTGCAGCCAGAGCAAAGTCTTCCACACTCACCAGCTTCTTAGAACTCTCACAAAATATTTTGGGAAAATTAGTAATATCTGAAAAAATCAGGATAGAAAGAAAAATGTTAGCAATAATTAAACAATAGCTATTTTGTGAGAGTTTGAAAAACAAATTAAAAACATTAGATTTCAAAACAAAATATGTTGTTTTCATTTTGGTTTGCACTTTGGCAATATATCTCCAGTGATTCCATTTTAATTTGTCATTTAGATGATCAGCAATTTACAGGACCCTGTTTTCTTTAAATATTGTATTCAATTAAATTTTCAACTCTAAATATAAAATTTAGCCTTTCTTTTTGTTGTTCCAAGAGTCAAAAAATAACAATAATAACTTACTAAACAGTAATGTGGCCATTAAATTTATGAATTATCCTGGCTTACCTACAACTGTAAATTTATTGTAAAACAGATTCTGCCTCATTTGGACCTGGTAGAAATATTGTGTGTTGAGGTGCATTCAGTGCACTGTCAAAATGAGTTCTAAAACTAACCAGTTTATAAAAAGATGAAAAAGCTCATTTTCTTCTGATGGTCAATTTTAAACTAGGTATTTGCAGTAGTCAGATTCAAGTGCCAACTTGACTAGGTAAAGGTGCCTAGTTCTATTGCTGTGGACATGAGCCAATGGCATGTGAACCTCATTTGTTGTTGATTACATCTGCATTCGGCTAGGAGGCATGCCTGCTGCAATGAATGATATCTGATTTAATTGGCTGGTGCTTAAATGAGAGACTCAACATAGCACAGCCCAAGCAGCTCAGCATACCTCATCTCGGCATACCTCATCTCAGCATACCTCATCTCAGCACCTGCAGCTCAGCCCAGGCTTTCAGAGATGCAGAAAGGAAAGATGCACCCCAGGGAACGATGCTGGAACACTGAGGCCTGGAGAGAAGGTCAGCAGAGATCATCCTGTGCCTTTCCAAGTAAGAAAGAACCTCAGTTAAAAGTTAAGTTGCCTTTCCTCTGAAGAACTATACATCAACTAAATAAATTCCCTTTTATTGAAAGCCAATCCATCTCTGGTGTGTTGCATTCCAGCACCTAGCAAACTAGTACAGATCTGGTATTGGAGTGTGGGGTGCTGCTGCTGTTTGCAAATACCAAATTTTTTTTTAAATAGATAAGGGGAAGATTTTGGAGGAACTGTGAAGAGAATGATGGAGAAGTCCTGGATTGCTTGAAGAGACTGGTAATGTAAATAGAGCCACTGTCAATCTGGACAAAGGGGGACACAAAAGGGAAAAATTGAAGTTTGCAGAGTGAGAACCAGGGAAGCTTGGGTCTGAAGCCAAGAAACCTCAGCCAGGAGAGTGGGCCCACTCATACACATGGAAAGGGTGAGTTTACCCTGAAGGCGAAGGATGAATCTCCCACCTCCTTGTAGTGGAAGAGTCATGCAGCCTCAGGCCTTGGAGAAGGTACAGCACACTCCTTGGGGGACTGGGGAGAGCCTGGCTACCACCAAATGGAGGGGTTGATTGTGTGCCCCAGAAATGGCAGAGAGACCAGGTGTGGCCCTGATGCTTGGAGAGAGTGGAGCCGAGAAAAAGGTGGTCTCCTCAATGTCCCCCAAGGTTGATTCAGAAAGAGGCAGGCCACTGCATAGGCCCTTGGAAAGGGTGGGGCTGCCACTTTCTAAAGCTGAAGGATAAATGACTTCCAGACTTTGAAATCCAATGGCATTTGCCCTGCAGGTTTTACATCTGCATTCCTTCCGATTTCTCCCTGTGAAAATGAAAACCTGTATCCTGTGACTATCCTCTTTTGCATATTGGCACCAGATAACTTGTTTTGAGATTCATAGGTCCACAGCCAGAAGAGAATATTTTGCACTTTAATATTGTTTAAAGTGCATGTAGTTGACAAGGGGTGGACATGTGGTAGATTCGGGTATCAACTTGGCTAGGTGAAGGTGCCTAGTTCTACTGCCTGCGGACATGAGCCAAAGGCGTGTTGTGCTGGTTTGAAAGGAAGTATGCCCCCTAATAAAAGCCATGTTTTAATATAAATCCCACTTCATAAAGGTAGAATAATCTCTATTCAATACTGTATGTTTGAAACTATAATCAGATCATATCCCTGGATGATGTGATAAGAGTGGTTGTTAAACTGGATTAAGGGACATGTCTCCACCCATTTGGGTCAGTCTTGATTGGTTTATTGGAGTTCTATAAAACAGGAAATATTTTGGAGAATGAGAGATTCAGAGAGAGCAGAACAATGTAGCCATTAGATGCAGAGAGTCCATGAGCCAGCAACCTTTGGAGATGAAGAAGGAAAATGCCTTCCGGGGAGCTTCATGAAACCAGAAGCCAGGAGAGAAAACTAGCAGATGACGATGCCATGTTTGCCATGTGCCTTCCAGCTGAGAGAGGAGCCCTGACTGTGTTTGCCATGTGCCTTCTCACTTGAGAGAGAGACCCTGAACTTCATTGGCCTTCTTGAACCAAGGTATCTTTCCCTGGATGCCTTAGATTGGACATTTCTATAGACTTGTTTTAATTGGGACATTTTCTCGGCCTTAGAACTGTAAACCAGCAACTCATTAAATTCTCCCTTTTAAAAGCCATTCCGTTTCTGGTATATTGCATTTCAGCAGCTAGCAAACTAAAACACATGTGAACCTCATTTGTTGTTGATTACATCTGCAATCAGCTAGGAGGTGTGCCTAATGCAATGAATGATGTCTGATTTAATTGGCTGGTGCTTAAATAAGAGACTCAACATAGCACAGTCAAACAGCTCAGCATACCTCATCTCAGCACTCACAGCTCAGTCCAGGCCTTTGGAGATGAAGAAAGGAATCACCCTGGGGAAAGATGTTAGAACCCAGAGGCCTAGAGAGAAGGCCAGCAGAGATTGCCCTGTGCCTTCATACATAAGAAAGAACCTTAGTTAAAAGGTAGCTGCCTTTCCTCTGAAGAACTATATGTCAACTAAATAAATCCCCTTTTATTGAAAGCCAATCCATCTGTGGTGTGTTGCATTCCAGCAGCTAGCAAATTAGAAGAATATTCTATAAATTTAGTATAATTGTTGTTAATTTCCAAATGCTCCTTTATTTAGAATAATGGCTGTCTTACTGCTCACAAACATCCGGTGCCCCTCTCTGTGTGAAGATCATACACTTCTATTAAGGCCAAAAGGTGTAGCCACATCTTGCAAATGCAAAATGAACCACTTCCAGCTAGAATGTTTAAAAGTGTCAGAAGCTTCAGTTTCAACTTTCTTTATTTTCCAAGCTCTGCAATTGCAGAAGCTTGTTTTAAGATGGAACCCCCCAAGCTTGAGTCCCTGAATGACAAAAATGGCACTTCTAGTAACCTACAATGGGCATGCAGCACATATGGAAAATAAACTTTGTTATTTTTAGTCACTAAGTGTTTAGGCTTATTATTACAACATAATCCTGTCCATTTTAACAAATACACAAAAGCAGCCTGATAGATTTGCTTTTCATTTGCTCAGTCTCTTCTTTTTATGGACATTTTTAAGGCAACTTAATTTATTTACAAGGGTTAAAAAAGAAGGCACTCTAATTTGTTGGTAGTTGTTCAGGAAAGTTTTAGTGCAGGAGTATAATTAAGTCCTTTTTCTTAAAAATTATTTTTAATAATTAAGAAAACTCACATCTAGTGGTTAAATCAATTAAGTAAAATGTTCAACATGTGAAATCATGACTCACTAAGAAAAACCACACTATATCCTATGAAGTCTACTCTAGCAAAGTTGATCCTCCATAGTTATTTATGCACTTATATAAATCCACCTAACACAAAAATGATATTGCCTGACCAAACCTAAAAGCAAGATAAGTAACAAAGATTGGCAGAATTCCAAATTAAAACTACATATTAAAGCTAATATCTATTAAATTGGTGGTGGAAATGTTTGCCAAATTCATAATCAGAATAAAATAATTGAGATGTGTAACTTCCATTTTTGTACCAACTAGATAAATATTTAAAATAGAAAATACTGTGGTGAATTTATTTAAGATATATTTTGTGTATTACATAAAGTTCTTTGGACATTTTGCAAGCTGAATTTAATAATGCAGCCAAAAGTAATAAAATCCATATCAAAACAGTAAGCCATGATACAGACGGGAAAGCTCAGTCAACTATTAAGTAAGATTCAGGTTTAAGGTACGTCTCAACATCCCCAGGTCTCAGAAAAGCAATTTCTTAGAGTGTGATAGAATAAGAGTATTAAATCTCAATGTGCAGAGGGACTATTATAGTAGTCAGTTATTGGATTGGACAATGTTGCCAACAGAAAGAAATGTGGTGTTTCTGTTGGAAAAGCAAAGGTTCCAATCAACTTAACTTTCCTAACCAAAAACAGTTGAAAAAATTCCAATTCAACCGAATTAAATGTTTTTATTTTGGTTTTAATTATAAGCCTCCCAGTAATTTCTGAAATGTAGCAGTCCAAATCACAAAGTTTGTTCCCTTTATTTTTAAAAAAAGATACTGTTTTAAAAAAGATACTATTCTGATTCAGTCCAATAGTTTATGTAATTTAGGGCTGAATTAGTTAGCTCAGTTACTCTAGAATGCCATAAAAAATCTATTTAAACTATAGAAACATAGCTGCTATTCCTTCTTTGTTTTCAAGTGACACAGCCTGTAATTGACATTATATTCTATTTTTAAAGGTAACAGAGGGGGAGGTTCAATGATCTTGTCTTTACTTTCATTTCTGAAACAGTCCATGAGAAAAGTTATGTGGCAATGGTAACAGTATATTTACTTGTCATAGACCTTCCTAGGTACTTGTATAATAAATTTGGATTTTGCAAATGGCAAAAACATCATTCACTTATATTTAGTTAATTATAAATTAGCTAACTTTCCCTCCAGGGAAAGCTTTGTTTTGAAATTTGCTGACAATTACACATGCATATCAAGTAGCATGATTATTTTGCCAATATCTCCCTTTACTGGAAGTACCTGTCCTGCTTTATAACATGCTTACTTGTTTTATTTTCTCTTACTTTTTGGTCCACCCTCTAATACCATTCTCAGAAGTTTCTTTTTTGGACTTGAGAGCACAGGGGGTGGGGGATGGGCAGGGGGAAGTTATTTTCTATAAATTTGAGATGAGATTATCTCTGTATCTATTTTTATATCCAAGATTAATGCACAAGTGAAAGAAAGGAAAATCATGTATACATATGGTGGGTGTATTACTTAGGGTTCTCTAGAGAAGCAGAATCAACAGGGAACACTTGCAAATGTAAAATTTATGAAAGTGTCTCACGTGACCGTAAGAACGCAGAGTCCAAAATCCACAGGGCAGGCTCTGAAGCCGATGACTCCGATGGATGGCCTGGATGAACTCCACAGGAGAGGCTCACCAGCCAAAGCAGGAATGGAAACCTGTCTCCTCTGAGTCTTCCTTAAAAGGCTTCCCATGATTGCATTTAGCATCACTAATTCCAGAAGACACTCCCCTTTGGCTGATTACAAATGGAATCAGCTGTGGATGTAGCTGACGTGATCATGACCTAATCCTATGAAATGTCCTCATTGCAACAGACAGGCCAGCGCTTGCCCAATCAGATGAACAGGTACCACAACTTGGCCAAGTTGACACCTGTCCCTAACCATGACAGTCCACCCCTTGTCAACTTGGCACATATATATATATATATATCACCTTAGACCAAACTTAATTTCCAAATGAAAACAAATAAGCACACATTTTTTCTTTTACCTGGCAATACTCAACTGTTCTGCATATAACTGGAAATACATTAAATCTCTCCAGAATAGGGTGCAAATCCTTGGGCAACATTCATTCTTAAATTGATATCTTACAACTTAAATAGTACAAAACAAACAAAGCAGCATTACAGTCCTCATTTCTGTAACTGATCACGTGGTCGAAGTTCATATTTATCACTACCTTCTTCCACTACCCATTCCATGTTCCCTTTCCCCTCAGCCAGCACTTCAGCTGGCCGTGGTTCTTTGCCTGGTGGGGTGACCCAAACCTTCATTCCTGAAGTCTCAGAGCCATTAGTGGTCCTGCCTGGATAACGTTGTTGCAGTTTTCCATTGATTTTAATCACAGGGCATGGTAGTACTAATAAACGCCCCAGGGGATCTCCTATATTCCAAGAAAACTCTTCTTTATCTCCATTATGTAGTTGCAGTCCTACTTCCTTCTGATAGTCAGGGTCAATTACCCCAGACAGTAATGTAATCCCCTTCTTGGTGTGTTGATCCAGAGGCATAAGTAGCCCAAAGTGGCCAGGTGGCAATCTTAACTTCCAGTTCAGTGGTATCACTGTTGTTTCTCCTGGAGAAAGCACACCCCGTTTTGGAACTAAAACCTGTAGACCAGCAGAACTCAGGGTAGCAGGGACAGGAAGCAAAAATTTTCCTAGTGGATCACTAGGAGTAATAGTGAGTGGCACCACACCCATTTCCACCCCTTGGTTCCTGGACCCATGGATCCTGGCTATGGGAGAAACAGCACCATACAGCGGATGCTGATTCAGGGCATACACAGCTTCCTAGAGAACATTACCCCAGCCTTTCAAATTTTTGCCACCTAGTTGGCACCGTAATTGAGTTTTCAAAAGGCCATTCCACCATTCTATCAATCCAGCTGCTTCTGGATGATGGGGAACATGGTAAGACCAGAGAATTCCATGAGCATGTGCCCATTCCCGCACCTCATTTGCTGTGAAGTGTGTTCCTTGATCCGAAGCAATGCTATGTGGAATACCATGACGATGGATAAGGCATTCTGTAATCCCATGGATAGTAGTTTTGGCAGAAGCATTGCATGCAGGGAAAGCAAACCCATATCCAGAGTATGTGTCTATTCCAGTTAGAACAAATCGCTGCCCCTTTCATGAAGGGAGTGGTCCAATGTAATCAACCTGCCACCATGTAGCTGGCTGGTCACCTCAGGGAATGGCGCCATATCGGGGGCTGAGTGTGGGTCTCTGCTGCTGGCAGATTGGGCACTCAGCAGTGGCTGTAGCCAGGTCAGCCTTGGTGAGTGGAAGTCCATGTTGCTGAGCCCATGCATAACCTCCATCCCTACCACCATGACCACTTTGTTCATGAGCCCATTGGGCAATAACAGGAGTTGCTAGGGAAAGAGGCTGGCTGGTATCCATAGAATGGGTCATCTTATCCACTTGATTATTAAAATCTTCCTCTGCTGAAGTCACCCTCTGGTGTGCATTCACATGGGACACAAATATCTTCATGTTCTTAGCCCACTCAGAAAGGTCTATCCACATACTTCTTCCCCAGACCTCTTTGTCACCAATTTTCCAATTATGGTCTTTCCAAGGCCCTGACCATCAAGCCAAACCATTAGCAACAGCCCATGAGTCAGTATACAAACGCACCTCTGGCCAGTTTTCCTTCCAAGCAAAATGAACAACCATGTGCACTGCTCGAAGTTCTGCCCACTGGGAAGATTTCCCCTCACCACTGTCCTTCAAGGACACCCCAGAAAGGGGTTGTAATGCTGCAGCTGTCCACTTTCGGGTGGTACCTGCCTATTGTGCTGAACCATCTGTAAACCAGGCCCGAATTTTCTCTTCCTCAGTCAATTCACTGTAAGGAACTCCCCAAGAGGCCATAGCTCTGGTCTGGGAAAGAGAAGGTAATGTGGCAGCAGGAGTGGAAACCATGGGCATTTGTGCCACTTCTTCATGTAACTTACTTGTGCCTTCAGGACCTGCTCTGGCTCTATCTCGTATATACCATTTCCATTTTACAATAGAGTACTGCTGTGCACGCCCAACTTTATGGCTTGGTGAGTCAGACAACACCCAACTCATGATAGGCAACTCACGTCTCATGGTAACTTGGTGGCCCATGGTTAAGCGTTTAGTCTCTACTAAGGCCCAGTAGCAGGCCAAAAGCTGTTTCACAAAAGGAGAGTCGTTATCTGCAGCAGATGGTAAGGCTTTGCTCCAAAATCCTAAGGGTCTGCATTGTGGTTCTCCTATAGGGGCCTGCCAAAGGCTCCAGACAGCATCTCTATTTGCCACTGACACTTCCAGCACCATTGGGTCTGCTGGATCATATGGCCCAAGTGGCAGAGCAGCTTGTACAGCAGCCTGGACCTGTTGCAGAGCCTCCTCTTGTTCAGGTTCCCAATCAAAATTAGCAGCTTTTCTGGTCACTCAATAAACGGGCCGGAGTAGCACACCCAAATGAGGAATATGTTGTTGCCAAAATCCAAAAAGACCAACTAGGCATTGTGCCTCTTTTTTGGTTGTGGGAGGGGCCAGATGCAGCAATTTATCCTTCACCTTAGAAGGGATATCTTGACATGCCCCACACCACTGGACACCTAGAAATTTTACTGAGGTGGAAGGTCCCTGTATTTTTGTTGGATTTATCTCCCATCCTCTGACATGCAAATGCCTTACCAGTAAATCTAGAGTAGTTGCTACTTCTTGCTCGCTAGGTCCAATCAACATGATATCATCAATATAATGGACCAGTGTGATGTCTTGTGGGAGGGAGAAACGATCAAGGTCTCTGTGAACAAGATTATGACATAGGGCTGGAGAGTTGATATACCCCTGAGGTAGAACAGTGAAAGTATATTGCTGACCTTGCCAGCTCAAAGCAAACTGTTTCTGGTGGTCCTTACTAATAGCTATTGAGAAAAAAGCATTTGCCAGATCAATAGCTGCATACCAGGTACCAGTGGATGTATTGATTTGCTCAAGCAATGATACCACATCTGGAACAGCAGCTGCAATTGGAGTTACCACCTGGTTGAGTTTACGATAATCCACTGTCATTCTCCAAGACCCATCCGTTTTCTGCACAGGCCAAATAGAAGAGTTGAATGGGGATGTGGTGGGAATCACCACCCCTGCATCATTCAAGTCCTTAAGAGTGGCAGTAATCTCTGAAATCCCTTCAGGAATATGGTATTGCTTTTGATTTACTATTTTGCTTGGTAGGGGCAGTTCTAGTGGCTTCCACTTGGCCTTTCCCACCATAATAGCCCTCACTGCACGAGTTAGAGAACCAACATGGGGATTCTGCCAGTTGCTCAGTATGTCTATGCCAATTATACATTCCGGAACTGGGGAAATAACTACAGGATGGGTCCGGGGGCCCACTGGACCCACTGTGAGATGGACCTGAGCTAAAATTCCATTGATCACCTGGCCTCCATAAGCCCCCACTCTGACTGGTGGTCCAGAGTGACGTTTTGGGTCCCCTAGAATTAATGTCACTTCTGAACCAGTGTCTAATAATCCCTGAAATATCTGATCATTTCTTTTTCCCCAATGCACAGTTACCCTGGTAAAAGGCCATCGGTCTCCTTGAGGAAGACTTAGAGGAAGGTTAACAGTATAAATTTGTGGCAGTGTAACAGATTTCTCCCCCATAGGGACCTGGCCTCCCGTTCATTCAAGGGGCTCAGGGTCTGTCAACTGTTTCAAATCTGGAAATTGATTAAGGGGCCGTGACTCTGTGTTTTTGTAATTCAGGTTAGACTTCTGTTCCCTTGACCTAGAACTCTTTTGTTTATACAGCTCCAACAAGAATTTTGTAGACTGCCCTTCTATTATATTTCTAGGCACCCCATGATTTACTAGCCAATGCCACAAATCTCTGCGTGTCATATAATTTTGATGCTTCCTTTGAGTTTGTTGTCTATTATAAGAGCCGCGTCTACCCTGTCTTTGGTGATTAAGTGCTGCAACCTGGCTTCTGTCAAATCGGGATCCTGTCATCCCCATTGTGTTTAAGGATTCCAGCTCAGTGATAGCAGTTCCTACAGTAATATCTGACCTACAGAGAAGTGCAACCACAGAGCTCTTGAGTGATGATGGTGCTAGTCTCACAAACTTATTTCTCACTGTTCTGGTAAAAGGTGCATCCTCTGCACATTCCTGGGGTGTAACAGCAGGCTTTGCATGATAAATCAACTCTAACATTCCAATCTCTCTAAGCCTCTGGATCCCCCCATCTACATTGTACCAGGGCAGTTCTGGCATTTCAACCTCAGATAATGTTGGCCACCTTTTGATCCATGTTTCAACCAACCACCCAAACAAGCTGTTAACACCTTTTCTAACTGCTCTAGCTATAACATTGAATGCAGAATCTCTGCTTAGTGGGCCCATATCAATAAATTCAGCCTGATCCAGCCTTATATTCCTCCCACCATTATCCCAAACTCTTAAAATCCATTGCCACACATATTCCCCTGATTTCTGTCTATATAAATTGGAAAACTCACACAGTTCTTTTGGAGTATAACGTACCTCCTCATGTGTGATACTTTGTACCTCACCTTTAGGGGCCTGTTGGGACTTTAGTCTAGTTATATAGGTCTAGAAGAAATGAGGGGTGGTGGGGGTGGGTCATGAAAAGAATTAGAAATATCTTCCAAGTTATTTGCTTCAGGGCTTTCATTTGCAGTTTTATCTAGTGAAACAGGATTAATAACTCTAGGGCTAATCCCTTCAGGAGGAGGTTGGGTGGCCAATTCCTCAAGGCAGGCTGGAGGTGGGGCGGCTATGTCCTCAGAACAGATTATTACAGGGTTATCTAAAGAAGGCTCAGCATGGTCTAGGGTTTCAGCCTCACCCCCAACATCATTATCAATCCATATGTCACCATCCCATTTTTCAGGGTCCCACTCCTTTCCAATCAATGCCCTCACTTTAATGGCAGACACCATGCAAGACTGAGATTTCAGTTTACGTTGTAAAGTTGCTACTCTAACAATAAGATTCTGAGTCTGATTTTCACAGATCTCAAGTCTACAACTACAGGAAATAAAATTTTCCTTCAGGATACTCATAGAAACCTCTACATCTTTCAGACGGCACTTAAGCTTCTTGTTTGAAGCCTTAAGCCCATCCCTTTCACCCTTTAATGTAGACAGTGTATCTAACAACAACCAACCAACATCTCTATAACTCTTATTTTTACAAAACTCTGTAAAGGTGTCAAAAACATTATCCCCCAGAGTCTGGCTTCGTACAAGTGAAGCATTAGGAGAATCGAATGATGATATTTTGACTATATCTCCTTTGCCAACTCAGTCCATGGATTGAGAGTGTCATTCTGATTATGGGAATCAGAGTCCTTAGTGTCTTTGAGTCCAGTCAGAGTAGAAAACCATTCATAAAAACCCATTTTTAAGATTCTGTTCCTTAAGAACCACTCTGGTACCAAGATGTATTAGTTAGGGTTCTCTAGAGAAACAGAATCAACAGGGAACACTTGCAAATGTAAAATTTATGAAAGTGTCTCACGTGACCGTAGGAACGCAGAGTCCAAAATCCACAGGGCAGGCTGCGAAGCCGATGACTCCAATGGATGACCTGGATGAACTCCACAGGAGAGGCTCACCAGCCAAAGCAGGAATGGAAACCTGTCTCCTCTGAGTCCTCCTTAAAAGGCTTCCCATGATTGCATTTAGCATCACTAATTGCAGAAGACACTCCCCTTTGGCTGATTACAAATGGAATCAGCTGTGGATGTAGCTGACTTGATCATGACCTAATCCTATGAAATGTCCTCATTGCAACAGACAGGCCAGTGCTTGCCCAATCAGATGAACAGGTACCACAACTTGGCCAAGTTGACACCTGCCCCTAACCATGATAGTGGGTTACAAAACTCTCAAGGTAGAGAAATGTACAATAAAATTTCAAAACTAATAAAAACAATGAACATATTTAAATTTAATAAATAACAATAAAATTTCAAAAATAAATATCTGTTACTTTACTTGAATGTTATATAACATTTAAGAAAGACTACTGTCAGGTTCCCAATAATTCATCACTATTATTGCTAACACTGATAGTACTATAAGGCCAGGCACTGTGCTAAACACTTTTTATTTAACGTGACAGTGTTATGAGCTAGTTATATAGTGCTTTTATTCCCATTTACAGAGGAAGAAACAGACTCTGGGAGGCTGTAACTTATCTGCATTAGTACAGACATTAAATACCAAGGCATGGGAACTAAAGCAGTCTGACTTTAGATGCTGCTCTTAATTCCCACCTTTAGTTAGTATATCACAGAAGTAAATGCAGTGACAACAAATGAAATCACACAAGACAGCAGTTAAAAGCATTAGGCAGACCTGGCTGTCAGCATCAGGTCTGGCAAAAATCCCCTCTGGAAAAGATCAACACATGGTAAATCTTAATATATTTCACATTTGTTTTATCTTCTTAATTCATCCACTTTCTTCACTTGCATCAATACCCTGCTTTCCACCAGAAGTGATCTTAAAGTTTCAAGAAATCAAAAAGTAATTTAATGAGTGCACAACCATATGATGGTACTGTGAGATACTAATTGTACACTTTGGATGGACAATATGGTGAGTGCATATATCTCAAGTAATTCTTACATATAAAACAATTGACAAGTCTCTTAAAAGGGAATAAAAATGTTTTATGATATTTTCTTGTGAATCTACTTCTAGAAACAAAGTAATCCTACTGCTTCATGCTCAGTTGTAAACCAACAATATCTTGCATACAGCAGGAACTCAGTTAAAAGGGAATGAAGGAATGCATGAATGGAAACAATCCTGCAATGTATTTACAAGTGTAGCATCACCAACTATACAGGGACAGCACCACAAGCTACACAGGGACAAATAGAAATTCTCCTAGTTTTAGTAATCATTGAGGCCACTAACAGAACTTCAACAGCACAGCTGAATCTTTTGGAGAAGCATAATCCACATCCAAACCATAATATTTACAATGTGAGGGTGAGCTAAGAGTATTTTAGAATGTCTAGAAATGTGATATAAGATAAAAAACAACTATGTACTAAATTTTGAGGTTTAATTGTGTCACAGGTGCTAGGGAGTGATTACTATCACTATTTTCACACAGCCTAGAACTGTCCCACTGCCCAGCATTTCTTCAGAAAATTCAACAGTGCACTCTTAATAATGATCCTCACAAGGGCATAGAATCATTTTGTATTCATTTCTATATGAATGTCCTACAGATGTCTCCAATTCAGAAGGTTCAAAACTGAACTGTATGTTTTCATGTTGTTGAAACCTTTTCCTTTTGCTATTTCCCATCTGGTTTAATAGTGTCATCACTCACCCAGTACTGAAGTTAAAAGCTTTTCATGATCTTAAATGTTTCTTGTGCCCGCCATCTGCATATGCAGCCACTCATCAATCCCTACTATCAAATCGTCTTTTACTTGGAGCCCTTCCACTGTTACGTTACTGCTGTGGTTGAGCATCTATTAACTCTAACCAATGCTACTACAATAGCTCCATAGTTGATTTTTTCCTTATCAAAACTCCCAAAGCACCAATGTGCAATAAATATTGGCTGAGTTGAAATGAACAAGTTTTCTAAAATGAAAATTTCCTTATATTCAATGCAAATTTAATTACATTTTTAAGGCTTTGACTCCTTTTAGGCTTCAATCTTTTATACTTGTAGAGTTTGACCAAAAGTTAAAGTCTGTCTTATTGAACTTTGGAAACAAAAGGTGGGAGGAATTAAATTTTTGAATGTTTTAGTACATTCATAATTCTACAATCTACCTAAGAAACAAAACAGAATATCAACTATTATTTTGTAAAAGAAATCAATTTATATTACCCAATTATGTACTAGGAAACTTCTATGCCAGCTTAATTTATGGTTGCATATGAAATGAAGAAATAAATTATTTCAACATGTAAAGCATGATTTTGGAAAGAATAAAATATAATTAACAAAGAATTCACATGCATGCCCTTACTGTGCCAATGTTAAATCACATTGAATGTATAAAGTAATTTAACCATTCCAAAAGCATTTTCACAAGAAAGTTATTTATAAAAGTGACATTTAATATAAAAATAGGAAAATCTAACCACAGTATTTTAACTCTAACAGACCTTTTTCATAGTTTAATTGAACAGAAAAGAAAATATTATAAAAAAGAAACAGAAATTGAGCTTTGACTTGCTAAATAAAAAACAATTAAAAAATTAATAATTCTGATAATGCTTACTATGTGCAAGGTACTAATTGAACCTGAATACAGTTACAACTTGAAATTCATTTATGGGATGATATCTTACAATTACATAGCAAGATGTCAACAAATGCTCAATCTCCAGGTACACTTCTGCAGAGAAACACATGATATGAGCTTCCCTTATATAGGCCCTTGTATTTGTTTTTCCCTCTGCCTGAGACAAACTTTCCCCAGGAAGTTTCATGGCCCATCCTCTTACTTCCTTTAGAATTTTGATCAATTGTCATAACTTCAGTGAAACCATCCATGACAACTGTATTTAAAATTCCATCCCCACTCAACTCATATCCCCCTCCAATCCTTTATCAAAAAAATTTCTTACAACACTTGTAACCACCTGACATGGCATGTAAGATCAAAGGTTTTTATTCACTGCTGTATCCCCAGAACCTAGAATAATGTCAGTCACATAATAGTTACTCAATGGATGAATGAGTAAAATGATGAGCAAGCATATATATGAGAGATAAAGTAGACTTTGAATTTGGGCTCTCAGATTGTTTATACCTATGGCCATGAGCAGTTTACATACTTGCTTTAAGACTCAATTTCTTTATATATAAAATGGGAGAAAACACTTACTTTATAATATAGTTTTAAGGAATATACACATATCAATATACATATAACATACATGCACCATGTAGACACACAAAGATATGTGTATTTATATAATTATATACAAATATATTTCTAACACAGAGCCTAGAACATAGTAGGCAATCCCCAAACCATGAAGCTTCAAACAAGTAACTGAGTTTCCTAATAGCTGAGGCTTTGTTGGACTATGGGATGGAAAATTCTAAATATTTAGGCTCAGAACACTATTGAGTCTACTGAGGAAAAACACTTAAAGCAAAGTTCAACATGGATACTCAGTTTATAAATGTGAAGCCACTAGGGGAAAGAACACTGGACCTCTGGAATTTGGGTGTAAGACTTCTACCATTAAATGGAGGCACAATTCAAGAGTCAACACAGGGGTAACACATTCTAGCTAGGATTAAAGCAAGAATTACTCAGTGTTTGGGAATCCAGTGATTAGCCCTGGGGCACCATGCCCAAGTATCAACTTTAAAGTATGGGAGAGAACTTTAGAACCAATGATACTTATTGAATTTGATGTGAAACTTGAGAGATATGTTATAATCTTGACTAGGCCTTAAAGAATTTAGAGGAGAGTTTCAAATTTGCTTTTTATTTTAATTTTCTATTCTCTTAAGTCTTTATTTTCAGAAATTAACCAAAAACTGAGCATAGATTCCTAGAAATTTAGTAACTTTGATCTCCATTTAAATTTAGTATTTAAGAACAAATTAAATATTTGTCAATATTAAATAATAAATTTAAATTTAATATATTGAATATGATTTTGTTAGTAAAATACAAAATAAATTCCAGATTGTAAAGCTTCAAAAATCGATGTTATAATTGCAAAGGATACATTCAAATGAATATATTACAGTGCAGGTAGTGCTTTGAAATCAATTTCCTGCCCCTCTCTTGTTAATTCCAAAGACACCTCATTTTCCACTTTGGGTGTCATTTCTGAATACTATTGTCAGTTCCACTGCCCCACAGTGCCTCAACAAGGACACTACTTTAATAACTGACACTGTCATTCAAAACTCAATCTCTGACTCTGTCACATGGTCATCTCTTTCTCCATCTGTCTCCTACTAATCGTGTCCAGATTTCCTCGCTTATAAGGATACCTATCATATCAGATTAAGTGCCACACTAAGCCAGTTTGGTCACATTTTAACTAATAATATCTTCAAAGATTTTATTTACAAAGGAGTTCATATTCACAGGACCAGGGCTTAAGACATGAAGATGTCTTTTCTAAGAGGACATGATTCAAACCATAACAGTGTCTTTGGAAGGATGATTCCTAACAGTTTAATAGCCTAGCCTCTAGAATTGGGCTGCAATATATTTTTTCCTGACCTCATTTTCAATTATTTAAGAAATTATGAATATATTGCTCATTTTTCCTCACTGTCCCCAAACATGTTTTACAGTTTTCAATTTCCACCCTTTTGCTTACTCTGGCTTTAAATTCCCTACTTAGCCATATTAAATTCAGTAAGTGGCACTTGCTATATAATAGACATCAGAATTCACAGACTGGAAAGTAAAAAAAAAAACAAATTCTAACACAATGCGTTAAATGCTATATTAAAGACATAAATAAAATAATACACAAATGACTAATATTACCTTGTTCTTAATTCAGTTTAATTTTGACCTAGGCTTTGAAAGATGATGATAAATAAATGTACATTATTAAATAGATGGATGTGGGGAATTTCCAAGTATAGAAGGTAGCATGGACAGAATTAGGGATGGGAAAAACACATGGAACATTTGGGGAACAATATAGCTGAAGTATAAGGTTTACTGCTAGGGAAAGAATGATGAGAAAAATGCTGATAACACTATGCCACTCTCTCCTACTTCTTCCCTTGAACATTGGTAAAAGGCACGTCTTAAAAATTGAGAACTGACATCAAATTATTTTACCCATTGATAGTTGGAAAATATGCTTACCTTAGCTGAGCTCAATACTACTTACAACTACTCTTTATACTCAGTACCCACAAGGACATTAATCAGACCTTCTCAGTTTTGCTTACAGAAATAAGATAACAGAATAGGATCAAGAATACCCTGCTGTCCACTGAATCAATGACTTCCTCCTCAAAAGACAAGAAGTTGAAAGAGTTATAAAGACTTGCATACAACAGCTTGTATCTAAATCTAATCACTAAAGATAGAACAAGACAACACAGGATTAAGACACTTGCCCATGCCTTCCTCACAAATCCATGTCATTGCTGACATGACAAGAATATATCATGCAGCCATTACTTTAGTTTCTGACCCTTATCTCCTTTCCTTCACCTATAAAAACCCTAATTCACATTCCTACTTCAAACTGCTTTTGGGAAGATTCCTCCAGTTCCTTGCCAGTGCACTTGCAATAAAATCACCTTCTCGCTGAGAGATATGTTTCTTCTTTGTACAGCTGGATAGGGTGGGTTCTTCTATTGGATAAAGCCATGTCTATAGTATGACCATCTTTAAATAAAAGATTGGGGTCAGATCATGTAAGGTTGTTTGATCATTTATTAATTTGGCTGGCCCAATAATGACTGGTCATAGGCTCTTTCACATCAAAATCCAGGTTGGCTCAACCCTTAAACATGACCGCAATTTTAACAGCAGGGGATAATAGGGTCTGGATATAAAAACTTTAAATCATCACATTTTTATAGGATATGAGAACTAGTAGATACCCAGATATCATTTAGCTAAGTGATCCATAACTATTTTGGTTCTCAGTTCCTTTTGAAAATGTGAAGTAAACTGCTGAATTCACTTTCAGGAGGTACAAATGAACTAACTGAAGCCCACAAACTAAAGGCAATAACCTCTGGTCCCTTTAGGGGTTGGGTAGATGATTTCAATTAGTGAAGAAAGCTAGAGGAGGATACACCTACCTAAAAAGAGCTATTTGCTACACAAATAAATGTAAAAGCAACAAGATGGTCAGGTCTTTCGATTTTTCAAGAGAAGCTGCAATTCCAGATATTCGTATGTATAAAATCTATCAATTTTGAAATATTGGCTCAAAAATTGTGAATGCTATAGTGGTGATACAAAACATATTTATAAGCCAAGTGAACTGTTCATCTATTTTCTGCCAGAGGAACACCTTGTAGTTACTTATTGAATGAGAAAGTAGGCTTACAGTTAAATATCCTGTGCGAGATAACATAGCTAATCAGAGTTCAAAATGGATTAGAAACAGGTCTTCTGACTGTGAATCTAGTCTTCCTATTTCTGAGGGATTCAGAATAGGGAGAAGATATGCAGTATCTATTAAATGACTACTCATTTATGTGGTAGGTTTTAACATATATTTCACACAAAGTTTTTACACAGGAATTATGATTCCAACTTTTTGAAGAGGAAAAATGAGGCTCACAAGATTAACTAACACAGAATTTTACAGCACTTAAGTGCCAGGCTTCAAAATTTGGATGTGACTGGCACCAAAGTCCATTTTCTTTCCATGCTGCTTCTATTGGCTTATCTTAATAGCCAAGATTCCAGCTGGAAAGGTGACAGCATATAAGGCCAGAAGTTGAAAAACTCTACAGGAAATGGACACCTATTCATGGTTTTTGAGAAGACTAATGACAAGAGCAGAACTATGATCCTGGAAGATATATCTGGGAGGAGTTTCAACAAGAACAACAGTTTGGAAGTTACTGATAAAATGGTGCTGCAGGATTCAAAAGGGAAGGCTGCTAAACTACTCACCATGGGAATGGGAAAGAGGAGATGTAAGACAAATGGAAGAGGAATTGGCAGATTATGAGCATGGGTAACAGGAAGGATAATGATGTCATTTATAGAGAAGGTCTTCAGCTACTGAGGTGAAGAGGTAATGCAGAAAAGGTAGCCCAAGTAGGCATCAAACCACATAGGTAAGTTTTTACCAGGGAAGGAATCTAAATAATGAAGAGAGGTGATCATAATTTCAAACTTCTAGTAAAGGGGTAATGATTCTAGTAAAAGTGTAATAAAAAGGTAATAAAAATGGTAGGTTTTAACATATATATTAACATAAAATTTTAAACAAATAGGAACAAGATTATTTTAATTGTCTAAACATAGGATAGCATCAGTATAATTTAAGTAGGTAAAAGAAAAAATATCATAGATGAGCAAAATCTCCATGAGTTTTGTTTTACTTCTAATAATCAGAGGAGAGGGACGGTAGTAAGGGGAATATTGTTAAAAATTAGAATGTAAATTTCAGGTCTAAATAGTCTCATCTAAAAGGAGCACACTGAAAGTACTTTCTAGATCTCAACAGACTACATGTAAGACCTAGTCTCATACTTAGAACCAGGGATGAATGATCCCTGGTTCCCAAAGATATGTTTGTATTGCTGCTCTCCCTTACTCATGATCACAGTAGCTCCCTAGGAATAGAACTAACAATAGCCACTATCTTGGCTCTGTGGCTCTGTGATGTTATTTCCATAATTAAAGTCTTCTAAAAAGAACCAGAAATACAGAAAAAGGTAAAATGGAGTTCAGTAATATATTTAAAGAAAGTGAATGAATAAAAGTTAAACATAACATAATGAACCAGGCCACTTTAAATATTTCTCTGTTTTCACTTTCTATTTTCAACATGCTTTTTGGCTTCATGTATTTCAAAAGAAATGTGAGTGTAATTTCAATACACCACAATCACCACCACCACCACAAACTACTTGGGATAGTGTTGAGGATTGAATTATGTTACCAACAAAAGGTACATTCAGGTCCCAACCCCTGGTCTATGGGTGTGAGCTCTACAGGACTTTGAAGATATTATTATTAAGTTGTACCCAAACTGAATGTGGGTGGCCTTAATAAAAATGGTTGCAGTTCTTGTAAGCAAAAGAAATTGGACACAGAAGGAGAAGCCACAGGGAGCAGACAGAGGTGGAATTAAATGAAACTTGGAAGAGAAAGGAGAAGACAGCCCACAAGTACACTGTCATGTGACATAAAAGTCAGGACATACTGGCAGCCATCCCCAGAATGCCACTGATTTCATGGAGAAATCTTCATCTTGCTGAAACTTAGTTCTGGATTTCTCCTAGCCTTAAAACCTTGAGCCAATAAATTACCATTGTTTTAGCAGCTCGGAAACGAACAAGGACAGATGGCCAAGAAGAAATTTAGTATCTTAAGATGAAATAAAAATAATTTAAAGGAAAGCTGGATAAAACAACAATTTTACCATAGACATACTATTATTCAATTAAAATGATAGTAAATTAATTACATTGCTGCTCACCAAAAGGTTATAATTCTATAAACCTTCTTTCAGCAATCTCATTATAAAGATCATATGAATGATGATGACAAGAACTAGGAAAAACAGTAAATGGCCTCAATAAACTGGAAGAAAGAGAGTCAAAAGTCAAGAGAGACTCTGAAGGATCTGACACAGCTTTAGAGGAAAGCAAGGACAAACTCTGATCCACAGTTTGAAGGTACAGAAACTGGATTTTCTGAGACTTGATTAGGTTTTCAAAGTCATAAGAAATTGGCTTTGAAATACAAACTTCTTAATTTACATTGAGACATATATATACTTATAACAAAAACTCACACTGTTCTAGGATATAGAATACAATCTCCTAATTTTAGAATTACAATTAGAATAAGTAAAGTTATATATTTTTAAAGAAAATTTTAATCAAGCTTCATAGTTGGTTGAATTGTCCTTATAGTCTAGACTTATTTCTGTTTCATAAAATATTTTGACTATCCTAACTCAGAATATCTCATCTCTCTTGCTTTTTGGGAAGAATTTTCTAAATTAGTTTCTGAAGACCAATAGATAATTCAGTTGAGAATGTTACAGATTTATATATGTAGTCATTATTTCCTAAAAATACATAGCCTGGTCTCCTTGAAGGGATTATAGCATGATCTTGATCTCCAAAATGTGATATATGAGACATGTTTACCCTATCAGAAATACAGTTAGAAGTTATATCTTATGGTTTTCTTCTGCAGATGATTAATATCTATGTTATAACTTTTAGAAAGTGCACATTTTCAGATAGAAAAATAGCTACTGATTTTGATCTTCCCAAAGTAAAGTTCAAAAACCCACTATTTTGTTCAAATTATATGTAAACAGTGATCATAAACATAACATAAGCAGGAATAATAGATGTTAGGTTCAGTATATTTGCAAGGAGTCTCTTCAATAACATTCCTTAAAAATTTACTCTTCAAAAGTTCTTTTAAGAATTATTTATTTTGCTTACTTATATGACAGAAACTGCACAAGGTGCTGGGACGATAACAATGAAAAAGATGTAGACTGTATCCACATTTTTAGAGAGTTTATAAAGCCAATAGTCACTAACAACACATGATGTGCTAAAATGGAGGAGAATGCAGATTGCTATAGGAATACACACATTTCTGAGAGATCCTGACAATTTATTCTCCCCAAGAAAGACCTAATGAACACCATCACCACATTATTATCACCACTACTACCATCACCATCATCACTTATTACCTTCAATTTATTGAACCCAAGTTATATTCTCAGGTCCATGTTGGGTGGCATATAAATATACATCATATTTAATCTCTACTACAACTCTATGAGATGGGTAATATTACCCTCACTTTTGAGAATGGAAAAAATAAAAAAAGCATTCACAACAGACAGATGTCAGCTCATAGCTGCCTGTCACTAACAGGTAGGCCATGGACTTCCCTATTGAACAAGAAAAACTTCACAGTATGCCAATATCAGACAAGCTCTGTAACCATCACAATCCTATAATCATGTCTGAGCACACATAAAAATAAGAACATTGAGCAAAAACACAAAAATGATTGAAGATCCCCCTTTTCCTGCTAACAGGAATGACTATTGCTTCTTTACCAATTACAGCATTACTTCCTTCATATCTCTTGCCTCCTATATAAAAAATTTAAGATACATAAACATACAATATTGTGTTAGCCTCAAAGATGTCCCCCCAATAAGTGTCTCCTCCTAGTAACCATATCTTTGTGTAGTCCCAACACATACTGCATAAAGGCTGACCTGTTTAACTAAAGTGAAAGTGTCCAATTTCAAAATATAGGTCATAAAAGACAACCCAGCTTTTGCTTTGGCTCTCTTGGATTCTGAGAAGCTTCCCTGTTGTGACAACATGCAAGAAGCCCCATGGAGAAGTTCACATGGTATGTCAGTTTGAAACTGTTTTTGTACCCCAGAAAAGCCATGTTTTTTAACCTTAATTCGATTTCATAGGGTGGGATCTTTTGATTAAGTTGTTTTCATGGAGACATGACCCACCCAAGTGTGGGTAGGACTTTTTGATTAGGTGGTTTCCATGGAGATGTATCTCTACCCATTCAAGGTGGGGTTGCTTACTGGAGTTTTCTAAGAGGGAACCATTCTGCAAAGAGCAGAAAGAGCTGACACAGAGACATAGATTTGTAGATGCAGAAAGAAAATGCCCTGGGGAAGCTGTTTGAAATGAGAAGCCAGGAAAGAAAGCTAGTTGACAACACCATGTGCCTTCCCAGCTGACAGAAACCCTGAACATCACCGGCCTTTTCTTGAATCAAGGTATCTTTCTCTGGATGACTTAGTTTGGACATCATTATGGCCTTAGAACTGTAAACTTGCAACTTAATAAATTCCCTTTTTAAAGAAATTCTGTTTCTGCTGTATTGCGTTCTGGCAGCTTTAGCACACCAATACACATGGTAAGAAACTAGGACCTCTGGCCAACAACCTGCACCAACTAGCCACCTATGAGTGGCTATGACAAATCCTCCAGCCTTTATCAGGCCTTCCAGTGACCGCAATCCCAGCCACCACCTCACTGCAACCTCATGAGAACCTGAGTCAGATTCACCCAGCTAATCTGATCCTGAATTCCCGACCCAAAGAAACTGTGTAAGAGAACAGCTTATTGCAGTTTTAAACCACTTTTATAAAACAATAGATAATATATAACATTAATTATGTGTCAATGACTATGTACTTTTTAAGTTAAAAGAAGCATAAGGTAGGCACTATAATTAAACATTTATTGTTGTCCTTTAATTCTTGAATTATATTTTCTTTTAACTCTTTAAACATACTACAATAGCTGCTTAAATTCAACGTGAGACCAATCAGAATCAGTTTCTATTGTGTCAGTTTTTCCTGAATACAGGTCTTACTTTCTCTTAATTCTTTGAGCATAGCTGCTTAAATTGAACATCAAGTTCTAGTTGGAATCAGTTTCCTGACTAAGAGTCACATTTCCCTGTTTTTTTGCACATCTAGCAATTTTTGGTTGGAAAGCAGAATTGTGGATAATATGTTACAATGGATTCATTTTGTTTTTCTAAGGATTATTTTTTGTTGTTGTTGCCTTTGTAACTTCTTTAGAAAGAAGTTAACTTGCCTGAACTCAAACTGTGAAATGTTATCTTCCCTTCAGTGCACTGCAGCTGATGTTTCTCTTCAATTGCTGCCTTATTAGTTTGCCCAGCAAGGATTTGCCTGTGCCTGAGCTTGGTTTAGCAGTCAAAGATTTGGGTAAATTTTATAGTCCGATTTGGTGGCTCAGTCTCTTTGTGGTTCCCTTGTTTCCAGGGCTCCCCAACCTAAATTTCCAGTTTCTACCAGTACTCAATTCTGCCCTTTGATAGTCAATCCATTTTTGCCTTCCTCTTTCGGCCTTCCAAGCTATATGCATTTTGGGTAACATATTCTGTCAAAAGCACAGCAAACTTGCAAATCTTACTAAGAGCTCTGACTTTCAAGGGTTTGCCCCAATCCCATCCCAAGTCTTTGTCAGGGTTTCTGCTGAGCTCTTTAGATTCCCCCCATGCATCTCTAATTTAAAGGTCACCCAGGGATTTAGGCATGGCTTATACTCAAATTTAGATCTCGGCCCTTCTGTAGCTCTTCTTGTTCCAGAAGTACTATCATATATCCATTTGCTCTGATCAATGATCTGTGCCATCAACATCTTCAGCTGATAAGAATATGATTTTCCATGCCAGATCTAAGTGGTTGGGTGCACCCTCAGCAAGAAATTCATAACTCCCAATTTTTACCCCATCAGTAGCAGTCTTTCAACAGTAAACTCATGTTCCTGTCTGCTTTTCATCATTATACAGTGCCTTTAATTCCAGAGCCAGAATGAACAATTCTAGACAACTTTTAATCACTGCTACCTTCAAGAAGAACTGCCTGAATTCTTCTAGTGGCTACTACCTGAAGCCTCTGGACTATTTCAATAGCCTTCTATCCTGTCTCCCTGCTTCCATCCTCACTTTCCTACCAGGTCTTCTCTATACAGAAGCCAAAATCATCCCTTTGAAACATAAATCACATTATATCACACTTCTACAAAAATACTCAAAGAGCTTCCATTACACCCAGAATAAAATCCAGGTCCTTACTATGATCTGTAAGCCCTATGTGAAGTTGCCACCTCTCTAACTTCATCTCTTATTAACACACCAAGATTCCAACAGACCAAGTGTGCTACAGTGTTGGCAACTACTGTTTACTTGGCCTGAAACATTCCTGCCTCAGGGAGGTATATCTAGCTCCCTCACTTTCTTCAGGTCTCTACTCAAATTTTAACTTGTTAGAGAAAAATTACCACATTACCCTATCTGAACTAGCATTCCTCACCACCTCTCCACACCCCACCCTACGTATAAACCCTCATTCTTCACTTCACTTCTTTGTCTTGTATTTCTTTTCTGTATTCACCACCACCTGGTACTATTTTTTCAAAGTATATATTTACTATGTATCTACTCTCACTAGAATGTAAGCTCCATGAGGCAGGGACAATTTTGTGTTCAGTGCCATAATCTTATGAGCTAGAACAGCACCTGAAAGATAGAAGGCATTAAATATTTAGTCAGATAAAATAGTTACATGCAATTTGTTAGATTTTATTCTTAACCATTTCTATATATTAACTCATTTAACTTTTATAGTACTCCCTGAGGTAAGCACTACAATTGTCACCATTTTACGGGTGAGGAACTGAAGTAAAAAGGGTTGAACCAACTTGCCCAAGTTAAAACAGTTCATACACAACAGAGGCAGGATTTTAACCCAGGCAGTCTGCTCACATACCCATAATTTATGCCCTTGAATGCCTAGTTATTTTCAATATCTTTCCATTTTACTTTGGAGAGTTAAAAAAATTCTCTAGTTCTTTTTAGATAAAAAAAGTAAAAGAAGATTTTGTGACTCTGACTAAGCCAGAAAATCATCTGGAAAAGGAAATCTCTAATGGCTACTCAGATGAGTCTTAGAAACAACTTTGTCACATAAAACACCAACTTTTTGTGCCAAACATCTGTTCATGTTCTTTCATACACTTTACATTAACTCACAGCAGCTCTGGGAATTGTGTTTACTTATAACCCCTATAACCCCTACTATAGAACTAGCAGAAAGCCACACTGCCTGTAAGTCCCTGATGGGACTCCATTCCAGTCTCCTTGCATGCTCCCCCCTCAGGGCTTTTCACCCCATGTCCACTATCAGGAATGCTGTCCCTCCACATATCCTTGTGGCTTATTTCCCCCCTTAGATATTTTTTACAAAGTCATCTCAATGATGTCTTGCTAGAACAATCTATTTAAAATAGCAAACATACTCTCTCCACCTCGTACCTTCCCTCTATCACTTCCTCCCTTATTTACTTTAGTATTCCCAATGGTACTTAAAAAAAGTACCTATCTTTCCCTTCTAGAATGTAAGTGAGAGGAAGGTAGGGATTTTGGTTTTATCTGTTATTTCCCTAGCTCCTAGAAAAGTGCCTGGCACATAGCAGATTCACAGTAAATACTGGCTGATTCATGTAATACTAAAGCTGCTGACCATTTGCAAAAATGAGTATATTGTATAAAAAAGTTCCAGGGCCAGAGACATTTCAAAGGTGAACAATCTCATCTAGATTCCAATACTGTTGGTGAGAAACAAAACTGATCGCAAGGTTTTCCCAAAAGATGTTAATAACAAGTAGTGTCATCCATTCCTTCATTCATTTCTTCAACAAATATTTATTAACTACCTATTCTAATCAAATATTGTTCTAGGCAGTAGGGATACAGAAGTGAACAAAGTAATTCTTATATTCTTGAAGGGGAAAAGAGACAGTAAAAAAATAAACAAGGAATGAAATCATGTCAAAAATAATGATTTTGATAATAAAAAGACTGGGCAATTCATTATCAAATAATTCAGAATAGATTTCTATCATGATGATGAAAAATTCAGACTCTGGAGTTAGATGACCAAGGTTTGAATCACTGAACAAAGCTCAGAAGGCCTAAAGTAGAGTCACTCATGCTAACCCCCGTGTCAGTACACCAGAACTCAACTCAGCACTCCCAAATGTTGAAACTTGAGATGAATCAATCCTAAAGCAATAATTCATCCTGCCCTTTATAAAGTAATTTTAACTAGCCAGCAACATCCCATATTAGGGCAAAAGCCTCTTAACAACCAACAAGAATTCCCTGTGCTGTGTTTCCTTGTTCTGCTTATAAAATCCCCCACATACATCTTTGTTTGTGGAACTCCTTCCCAGCTCATTGGGCTTGGGATTGCCCAGTGCGATTTGCTAAGTAAAACTCTCTGAGAGCTTGACTAAATTAATTGTCTGGTAATTTTATTTAACAGAATCATCCATTACAAGCCATGTCCCTGGCAATTTAACTCATTAAGTGACAATTTTACAAATTGGTGATAACAGAACACATCTTATAAGGCTGATGTAAAGATTAAATCAGAAAATATGCTCAAAAACACTTAGTACAATGCCTGGTACATAGTAAATATAAATTAATATTATTATTATTATTATTATTAGGATATGTATGGCAATCTAATTCTGCCATCTGGTACAAAGACCACACTAAACTCATATGGAAGTCTCGTGTTTTACACTTAACAAACACTTGTGTATGTGTGTTTGTTTTGGTAAACTACTGTGAGTTACTAATTAATTCACTCATTCAGCAGTCATTGAGAACTTAATGTATGTCAGATATTTTACTAAGTGTTGGGTATATATATCAGTTGACAGGACCGACATGGTCCCTGCTCTTCTTGACTGTGAGTAAAGTTGCATAAGTACAGGGTATTAGGAGAACAAATTTAAGAGGTGCCAAACTTTCCAACAATAAACAAGGACTTCAAATCAACCAATCTTTACTCAATGCTATTCTAGGAGACCCCTTAGTGGTGCTTTAGGAGAATGCCCAATGAATAAAATTCACTAGCGAGGCAAGCTGGGTTAAGCCCTGAAGCAGTCAGAGAAGTAACCCCACGAGCCTGTTTAGTGTCCTTTCAATGCTATCTCCAAAATATATTCCTCTACTAGTAAATTCTTCAAATAACTACCAGAATATCATTAGTATCATTTCTAAAATCTAAATCAGATTAGGCTATCATATTGCCTAAATGGCTCCAACCGTTTTCATCACACTTAAAATCCCAAACTCCTTCAAAGGCCTAGAAAAAAGGTCTGCATGATCCAGCCAGCCTTCCTCCCTACCACCCCTGCGGCTTCCTCTAAGTTAGCTCCAGCCACGCAGCTCTCTTCCCCAACCTCGACCAGCCCTGCTCTTTTATGCCTCAGGGCCTCCTCTGTGGTTCCCAGGGGCAGAATCCCTCCCAGCAGCTTACTGACACCTCTTTCTTCCTCCTGACCATCTAAAGTTAAAGCAGCCTCTTCGCACACAATCACATTTTACAGTTTTATTTTCTTCGTGGCCATTATCATCATTTCTTATTCATTTCATTAACTGTTGATTTCTCTTCTGCTGTGTTACCACATAGATTCTATAAATTCTGTGAGAGCCTGTTTCATTTTTCCCCCTAAACAATTATTGTTGAATTACTAAAGGAACGAACACCCGTACCTGGTTTCCTGGGTATTTACAGATATACACAAACATATGGGGGCTAGAACGGCATCCAGGAAGGGCGCCCCGAAGGTACACGGTCCCTGGGGCCCAACCCTTAGCCTACCTAAAGGCTCCTTGTCCGCTTCCCCGCCCACCTCACAGCTCACCTGATCTCCCCTCTATTTCCACCAGGGTGCGCGCCCCCGCGTCCACCTCCATCGCCTACCTCTTCAGCACAGACAGCACAGACAGCACGATCGCCGCCGACAAGTCGACCAACTGCTCCCACAAGGACTCCGCGTAGAAGTCCACCGTATGTGCACTGGAAATTTGCAGCATTCCTCAGAAACCGTAGGAGGCCCTGCAGCTTGGCACGCAGCATAGGCAAGTCCTGGGTCTCCAGGAGAGAACAAAAAGCCACCATGACGCTCACCCTCCCGGGCTGTAGGTGGTGCACACGTGGCTGTGAGGCAGCGTTTGTCACGGTATGATACAGGCTGGAGAAGTTGAGCTCCGAGTCAGACTGTAGCTGAACCCAGTGCTTCGATTGCTTTGAAAACTGATTGCTTCAGCTTGATGACGCATTTGGACAGCAACAGTTTTGGTTTCTGGGGAAGTGAGTGGTCTGTAATGGTGCCGGTGAGGACAGCAGCAAGGTGGGAAGCTGGGAGTTTTGGGTCACGTTAAGAAGGAGTTTCTCTGGTTGGGTTCAGGAATAAGAACATGAAACAGAAGAAGTGGCATCCTAACCATCTGAAGGTCCATGCTGGGAGTGTCCACGAGGGTACGTAAGAAGGCGGCCTCTTTAAAGGAGTCAGACTTGCAAAGAGTAAAGCATGGAAGGATTTAGGAACCAGACCTATCCCTATTTGGGAAGATCAAACAGTGTTGTTAAAATTAAATGTTTAAACATCTTTCCCAGACTTGACCACTTTTGGGTCAAAGTCTTTCCCTCCACCTTTTCCCCCATGAAACCATAAGCAGAGAGCATCCACGGGTCTACATGGGTATGTATTATGTATAGGTATTTGCGCATGTATTAGGATGAATGAAAAGGTAGCCAGAAACACGCTGACCCAAAACCCTTGATGTACAAATACTCCGGCAGCATTCCACTCTACTTACTGTTCCTTTTCTTTTGTTCCTGTTTGTCCTTTTGCCCTGCTGTCTGTAAGTTCCTTCAAGTCCCATTTGAAATGTTTAGAATATTAAATGAATTCGGTGTTCTGATAATTGTTCAGGAAGTCACATACCACCTTTTTTATTTTGTGTTGAAGTATTTTCAAAAATAGTATATAACTAATTTTCTCTGAAGTAAAATGATAAATTTGAAATTTTCTTCTATTTTTAAGTATTTGTTAAATCCCGGATTAAGTATTTTAAAAGAGTTGAGAATTTGTTTTGATTTGTGAATATGATACTGAAGTTGTACAGCAACCCAGGTTGGTAAGTTTTCCTTCTTTGAGATTCTTCTTAGTTGGGTGTCTGCACTGACTAAAGTTAGCCTGGTCTTTTTGCAAAGGGTCAACATGCTATTTAATCCTTAAATTTAGTCACCTTAGATTTGTTTCATGTGGTAATTTTTAAAGCAAAACAAAGTAACTCTACCATCTGACTGTGATGATGTAAAAAGTTTTTTTCAGTTTTTAAATTATTGGCTATATTTTATGCAACTTGTTTTCTGTGAAAGTAATTTATGGCTGACATTCCTCAATATAGGGCAAGGCTTTGCTTTTCAAAGAAAACTGAAGATTCAGCAAAATTACAAGAAGTTACTTGGAAGACAAAAAAGGCTCAAACCTCACAAGAATCCCAGTTCACAGATCGATATCCTGATCATCTGAAACATCTCTATTTGGCTGAAGAGGAAAGACTTAGAAAGCAACTATAAAAAGTTGACCAAACTTCCTCTGAAAAATAAGTTGACCAACCTTTGCCAGGACAATGTAGCATTGATCTGGCTTTATCTGAAGAACAATGTAACATTGACCAGCCTCTACCAGCCAGCCAAAGTAGCAAAACAGTAAAGTATGTTTTCTTTCTTTTGAAATCTTTTACTTTAAACGTAGGTAGTGTTTTATTAAAGAGTTTGTAACATAAATCTATGTAAGAATTGGAATTTTTCTTATTTTAAACATTTTAGAAGTCACAGTTATTAGGTAAAGATATTTTCAGGAAGACTCTTTTACCTGAAATTACTAAATTAGGTGGTTTAATTTAATTGAAGAAATAATGGAATTTAGTAATTTCAGGAATTAAGAGATATGGATTTGGGATTTCTATCTCTCAAGTACTATTAACTTCCTTGGACCACAGTTTTAAAATTATTTAAAAACTAATTTTTGAGGGGTATTATAATGTAGTAGTTGTTGGTGTGGATTCTGAAGCCAGGCTTAACATGTTGGTGCCTCAGCACTCTTCTCTGAAATGGGGATATCATTAATTGTGTAACTCAGCACCACAGTGTTACATTACCCAGAATGGATCATGCAAATAGACTTTGGCATACCTGACTTATCACATATTATTGTGAAGACTAAATAAGTGAATTTATTTAAGATGCTTTTAAAAGTGTGTGGTACATGGTGTTACATGAGTGTTAGCTACCACTACTATTAATCTGTATTTTCTTCAGAAGATAAGTATGTGGTGCAATTATAAAACAAACATTGCAGTTTCAGAACCCTTGGTTTTGAAGATGCCATCTTTTTTATCTCTGCACTTATCACAAGTGAAAAAGCAATGTTAAAATCTAAAATTGCACAGAAGCCAGGTGTTATATGGAATCAAATCTTTTACTTCACTGAAGTTCTGTCCTTTAAACTTGTTAGCTGTTTGTGCTAAAAATAACAGGAAATGGGAACCCAGGAAAAAGTATAGTTGGAGATAAAGGCAGAGACATGAAAAGTATTTCAATAGACTTGTCCACCATATTATTGAATATTGGATATAAAGCTCAGGCAAAAAATTAGCACTGTTGATAACTGATGTTACAAGAGTTAAGTTGTAACACATGATAAGATGACAAAAATCAGTTTTAGTTATTACTTATTATGAGGTAAAAACAGGTAAATGCTGTCATTGAACAAGTTAAATGGAACAGTCAGAAATAGGGAAAAACAGTGAAAACTAAATCAGCAGAGGAAACTTTTCAGAAGTAAAGTTTGGTCAGTTGCCAAGTACTATAAAGTCCAAGGATAATAGGACTAAAATCATGTCTTTGTGGACTAGACTAGGACTAAAATCAGGTCTTTATGGACTAGGCAATTATTGGTGACTTTGACAGAGGATTTTCAGTAGAATGATGAGGGGCGGTCCCTGATACATATATATGGAGCTGAAACCATGATCATGGGTATGACTGCCCAAAGAGAATATGGAAACTCTCTATACATCTTTTTTTTAATTTATTTTTTTTAATTTTAATTAATTAATTAATTTTTTTATTAATTAAAAAAGAATTAACAAAACAATTAGAAATCATTCCATTCTACATGTACAATCAGTAATTCTTAATAAAATCACATAGTTGCATATTCATCATTTCTTAGTACATTTGCATCGATTTAGAAAAAGAAATAAAAAGACCACAGAATAAGAATTAAAACATTAATAGAAAGAAAAAAAAAAACAAAAAACCTATACCTCACATGCAGCTTCATTCAGTGTTTTAACATACTTGCATTACAATTGGGTAGTATTGTGCTGTCCATTTCTGAGTTTTTATATCCAGTCCCGTTGTACAGTCTGTATCCCTTCAGCTCCAATTACCCCTTCTCTTTTTTTTTTTTTTTAATTAACGGAAAAAAAGAAATTAACCCAACATTTAGAAATCATACCATTCTACATATGCAATCAGTAATTCTTAACATCATCACATAGATGCATGATCATCATTTCTTAGTACATTTGCATCGGTTTAGAAAAACTAGCAACATAACCGAAAAAGATATAGAATGTTAATATAGAGACAAAAATAAAAGTAATAATAATAAAGTCAAAACAAAACAAAACAAAACAAAACAAAAACCTATAGCTCAGATGCAGCTTCATTCAGTGTTTTAACAAGATTACTTTACAATTACGTATTATTGTGTTGTCCATTTTTGAGTTTTTGTACTAGTCCTGTTGCACAGTCTGTATCCCTTCAACTCCAGTTGCCCATTATCTTACCCTGTTTCTAACTCCTGCTGGACTCTGTTACCAATGACATATTCCAAATTTATTCTCGAATGTCTGTTCACATCAGTGGGACCATACAGTATTTGTCCTTTAGTTTTTGGCTAGACTCACTCAGCATAATGTTTTCTAGGTCATCCATGTTATTACATGCTTCATAAGTTCATCCTGTCTTAAAGCTGCATAGTATTCCATCGTATGTATAAACCACAGTTTGTTTAGCCACTCTTCTGTTGATGGAGATTTCGGCTGTTTCCATCTCTTTGCAATTGTAAATAACGCTGCTATAAATATTGGTGTGCAAATGTCCGTTTGTGTCTTTGCCCTTAAGTCCTTTGAGTATATTCCCAGCAATGGTATTGCTGGGTCATATGGCAATTCTATATTCAGCTTTTTGAGGAACCACCAAACTGCCTTCCACAGTGGTTGCACCATTTGACATTCCCACCAACAGTGGATAAGTGTGCCTGTTTCTCCACATCCTCTCCAGCACTTGTCATTTTCTGTTTTGTTGATAATGGCCATTATGGTGGGTGTGAGATGATATCTCATTGTGGTTTTGATTTGCATTTCTCTAATGGCCAGGGACATTGAGCATCTCTTCATGTGCCTTTTGGCCATTTGTATTTCCTCTTCTGAGAGGTGTCTGTTCAAGTCTTTTTCCCATTTTGTAATTGGGTTGGCTGTCTTTTTGTTGTTGTTGAGTTGAACAATCTCTTTATAAATTCTGGATACTAGACCTTTACCTGATATATCATTTCCAAATATTGTCTCCCATTGTGTAGGCTGTCTTTCTACTTTCTTGATGAAGTTCTTTGATGCACAAAAGTGTTTAATTTTGAGGAGCTCCCATTTATTTATTTCCTTCTTCAGTGCTCTTGCTTTAGGTTTAAGGTCCATAAAACCGCCTCCAGTTGTAAGATCCATAAGATATCTCCCAACATTTTCCTCTAACTGTTTTATGGTCTTAGACCTAATGTTTAGATCTTTGATCCATTTTGAGTTAACTTTTGTATAGGGTGTGAGAGATGGGTCTTCTTTCATTCTTTTGCATATGGATATCCAGTTCTCTAGGCACCATTTATTGAAGAGACTGTTCTGTCCCAGGTGAGTTTGCTTGACTGCCTTATCAAAGATCAAATGTCCATAGATGAGAGGGTCTATATCTGAGCACTCTATTCGATTCCATTGGTCGATATATCTATCTTTATGCCAATACCATGCTGTTTGGACCACTGTGGCTTCATAATATGCCTTAAAGTCCGGCATCGCTAGACCTCCAGCTTCGTTTTTTTTCCTCAAGATGTTTTTAGCAATTCGGGGTTTCCTGCCCTTCCAGATAAATTTGCTTATTGGTTTTTCTGTTTCTGAAAAATAAGTTGTAGGGATTTTGATTGGTATTGCATTGAAGCTGTAAATCAATTTAGGTAGGATTGACATCTTAACTATATTTAGTCTTCCAGTCCATGAACACGGTATGCCCTTCCATCTATTTAGATCTTCTGTGATTTCTTTTAACAGTTTTTTGTAGTTTTCTTTATATAGGTTTTTTGTCTCTTTAGTTAAATTTATTCCTAGGTATTTTGTTCTTTTAGTTGCAATTGTAAATGGGATTCGTTTCTTGATTTCCCCCTCAGCTTTTTCATTACTAGTGTATAGAAATGCTACAGATTTTTGAATGTTGATCTTGTAACCTGCTACTTTGCTGTACTCATTTATTAGCTCTAGTAGTTTTGTTGTGGATTTTTCTGGGTTTTTGACGTATAGTATCATATCGTCTGCAAACAGTGATAGTTTTACTTCTTCCTTTTCAATTTTGATGCCTTGTATTTCTTTTTCTTGTCTAATTGCTCTGGCTAGAACCTCCAACACGATGTTGAATAATAGTGGTGATAGTGGACATCCTTGTCTTGTTCCTGATCTTAGGGGGAAAGTTTTCAATTTTTCCCCATTGAGGATGATATTAGCTGTGGGTTTTTCATATATTCCCTCTATCATTTTAAGGAAGTTCCCTTGTATTCCTATCTTTTGAAGTGTTTCAACAGGAGAGGATGTTGAATCTTGTCAAATGCCTTCTCTGCATCAATTGAGATGATCATGTGATTTTTCTGCTTTGATTTGTTGATATGGTGTATTACATTAACTGATTTTCTTATGTTGAACCATCCTTGCATACCTGGGATGAATCCTACTTGGTCATGATGTATAATTCTTTTAATGTGTTGTTGGATACGATTTGCTAGAATTTTATTGAGGATTTTTGCATCTATATTCATTAGAGAGATTGGTCTGTAGTTTTCTTTTTTTGTAATATCTTTGCCTGGTTTTGGTATGAGGGTGATGTTGGCTTCATAGAATGAATTAGGTAGTTTTTCCTCCACTTCGATTTTTTTGAAGAGTTTAAGGAGAATTGGTACTAATTCTTTCTGGAACATTTGGTAGAATTCACATGTGAAGCCATCTGGTCCTGGACTTTTCTTTTTAGGAAGCTTTTGAATGACTAATTCAATTTCTTTACTTGTGATTGGTTTGTTGAGGTCATCTATGTCTTCTTGAGTCAAAGCTGGTTGTTCATGTCTTTCCAGGAACCCGTCCATTTCATCTAAATTGTTGTATTTATTAGCGTAAAGTTGTTCATAGTATCCTGTTATTACCTCCTTTATTTCTGTGAGGTCAGTAGTTATGTCTCCTCTTCCATTTCTGATCTTATTTATTTGCATCCTCTCTCTTCTTCTTTTTGTCAATCTTGCTAAGGGCCCATCAATCTTATTGATTTTCTCATAGAACCAACTTCTGGTCTTATTGATTTTCTCTATTGTTTTCATGTTTTCAATTTCATTTATTTCTGCTCTGATCTTTGTTATTTCTTTCCTTTTGCTTGCTTTGGGATTAGTTTGCTGTTCTTTCTCCAGTTCTTCCAAGTGAACAGTTAATTCCTGCATTTTTGCCATTTCTTCTTTTCTGATATAGGCTTAGGGCAATAAATTTCCCTCTTAGCACTGTCTTTGCTGCATCCCATAAGTTTTGATATGTTGTGTTTTCATTTTCATTTGCCTCGAGCTATTTACTAATTTCTCTTGGAATTTCTTCTTTGACCCACTCGTTGTTTAAGAGTGTGTTGTTGAGCCTCCACGTATTTGTGAATTTTCTGGCATTCCGCCTATTATTGATTTCCAACTTCATTCCTTTATGATCCGAGAAAGTGTTGTGTATGATTTCAATCTTTTTAAATTTGTTAAGACTTGCTTTGTGACCCAGCATATGGTCTATCTTTGAGAATGATCCATGAGCACTTGTCGAAAAAGGTGTATCCTGCTGTTGTGGGATTTAATGTCCTATAAATGTCTGTTAAGTTTAGCTCCTTTATAGTAATATTCAGATTCTCTATTTCTTTATTGATCCTCTGTCTAGATGTTCTGTCCATTGATGAGAGTGGTGAATTGAAGTCTCCAACTATTATGGTATTTGTGTCTATTTCCTTTTTCAGTGTTTGCAGTGTATTCCTCATGTATTTGGGGGCATTCTGGTTCGGTGCATAAATATTTATGATTGTTATATCTTCTTGTTTAACTGTTCCTTTTATTAGCATATAGTGTCCTTCCTTGTCTCTTCTAACTGTTTTACATTTGAAGTCTAACTTGTTGGATATTAGTATAGCCACTCCTGCTCTTTTCTGGTTGTTATTTGCATGAAATATCTTTTCCCAACCTTTCACTTTCAACCTATGTTTATCTTTGGGTCTAAGATGTGTTTCCTGTAGACAGCATATAGAAGGATCCTGTTTTTTAATCCATTCTGCCATTTATGTCTTTTGATTGGGGAATTCAGTCCATTAACATTTAGTGTTATTATTGTTTGGATAATATTTTCCTCTACCATTTTGCCTTTTGTATTATATATATCATATCTGACTTTCCTTCTTTCTACACTCTTCTCCATACCTCTCTCTTCTGTCTTTTTGTATCTGACTCTAGTGTTCCCTTTAGTATTTCTTGCAGAGCTGTTCTCTTGGTCACAAATTCTTTCAGTGACTTTTTGTCTGAGAATGTTTTAATTTCTCCCTCATTTTTGAAGGACAATTTTGCTGGATATAGGAGTCTTGTTTGGCAGTTTTTCTCTTTTAGTAATTTAAATCTATCATCCCACTGTCTTCTAGCCTCCATGGTTTCTGCTGAGAAATCTACACATAGTCTTATTGGGTTTCCCTTGTATGTGATGGATTGTTTTTCTCTTGCCGCTTTCAAGATCCTCTCTTTCTCTTTGACCTCTGACATTCTAACTAGTAAGTGTCTTGGAGAACGCCTATTTGGGTCTAATCTCTTTGGGGTGCGCTGCACTTCTTGGATCTGTAATTTTAGGTCTTTCATAAGAGTTGGGAAATTTTCAGTGACAATTTCTTCCATTAGTTTTTCTCCTCCTTTTCCCTTCTCTTCTCCTTCTGGGACACCCACAACACGTATATTTGTGTGGTTCATATTGTCCTTGAGTTCCCTTATACCCTGTTCAAATTTTTCCATTCTTTTCCCTATAGTTTCTGTTTCTTTTTGGAATTCAGATGTTCCATCCTCAAAGTCACTAATTCTATCTTCTGTCTCTTTGAGTCTATCATTTTAGGTATCCATTGTTTTTTCTATCTTTTCTACTTTGTCCTTCACTTCCATAAGTTCTGTGATTTGTTTTTTCAGTTGTTTTATTTCTTCTTTATGTTCAGCCCATGTCTTCTTCATGTCCTCCCTCAATTTATCGATTTCATTTTTGAAGAGTTTTTCCATTTCTGTTTGTATATTCAGCATTAGTTGTCTCAGCTCCTGTATCTCATTTGAACTATTGGTTTGTTCCTTTGACTGGGCCATATTTTCAATTATTTGAGCATGATTCGTTATCTTCTGTTGGCGTCTGCGCATTTAGACAGACTTCCCTGGGTATTGGATCCAAAAGTTTGGAAGATTTTTCTGTGAAATCTCTGGGTTCTGTTTTTCTTATCCTGCCCAGTAGGTGGCACTCGTGGCACACGTTTGTCTGCGGGTCCCACCAGTAAAAGGTGCTGTGGGATCTTTAACTTTGGAAACTCTCATCGTCCGGGAGGTTCGCTAGCCCAAGCGGCTTAGAAGGGTTCGAGCCAGCCCGGGGTCCGAATGCGGGGAGAGTTGCTGGCTGCCGCAGCCCAGGAAAGCGCCCGTCCGAATTTCCTAGTTGCCCGGGCGACAAGCGTGGCGGGAGGGCACCAGCGGCAGCGGCCCACCCAGGAGAGTGCATGTTCCCGGGGAGTCACGGGTTTGGAAGGGGCCTCCCCCACCCATCACCGTTCTCCGTGGCCTGGGGATTTCCAATCCAATTCTCTCAGTTGGTCCTGGGGGCCGCGCATGGTGTGGGCACCAGCCACCATGGTTTCAGGGGACCGCCTCTCCAATTCTCCCAGCCAGCCCGGGAAGGGGGAAGGGAGTGACTCCGGCCGCTTGCCGCCCCACCCGGTGAAGCCCGCGTGCCTCGGCGATCTCACCCGAGCGTCTTCTCTCAGCCAGCTAGCCATTCCAGGATGGGGTATGCTGTCTGTTTTATCTCTGTTGTGGCTTTGGGCGCTGTTCTGTATCGTTTCTACTCCCCTAGTAGCTGTCCTGGAGAAGAAACTAAGATCCGCGTGTCTTACTAAGCCGCCATCTTCTCCAGAAGCCTCTCTATACATCTTGTATCCTTACACCTTGGGGTAAAACTTTGGGTGTGTCTTCATACTTTTTTGGGAAAAACTTTGGGTGAGAAGGAGAAAGAGGCTCTAACTCTATAAAGTCTCAAACTATGAAGGAGCAGTTAAAAAGAAATAGAAGAGAAGAATGTCACCAAAACTAAGGGAAAGGGGTTTTCAAAAGTAGTGAGTAGCCAATTCAATGAAGACTGAAAAGTGTTCATTAACTTTGTAATCATATTTGGTCATCATGATCTTGGTGAGGGCAGAAAATTGAATATGAAAGGAAAGGAAATGAGAGATTGGTAGGTAAAAGGGGACTATAGAATCTGATGATTGGTAATGTATACTTTAAAAAGGGAGCTATTAAAACATAATTCTGTAATTATGGAATTGGTGTGGTGAAAAAGAAAAGGGATTATTACTAGATCAGGTATCCTGAAGAAATGAGCAGAATCTGGACCAAAGTGATTGAATTAGCTTTGACAGGGTGGACCACCTTCAGAAAGGTGAAGATGGAACAATTTTAAATGGTGACTAAGTCCATGGTGTTGTTATTGACTGAATAGATGAAATGGATTAGAAAGGAGGTGGTCAAAGAACTTTGAGATTGAAGTTTATGTACACAACTTTCCCAATGTCATTCGATTTAATGCCTTTTCCAGTGTCATTCATTTATTTGTTTACTTTTTAAAGTGTCTTTCAAAATTTTTTGTTTTACCTGGTTGAAGTAATGCTATTGAATTAATATATAATCTGAAAGCTGTAGCTGTATTTTTAAAATCTCATTACTTATATATTTTACTAATAAGTTAATGTCCTTCTTTCTTCCCCCCTCAAATAATTTGTGTTACTGAGATTTTTGTTCCATGCTTGACAAAATTATGGTTATATTGGTTTTAGCCCTTGTGACTTACTTGTCTTAATTTATTTTATAAAGTTCCATTGCTACTTCAAAGAAAAATAAAAAGAAAACATCAAATAAAAAAGCACAAGAAGAGTATGAACAGGTACAAGCTAAGCATGCTGCTAAGAAACAAATAAGTTCTACTTTTAAAATGTATTTAGATCCATTTTTCCATATATATACTAAGTGTGCATATAAACTGTATTTCTGAGTGTCAGGCACATAGTATGCCCTCAGTAAATATTTGTTGAATGAATGAATTGTCTGAGCAGAATGGGAGACTTAACATATTCAAATTCCTTGATTTACATTGTAGCAGAGAGGTGATACTAGTAGATCAGAAATGGGATTCCTTTATGTCGAGCTAAGGCTTTGTAATCATCAAAGTTGACATTTTCTCAGCCCTTGCAGATTTCAAATTTTAAAATAATAGCCAGCATCATTACCCATTAGAAATCAAAATTATTAAGAATTTTAATTAAAGTTCTTTAATTTAATATTTATAATTTAATTAAGAACTTAATTAAAGACTCATAATTGAAAGTAAGAATATTAAGGCTTTTTTCACTATATGCTTTATAAATAAATAAAGTACTCTACAATATGAGAATATAATTTTAAGTAATATAGTTTAGTATAATGAGGAATTGAACAGAATTTGAATTTAAAAGATCTGTAAGTGAAACTCAGCTCTCAGCTAACTCTGCCAGTGATCTTGAACTTTGGGCAAGGTTCTTTCAATAGTTGTGAGCATCACCTCCTCATCTGTAAGGTGAAGATAATTTAAGAACTTTTGTTTAGCTTTTATATTTAATTTTCATAAAAATGTCACAGTACATTTTGAGTAGAAGCTTTTCAGATCTATCTATAACTGAATTTTTTTATATTCAAAGTAAATTTGATTCTTTATGTTAGTAAATCAAATGAGTGTGCTAATTATTAAATGCACAAAATCATAATGCCTAGCACAATATTTTGCACATACATAGTAATCAATAAATGGTTCTTGATTTAAACCTCTAAACTGCTCAGATGACATATTAAAAGGAATTCCAGATACGGCTTTCTGGAAATGAAGATTTCAGCATTAATGGAACATTGGGAGATAAGCTTAATCCCTTTTAACTCTTTTACAGTATAAAACTTCAACCCCTCCCCCTCCCCCATATGCACACCACCTGATCTATAAGATTGAGTAATAACCAACTGAGGAAGAAACAAGATGCTATGGATATAATTTAGTGATGAAATCATTACATAAATATATGCCTTCTCTGCTCTGTGATATAATTTTATTTGCACACAAATAGTTAAGACTATTTAATAACTTTACATTTTTTATTCCATGTTGTAGTGTGCCTTATAGTGTGAAGGCATAAGAGGGTGCACACTGTCAATAATGGGAAATAATTCATATTTTGCAAAATATAAGAAGCAAGCCTTAAACTATTTGTGTGGTGATGTATATTAAAAACAGCTTTTGAAACACATCAGCTGTTTGTTAGTAAGAAAAATTACTAATTACTAATGGAATATGTTAATTTCAGGAATTTGAGAGAAGAAAACGAGAGAGAAGAAGCTCACAGGCTCTACAAAAAGAAGAAAATGGAAATGTTCAAAATATTGAGAAAAAAGACTAAAAAGGGTCAACTAAATTTGAATTTACAAATGTAGCATCTTCTTCAAAAAATACAAGAGAAAAATTAAATAAGAGATTTTGTCCTTAATCAAGGGTTAAAATATCTGCTGCCCGTCTCTTGGGTTCCTTTGATTTAATGCATCGGTTTTTAGTTTCCTAGCTGCTAAAGCAGATACCTCACATTGGGTTGGCTTAACAACAGGAATTAATTGACTCACAGTTTCAGAAGCTAGAAGACTTGCTTCTTCCCAGAGTTGGCATCTTCTGGCTGGCTGGCAAACTTTGGGGCTCCTTGGCTTTTCCATCATGTGGCAGTGCACATGGTGGCATCTTCTTTCTCTTCTGGTTCCATTAACTTCCAACATGTGGCAACTCCCTGTGGCTTCTCTTTCTGTCTTGAATTTCCTTTACATATAAGAACTTCAGCAGTACTGAAGTAAGGTTCACTTTCATTCAGTTTGGGCATACCTTAACTAATAACACCTTCAAAGACTCTATTTACAAATGCACCGGACCAGGGGTTAGGACCTAAATGTGCCATTTGTGGGGGCATGATTCAGTCCCCAGTAGCCTCCTAATAACTGAATAATTTTCTCAACATGAGTTGCTAAGTAAACTAAAATGTCACAAATATATTTGTTCTTATAAAAGAAATTTTTTGGGTGGCCAAGATGGTGGCTTAGAAATGTGCGTGTTTTAGTTAATCCTCCAGAACAACTACTAAATAACCAGAAACAGTACAGAACAGCTCCCAGAGCCACGTCAGTGACCAGACACACAGTGTACCCCAGTCTGCACCAGCTAGACTGGCTGCGAGCTTCCCCAGAACCGTGAGTTCCCCAAGCTGTGGCAGCCAGGACCCCTCTCCCACAGGCTGCTTCCCAGAGGGGAAAGGAAAGAGACTCTAACAGCAGCAGGAGCTGAGCTCAACTAAACACCAATTGTGGCATTAATTAACAAATTCTGACTACTAAAAATAGGTCCCCAGCTCAGGTGAAGCTGGTCAAGGTGGAGGCCGCTCATTGGGCTAATGGAAAAAGAGGAAAGGGGAGGAAACAGAGGTTTTTGTGGCTGTGTTTCTACAGAGGCTTGGCTGCCTCTGGATTCAGTGGCAGGACTTCTCAGGCTGCAACTGCCCCAAGCATAGGCAGAAAAGGACTGCTTTCAGGGCTTGTTCCCGCCTTTGCCTTCCCCAGGGAAGGGATGAAGCCCAATTCAGGTGGAATCCCTCCCTCAAGGAATTCAGACCCCAGGGCTTGGCAATTTGAAACCATTAAAACTAGCCTACAACCTCTTCTCTGTCTTCACCACACCCCCAGCAGGGAGAGTCTTCCAAAGTTAAAGGTGCTGCAACATCTTTTGCTGGTGGATCCCACAGGCAGGCAAGCACCACATACTGGGCAGGATAAGAAAAACAGAGCCCAGAGACTTCACAGGAAAGTCTTTTAACCTGCTGGGTCTCACCCTCAGGGAAAACTGATGCAGGTGACTCCTTCCTCCTGATAGGAGGTCAGTTGAGTCTGGGAAAACCTGGCTGGAGTCTATAATACCTATGTAGACCCTCCTAAGGGTGGGGAGGGAAAAGGCACCATACAAGTAGGGCAAGAAACAAGAAAACATGAACTGAAAAATTATCCTCTGTTAAACAAAACCTAAGCTAGAGGTCCAGAAAAAGCTGAACTGAAGGTCAAAGAACAGATAGGCAACAAATTCATCTAGCAAGAAAACCGTAGGTAAGAGAAGTGAAAGCAATCTCCAGAATTAACTAATTAAGGTAATTAAATGTCTAGATGCCAGCAAAAATAACAAATCACATGAAGAAAATTGAAGATATGGCCCAGTCAAAGGAACAAACCAACAATTCAAATGAGATACAGGAGCTGAAACAATTAATTCAGAATATACAAACTGACATGGAAAACTTCATCAAAAACCAAATCAATGAATTGAGGAAGGATATGAAGAAGGCAAGGAATGAACAAAAAGAAGAAATGGAAAGTCTGGAAAAGCAAATCACAGAACTTATGGGAATGAAAGGTACAGTAGAAGAGATGAAAAAAACAATGGAAACCTGCAATGGTAGATGTCAAGAGACAGAGGTTAGGATTAGTGAACTGGAGGACAGAACATCTGAAATCCGACAAGAAACAGAAACTATAGGGAAAAAATGGAAAAATATGAGCAGGGACTCAGGGAATTGAATGATAATATGAAGCACACAAATATATGTGTTGTGGGTGTCCCAGAAGGAGAAGAGAAGGGAAAAGGAGGAGAAAAACTAATGGAAGAAATTATCACTGAAAATTTCCCAATTCTTATGAAAGACCTAAAATTACAGATTCAAGAAGTGCAGTGTACCCCAAAGAGAATGGATCCAAATAGACATTCTCCAAGACAATTACTAGTTAGAATGTCAGAGGTCAAAGAGAAAGAGGATCTTGAAAGCAGAAGAGAAAAGCAATCCATCACATACAAGGGAAACCCAATAAGACTATGTATAGATTTCTCAGCAGAAACCATGGAGGTGAGAAGACAGTGGGATGATATATTTAAATTACTAAAAGAGAAGAACTGCCAACCAAGATTCTATACCCAGCAAAACTGTCATTCAAAAATGAGGGAGAACTTAAAACATTTTCACACAAAAAATCACTGAGAGAATTTGTGACCAAGAGACCAGCTCTGCAAGAAATACTAAAGGGAGCACTAGAGACAGATACAGAAGCACAAAAGAAAGAGGTGTGGAGAAGAGTGTAGAAAGAAAAAAAATTAGATATGACATATAAAATCCAAAAGGCAAAATGGTAGAAGAAAGTACTACCCACACAGTAATAACACTAAATGTTAATGGATTGAACTCCCCAATTGAAAGACATAGACGGGCAGAATGGATTTAAAAACAGGATCCTTCTATATGCTGACTATAGGAAACACATCTTAGACCCAAAGATAAACATATGTTGAAAGTGAAAGGTTGGGAAAAGATATTTCATGCAAATAGCAACCAGAAAAGAGCAGGAGTAGCTATACTAATATCCAACAAATTAGACTTCAAATGTAAAACAGTTAAAACAGACAAAGAAGGATAATATGCACTAATAAAAGGAACAATTCAACATGAAGACATAACAATCATAAATATTTATTCACCAAACCAGAATGCCCCCAAATACATGAGGAAAACACTGCAAACACTGAAAAGGGAAATAGACAGACACATCTACCATAATAGTTGGAGACTTCAATTCCCCACTCTCTTCAATGGACAATACATCTAGACAGAGGATCAATAAAGAAACAGAATTTGAATACAATAAATGAGCTAGACTTAACAGATATTTATAGGACATTACACCACACAACAGCAGGATACACCTTTTTCTCAAGTGCCTATGGATCATTCTGAAAGATAGACCATATGCTGGGTCACAAAGCAAGTCTCAACAAAGTTAAAAAGATTGAAATCATACAAAACACTTTCTCAGATCATAAAGGAATGAGGTTGGAAATCAATAATAGGCAGAGAACCAGAAAATTCACAAATATGTGGTGGCTCAACAATACACTCTTAAACAACCAGTGGGTCAAGGAAGAAATTACAAGAGAAATCAGTAAATATCTCGAGGCAAATGAAAATGAAAACCCAACATGTCAAAACTTATAGGATGCAGCAAAGGTAGTGCTAAGAGGGAAATTGATTGCCCCAAATGCCTATATCAAAAAAGAAGACAGACAAAAATTCAGGAATTAACTGTCCACTTGGAAGAACTGGAGAAAGAACAGCAAACTAACCCCCAAAGAAAGCAAAAGGAAAGATATAACAAAGAATAGAGCAGAAATAAATGAAATTGAGAACATGAAAACAATTGAGAAAATCAATAAAACCAGAAGTTGGTTCTATAAGGAAATAAGATTGATGGGCCCTTAGCAAGACTGACAAAAAGAAGAAGAAAGAGGATGCAAATAAATAAGATCAGAAGTGGAAGAGGAGACATAACCACTGACTCCACAGAAATAAAGGAGGTAGTAACAGGATACTATAAACAACTTTATGCTAACAAATACAACAATGTAGATGAAATGGACAACTTCCTAGAAAGGCATGAACAACCAACTTTGACTCGAGGAGAAATAGATAATCTCAACAAACCAATCACAAGTAAAGAAATTGAATCAGTCATTAAAAAGCTTTCCAAAAAGAAAAGTCCAGGGCCAGATGGCTTCACATGTGAATTCTACCAAACATTCCAGAAAGAATTAGTAGTCATCCTGCTCAAACTCTTCAAAAAAATTGAAGAGAAAGGAAAGCTACCTAATTCATTCTATGAAGCCAACATCACCCTCATACCAAAACCAGACAAAGATGTTACAAAAAAAGAAAACTACAGACAAATCTCTCTAATGAATATAGATGCAAAAATCTTCAACAAAATTCTAGCATATCGAATCCAGCAACACATTAAAAGAATTATACATCATGACCAAGTAGGATTCATCCCAGGTATGCAAGGATGGTTCAACATAAGAAAATCAATTAATGTAATAACCATATCAACAAATCAAAGCAGAAAAATCACATGATCATCTCAATTGATGCAGAGAAGGCATTTGACAAGATTCAACATCCTTTCCTGTTGAAAACACTTCAAAGAATAGGAATACAAGCTGACTTCTTTAAAATTATAAAGGGAGCATATGAAAAACCCACAGCTAATGTCATCCTCAATGGGGAAAAACTGAAAACTTTCCCCCTAAGATCAGGAACAAGTCAAGGATGTCCACTATCACCACTGTTATTCAACATTGTGTTGGAAGTTCTAGCCAGAGCAATTAGACAAGAAAAAGAAATACAAGGCATCAAAATAGGAAAGGAAGAAGTAAAACTATCACTGTTTGCAGATGATATGATACTATATGTTGAAAACCCTGAAAAATCCACAGCAAAACTACTAGAGGTAATAAATGAGTACAGCAAAGTAGCAGGTTACAAGATCAACATTCAAAAATCTGTAGTGTTTCTATACACTAGTAATGAACAATCTGAGTGGAAAATCAAGAAATTAATTCCATTTATAATTGCAACTAAAAGAATAAAATACCTAGGAATAAATTTAACTAAAGAGACAAAAGAGCTATGCAAACAAAACTACAAGAAACTGTTAAAAGAAATCACAGAAGACCTAAATAGATGGAAGGGCATACCGTGTTCGTGGATTGGAAGACTAAATATAGTTAAGATGTCAATTCTACCTAAATTGATTTACAGATTCAACTCAATACAAATCAAAATCCCAACAACTTACATTTCCGAAATAGAAAAACCAATAAGCAAATTTATCTGGAAGGGCAGGGTGCCCTAAATTGCTAAAAGTATCTTGAGGAAAAAAAATGAAGTTGGGTGTCTCATGCTTCCTGACTTTAAGGTGTATTATGAAGCCACAGTGGTCAAAACAGCATGGTACTGGCATAAAGATAGATATATTGACCAATGGAATTGAATAGAGTATTCAGATATAGACCCTCTCATCTACGGGCATTTGATCTTTGATAAGACAGTCAAGCCAACTCACCTGGGACAGAACAGTCTCTTCAATAAATGGTGCCTAGAGAACTGGATATGCATATGAAAAAGAATGAAAGAGGACCCATATCTCACACCCTATACAAAAGTTAACTCAAAATGGCTCAAAGATCTAAACATTAGGTCTAGGACCATAAAACAGAGGAAAATGCAGGGAAATATCCTATAAATCTTATAATTGGAAGCAGTTTTATTAACCTTACGTCCAAAGCAAGAGCAGTGAAGAAATAAATAAATAAATGGGAACTCTTCAAAATTAAACACTTTTGTGCATCAAAGAACTTCATCAAGAAAGTAGAAAGACAGCCTACACAGTGGGAGACAATATTTGGAAATGACATATCAGATAAAGGTCTAGTATCCAGAATTTATAGAGATTGTTCAACTCAATATAAAAAAGACAGCCAATCCAATTACAAAATGGGAAAAAGACTTGAACAGACACTTCTCAGAAGAGGAAATACAAATGGCCAAAAGGCACATGAAGAGATGCTCAATGTCCCTGGCCATTAGAGAAATGCAAATCAAAACCACAATGATATATCATCTCACACCCACCAGAATGGCCATTATCAACAAAACAGAAAAGGACAAGTGCTGGAGAGGATGTAAGAAAGAGGCACATTTACTCATTGTTGGTGGGAATGTCAAATGGTGCAACCACTGTGGAAGGCAGTTTGGCAGTTCCTCAAAAAGGTGAATATAGAATTGCCATATGACCTAGCAATACCATTGTTAGGTATCTACTCAGAAGACATAAGGGCAAAGACACAAATGGGAATTTGCACACCAATGTTTATAGCAGCATTATTTACAATTGCAAAGAGATGGAAACAGCCAAAATGTCCATCAACAGCTAAGTGGCTAAACAAACTGTGGTATATACACACGATGGAATATTATGCAGCTTTAAGACAGTAAAAACTTATGAAGTGTGTAACAACATGGATGGACCTTGAGAACATTATCCTGAGTGAGACTAGCCAAAAACTAAAGAACAAATACTATATGGTCTCACTGATATGAAGTGACATTAGTGAATAAACTTGGAATATTTTGTTGGTAACAGAGACTATCAGGAAATAGAAATAGGGTAAGATATTGGGTAATTGGAGCTGAAGGGATACAGACTGTGCAACAGGACTGGATACAAAAACTCAGAAATGGACAGCACAATACTACCTAACTGTAATACAATTATGTTAAAACACTGAATGAAGCTGCATGTGAGAATGATAGAGGGAGAAGGGCTGGGGACATAAATGAAACCAGAAAGAAAGATAGACGTTAAAGATTGAGATGGTATAATCTAGGAATGCCTAGAGTGTATAATAATAGTGACTAAATGTACAACGTACAAATTTTTAAAATGTTTTTGCATGAGGAAGAACAAAGGAATGTCATTATTGCAGGGTGCTGAAAATAGATGGTAATTAGTATTTTAAAATGTCACCTTATGTGCAAGACTAAAACAAAAAAATGTTTACTTGTTATAAAATTTATATTTTGACTAGTGCATTTCCTAGTATAACTTATGTAGATAGTTTGATTAAACACAATAAGTACTTGGAATCTCAGGTAGGACATAAAATTTTGTTGGTTTGTACAGAGTCATGCTCTGATGAATCCCAGAGTGATTCGATCAGTGAGTGGAAAAGTGTTTGCAAAGCCCCTTTTGGGGAATGGTGAGAATGGAGAGAAATTCAACTTCACCAAGTTGAATTCTTGATATTTTCACAAGCAATGTGACAACCAAAGCTATAGGCTGAGCCCCCAGTCTTGGGGTTTGTTCATATGAAACTTAGCCCCACAAAGGATAGGTCAAGCCTGCTTAAAATTTAGGCCTAAGAGTCACCCCCAAGAGAGCCTCTTTTGTTGCTCAGATGTGGCCTTTCCCTCCAACCAACATGACGAGGAGTCTCACCATCCTCCCCCTCTCTACATGGGACATGACTCCCAGGGGTGTGGACCTTCCTGGCAACGTGGGACAGAGATTCTGGAATGAGCTGAGACTTAACATCAAAGGATTGAGAAAACCTTCTCAACCAAAAAGGGGAAGAGTGAAATGAGACTAAGTGTCAATGGCTGAGAGATTCCAAACAGAGTCAAGAGGTTATCCTGGAGGTTATTCTTATGCTTCAAGTAGATATCATCTTGTTATTCAAGATGTAATGGAGAGGCTGGAGGGAACTGCCTGAAAATGTAGAGCTGTGTTCCAGTAGCCATGTTTCTTGAGGATGATTGAATAATGATATAGCTCTCATAATGTTACTGTGTGATTGTGAAAACCTTGTGTCTGATGCTCCTTTTATCTACCTTGTCAACAAAGGTGTAGAACATATGGAATAAAAATATATAATAGGGGGAACAAATGCTAAAATAAATTTAGTTTGGAATGCTAGTGATCAATGAAAGTGAGGAGTAAGGGGTATGGTAGGTATAATCTTTTTTTTTCTTTCATGTGTTCATTTTATTTCTTTTTCTATTGTCTTTTCAGTTCTTTTTCTGAATTAATGCAAATGTTCTAAGAAATGATGAATATTCAACTAAGTGATGATATTGTGAATTACTGATTATATACATTGATGTTATATTTGGTTTCTTAATTTTTTAATTAATAAATTTTAAAAATAAAATTTTCTATATAAGCTCTACATAATATAATTTCTTTCTTATTTGTCTCTGAAGAAAGTTGAGGTGAGGAACTGAAAGAACCATCTGTTTTTTTCAGGCTCAAATGCTCAAATATATAATATTTTGGTATCAGGAAATTTGTGTGAAATATAATGTTTGAAAGTTAGGGAACAGAGATTCCACTGACGTATTTCCATGAAATGTTTCAATTTGGTAATTCACTATTAATGGTTTTAAATTCATTTTAATGATAAGGGAGTCAAAGACTTCCCTTGGGCTTTGCATATCTGTTTTTATTTTGAATTGAGTATATGTTGCAGGGACTATACATGTAAAGAAGATTTTACTCAGAACTAGGTGCTGAAACTACCTTCCCCCATCTTATAAGGATGTGGCTGTCCTGAAGCTGTTTGGTTTAAGAACTTCAGCTGATATCACATTCCCTTGAATGGAAGCACATAACTTATTTGTCGAAGAGCTTTTAAATGGCTATGGAAATGCAGCATTGTCATAGCAAGAATTACATTTTCCATATCTTACAGGATCCTATAAACTAAAAGCATTGTTACTAGAACCTGTTACTCCTCATGGTACTCTTGTGAGCCAAGAGGAGCTACTGTGATGCTTCTGCTCCTGCCCTGTGTTGACCACTTGGATTCATTGCAAAGTGAGAACAGCTTTACAGTAGTCATTACAAGCTAAAGGACTGTACGATTAAGGTGATATTTATATCTCATACCACGTAAAATTTTATAATGGTAACAAGTGCTGCCTGAAATTAAATTAAGGTTTTAGAGGGCACTTGCATATTAACTGATTGATTCTGCATTTACAAATGCAATTGGGTAGGGTAGTGCAATGATGGCTCAGTGGCAGAATTCTCACGAGCCATAGCAGAGACCTGGATTTGGTTCTCAGTGCCTGCCCATGTTAAAAAAATAAATGGCAGTTGTATTGAACTACACTACACATGATGAACCTTAAGTTAAACCATGAACTTTAGTAGTACAGTTATAAAAATAGTCTATCATCAATTCTAACAAATATTCTACACTAATGCAAGGTGATGGTGGCAGGATGGTATATTGGAATCCTGTATTTTATGCATGATTATTACATAAATCCATAACTTCTTTGGTTAAAAATAATGAAATACCATTTCCCAGACCATGCATACCCCCCAAAAAATTCAATAGGAGATGGTAAGGACACACGATACCTATTAAAGAATAATTCTTTATTGTGTAGAAAACAATTCTGAGGTATGCAATACGTTATGTTGCATTTAAAATAAGCAGTCTAGAATGCCTTGATTTGACCACCTTGGTGAAGGCAGTATGTACCATGAAGCAGAGCACAGTTGTTTTAATGGATTTTTTGTTTTGCATGGGCAGGCTGTGGGATGGATTATTTTTATAATTGTTTCATTGATGTACCTTTTTTACTTCTAGACATTATCTTGTCAAGACAACATAAGTAAAGAGTTTCAGTTAAATCCTTTGAGAGATAATAAAAATAAATTCTTATTGGCAACATTTTCTTGTTGAACAGCCACAATATGCAAATTCCATATTGAGTTGTTAAAAAATAAGCTTCTGGCCATCTAGCCCTCCTCTTCCCCCTTCTCCACCGGTGCTCCCGCCGCCATCTAGCCCTCCTCTTCCCCCATCTCCACCGGTGCTCCTGCTGCCATCTAGCCCTCCTCTTCCTCTTTCTCCACTGGTGGCGCTCTTGCCGCCATCTGGCCCTCCTCTTCCCGCTTCCCTGCCGGTGCTCCCACCGCCATCTAGCCCTCCTCTTCCCCCATCTCTGCCGGTGCTCCCACCGCCATCTAGCCCTCCTCTTCCTCTTTCTCCACTGGCGGCGCTCCCACCGCCATCTGGCCCTCCTCTTCCCCCTTCTCCACCAGTGCTCCCACCGCCATCTGGCCCTCTTCTTCCCCCTTCTCCACCAGTGCTCCCGCCGCCATCTGGCCCTCCTCTTCCCCCTTCTCTGCCGGCGCTCCCGCTGCCATCTAGCTCTGCTCTTCCTCTTTCTCTGCTGGCACTCCCACCACCATCTAGCCCTCCTCTTCCTCTTTCTCCACCGGTGCTCCCGCCACCAGCTAACCCTCCTCTTCCTCTTTCTCTGCCGGTGCTCCTGCTGCCATCTTGCCCTTCTCTTTCCCCTTCTGCTCCGGAGGTGCTCCATCCGCCACCTTATTCTTCCCTTTCTCCTCCTGCTCCAGTGGCTCTCCAACCACCACCGTGCCCTCTTCCGCCTTCACTGGCTCCTCCACCACCATTCTCAACAGCCTTGCGATCCCCACCTTTCCTCCTCCAGAACAGCTACTAGGGGAGTAGAAACGATAGAGAACAGCTCCCAGAGCCACAACAGAGATAAAAAAGACAGTGTACCCCATCCTGGAATGGCTGACTGGCTGGGAGAACCCACTCCAGTGAGATCACTGTAGGGCGTGGGCTTCCCTGGGCAGGGTGGCAAGCAGCTGGAGTCCATCCCCTCCTCCTTCCTAGGCCAGCTGGCAGAATTGAGCAGGCAGTGCCCTCAAGCCACGGTGACTGGCACCACCACCAATCGCAGCCCCCCGGACCAACTGAGAGAATTGGATTGGAAATCCCCAGGCCGCGGAGAGTGGTGACCGGGGGGGTCCCTTCCAAATACGTGACTCCCCGGTCCGGCTGGGAACAGTGCACTCTCCAGGGCCGCGGTGGCTGGTGCCCTCCCACCACGCTTGGCACCCCGGGCGGACTAGGAAATTCGGATGGGTGCTCTCCTGGGCTGCAGCGGCCGGCAACCCTCCCTGCGTTCGGACCCCCGGGCCAGCTGGCACTCTTCCAAGCCACTTTGGCTGGCGAACCTCCCCCATGGTGAGAGTTTTCCAAAGTTAAAGGACCCACAGCACCATTTACTGGTGGGACCCGCAGACAAACGTGTGCCACGAGTGCCACCTAGTAGGCAGGATAAGAAAAACAGAACCCAGAGATTTCACAGAAAAATCTAACAACCTTGTTGGGTCCGACACCCAGGGAAATCTGACTAAATGCCCAGACGCCAGCAGCAGAAGATTACTGTCCACGCTCAGAAGACTGAGAATACGGCCCAGTCAAAGGAACAAACCAATAGTTCAAATGAGATACAAGAGCTGAGACAACTAATGCTGAATATACGAACAGAAATGGAAAACCTCTTCAAAACCAAATCAATAAATTGAGGGAAAACATGAAGAAGACATGGGCTGAACAAAAAGAAGAAAGAGAAAAACTGAAAAAACAAATCACAGAACTTATGGGAGTGAAGGACCAAGAAGAAAAAATGGAAAAAACAATGGATACCTACAATGGTAGATATAAAGAGACAGAAGCTAGAATTAGTGAATTGGAGGATGGAACATTTGAATTCCAAATAGAAACAGGAACTATAGGGAAAAGAATGGAAAAATTTGAGCAGGGGATCAGGGAAGTGAATGACAATATGAAGCACACAAATATACGTGTTGTGGGTGTCCCAGAAGGAGAAGAGAAGGGAAAAGGAGGAGAAAAACTAATGGAAGAAATTATCACTGAAAATTTCCCAACTCTTATGAAAGACCTAAAATTACATATCCAAGAAGTGCAGTGCATCCCAAAGAGATTAGACCCAAATAGGCATTCTCCAAGACACTTACTAGTTAGAATGTCAGAGGTCAAAGAGAAAGAGAGGATCTTGAAAGCAGCAAGAGAAAAACAATCCATCACATACAAGGGAAACCCAATAAGACTATGTGTAGATTTCTCAGCAGAAACCATGGAAGCTAGAAGACAGTGGGATGATATATTTAAATTACAAAAAGAGAAAAACTGCCAACCAAGACTTCTACATCCAGCAAAATTGTCCTTCAAAAATGAGGGAGAAATTAAAACATTTTCAGACAAAAAGTCACTGAGAGAATTTGTGACCAAGAGGCCAGCTCTGCAAGAAATACTAAAGGGAGCACTAGAGTCAGATATGAAAAGACAGAAGAGAGAGGTATGGAGAAGAGTGTAGAAATAAGGAAATCAGATATGATATATATAATACAAAAGGCAAAATGGTAGAGGAAAATATTATCCAAACAGTAATAACACTAAATGTTAATGGACTGAATTCCCCAATCAAAAGGCATAGACTGGCAGAATGGATTAAAAAACAGGATCCTTCTATATGCTGTCTACAGGAAACACATCTTAGACCCAAAGATAAGCATAGGTTGAAAGTGAAAGGTTGGGAAAACATATTTCATGCAAATAACAACCATAAAAGAGCAGGAGTGGCTATATTAATATCCAACAAATTAGACTTCAAATGTAAAACAGTTAAAAGAGACAAAGAAGGACACTATCTACTAATAAAAGGAACAATTAAACAACAAGACATAACAATCATAAATATCAATGCACCTAACCAGAATGCCCCAAAATACGTGAGGAATACACTGCAAACCCTGAAAGGGAAATAGATACATATACCATAGTAGTTGGAGACTTCAATTCCCCACTCTCATCAATGGACAGAACATCTAGACAGAGGATCAATAAAGAAATAGAGAATCTGAATATTACTATAAATTAGCTAGACTTAACAGACATTTATAGGACATTGCATCCCACAACAGCAGGATACACCTTTTTCTCAAGTGCTCGTGGATCATTCTCAAAGATAGACCATATGCTGGGTCACAAAGCAAGTCTTAACAAATTTAAAAAGATTGAAATCATACACAACACTTTCTCGGATCATAAAGAAATGAAGTTAGAAATCAATAATAGGTGGAGTGCCAGAAAATTCACAAATACGTGGAGGCTCAACAACACACTCTTAAACAGTGAGTGAGTCAAAGAAGAAATTGCAAGAGAAATTAGTAAATACCTCAAGGTGAATGAAAATGAAAACACAACATATCAAAACTTATGGGACGCAGCAAAGGCAGTGCTAAGAGGGAAATTTATTGCCCTAAATGCCTATATCAGAAAAGAAGAAAAGGCAAAAATGCAGGAATTAACTGTCCACTTGGAAGAACTGGAGAAACAACAACAAACTAATTCCAAAGCAAGCAAAAGGAAAGAAATAACAAAGATTAGAGCAGAAATAAATGAAATTGAAAACATGAAAACGATAGAGAAAATCAATAAGACCAGAAGTTGGTTCTATGAGAAAATCAATAAGATTGATGGGGCTTTATCAAGACTGACAAAAAGAAGAATAGAGAGGATGCCAATAAATAAGATCAGAAATGGAAGAGGAGACATAACTACTGACCTCACAGAAATAAAGGAGGTAATAACAGGATACTATGAACAACTTTACACTAATTAATACAACAATTTAGATGAAATGGACGGGCTCCTGGAAAGACATGAACAACCAACTTTGACTCAAGAAGAAATACATGACCTCAACAAACCAATCACAAGTAAAGAAATTGAATTAGTCATTCAAAAGCTTCCTAAAAAGAAAAGTCCAGGACCAGACGGCTTCACATGTGAATTCTATCAAACATTCCAGAGAGAATTAGTACCAACTCTCCTCAAACTCTTCAAAAAAAATCGAAGTGGAGGGAAAGCTACCTAATTCATTCTATGAAGCCAACATCACCCTCATACCAAAACCAAGCAAAGATATTACAAAAAAGAAAACTACAGACCAATCTCTCTAATGAATATAGATGCAAAAATCCTCAATAAAATTCTAGCAAATCGTATCCAACAACACATTAAAAGAATTATACATCATGACCAAGTAGGATTCATCCCAGGTATGTAAGGATGGTTCAACATAAGAAAATCAATTAATGTAATACACCATATCAACAAATCAAAGCAGAAAAATCACATGATCATCTCAATTGATGCAGAGAAGGCATTTGACAAGATTCAACATCCTTCCCTGTTGAAAACACTTCAAAAGATGGGAATACAAGGGAACTTCCTTAAAATGATAGAAGGAATATATGAAAAACCCACAGCTAATATCATCCTCAATGGGGAAAAATTGAAAACTTTCCCCCTAAGATCAGGAACAAGACAAGGATGTCCACTATCACCACTATTATTCAACATTGTGTTGGAGGTTCTAGCCAGAGCAATTAGACAAGAAAAAGAAATACAAGGCATCAAAATTGAAAAGGAGGAAGTAAAACTATCACTGTTTGCAGACGATATGATACTATACATCGAAAACCCGGAAAAATCCACAACAAAACTACTAGAGCTAATAAATGAGTACAGCATAGTAGCAGGTTACAAGATCAGCATTCAAAAATCTGTAGCATTTCTATACACTAGTAATGAACAAGCGGAGGGGGAAATCTAGAAACGAATTCCATTTACAATTGCAACTAAAAGAATCAAATACCTAGGAATAAATTTAATTAAAGAGACAAAAACCTACATAAAGAAAACTACAAAAAACTGTTAAAAGAAATCACAGAAGACCTAAATAGATGGAAGGGCATACCGTGTTCATGGATTGGAAGACTAAATATAGTTAAGATGTCAATCCTACCTAAATTGATTTACAGATGCAATGCAATACCAATCAAATCCCAACAATTTATTTTTCAGAAATAGAAAAACCAATAAGCAAATTTATCTGGAAGGGCAGGGTGCCCCGAATTGCTACAAGTATCGTGAGGAAAAATAAACGAAGCTGGAGGTCTCACGCTGCCTGGCTTTAAGGCATATTATGAAGCCACAGTTGTCAAAACAGTATGGTATTGGCATAAAGATAGATATATCGACCAATGGAATCGAATAGAGTGCTCAGATATAGACCTTCTCACATACGGACATTTGATCTTTGATAAGGCAGTCAAGCCAACTCACCTGGGACAGAACAGTCTCTTCAATAAATGGTGCCTAGAGAACTGGATATCCATATGCAAAAGAATGAAAGAAGACCCATCTCTCACACCCTATACAAAAGTTAACTCAAAATGGATCAAAGATCTAAACATTAGGTCTAAGACCATAAAACAGTTAGAGGAAAATGTAGGGAGATATCTTATGAAACTTACCATTGGAGGGGGTTTTCTGGACCTTAAACCTAAAGCAAGAGCACTGAAGAAATAAATAAATAAATGGGAGCTCCTCAAAATTAAACAGTTTTGTGCATCAAAGAACTTCATCAAGAAAGTAGAAAGACAGCCTACACAGTGGGAGACAATATTTGGAAATGACATATCAGATAATGGTCTAGTATTCAGAATTTATGAAGAGATTGTTCAACTCAACAACAAAAAGACAGCCAACCCAATTGCACAATGGGGGAAAGACTTGAATAGACACGTCTCAGAAGAGAAAATACAAATGGCCAAAAGGCACATGAAGAGATGCTCAATGTCCCTGGCCATTAGAGAAATGCAAATCAAAACCACAATGAGATATCATCTCACACCCACCAGAATGGCCATTATCAACAAAACAGAAAATGACAAGTGCTGGAGAGGACGTGGAGAAAGAGGCACACTTATCCACTGTTGGTGGGAACATCAAATGGTGCAACCACTGTGGAAGGCAGTTTGGCGGTTCCTCAAAAAGCTGAATATAGAATTGCCATACGACCCAGCAATACCATTGCTGGGTATCTACTCAAAGGACTTAAGGGCAAAGACACAAATGGACATTTGCACACCAATGTTTATAGCAGCATTATTTACAATTGCAAAGAGATAGAAACAGCCAAAATGTCCATCAACAGAAGAGTGGCTAGACAAACTGTGGTATATACATACGATGGAATATTATGCAGCTTTAAGACAGGATAAACTTATGAAGCATGTAATAACATGGATGGACCTTGAGAACATTATGCTGAGTGAGTCTAGCCAAAAACTAAAGGACAAATACTGTATGGTCCCACTGATGTGAACTGACATTCGGGAATGCAGGAGTTAGAAACAGGGTAAGATAATGTGTAATTGGAGCTGAAGGGATACAGACTGTGCAACAGGACTATATACAAAAACTCAAAAATGGACAGCACAATAATACCTAATTGTAAAGTAATCTTGTTAAAACACTGAATGAAGCTGCATCTGAGCTATAGGTTTTTTTTTTTACTATTATTATTACTTTTATTTTTTTCTCTATATTAACATTCTATATCTTTTTCTGTTGTGTTGCTAGTTCTTCTAAACCGATGCAAATGTACTAAGAAACGATGATCATGCTTCTATGTGGTGTTGTTAAGAATTACTGATTGCATATGTAGAAGGGTATGATTTCTAAATGTTGGGTTAATTTCTTTTATTCCATTAATTAATAAAAAAATAAAATAAACTTCCTTTCTCAAGAATCCTCTAGGAATCTAAATGACAAATAGCCAGGTCACATCATAGGGTAAAATGCACTCAATGATGATCAAGTGAAAATGAAAAGATCAGACTTAAATGCTCAAGATAATCAGGATCTTCTTGCAACATATGTTTAAGGGTCCTACCTCCTGAGATTTGGATAGTGTAGACGTTCAGTAATGGTCATTTTAGTCAGCAACCCTGGTGAATCTGATGTGATTGGTACTTGGAGGAGCATGATATGAAAAGCATTGGACCTCAGCCTCAGAGAAGAGAGGTTCCTTGTTGAAGAAATGAGAGAAAGTCATAAATAAGATGATGTGATAGATGGAATTATATACCCTAATTTAAATATTTCCTTAGATCAAGCTGCATTGCTGTGTGTGTGAACCTATTGTTAATAAGACCTCTTGCAGATGGCTATTTTTACTTAAGGTTTGACTCAACTCAATGAAACTGGGTTTTAGTCTTATTTCTGGTGGCTTTAAAGAGAAACCCACAGAAAGGAGGCAGAAGCAAGGAGCCAGAAGCACAGAATCAATGGGAACCCAGAAAGCAATTAGAGGATACTGCTGTGTGACGGAAAACCCAAACACCCTAAGCATTCCAAGTGCTAGAACTCTACTAATCCCAGGAGGAAGAAAAGCCTTATAACCTCCGAAATGATGAGACAATAAATTCCAATTATTTAAGCTACCTCATTGTATGGTATATGCCATAGCAGCCTGTCAAACTAAGATGACATTTGAGAAGAGCCTTTAAAGTTGAGAAAAGTGTTCAAGGGAAAAAGAGCATGAGGAAAGTTACAAAGTGCAGAATGCTTGGAATAAATTTAAAAGTCTAAGGAACAAATTACGAAAAGGTGTGTGTATTTTATCACTATTGTTGGCAGATAACACTTGCCATCCAATCTTGATGTTTCCATATTAAGGAGGCACCATCACCCAAACACTTGTTATCTGTCTCACTTGGCCTACCCAGGGGAGATGGACAGGCTTATCTAAATGGTGTTTGAAAATAGGATCTGCACCTAAATAGCCAGGCTTTTCTTTCCAGAATTGGCCTGCCTACAGAGAGCATGTACTTTATATATATAACATATATTTTTTTCTTGAGAAATTCATGCACATAAAGTCCAACCATGTTACATACAATCAATGACTCACAATATCATCAAATACTTATGTATTCTTCACCATGATCATATATAGAACATTTGCATCACTCCAGAAAAAGAAAAAAAAGAAAAGGAAAAAAACTTCATACATTCCATACCCTATACCCCTCCCTCTCATTGACCCACAGTATTTAAATCTACCTAATTTTTACCCTTTCTTTCCCCCTTTTATTCACTTATTTTTTATCCTTTTTTTTCATTTAACTCATCTGTCCACACCCTGAATGAAAGGAGCATCAGACACACGGTTTTCACAAGTCATACAGTCACATTGTAAAAGCTATATACTTACACATTTTTCTTCAAGAATGAAGGCTACTGGAACAAAGTTCAGCAGGTTCAGGTACTTCCCTCTAGCCACTCTAATATACCATTAACTGAAAAGGGATATCTATATAGTGCACAAAAATAGCCTCCAGGATAACCTCTCTACTCTCTTTGAAATCTCAGCCACTGAGGTTTTATTTTGTCTCATGGCTCTCCCCCATTTTGGTCAAGAAGGCTTTCTCATACAATATCATGTTTTGGCTCACCACTAGAAGACCTATCCCACCTTGCCAGGGAGATTTGCACCCCTGGGAGTCATGTCCCAAGTAGTGTCAAGGGCAGTGAGTTCACATGCCAAGTTGGCTTGGAGAGGGCACATCTGAGTGACAAAAGAGGCTGTTTGGGGATGTCTCTAAGGCATAATTATCAGTAGGCTTAGCTTCTCCTTTGCAGGAATAAGCTTCATAGGCATGATCCCCAAGATTGAGGTCTCAGCCTATTGAATTGGTTGTCCCCACTTGCTTATGAGAATAACAGGAATTCCCCATATTGGGCAGTAAATATTTACTCCTTTCTCCCCAGTCCCTAAAGGGGACTTGGCAAATACTATTTTTATTCTCTACTCAGATTGCTATGACATGTGTCAGGGCATCACACTAACCTGGACAAACCAAGAAGGTTTTATGTCCTATTCAAGTTTCAATGTAATTATTGTATTGAAGTAAACTGACCATACAAGTTAAATTAAATAATGTGCTACCCAAAATATAAATTTTGTACCAAATAAACATCTCTCCTTTTGATCTTGCACAGAGGTTGAAGTTTGAAAATATGGGCTATATCATCCTTTACCCAGTATTCTGATTAATCTTAGTCCTATCCAGATCAGCTTCATTCATACCCCTACATGTGATAAGGCCTAAGAGTACAATGACTAAGGTGTGAAAAGAGGAACATGTGGTGTTTACATACAACTGGGTGGCTGAAAGAAGGAATGAAGTTGTGAGGCCTGCAACTAGGTGAATGAGCCTTAAGGACAGTATGTGAAATGGCAGAGACAAAGAGACAGATATTATCATATCTCACTCATATAGGCTAACTAGAATATTCAAACTCAGAGAATTGAAGTCGAGGGCCTATTGTAAAGGGTCCTAGATTGTAAGCTCTTATATAGTCACATATATTCAGATGTAGTAGTTGATATTTCTAAATTCTGGGGTACTGAGCTATTTGTATATAACCTGTTTGATCCCAGAAACTCACAGTATTTATGTGACACCTGAGACTCAGTTAGAACTCTGAAGCTGTGAAAGTCAAAAGTACCCCATACAGGAAATGTTTAAAAAGTTGAAAAATTGATGAGGCATCAAACAGAGATATGAATGAAGCCAGTGAGATAGACTAAGATATATAAGAAGACTGAGTACTGCATTTCGAATTTAACTTGTATGGTCAGTTTAGTTGAACACCTTAAGTACACGTGGAATCTTGAATAAAGTGTGAGATTTTGTTTGTTTGTTCAGGTTAATGTGATGCCTCAATAAATCCCAGAGTGATTTGGGCAGTGAACAAAGAAGTATTTGTAAAGTTCCCTTGTGGGGATGGGGAGAAAGGAAGAAATATTCAACTTCCCCACTTGGAGAATTTCTGATGTTCTCACATGCAGTGGGGACAACCAAATCAATAGGCTGAGTCCTCAATCTTTGGGTTTGGTCCTATGAAACTTATTCCTGCAAAGGATAGGCTAAGCTGACTTAAAACTAGGCCTAAGAGTTACCCCCAGAGAACCTCTTTTGTGGCTTATATGTGGCCACTCTTTCTAAGCAACTCAGCAGGTGAACTCACTGCCCTCCCTCTTACGTGGAGCATGACTCTGAAGGGTATAAATCTCTCTGGCAATATGGGACAGATATCCTGGGATAAATCAGGACCCGGCATTAAGAGGTTGAGAAAGCCCTTTTGACCTAAAGGGGAAGAGAGAAATGAGACAAAGTTTCAGTGGCTGAGAAATCTCAGTCAAGATGTTATTTGTATGTGTTACATAGATATACCTTTTTAGTTTACGGTGTCCTGGAATAAACTGTAGAGCTGTTTCCTAGTAAGCAGCCTTGTTTCTTGAAGATGATTATATAATGATATAGCTTTTACAATGTGACTGTGTGACTGTGAAAATCTTGTGCTTTAATACTCTTATTTTTCTAGGATATGGATAGATAAGTAAAAATATGGATAAAAATGGGGGGGCAAGGTTAAAATAAATTTGGTAGGTAGAAATACTAGTGGTCAATGAGAGGGAGGGAGGGATAAGGGATATATGAGTTCTTTTTTTTTCTTTTTATTTCTTTTTCTGGAGTGATGCAAATGTTCAAAAAATGATCTTGTTGATAAATACACAACTATGTGATGTGGGAGCCATTAATCGTACACCAAGTATGGAATGCTTGTATTTTAAGAATGTTTGTATGTTAAGATTTATCAATAAAAATACTTTTTCAAAAAACAATGTTGTTATTGGCTAAAAATCATAATTTTCATTGATTGTACCTTTTCCTTATACTACCCATTTTCAGCCCCTTCCAATGTTGACAATCATTTGTTCTTTCCCATGCAAAACTGTTTCATATTTGTACATTTAATCCCATCATTGTCCCCTTTATCCTCTATCTTTCCTTCTGGTTTCATACATGTCCACAGCCCTTCTCCCTCAACCATACTCACATTCAGCTTCATTCAGTGTATGTATATTATTGTGCTGTAATGAAGTAGCATTGTGCTATCTATTTCTGAAGTTTTACAATCAGTTCTGTTGTACATTCTGTATTCCTTCAGCACCAAATGCCCAGTCTCAACCTTCTATTTCCTAATAACTTTTGTTCTTAATCTTAACTCTCAAAGTTCATTCATTAACATTAGTTCATATTAGTGAGACTTTGTTTTTGTCCTTTTGTTTCTGGCTAATTTCATTCAGCATAATGTCCCTAATGTTCATCCACATTAACATGCTTCATGGCTTTATTCTGTCTTATAGCTACATAGTATTCTATTGTATGTATATACCACAGCTTGTTTAGCCACTCATCCATTGATGGACATTTCGGCTGTTTCCATCTCTTGCCAATCATAATGCTTTTATAAACATCAGTGTGAAAGTGTCCATTTGCATCCTTACCTTCGGTTCCTCTGGATATAGACCTAGAAATGGAATTGCCAGATCATATGGCAAATCTATACTTAGCTTCCTGCAGAACTGCCAAACTCTCTTCTAGAGCAGTTGTACCATTTTACATTCCCACCTGTGGATAATGTGCCTCTTTTTTCGGCATCCTCTCCAACACTTGTTTTGTCTTTTTTTATAATGGCGATTTTAGTGAGTGTAGGATGATATCTCATTTTGGTTTTGATTTGCATTTCCCTAATAGCCAGTGAAATTGAGCATATTTTCATGTGCACTTTAGCCTTTGTATTTCCTCTTCTGAAAACTGTCTGTTCATGTTTTTGCCCATTTTTAAATTGGGTTGTTTGTCTTTTTTGTTATTGATTTGAAGAATCTCTTTATATATTCTGGATACTAAACACTTATTTGATATGTGCTCTCCAAATATTTTCTCTCATTTCGTAGGCTGCCTTTTAACTTTCCTGACAAAGTTCTTTGATGCACAAAAGTGTATAATTTTGAAGAGATCCCATTTATCTATTTCTTTTTTCAAGGCTCTTACTTTGGGTTTAAGGTTTAGGAAACCACCTTCTATTATAAGATTGATAAGATATGTCCCTACATTTTCATCTAAAAGTTTTATGGTCTTAGTGTTAATGTTTAGGTCTTTGATCCATTTTGAGTTAATTTTTGTATAGGGTGTGAGATGCAGATCTTTTTTTTATTCTTTTGCGTATGGATATCCAGTTCTCCAATCACCATTTATTGATGAGGATTCTCTTTCCCAGCTGGATTGGCTTGACAGCCTTATCAAAGATCAATTGCCCATAGAAAAGAAGGTCTATTTCTGAAAACTCAATTCAATTTCACTGATCAGCCTATCTATCTTTATGCCAGTACCATGCTGTTTTGACCACTGTAGCTTTGTAACATGTTTTAAAGTCAGGTCATGTGAGAGTTCCCATTTCATTTCATTTTTCTTTCTCAAGATATCTTCAGCTATTCACGGCATCCTCCCTTCCAAATAAATTTGATTATTGGTTTTTCTATTTCTGTAAAGTAAGTTGCTGTGATTTTAACTGGTATTGCATTGAATCTATAAATCAACTTGGGTAGAATTCACATCTTAACTATATTTAGTCTTCCAGTCTGTGAACACAGTATGCCTTTCCATTTATTTAGACCTTCCATGATTTTTTTATTTTTTTAGCAATTTCTTATAGTTTTCTGTGTATAGGTCTTTTGTTTCCTTACTTAAATTTATTCCTCAATATTTTATTCTTTTGGTTGCCCACCCCCCATTGTTTTTTAACCTCTTCCATTGTGCTTTTCATTTCCATAAGGTCTGCAATATGGTTTTTTCAATCTTTCAAGTTCTACTTTATATTCACCCAATTTCTTCCTTTTGTCCTCCATCAACTCATTGATTTGATTTTTGATGGTATTTTGCATGTTTATTTGAACATCCTGAATTAGTTGTTTCAACTACTATATCTCATTTGAAGTGTTGGTTTTTTTCCTTTGACTGGGCCATATCTTTGATTTTCCTAAAATGACTCATTTTTTTCTGGCATCTAGGCATTTGACTTCTTTAATTAGTTTATTCTGGAGGTTCTTTTCACTCTTTTACCTAAGGCTTCCTTGGTGGGTGACTTTGTTTTCTACCTGTTCCTTGATGTTCAGTTCAACTTATTCTAAACCTCTAGAATAGGTTCTGTTTAACTGATCACAATTTTTCAGTTTTTTTGTTTTTCTGTTTGTTTCCCTACCTTTATGGATCCTTTTTTTTTCCCAGGAAAGTCTCCTCAGACATTATAGACTCCAGTCAGATTATTCCAGACCACCAAGCCCAGCCAGGGCTGAGGAGGAGAGAGGATCCATATCAGTTTTTCCCAAGGGTGAGACCTAGCAGGTTGTCAGACATTCCTATGAAGCCTCTAGACTCTCTGTTTTTCCTATCTTGCCCAGCTTGTGGTGCTTGTCTGCCCACAGCTTCCCACCAGCTTAAAGTGATGCAGTGTCTTTTTTACTTCACAAAATTCTTCCTGCCAGGGACATGGTTGAGGCAGAGGTGAGATAATAAGTGGACTTTGATTTCTGTTTTCCAGTCCCTAGACATGAATTCCTTAAAGGAGGGCTTTCACTTGAACTGGGGCCCATCCCTCTTTTCTTGGGGAAGATACACCCTTTGGGGAATTAATAGCTTTCACTTGACTAGTTACTTTGTCTCTAAGACATGCTTTAGTTTTGCCCTTGCCTGGAGCAGTGCTGGAGCCTGACAGTGCTTGCAGTTCTATCTAATGAGGTTTTTAAGAAAGGAAAAAAAATCCTTTTATAGAGCCAGACCCCTACTCCTCAAATTTACTGATCAAGAGCTTGACTTGGTGGTACACAGTATGAGCATCTCCAGGTTCTGTATGACCCCTTTTCTTGGGGTCCAGCTTTTTTCCAGTGTTGTATGCTGTCCAACTCAAAAAACCTCTGTGTTTTTTTCCCATAAGCCCCACCCTCTCTCTGCAGGGGCAAAAGCTCCTAGTACATTTAGTGCATATTCCAGGTTTATCTGTGCTGTGAGCCTCTTTTCAGTAGTGAGAATTTGTTATTTAATCCCACAATTGGAGCTCGGTTGAGTTAGGTAGGCCCTTGTTGCTACTAAAGTCTGTTTCCTTTTCCCTTGGGAAATAAGCCTACTATGCCCATGGGGAAGCAGCACCAGGCCCTGTGTGGGATCTCAGCCATTCTACTCTGTCCAGACTGATGTATGCTGTGTGTCTGGTCACTGATGATCCCCCAGAAGTTGTTCTGTATTGTTCCCAGCTATTTACTAGCTGCTCTTGAGGAGAAACTAAATTCCATACCTCACTAAGCTGCCATCTTGCCCCACCTTGAGAGAGTATGTTATTTTGATTACTCTTTCTGTACTGTGAATTGTACAGGGCAAGCTTTATTGGTGAAGGTAAGAATGGGGGATGGAGGCAGGACTGAGGAGATGTTCTAGTTTGCTAGCTTCTTGAATGCAGCACACCAGAAACAGAATAGCTTTTAAGAAGGGGAGTTTAATCGGTTGCAAGTTAAGAGTTTTTTAGGCCATGGAAATGTACCAGTTGAAACAAGTCTGTAGAAATGTCCAATCTAAGGCATCCAAGGAAAGATACCTTGATTCAAGAAGGCCAATGAAGTTCAGGATTTCTCTCTGAGCAAAGAAGCCTGAGTGATACATGGAGGCATACAGACTGCAAAGAAAGCACAGAATGTGGGAGTGGGGCTCTCCCAAATGCTGGTCTCCTGGATGGAAAGCACCAACAAAGCAAGACTTAAACAATTTACAAAGACACTGGCATGTTCAGGCAGCCTCAAGGTGCAGGTGACTGCAGCTTGACCTTGAACTACATTTCATATTCATGTATAAGCAGCAGGAGCCTCACCAGAGGCTATGGAGACCCTAGAAAGCAACCTCATCTGTAGCAAAGATTTAATGATAGAAAAATAATATTCATAGAAATATATGACTTTACTAGTATTTGCTATCTTTACAAGTTAGATGACTTGTATGCAATACAGGATTCTAGAGAAGTTCAACATTTAAACTGTTCATGCCAGTCATTGAAATGCAGTACAAAGGAGCAAATTTCAATATAAAGGTATTTTGTATATATACCAGATGAAAAAGATCAGACCCTCAAGTAAGAAATGGTGATTGGAGTGCAACTACTGCAAATTTTATACTTCACAAGATAATAGCAGTTTCTCAACTGCTACTCTATGAAAGAGAAGATACAGTGTGCATACTATAGGCATAGTAATAAATTTAACCTCTTGCTGAGAAATTTCCCCTATTTAGTTTAAATGTGCAGGTCATGAACTCTGGACAATTAAGAAAATTACTGGCATTCTGGTGAAACTAAAAGGCTTTCTCCAGCTATCCTCTTTCTTCCAGATTCATAAATTTCTGCTATAGTCTTTGGCAATAATAAATACTGGGTTCTGGAAGCATAATTTTGTCCAGGAAAACTGCTTTTTAAATTTGTTGGATGTGAAACCAGAGTTGTGATTGTCTTTGGTATTCTATTAACTTTTGGAGCCTTTTCAAAAATTGGGTAACACTATAGAATTGATCTGTAATTAACTTCTGAGGACCTGAATGAGTCATATTCATTCTCTTGGATGACACTCCAGGCTGCAGATGCTGAAGGAGTGCACCTAGGTATTAAGAGCATTTCTGGCTGTGAGTGAGCAGAATAAAAAATGAGGAAGGAACTTCATTTCATTGTACTTTTACCTTAAAGGGCAAGATAATTTGGTTCTGTGCTTTGCATTTTGGGGTAAATTAATTTCAAAAGTAATATTTAGACTTTCTTTTCCTCTCAATTTGATAAGAGGAACTATTTCTATTAGAATATGGGGCATCAATATTTTTCTCAATTTTATCATTGGAATCTCTTCATATCGTTGGAGAATTCCCATTGAGATCACCTGATTGAATCACCCAGGGAGCCTATAGACAGATCTCTATCAGAGAAGCACATCTCATGGGATTAGAGACCCTGTTTTTTAGTTTGTTCTTTTTTTTTAAACATTTGATTGTATTATAATTGGGCTGTTTTAAACCTACAATTTGGTGAGTTTTCACATTTGTGTACACTCATAAAAACATCACCACAATCATAGTTCCATCTCCATAACCTCCACATATTCCTCACAGCACTTTATAATCAACCCTCTCTCTCTCCTGACCACAAAACTGGTCCTAGGTAATCATGGATCTGCTTTCCATCATTATAGATTTATTTTCATTTTCAAAAAGTTTACACAAGTGGAATCCTATAGTGTGCTTGTTTTTTTTGTCTGACTCTTGTTAGTCAGCATAATTATTTTGAGATTCATTCATAATTCATTGCATCTATCAATGGTTTATTCCCCTCTTGTTGCCAACTATTCCCTTGTATAGTCCTTTCACCTGTGATGAACATTTGTGGTATTTTTCCAGTTTGGGGTGCTTATAAATAAAGCCCCATTCATGTACAGGTGTTTGTATGGACATATGTTTTTATATCTCTTATGTAAATACCTAGGAATGGAATAGCTGAGAAACTTTGTAGCTGTATATTTAATAATGTGACATCTGTAGTGAGACTGGGCACTGGAAAAGTGACTACCCTTATAGACATTTAAAAGTGATTGCCTTTAGGGTGGGCCATGGTGGCTCAGCAGGCAAGAATTCTCGCCTGCCATGCCAGAGGACCTGGGTTCAATTCCCGGTGCCTGCCCATGTAAAAAAATTTTTTTTTAATTTAAAAAAAGTGACTGCCTTTAAAAGATTACAAAGGAGCCTAGGATGTCAAATTAGGAATCCATCAATGACACACTTACAAGGGCCTTGGTAGCACTCCCATTGTATCCTCTGCATTATATCCAGTTGCAAGGCCAGACTCCCAGACTGCCAATGCTACACTTTCTACCTTAAATCTCATCACTTTATCCCAGCCTATTCCTCAGGGTACTAATAAAATAACTGAGGAGGGTGTCTCCAGTGAACATGATAAGCTGTCATCTTACCATTCTTGCAATCTTTACTGAGTTAAATTGTGAGCCTCTATTCCAGCTAATTTATTAAATGAGACTTGCCCTTAAAAGGCATTATGAGTTGAAGATTTGACTAGAGGCACCACATTTTGCCAACTCAAATTATAATAGTACCCTTGCTTGGGGCAGCCTCCCTTGATGCACTTTTAGATCAGATTGCTTCTATTCTTTGGACTATACATTCTACTCACAGGAATGAATAACTTGGAACTGATCTACTAAAGTCCAAATTGATCTTTATATAACCTTGCCAATGTCATCCTAATATCCATTCAAACCTGAATAAATCTCAGGAACAAAACCTAACATTGAGTGTTTATTGGAATAAGGTCAGCTACACTTCAATCCTTTCAATAGACCCATATAGCCAATGAAGTGGGTTGAAGTGTGGCCCTCAAAAGGTATATCCAACCAGAACCTCAGAATGCTCTTCTTTGAAATAAGACTCTCAGCAGCTGCAACTAAGATAAAGCTCTTGAGATAAGATAATCCTGGACTAGGGTGAACTCTAAATCCAATGAGTAGTGTCCTCATAAGAGACAGAAAAGAAGAAGACCCCGAGATACAAAGAAAAGGCCATGTGAAGATGGAGACAGAGATTGGAGTTATGAAGCCACAAAATGAGGAATGCCAAGGCTTACCAGCAGCTACCAGAAGCTGGAGTGAGACATAGCATGTAATCTTTATCAGGACCTCCAACGGGAAGCTACCCTGCTGACATTTTAATTTTGGACTTCTGGCTTTCAAAACTGAGAAGCAGCTGCCAAACTGGTTCAAGCTTTGCTAATATTTGCTTTTCACTATGGGTTGCACATCCTATGCAATCCTTGTTACTTTCTGGCAACCCTAAACATTTTTCTCAATTAGCTACTTTTCCACTTATGAAATCCTTTTACTATCTCTTTCACACATCATTATTTAAAATAGTTTAAATCTTACTCATGCAACTGCATTCTGTCTTCAAGATGAAGGAGAATCATGTGACTAGAGCAATAACATAAGAGTTAGGCACACTTTAAGGCTATAAGGTCTGATCTTATACACTGTGTTTTGATTTGCTGAAGCTTCTGAAATGTAATGTACCAGAAAAGGATTGGCTCTTACAACAGGATTTATTAGGTTACAAATTTACAGTTCTATAGCCATGAAAATATCCCTAATTAAGGCATCAACAAAATGATACCCGACTCTGAAGAAAGGCTATTGGTATCTGGAACACCTCTGTCATCTGGGAAGGAATATGGCTAGTGTCTGCTATGCTTTTTCCTGATTCATTGCTTTCAGCTTCTGATTCCAGTGGCTTTCTCTCTGTGTCTTGTGGGTCTTATTTTAGCATCTCTAGAGTGTTTCTCTCTCTAAGCATCTGTAGGTCCTCTCTTAGCTTCTCTGTGGCAAACTCTGGATTTAATCTCTTAGTTTAGCATCTCAGGGGGGCATCTTCTGTATCCAAGCATCTGTACTTTCTCCATGGTGTCTTCTTATTAAAAGATACCTGTAAGCGGATTAAGACCCATCTTGAAAGAGCAGGGTCACATCTCCAAAGAAGCATCCTAATTAAAAGGCTGCACCCAACAATAGGTCTACCTCCATAAGATTGGATTAAAAGAACATGGCTTTTCTAGTACATAAAACTTTCAAACCAGCACAGATACCCTTTTAGTTAATCATGATTCAATATAGTTTACAGATGGTTCTTATTTTTCAAATGGCAAAGGCATCCCCTTGTGTTGTGTCCATTGAAACTGCAATCATTGAAGCAGCTCCATTACATAATGTTTCATTTCCCCAGGTGGCTGAATTAATAGCTCTGATTCAACCCTGCTCTGTGGTAAAAGGTATAAGATAAAAAGAAAGAAGACATACTTTTAGGATTGTTCATGATTTTAGAATGTTATGAAAGTAGAAAGGTTTTGGTATTTTAACTAGTAATGGGAAACATAGCAATGACTTAGTGAAAGCCATTCAAAAATCACAACGAGATAAATTTTTAAGATAGATTCTCATAGTCCAAAAGACAAGGGCAAATGTTTTGCAATACTACATGCTAAACAAACCCCTTTTACCATCCTAGCTACATATGATGATTCTAAGTTGAGATATTTTTCACCAAAACTTCAAAAGCAAAATTGCCTTAATTTAAGCCAATTGTGATGAACTCACAGCCCCCAGCTCAACTTTCTGTGAGACAAAGTTTGTTATTCCAGGATGCCCTCCCTATAAAGACAGATTATGGTGATTTTAGGATCAGTACCTAATCCATACAATGGGCCAGGTCAAATTATTCTATTATTGTTTGCACTGTAGTTGTGAAAAGCTAATTTTTGTATTAAATAAATAATGCTGGGGAACAAGCACAACCCAGATAAATCTGAAAAGGTGAGACATGGTTCAGTATTTCTCCTCAAGACCCTTTGAGCATTTACAAATGTATTTTATACAATTACCCAAATCTTTAGCCTATATATATATATATATACGTTATTTATCTGTTGGTAAAATTTCTGGGTAGATAGAAACTTTTCATCACTGGAGGGTTACCATTGTTACAGTCGATAAATGCTACTAGAATTTGAATTTACAAATGGAGGGCTTCATTTCATTGGAACCACCATAGAAGAACTCTGTGAGATCCTTCCATTAACCCATAAATGTCATTGTCTGTTTCAGTCTCAGTCTTAAGGAACAGTAGGAAGAAGAGTAACAGAGACACCAAAGCTGATGCAGTCCAAATTTTTATAAACAACTTGATCTGTTTTAAACTTTGCCATTACCATTGATAATCATGTAATCCTCTCTTCAGAGCTTACAAATATATCATCATTACAAGGTACCCTATGCAATTGTGAATAATTCCAATGACAAACTATTTCTGTTCCCTTCCATGCAGATCTGCCAAAATACTGTCAGGGACTTACCTGACTTATGCATCTTATGCCCATCAGGGATGAACCTCCTCTCCAGAAGTAATAACTTCTAAGGCTTTGCATGACTTCTAGCCCAGTAAGTGTGTATTCTAGAAGATATAGAAATGGAAAAATGCTTTAGAACATTGCTGGAACGACCATTTCTGTTCCTTCTGTGGGCTCATATTTCGTGGTGCAAATGAGCTACCAACTTCCACTCCCATGAAACCTTTAAATTGTGGCTAAGTCAAAAAATGTCTCCAGAAGTATAAAACCCCAAGAGGCAGTCACCCTGCTTAAGAACTCTGAACCAAGGGTGTGACTGCAGATATAGACAGCCTATGCCTGATATGAAAAGTAAGACTCAGCAGAATGACTTTCTTAAATTTTTTTCTCTCTTTAAATTATTTTTCTTATATTCTTCTGATGACTTCACACAAATACTATGAGATCATTTTCTTCTCTTAGAATAGTTGAGCTTAACCATATCTTGGTATATTCAAAATACATGGTTACCGTCAGCTTGTAGCATTTGCAGAAGTATTTAGTGCACAAAATGTTGTGTATGTGGCACTTTCCTTTTCTTTTTCTTTTTTCTCATGGGCAGGCACTGGGAATTAAACCCAGGTCTCCTCCATGGCAGGTGGAAATTCTGCCACTGAGCTACCATAGCATCGTCCACTTTCCTTTTTATATAGAGAATATCTCCATGCTATCAGTCCCATGTAATTCCATTTCACAGGATCTGTGATTATTCTAGCACTCATGAGGCTGAACATAACCTACATTGTTTCCTGAATAGCTACCTTGATTCTCTATAGTGGCCCAATTTAACTTATAATAAACTACACAGATCATGGGATCTGAGTGGGAATAGACTTTGCTATGACTCAATTTTAGAGGCTAAAAATAATAATTTAGGATGGTTATCACAAGCAACAAATTTCACTTATGGCAGTATTTAGATGTGAAAAATAACACATAAATGATGGGGAAAAGAAAACAAAAGGTCTTTGCTGCAAGTTCCCTAAGAATTGATTTTTGGGTAACTTCTTCCCTCCTATAGGGGGTTTGTGGAAGTAGAGCTGGTGATGTTACCCACTAACTGAATAGGGTGATTTATTTAGCCTACCCTTTTTTGACTTTCCAGATCATACAGGATCTGCTAGAGATGCCAAAGCAATGTCCCATCCATAAATAAAATATCATAATTGGCTGGAAGGATTGCTTGGTTCAAGGAAAATTTCTACTTTGGTTGTGTTTATAGTAATATAGTGCAGTTGTATAGGTGTTCTAGTTTGCTAGCTGCTGGAATGCAATATACCAGAAATAGAATGGCTTTTTTTAAAGGGGGAATTTAATAAGTTGCCAGTTTATAGTTCTAAGGCCAAGGAAATGTCCAAATTAAAACAAATCTATAGAAATGCCCAATCTAAGGCATCCAGGTAAGATACTGTGGTTCAAGAAGTCTGATGAAGTTCAGAATTTCTCTCTCAGCTGGAAGGGCACATGGTGAACACAGTCAGAGTTTCTCTCTCGTTTGGAAAGGCACATGGCAAACATGGCATCACCCGCCAGCTTCTCCTGGCTTCCTGTTTCATGAAGCTCCCCAGGAGGCATTTTCCTTCTTCATCTTCAAAGGTAGTTGGCTAGTGGACTCTGCTTCTCGTGGCTATGTTATTCTGCTTTGATTTCTCTGAATCTCTTTCATTCTCCAAAATGTTTCCTCTTTTTTAGTTTTTAATGTTTCCAGAAACTTATCAAGACCCACCCAAATGGGTGGAGACATGTCATCACCTAATTCAGCTTAACAATCACTCTTGATTAAGTAATATCTCCAGGGAGATGATCTGATTACAGTTTCAAGCATATGTTATTGAATAGGGATTATTCTACCTTTATGAAATGGGATTTAGATTAAAACATGGCTTTTCTAGGGGACATACATCCTTTGAAACCAGCACAATAGGTTTCAGAAAATATGATGTCAAGTGAACAGTTCTGTGACTGAACTTTTGACATGCAATGATGTTCAAATGATGATTCTATACCAGAGTAGACCAAAAATCTTATGGCCAAACTCTCTCCTCTAGTATACAGGAATAACCCCAAGAAGGGATTGATGAACTTTGACTTCTCAAGCACATCACCCATCAAGCTATGGCAGCTTGATGTAGTAATCTGAAATTGGGGAACTCACATACAAAGCAAAAGTGCTTAGATGCTGTAATCCCAAAATGGGCACCAAACACACCAACCAGTCCAGTGCTTCCTTTACTCAGATAAAGCCATCCAATGGATATTCCTGAGAGACTTAGATTTCCTAAAATGGAGCAGAGATAGTTTGTAATCTTTTTATTATAGAAGACCCAGTCCAGTTTTCCCCTAAACATCTTTTTTTTTATACTTACAATATTTAGTCTTTTTATTATTTAAATAAAAAAATAGAGAACCTAGTAGAAGAAGCCGGATGGGTTAAAAAGAAAAGCTGACTTTTTGATTTACATATGAGTAGACTTCAAATTAACTTCACAGCAGTGGAGAAAATCAAGTGGATCTTAAATGCTATCCATTCTTTCTCCTGCCATCCTTAGGAAAAGGTCTTCGGGAAAAATTCTGCTTGAGTTAATTATCATGGCAATCGGCTTTGAAGGTTACTTTTTTTGTGCTTTTAAATGTAGTTTAAAATCAGAATTCATTTAGAAAGCCTTAACATTTTGGTGTGATTTGCATTTTATGCCTGCCTGCTGAGAAGGGCAGTTGGATTTTTCTTTTGTCCTACTCTCTATAAAATTTGATGCAGTGCCAATGTATCATCTTAAATTGTATGCATTCACTCTTATTTCCCTTGGTAAAAAATAATAAACTACAGCTAACTTCATCCACTACATTTCTCATCTCAAACACCTTTTCCAGGGAAATTTATTTTGGATATAGTTTATTAACAGATTAATTAAAATATCTGTTTTGAGAATTGAATCAAAGCAAAGAGGCTTACCAATTACAAGAACCCATAGCTACCTTTCAAAAAAGCTTTAATTTGTATTCTTAAATAAGAATAAATGCAGTTTACAATTCTGGACATTCGTGTATACTTTATGTTATTTATCAACACTCTAAAAGCTATGTACATAGGACTCTACTTTATGGGATATATACTTTATCAGCAACTCTAAGGGCTATCCACATTCTTTAATATGATAGAATATTTCTGTACTAGTGGCTTAATAAGTGGTCCACCCTCATGCATCATCCCTACAATCATTTTGTGTACACAGATATTAGCAGTAATGGAATACATATTGTTTTAGAAATCAGAAACCACTAACCTAGTATGAAAGGAGAGAATTGCTCCTTGCTATTGTTTCAAATGCTTTCTCAGTTGGCAACATTCTGTTGTTCCCAAAATTATTGAAACCAGGAAACATTAATAACAGGTAGAGTACGATAGAGACAAATAAGCTTGAATTATTAACTTATGGATTTACAATTTGATTAAGGATGGAATCTATGTTTAGAGTTGTGATTGCAAAGTTATTTTTCATTTGCCATTTTTTAAAAAGTTATTAAAGAATTTGAAAACTAGCCTAAATCATCTATTTTGGGATATGCTGCAGAAGACAAACTTGAGTTTGGCTTCTGATCCTGGGAAACTAGGACATACTACTTCAGGATTAGACACTGAAATATTAATCAGTACTACTTTTAAATTCTCCATTAGATTCTTGGTTTTCAAAATTCAGGTCAGGGATTGTAAATCTGAAAAATACCTACATCTTAAGGTAATTTCCATGGATAAGTTGAATATTTCATGCAAACCATTTAGACTAGTAACAGGGAAATAGTAAGTGTTCAACATGTGTTAGGTACTGCTATTATTATGTGCCTCATTTTTCCTTTGATATGTTACACATCAATTTAATCATATTGTTTGCAATGAAATATGATCAGTTAGCCAAAGTAAAGAATTTGAATTTTTTTTCAAAGAGCAATGGAAACTTTTTTGGTTTGAACCTATTATGCACCATAGAGAAGCCATGCTTTAACCTGATTCAATCTTGTGGGGCAGTCATTTCTTTTAATCCTGATTTAATACTATAGGGCAAAAACTTTTGATTAGTTTATCTCCACAGATGTGACACACCTAATTGTGGGTGTGACCTTTTGATTAGATGGAGATCTGAGTTCACCCATTCCAGGTGAAACTTGACTCTACCCATTTGTTTATTGGAGTCTTTTAAAAGAGGAGACATTTTGGAGAGAGAGCAGAGCAGAGCTGATGTAAACCTTTGGAGAGAGACAGGAATAGCCCTGGTGCTAAGCACAGACTTTTGTGGATAATTGATCCTGAGGTTCAGAATAAACAAAAGAAATTTTTTAAAGTTCAATGATATAATAAAACAGAACTTTCCTAAAATTAAGAAGAATAGGAATTTCAGGGAAAAAGAAAACTCAGAATGATCAAAGTTGAGATGTATTCAGATGAATTGAATAGACTTCAAAAACAAACACACAAACTACAGAGTTAGTTTTTGTTTGGAGTGATGGAAGCATTTTGGTAATGTAGTGGTGATGGTAGCACAATATTGGGGATATGAAAATATAACTGAAATGTACTCATAAAATGGGTTAAAGTGGGAAATTTTGTGTTGTGTATATGTCACCACAACATAAAACCCAGATTAAGTAAACAAACTTTTTTACTTTGGAAAGTAAACAACTTTTTCCAAGCTTGTCCTATGTTTTTTTTAGTTCTATTTTCCTTCTTGTACTTTAGCTATTTAAGTATAAGACAACATATTTTGTATAACATATGTCTTACATAAAGCATTTATTTTTCTTTTTACTCAACACATCTTATATAATAGATTCTTCATCTGTCACCCTCTATCTATGAGAATGCAGCCATGTGGAGGAGTGGGGAAAGGATAGTTAATTCCATAAATGGTGCTGGGTCAGTTCAGTAATATGAGAAAAAAAATAAAAATGATTCCTGTCTCACATCATAGACAAAAATAATTCTAGATGGATTGAAAAGTGAAACAATAGAGATAACAGGATAAAATGCTATGCCTTGGAATTTTCTTAAACTGGTGGTGATGGGTGTGTGTGTGTGTGTGTGTGTAGATTTCTTAAACAAGATATAGAAAGCACTGACCCTTAAATAAAATTGATAAATTGGTCTGCTCATTCACTTTTCAGAGATAAAAATTTTGTTTCTGACCATTCTTCCATTGGAAGTCTGTCTAGTGGAAATGTAGCAGGCTGGATCCAGCAGCTTAATTTGTCTGAAGATTTAAGCCCTTGGGAAATACAAGAAAATACTTTCTCTCTTCAAGCAGGTACTTAAGTTATATTATCATATTTTATTATATGATGCTATATGATTTATTGTGTAATATTATTCACTGCTATAAATAAGATCTCACTATTTAGATGCAATTTATGAGTTTTAAAAATGTAGAGTTAAATCCACGTGGATTCCAGAAATTTCCTGGTGCCAGTGTTGAACTTGCAGGATAATGATAGAACAAACTTTGCTCTCCCTTCCATGTTCTGAACTCACTGAGAAATAAACACAGAACTGAAGATATAAAGAATGCAAAATATCAACTTTATTGCTGGTAAAACTGGGTTAGAAACTATAGCTTGATCTGTGGCCAGAATCAGACTTTCTATTATTTTTTGGATCTCAAGGTGTGAGTACCTTCTTCACACCTAGTGAGTCTGAAAAGAGAAGACAAAGAAAGATGACAGAAATGTGTGCTATTTCCACAAGACTATTGGGGTACTGCTGTATGGACACTGCTTGGCAGGGCCACCTCACACAGGTGGCTCGTGACCTGCTCGGGGGCACCTGGTCTTCAGAACCGGTGAGGCTATACTAGGTGTGCTGCCTGCAGTGGCCCACAGCGGGGCACAGAGAAGATGTTTGGGAGTGGCAGGAGGGCAGGAGACCCTAAGAGGAAAAGTGCATATGAGGCAGAGGGAGGGAATAAAGGGGTAGGAGAAGGGCAGACTTTCTTTGCTCCCTGCTGTTTCCTCCTGGAGAATGGAGATGTTTCTTCACTGAAGTTGAATTTCCGGTTCTGCTTACAGTGAAGGGCCTCTGTCTCAATACAAGGGCTTGTCCCTTTCTTGTTTGAAGTTTCCCCAGGAAGTCTCATATGGCTGAATCCCAGCATTCATAGTATTTCTAGTATTTCTCTGTCTCAGAAAGTGTGGGTGAGATCCGTGTTTATAGAAGTCAGAAGAGCCGTTCCTTATGTGTGAGTTTTAGATTTTCCAGCCTTGGGTGGCTGAAAATATACTGTATTTTGATCTGGGTCATGGTGATACATAGATTTATAATATTGTATTATAAATTGTACACTTAAGACATGTTCACTTATATAGCTTCCTGTGTATACTTTATACCTCAACTTAAAAAAAAGGAAAAATAAAAATTAGAAATGTAATGGGTTAGGAGAAGGGTCTGAGTTTTGGCTCCACCTACTTTGATGACCATATGGTTTTGGAAAATTCCCTTAAAGTTTCCAAACCTAAGTTTTGCTCAGGTAAGATGATGATGATAGTAATCACAGTATCACTGTTACAGGGTTATTGTGATAATTACCTGAGGGTGTATGTAAAGTCCTTAGCACAGTACCTTGCCCACAGTAAGGGCCCCCCAAAATAGTATTATCCTTTTTAGGTGTTCTGTGCTATAGGTTACTGCATACAGTTGGGAACACAAGGAACATTTTGGTGCTAAATGCTACCAGAGGCTGCCACGATGGCTGTGGGGAAACAGGGTGTACTGTGAAGGGCATGGGATTGAATGAGGTCAGACACCTCTCCCCTTCCACTTACTAATCATGTGATGCAATCTGTTAACCCCTCTGTTAACCATGGACCTTTGTTCTCCTGCACACAGTCAGTGCTAGATAAAAGGCTGTTGTGGAGGGACTTCCAGGGAAGATGACAAAATGGGGGGGGCCAGGATTGTCTTCCCCCCAAAACAACATTTAAACAGGCAGAGACTGTCTGAAATAAGTATTTTGAAACTCCAGAGGTCAGAAGAACACTGCATAGCATCTAGGGATAAGCAGGAGGTTGATAAATTAAGGTAAAGAACTCTAAATTGCTCTCTCTGCATGGCATCTTCTGGTGCCCTTTTCCCACACTCATGGCAAGCCACTGAGAGGTCCAGCTCTTGGCTAGTTGCTGTTGACCAAGAAGGACATAAAATCCTCTTCCCCAACAGCAGGGTTGTGCATGGATGATAACTGAGCACAGCTTTTTGACTAATAAACATGGATCACTTAGTCCTTGCTCTTATGGGCAGCCATTGATTCAACCCTCCTGGGACAGGGGTGAAGGCAGTAGTGATTTAAAGATGCAGGACTTCCTCAGGACTGCAGGGCTTAGTTAGCAGAAGGGCTGCATTTGCTGGGCAGGCCAGGAAAGCTCAGCTTTGGGAAGCTGTTGGAGAAGTTGGTGCCTTTCTTGACCCCTTCCACAGGGCACTTTGAAGCTCATCTGCTACCCCCTTTGTGGGTCCCTGGCCCTGTTTTGGCTAGGGAAGACCAAATTGGGAAAGTCCTCCCTGGGGTGACCCACCTCCCAGAATATGCCTTCCAGGCAAAAGCAGCATGAGACAACATGATGAGTGTAAAAATTGTAGAGGTAGGCAGTCTGGGATAAAGGCCTGCTTGTTTCAGATACCTGGGAGAGGGAGCTTTGTTCCCTGGGAAACAGAATAACCAAACTACTGTAATCAGGGGAATTCCAAACCAACGAAAAAAGCAAAAGCCCAGGACAAGACAGAGGCCTAGCAAGACAGAGAAAACCCTGCACAGTGCATTTATCTTCTTGATAGGAAGGCTGGAGTTCAAGAAAATATTTCTCTTATCTTGTGCTGGTTACAAAACTAAGAAACAGACATCCTAGGGAGTAGATCCCAGAGTTAACTTTTTTTAGGTTATATCTTTTTTAAGGCAATTTTATTGGGATACATTATATATTCACATATCATATAATCATCCAAATTGTACAGTAATTCACAATGTCATATAGCTGTGCATTCATCATCACAACCAATTTTTGAACATTTTCATTACTGATATTATTCTTATAAATCTTCCATTCTGGATTTATAGAGTACCTTCCCAGTCCATATGCTCCTACAGATTCCAAACAATTCAGCATTGTTCGTTTTTAACACAGAATCTCCAAGGAGAGATTTTCAGTAGCTGTTTATGTCCCCATGTTGATGTCATCTCTCCAAGAGTTAACATTTTAAAATATTAAAATGTACAATATGCAGCAAAAGAGTATAAGATAAGTGAGAAAACAGTAAATGGTGGCTCATCCAAAGGAAAAGGCTAAAAATACAGAAAACACCAATGAAGAAAATGAGAATGTGTGTGTACCAAACAAAGCCATTTATAAAATAATCTTTAAAATGCTTAAGGAGATGAAGGAAAGTCCAGAGAAAGAATTACAGAATATCAGGAAAACAAAAATGAGCTACATGACAGTCCATATAAAGAGATAGAAATTCTTAAAAGAAGCCAAAAAAGAGCTACTGGAGTTGAAGACAAAAATAACTGAAATGAAAATGCCCAAGAGGGTTTCAAGGGCAAATTGGAGATGGCAGAAGAAACAATCAGTGAATTTAAAGACAAGACACTTGAAATGAGTCAGGCTGAGGAGTGGAAAGAAAAAAAATCTTAAATACTAAAAGTGAAAATAGCCTAATACACCTCTGGGACACCATCAAGCATACCAATATATGCATTATGGAGGTTCAGAAGGAGAAGAAAGAAAGGAGCAGAAGGAATAGTCCAAGAAGTAAATGAAAGAGAACTTCTCAAACTTAGCAGAGAACATGAATATGCACATCCAAGAAGCTCAGAGAACAACAAACAGGATAAACACAAAGGGAAATACACTATCATATATTATGCAGAGGACAGGAAATAGTTCTGAAAGTTGCAAAAACAATTTGTTACATAAAAGGCAATCCCATTAGACCCACGGAAGCAAGAAGGCAGTGAGATGAAATACTTCAAGTATGGAAGGAATACAACAGTTAGCCAAGAATTTTGTATCTGACAAGACTTTCTTTGAAAAATGAAGGAAAGATTAAGATATTCGCAGATAAGCAAAAGCTGAGAGGGTACATCCCACAAAATCTGCTCTACAAGCCAGGCTAAAGGGAGTTCTTCAAATTGAAAGGAAAGCACGCTAGACAATGGTTCAAAGCAATGTAAAGAAATAAAGACCTGCAATAAAGGTAACCATTTGGGTAATTATAAATGCCAGTATTATTTTATTGTGTTTTTTGCTATGTAACTTCACTTCTTATTTCCTCCAAGTGCTAAAATTCAAATGCATAAAAATTCATGCTAATTCTAAATTTGTGGTCAAACAATATACAAAAATATGTGGTAATAAGTACAAAAAATGGTGGGGGCAGGGCAGAGGGGTATTGGAAAATTTATATGCCATTGAAGTTAAGTTGGTATCAAACCATATATAAATTTTACATATTTAAGATGTAAAATTTTAACCCTATGGTAACTATAAGGAAAACAGATAAAAAATATATAGAGATAGAAATGAGAAGGTACTCAATATGGTGCAACACAAGAAAGCAAATAAATATAAAAGTAGGCTTTAATAGAAGTGAGGACAAAAAAGGTTTAGTACTTACAAAGGCCAAATAGAGCAAAATGGCAGGAAAAAAGTCTTGTATTATCAGTAGTGACTTTAAATGTAAATGGATTAAACTCTTCAGTCAAAAGACAGAGATTGGCAGAACGGAACTTCCTCAACATGATAAAAGGCATATATGAAAATCCTATAGCTAATATCCTTCTGTTCTAGTTTCCTAGCTGCTGGAATGCAACACACCAGAGACAGTTTGGCTTTTAATAAAGGGAATTTATTTCATTAGTTCTTCAGAGGAAAGACAGCTAACTTTCAACTGAGGTTCTTTCTTATGTGGGAAGGCACAGGATGGTCTGTGCTGGCCTTCTCTCCAGGCCTGTGGGCTCCAACAACTTTCCCTGGTGTGATTCCTTTCTACATCTCCAAAGGCCTGGATTGAGCTATGAGTGCTGAGATGAGGTACGTTGAGCTGCTTGTGCTGTGCTACATTGAGCTCTCTCATTTAAGCACCAGCCAATTAAATCAAACACCATTCATTGCAGCAGGCACACCTCCTACCCAACTGCAGATGTAATCAGCAACAGATGAGGTTCACATACCATTGGCTCATGTCCACAGCAACATAACTAGGCACCTTCACCTGGCCAAGTTGACAACTGAATCTAACTACCACACCTCCTTAATGGCAGAAGAATGAAAGCTTTCCCTCTAAGATCAGGAATGGGAGAAAGATAATCACTGCCACTACTGCTATTCAATATTGTACTGCAAGTTCTTACCAGAGCAATTAGGCAAGAAAGAGAAATAAAAGCCATCTACATTGAAAAGGAAGAAGTAACATTTTCCCTGTTTGCAGGTGACAGGCAATATATACAGAAAATCCTAAGAAATCCACAACAAAATTCCTGCAACTAATAAATGAATTTATCAAAGTGGTGGGGTACAACAACAACAATCAAAGACCAGTAGCTTCCCTGTGTCTGTCTGTGCAAACAATAAAAAAAGAAAGGAAAAAGACTAGTAGCATTCCTATACAGAAACAATAAACAATGAAAGAAGAAATCAAGAAAAAAATTCCATTCACAATAGTAATTAACAGAATCAAATATCTAGTGATAAATCTAACCAAGAATGTAAAGGACTTTTGTACACAGAAAACTAAAAAACATTGCTAAAAGAAATTAAAGAAGACCTAAATAAATGGAAGGACATTGTGTTCCTGGACTGGAAGATGAAATATTGTTATGTTATCAATACTACCCAAAGTAATTTATAGATTCAATGCAATCCCAATAAATTTCCACCAACTTTCTTGCAGAAATGGAAAAGCCAATCATCAAATTTATAATGAAGTAAAATTGGTCCCAAATAGCCAAAGTCACCTTGAAAAAGTCTGAAGGTGGAGGAATAACATTTCCTGATTTTAATACTTATTATAAAGAAACAGTAGTCAAAACGGCATGGTACTAGCACAAGAACAGAAGTGTAGACAAATGGAATCGAATTGAGAGCTCAGAAATCAACCCACACATTTATGGCCAGCTGGTTTTTGACAAGGAAACCAAGGCCACCTAATTGGTAAATAATAGTCTTTTCAACAAATAGTGTTAGGGAAACTGGATCTCCAGTTACAAAAAAAAAAAAAGGAGGATTCCTACCTCATACTATATACAAAAATCAACTCAAAATGGATCAAAGACCTACATATAAGAGCCAGACCATAAAACTCCTAGAAGAAAATGTAGGGATGCATCTTCAGTACCTAGTGTTAGGCAATAGTTTCTTAGATTTTATACCCAAAACACAAGCAACAAAAGAAAACTAGATAATATGTCCTCATCAAAATAAAACTCTTTTCCTCAAAGGACTGTATCATGAATGTAAAAAGATAGCCTACACAATGGGAGAAAATATTTGGAAATCGCATTTTCTGATAAAGGATTAATAAGCAGTGTATATAAAGAAATCTTTCAACTTAACAAAAATGGGCAAAAAACTCAAACAGACATCTCTCCAAAGAAGATATACAAATGGCCAGAAAGCACATTAAAAGATGCTCAAGATCATTCATTTATGAAATGCGAATCAAAACCACAATGAGAGACCATTTAACATAGATTAGAATGGCTGCTATTAAAAAAATGGAAAATATTAAGTGTTGGAGAGGGTGTGGAGAAATAGGAACACTCATTCACTGCTGGTTGGCAATGGTGAAGCCACTGTGGAAGACAGTTTGGTGCTTCTTCAGAAAGCTGAGTGTAGAACTACCATATGACCTGGCAATCCCCTGATTAGGTACATACTCAAAATAATTGAAAGCAGGGGCTTGAACAGGTATTTACACACTGATGTTCATAGTGACATTATTCACAATTGCCAAAAGATAGAAGCAATCCAAGTGTCCATTGATCATGGATAAATACAATGTGGTATATACATACAATGGAATATTATTTAGCTATAAAAAGGAATAAAACCCTGATATATGTGATAATAAGAATGAATCTTGAAGAAAACCCTTTGAGTGAAATAAGTCAACACAAAAAGACAAATAGTGTATGATCTCACTGTTTTGAAACAATTAGAATAAGCAAATGTATAGAGTCAGAATCTAGAATATAGGTCAGTAGGGGACATGTTGGAGATAAAGAATGGAAAGTTAAGGCTAAATGTATAGGATTCCTATTAGAATGATAGAAATGTTTTGCTAATGGATGGTGGTGATGTAGCACAATATTGTCAATGCAGGTAACAGCACTGAAATATCCAAATATGATTAAAAGGGGGAAATGTTAGATTGTACATACGACAACAGAATAACAATTTTAAAAAATCAGTGGAACCACACAACACAAATAGTAACCCTAAGTTAAACCATGGTCTTTATTAATACTACAGATATAAAGATGTGCTATCATAAATTGTAACAATTGTTCTACACCAATGCAAGGTATGGATGGTGGGGTGGTATATGGGAATCCTATATTTTATGTGAGATTATTCTGTAAACCCACAACTTCTCTAATAAAGAAATAATTTTTAAAAAATTCGCTGTGGTGGGTTGGTGCACTTGAGTTACATGAGGGCTAGAGTTAGACTTTTTTAAAGCTCAGTTCTTCTTCCAAAGCTGTGCCAAGAAGGAAAATTAGTGTTTTTGAGAAGTGCCTTTGATGATGAAATTCTCTGTGGAGTTAAAGAGTATTGATGTAAAACTAAAAGCACAGTTACAATGGTGATATACAATATACATTTGTTTGTTTTCATTCCAGCGTGCTGTGCTGCCCTCACTGAACTGGTGCTCAATGACACCAATGCCCACCAGGTAGTTCAGGTGACAATGCTCCTTCTTGAAAAGGTGGAGCATCTTCTCCAACCTGGGTCCCCACTACCATGCCACTGTTAACCCTCCTTATGGTACAGTTTGTATCCCAGAACTATGTATTTTGAGCATCCCATCATATGATTTTTTAAATATTTTAATATGTCATTTATCTGTAGAATTTTATTTTATATTATTCTCAGTCCTTCTTTAAATCAGCATAAAAAGAATTACTGGTTAATTGATGTTGACCCTTGAATATTCATAGTCATAAAACAAAATATTTATTACACAAAGCAAAATTCACTAATCGATCTTAATCCACTACATATACACATAAGTATTGTGTGTATGTGTGTGTGTATGTCTCCCTCTATCTATATATCTATGCATACAAGCCTTGAATGGGTTTCTGTTACAAAAGTTACTGCCAATTTATTGAATTTTCAGAGGATACCCTTTTCTTTTCTTTTCTGGTCAGTGCAATATATCCAACTTCAAGTTCATATATATAAATATATCAAAGTTAGTAATGGATAAGGTCACTAACCATTGCAGCCCCTAATGTAAGCTCAGCAAATCAGAAGGTAGTTGGTGGAGAAGGATATTTGGAGTTGGCCAGATTGAGGTTCCATTACTTGCATCACTACTTGCTAACCTGGCACCTGAATAAATAACCTCTAAATTTTGGTTTGCTCCTCTGTAAATCAGGGAAATTCTACAGTAATCCACAGAATAGCTATAAGGCTTAAATGTAGTAAGGTATTTAATTAAAACTCTGCAATTTTAACATATAAATTAAATCCCTTTACAGTCAAACATAAATGCCTGCACAGTGTAGAGTTCTGTAGATTATACATTTACTAGTTAATAGAAAATTATCAGTGTTTTAGTTTCCTAACTACTAAAGCAAATACCATACAATGGATTGGCTTAACGGCAGAAATTTCTTGGCTCATTGTTTCAGAGATTAGAAGGCTTGCTTCCTCCCAGGGTTGGTATCTTCTGGCTGGCTGGCTGGCAATCCTTAGGGCTCCTTGGCTTTTGTGTCATGTGGTAATATATCTGGCAGCATCTTCTTTCTCTTCTGGGGTCTGTTGATTAACTTCTGCTGCTTTATGAGGCTTTCACTTTCTTGTCCAATTTCTTTTGCTTATAAGGACTTTATCCTTATGGAATTCAGACCCAACCTCATTCAGTTTGATCACACCATAACGAATAACATCTTAAAAGTATCTACTTACAAATGGGTTTAGACCCACAGAACTAAGGATTGGGACCTGGACATGCCTTTTATGAGGGACGTGATTCAATCTCTAACAGTCTGCTCTCTGGACTGCCCAAGAATCTGCAAACACGTTCTTCCGTATATAAAAAAAAAACATTCTATCACAACATCCCAAAAGCCTAAAGTCATTTCAGTAATAATACTAAGAACAAAGTCTCACCAAAATCATATGTGTGTGTGGTCCATTCTAGGGTATCTGTCTGATGGACCTATAAAACCTAGAAAACAAGTTATCTGCTTCCAATATACATGGTGGGACAGGCGTAGGATAAACATTCCCATTCCAGAAGGGAGAAATTGGAAGGAAACAGGGATCATGGGTGCCAAACAAGTCTGTACCCAGGCAGGTCAAACTCCATTAGATTTTATGTTTTGAGAGACATTACTGGAATGATACCTTGTTCTCTGGGCCTTCTAGAGTAGCAGCCCCACCCTTTCCAAGTGCTTATATTACAGTCCGCTCTTCCTGAACACTGAGATGAAGCTGCATTGGAATGGCAGCCAGGAAACTGACCCAACTCTCTCCAATCATTGTAGTGGCAGCACACTCCCTAAACAAGAAGTCATAAGATCTGTCTTATCCAAGAATTCATAAGATCTGTCTCCTCAAAGCTTCAGAGCAGGTGGTCCACCCCTTTAAAGTTAGAGGCAGACCAACCCTTTCCACACACATGGGAGGGCCCACTCTCTTGGCCTAAGAAGGTCTTTTTGGTCTAGACCTTTTCTTCCATGGTTCTTCCCTTGAGGTCATTTCTTTCAGTTTGTCCCTTTTCTGTCCCTTTCAGTCCAGGCTTGCTGTAATTCTGCTCATATAAATTTTGCAAAAACCTGGTTGACTTTGTGTGCAGTTACAGTGCACAAACATAAGACAATAGAACTTTCCAAAGATCCTTCCTGGAAAACTGCATTTCAAATCTTGGCTTCCACTGATATAGCTGACTAGACCCGTGTTCAACCACACCCTCATTGCAAAGGGTTGTACAGTCAAACCCTCATATGGAATCCTGTCCTTTAGATACATTTCCCAAAAGGTTTCTGATAGAGCCACATTTAGTTCTACTCTCAGAGCATCCAACTTTGATAGGTCGAGAATTTTCCAAATCAGTTGCTGGCTTCTTTGTGCTTGAAAGTTCAATTCATAGTTAATCTCTTTCCTCTCTCATTTCATTATTAGCTGCAAGGAGAGACCAGGCTGAATCTTCCACATTCATCTTGGAAATCTCCTCAGCTAAATAATCAAGTTCATCACTTTCAAATTCTGCCTTCCATCTGACTCTGAATACAATTTTGCCAGGTTGTCTGCCACTTTATAACAATGATCATATTTCCTCCTGTTTCCAAAAACACATTCATCTTTTCCTTCTAAACCTTCAGTGGAAGTACCTTTAAGATCCATATTTCTACCAATAATCTCTTCAAAGCAATCTAAGCTTTTTCTGTCAAGTACCTCCAAATTCTTTCAGCCACTACCCATTACCCAATTCTAAAACCATTTCCACATTTTTAGATATTATTCACAGCAACACCCTTACTTTCTGAAACCAAAAAGTATTTTGGTTTCCTAGCTTGTAAAACAAATACTATACAATGGGTTGGATTAATAGGAATTTATTGACTCACAGTTTCAGAGGATAGAAGGCTTGCTTCCTTCCAGGATTGGTATCTCCCAGCTGGTCAGTAATCCTTGGGGTTCTTTGGCTTTTCTTTCACATGAATATACCTGGTAGTATCTTCTTCTGCTGACTTGCAGCTTCTTACTTCTTCCATGGCTTCTCCCTCTGTGTTAAATTTCCTTTGCTTATAAGAACTTCAGCTGTATCGGATTAAAGCCCACCCTCATTCAGTTCGGACACAGCTTAACTAGTAACATCTTCAATCTTACTTACAAATAGATTCACACTCACAGGGCCAGGAGTTGAGACCTGAACATGCTTTTTGTGGGTGCCATAATTCAGTCTCCAACAAACAATAAATTGACATTAAAATTTTTTGTTTATTCTTGTATATATACGTATTTGTTTGAGGTTAAGTCTAGAAGGACCTGAACTGTGTTTTCATGGATAACTTTATTTTTCTTTTTTAAATCAGTCGTTTCCTGTATTTTTAAAAATTTTCCTTTTTTACTTTATGATTCATTTATAGACAGCCTTTAATTACCTCTCATAAAGGGAGAAATTATATTCCATAATTAGGTATTTAAAATGCAAAGACTAAAGATGTTTATTGGGAGTCCTTCTTTCTGTCTTTTTTTTTTACTTTTTAAGGTATGGAATATTTTATTTATGGTTTTGTACATATATTCATGATGAAATTAAGTTGCTGTTTTTCTTTTGGTGATTTTTCAAGTTTTGCATTAGTGTTATTCTGGTTTCATACAGTTAATTGAAAAGTTTACATTAGTTTCTTATACTTTGAATTAGTTGAAATAGCATTGGATATAATTCACTCAAAGAACGATTTGGTTTGAACACTTAATTTGGAGGAAGCTCCTTGACAACTTTTATCATTTTCTACCATGGTTAATGATCTTTTCACCTCTTCTACCTTTTCTTGAACATTTTGGTAATGTATATTTTCTAGAAGTTAAAGATTTATCAAAGAACTATATGTTTTAAGGCATATAGTTACATCAAATTTCACTGGATTTATTGCACTCATTCTCACATCTGTGCATGTATCTTGTTTTGCATATGTAATATTGTAAATTTTTTGTGTTTTGATTTTGTCTTTTTTAGTACTTCCAGGGTCACATTCATTTCTTTGCTCTTTTCTAAGAATTGGTTCTTTGTTTTAGCAATTTATTGTATTTACTTATTAAACTTTTGTTGTAAAATGTAACATATACATAAAGCAAAGAAAGAAAAGAGCAATAATTTTCAAAGCACACCTCAATGAGTAGTTATGGAACAGATCCTAGAGTTCATCATGGGCTACCATTCCATCATCTCAGGTTTTTCCATTCTAGCTGCTCCAAAACACTGGAGACTAGAAGCAATATTAATATAGTGATTCAGCACCATACTCGTTTGTTAAATCTCATTTTCTCTGTTATACCTCCTCCTTCTCCTTTAATCCCTCTCTCAGTTTATAGGGATCTTTGGGCAATGCCCATTCTGACTTTTTTATGTTGAGAAGGGGTTTCCACAGTAAACAGTAGGAGGAGGAAATTAATTGAAAATCCTAGAGAGGCTGGTCCCTCTCAGTTTCAGGATTTATCTTATCTAGGAACCCTCCAGAAATTACACGTTCCAGGAAGGCAAACCTAGTTCATGAAACCTTTATAGGGGCTCAGTTCGAGCCCCAGGTGTTCTTAAGCATCAACAGGAGTGATGTTAATTGGGATTTAGCAAACTATGGCAATTAGCACTATCTAATTGAATCTTGCATAAGAGCAGCCTCCAGAATATCCTCTTGACTTCATTTGATCTCTCTTGGTCACTGATGCCTTATTTTATCACATTCTTTTCCCCCTTTTGGTCAGAAACGCATTGTTGATCCCATGGTGCCAGGGTCAGACTTATCTCTTGGAGTCCCTCCCCATGTTGTCAGGGAGACTTCATCCCTGAATGTTTTGTACTACGTATGAGGGAGAGCATTGGGGGAGGGAAACCATTTTCCTTGCATAATTGGGTTGAGTGAGAGAGAGAGGCCACATCTGAGTAACAAAGAGTCTTCCTAGAAGCAACTCTTAGGCCTTGCTATGGGTAGTCTTAGCTTCTCTCCTACATAGATAAGTTTCATAAGGACAAGCCTCAAAATCCAGGGCTTGGCCTATTTTCTTGGAAGTCCCTAATGTTTGAGAGGTTACCCAGGATTTCCCAGATGGGAAAGTTTAATAATTCCATATATACATATATATTTTCTCTTCAGACCCTCAAGAGAGTCTACCAATACTTTTAAAATTTTACTCCACCATAGTCTGAGATGTATCCTGGTATTATATTAAACTATACAGAATTATAAAGCCTCGTTACTGTTCTGGACTCCAGGAGTTTGGGTTGTTTAAATGAGCCATCCAGAGAGGTTGATTTATGTTATGTGTTACAGAAAATTTGGTTCAGACATAATAAACCTCTCTGCCTTTGGTCTCATACAGTAGCTGAAGGTCTAGAGTACATACACTATCATTTTTTACCCTGTATTCTAATTTACCTTAGACCCAGCCAGATTGACTTCATTTTAAACTCTAAGGAGGTGTGATCTCTTTTACAGTTACTTTAACTGTTATTATATATAACTATGCTAACTTTCAGAAATGCAGCACTCCATTTCCCTCAAAGTTCCAGGGGAATACCAGCTGATGCACATATAGCTCAATGTCTCAGAATCTGGAAATATATTTACAACTTAAGACTAAAGGCAGCTGCTACAAGGGAAAATCTAGGCTGCAATTTTCTTATAAGTATTTTCTGAGAGACCTTAGCACATTTTTTCTTTTGTTTCTGTCTTATCTTGCACAGTACATTGTCCCCAAGGTTTATTCATTTTGTTGTGTGCCTTTTGACATCCTTCCTTTATGTAGCTGCACTATATTTCATCATATAATTTTACCACCATCCACCATTGTGCTTCTCAGTCAATATAGCCTTTGACTCCCTCCATCTATTGGGTATAATGGATAATGTCCAAAATTAACAAACCATGTCTTAACTGTATCACTTGGTTTGGCAATCAGCAGCAATCCTCAACTTTAGACAATTTTCATTGGTTTGTAATGACAAAGAATCAGCTATCAAACTAACTATCAAATAAAAACTGCTCCTTTTATCACTTGTCCTTCTGCACCTCAATCAGTTGCCCTGGTAGTACTGTGATACTGTTGATGTTTTCCTGTTAACTTTTGGCCATAGCATGCATTTTTAGTTTTCCTTCTATATCCCTCTACTATTGACTCTTTGTCCACTACTGAACATTGAAATAGTTCATGTGAGAACTTATTTACAGTTGTAGATTAAATCATTGGGATACATGGCACTATACATCCCTTTTCAATCATATTCACCTTTTTTTTTTTTTTTTTAAAGAGAGAGGGAGGAAGGGAAGGAAAGACAGAGAGAAGGAAGGAAGGATGGAAGGAAGAAAGGGAAACATCTTTAAACATTTTCTTGTTTTATTATATTTTGTTTGTTTGTTTGTTTTTTACATGGGCTGGGGCCGGGAATCGAACCGAGGTCCTCCGGCATGGCAGGCAAGCACTCTTGCCCGCTGAGCCACCGCGGCCCGCCCCCATATTCACCTTTGATATGGCAATACTACTTATAAATCCATTAATTAGTTCCCATCACTTCTATTTGTTTCCTTGCATTTAGATTCAACCTCTTTGTGTAGCCCTTCCTCCATCTCTGCTGTATTCTATAAAGTAACCTCTGAGATGACCATTTCCAGATTCATAATAGCAAAATCATACAGTATCTGCCCCTTTGCATCTGACTTATTTCATTCATAATTCTGTCCTCAAGGTTCATTCATGTTGTCATATGTTTCAGGACCTCATTTTGTCTTATTGCTGCTAATATACCTTCATATTTATATACACATTTTGTTTATCTGCTCATCTGTTGATGGGCACTTGGATTGTTTCCATCTTTTGGCAATTATGAACATTGCTGCTATGAAAATTGGTGTGCAAGTGCCTGTTCTTGCCACTGCCCTCAGCTCATTTGGGTATAGACTGAGTATTGGTATTGCTGGGCCATAGAACAACTCAGTATTTTTTTTTCTGAGAAATTGCCAAACTATCTTCCCAGAGGCTACACATTTATAAATTCCCTCTAACAGTGAATAAGTGTTCCAATTTCTCCACATCATCTCCAACATTTGTAGTTTCCTGTTTGTTTAGTAGCAGCCATTCTTATAGGTGTAAGGTGATATCTCATTGTCATCTTAATTTGCATTTCCCTTATAGCTAATGAAGATGAACATCTCTTCATGTGTTTTTTTGCCATCTGTATTTGCTCTTCAGAAAAACATCTGTTTATATCCTCTGCCAATTTTATAATTGTGTTGTTTGTTGTTTTGTTGTTGAGCTGTATAATTTCTTTATGAACACAGGATATCAAGCTTTTATCTGATATATGATTTCCAAATATTTTCTCTGAGTTTGCTCCCTCTTCACCTCTATGACAAAGCCCTTTGAGGCAGAGAGACTCTTGATCTTAAGGACTCCCCATTTATCTATTTATTCTTTCACTTGTGCTTTGGGGATAAAGTTTATGAAACTACCTCCTGTTACTAGAGCTTGAAGATGTTTCCCTGAATTTTCTTCTAGAAGTTTTGCATTTAGGTCTTTAGTCCATTTTGAATTAATTTTTGTATAGGGTGTAAGTTAGGGGTCCTTTTTCATTCTTTTGGCTATTGCTATTTAATTATCCCATACCCCTTTATTGAAAAGACTCCTCTGTCACAGGTCAGTGGATTTACAGAACTTATCAAAAATCAGTGGTCCATAGATTTAGTGGACTATCTCTATAACTCTTGATCCAATTCCACTGGTCAATGCTTTGTGCCAGTACCATGTTGTTTTGATCACTGTGGCTTTATGGTAAGCATTTAAGTCAGGAAATGATAGTCCTCCCACTTCACTATTCTTTTTTAGTATGTCTTTAGCTATTCTGGGTCTCTTTCCCTTCCAAATAAATTTGATAACCAGTTTTTCCTAGTCTTTTCCAAGTAGATTCTTGGGATTTTGATTGGTATTGCATTGAATCTGTAAATCAGTTTAGATAGAGTTGATATCTTAATGACGTTCATCCTTCTGGTCTATGAGCATGGGATGAAATTTCTGTCTATTTAGGAAATTTTTTATTTCTTTTAACTTTTTTTTGTAATTTTTTATGTTTAAGTCCTTAACATCCCTGGTTAGGCTTATTCCTAGATACTTGATTATTTAGTTGCTATTTTGAATGGAATTTTTTCCTTAATTGTCTCCTCAGGTTATTTCTTGTGTATAGAAACATTACTGATTTTTGTACATTAATTTTGTATCCCGAAATTTTGCTGATTTTGTTTATTAGCTCAAGTAACTTTGATGTAGATTTTTCAGGGTTTCCTAATATAGGATCATGTCATCTGTAAATAATGAATGTTTTCCTTCTTCCTTTCCTATTTGGATGGTTTTTATTTCTTTCTCCTATCTTATCACTCCATCATCAGTAAAGGATACTGGATTTTCTCAAATGCTTTTTCAACATCAATTGATATGATTGTGTGATTTTTTTCCCTTTTGATTTGTTAATGTGCTGTATTATGTTGATTGAGTTTTTTATGTTGAACTACCCTTGCATTCCTGCTATTAACCCCACTTGGTCGTGATGTATATTTCTTGTAATGTGATTCAGATTGCTTGTATTTTGTTAAGAATTTTTGCATCTATATTCATTAGGGAGATTGGTCTGTAGTTTTTCTTTCTTGTAGCATCTTTATCCAGGTTTGGTATTACAGTGATGTTAGCTTCATAAAATGTGTTAGGTAGCATTTCTTTTTCCTCAATTTTTTGGAAGAGTTTGAGCAGGATTGGCTTTGTTCTTTTTGGAATGTTTGATGAAATTCCCCTGTGAAGCTGTCTGGTCCTGGTCTTTTCCTTGTGGGAAGATTTTTGATGACTAATTGAATCTCTTTACTTGAAATTGGTTTACTGAGCTCTTCTATTATTTTTTCAAGTCACTATAGGTAGTTCATGTGCTTCTAGGAATTTGTCCATTTTGTCTAGTTTGTTGGAATATAGTTGTTCATATGTTATGATTTTTAAAAATTTCTTCAGGATCCATGGTGATGACCTCCTTTTCATTTCTGATTTTGTTAATTTGCATCCTCTCCCTTTTTTCTTTGTTAGTCTTGATAGGAGTCCATCAATTTTATCAATTTTCTCAAGAAACAACTTTTGGTTTTGTGGATTCTTTCCATTGTTTTGTTTTTTCCAGTTTGTTTATTTCTGCTTTAATCTTTGTTGTTTATCTTCTTTTATTTGCTTTTGGGGTTGTTTGCTGTTCTTTCTCTAAATTCTCCAGGTGAGCAGTTAGATCCTCAAGTTTTCTGTTTTTTGTTTTTTAATATAGGCATTTAGTGCAATAAATTTCCCTCTCTGCACTGCCTTTGCTGCTTCCCATAAGTTTTGATGTGTTGTATTCTCATAATCATTTGTCTCCTGATATTTATAGATTTTTCTATCAATTTCTTCCTTAACCAAATGATTATTTAAGGGTGTGTGGTTTAATCTCCATATATTTGTGAAAGCTCTGGTTCTTTCGTGATTATTTTCAGTTTCATTCTGTTGTGGTCAGAGGAAATGCTTTAGATAATTACAATCTTATTACATGTATAAAGACCAAATTTGTGTCTCAGCATATGATCTATCCTGAAGACTGTTCCATGTGCACTAAAGAAGAATGTGTGCTCTGCTGTTTTGGGATATAATGATCTATATGTGTCTGTTAGGTCTAATTCATATGTCCCATTTTTTAGTTTTTCTACTTCCTTGTTGATCCTCTGGTTGTTCTATGTGTAGTGAAGAGTGGTGTAGTCAATTCTTCCACTATTACCATTGAAACATCTATAACTCCCTACAGTTTTGCTATGTTGCCTCATGTACTTTGGAACTCCTTGATTGGAAACATAAACATTTATGATTGTTATTTCCTCTTGGTGGACTGTCTTTTTTTATTTTTAATATGTAGTTTCCTTCTTTGTCTCTCATGACGTCTTTACATTTGAAGTCTATTTTATCTGATATTAGTACAGCTATTCCTGCTTTGTTTTTGGTTACAGCTTGCATAGAAGATATTTTTCCATCCTTTCCCTTCAACCAATTGTGTCCTTGAATGTAAGATGTGTCTCTTATAAACAGCATATAGATGGATTATATTTTTAATCCATTCTACCAGTCAGTATCTTTTAATTGTTGAGTTTAGTCTGTTGTCAAAATAATTACTGTGAAAACATTCTTGAATCTGTCATCTTATTCTTTAGTTTTTATCCATCAGATCTATATATTCTTTCCCTTCTATTTTTATCCTTCAAGTTACCATTACTGGTATTCTTCAATTCTGTGCTCTCCTCCAGACCTTCCTCTCCTGTCTTTTTTTTCAGGTGATAGGACTCCCTTTAGTATTTCTTGTAGGGTAGGTCTCTTGTTGACTAGTTCTCACAAACTTTGTCTTTGAAGATTTTAATCACTCCCTCAATTTTGAAGTATAACTTGGCTGGATAAAGAATTCTTGGTTGAAAGCCTTTCTTATACAGCATCTTAAATATATCAAACCACTGCCTTCTTACCTCCATGATGCCTGTTGAGTAGTCTGAAATCAGTCTTATGCATTTTCTTTTGTATGTAGTAGATCACTTTTCTCGTGCTGCTTTCAGGAATTTCTGTTTCTCTTCAACATTCGACAGTTTGATTAATCTATGTTTTGGGGTAGGCCCATTCAGATTTATTCTATTTAGAATTTGTTAGACCTCTATGATTTGTATATTTATGTCTTTTGTAAGTTTTGGGAAGTTTCCCCTGATTATATCTTCAACTATCTTTCCCAGCCCTTTACTCTTCTCTTCTCTTTCTGGGACACTAGTGATTCTTATATTTGTGTGCCTTTTGTTGTCTATTATTTCCTAAGATCCAGTTCCATTTTTTCTATCTTTCTTGCCATTTGTTCTTTTTTCCACTTGCCATTTGTTCTTTTGTGCACTCTAGTTCAATTGTTCTGTCCTCTAGCTCACTTATTCTTCCTTATGCTTTTTCAAATGTGCTATTGTGTGTCTCTAGTATATTTCTATCTTGGTCTATTGTATCTTTCATTTCTGTGATATGTGCCATTTTTCTATTTAATTTTTTGAATTCTTTTTTATGCTCTCTAGTATATTCCTGATATACTTTATTTCTTTTTAAATACCCTTGAGTAGTTGTTTCATATTCTGTGTCCTCTCTGGACTTTTGATTTGATTGTTTGGTTAGACCATTTTTGTTTGGGTGTTCACATGCTTTGTGGTTTTCTGTTGTGTTTGGGGCATATGTTTATCTTAATAAGGTTAATTTGCAGGTTGATTTCCTTCACTCATCTAAAGTTTTGTATTTACTAGGTTTTGGACTGAAGGTTTCCTTTTGCACTTTGTTTGTCACTTATTCCCCACCAAACCAAGACCTGGATCTAATGTAGGAGATACAGTTCAACTTGAGAAGCTAGTAAAAGCTAGTCTGAGAGTGATGCCCTGATGAATCTCAGAGTGATTTGATCACTAGTGGAAAAGTATTTGCGAAGTCCCCTTCAGGGAATGGTGAGAATGGGGGAAAATTCAACCTCCCCAAGCTGAATTATTGATATTCTCACAAGCAGTGTGGACAACCAAAGCTATAGGCTGAGCCCAGTCTTGGGGTTTGTTCATATGAAACTTAACCCCACAAAGGATAGGTCAAGTCTACTTAAAATTTAGGCCTAAGAGTCACCCCCAAGAGAGCCTCTTCTGTTGCTCAGATATGGCCTCTCTCTCCAGCCAACACAACAAGCAAACTCACCACCCTCCCCCTGTCTATGTGGGAAATGACTCCCAGGAGTGCGGACCTTTCTGGCAACATGGGGCAGAATCTTAGAATGAGCATCAAGGGATTGAGAAAAACCCTAGAATGAGCTGAGACTCAGCATCAAGGGATTGAGAAAACCTTCTCAATCAAAAGGGGGAAGAGTGAAATGAAACAGTGTCAATTGCTGAGAGATTCCAAACAGAGTTGAGAGGTTATCCTGGAGGTTATTCTTATGCATTAAGTAGATATCACCTTGTTATTCAAGATATAATGGAGAGGCTGGAGGGAACTGCCTGAAAATGTAGAGCTGTGTTCCAGTAGCCATGTTTCTTGAGGATGATTATATAATAATATTGCTTTCACAATGTGATGTGTGATTGTGAAAACCTTGAGTCTGATGCTCCTTTTATCTACCTTGTCAACAGATGAGTAGAACATATGGAATAAAAATAAATAATAGCGGGAACAAATGTTAAAATAAATTTAGTTTGAAATGCTAGTGATAAATGAAAGGGAGGGGTAAAGGGTATGGTATGCATAATTTTTTATTTTCTTCTGTTTTCATTTTATTTCTTTTTCTGTTGTCTTTTTATTTCTTTTTCTGAATTGATGTAAATGTTCTAGGAAATGATCATGATGATGAATATGCAACTATGTGATGATATTTTGAATTACTGATTATATATGTAGAATGGAATGATCATATGTTAGGAGTGTTTGTGTTTCTTTGCTGTCATTTTTTTAATTTAAAAATGTAAAAAAAAGCTGGTCTGAGGTGTATGGGCACTTCAGTGGTAAAATGGTTGCCCAGAGACTCAAGCTCAATTCCCAACCCATGCACCCAAAAAAGATGAAAATAAAATAAAATATGAATATAATAAAAATATGAAACAGCAATAACAACAAAACACATCTCAACAGTTGTAGGCCCCAAAGTCAGAAGAAGACACCCCAAGATATATTGGGGATGACCTAAGACTGGTGCCCACCAAGGGAAATAAAATTTAAGAAAAAAATAAAAAATAAAATAAAAAAAATATATATATAAGAAAAAGTAATAATCAACAAAATGTAAATATATAAAATAAAGATAAACAAAATAACAATTCTACTAACAGAAATATTTAAATATTAAAAAAATATATTTTAAAAAAACAAGGGAAAAAGAAAAAATAATGTCTGAAAAAAAAATAAGAACCCGAGCAGTTAAGAGTTAGACTGCTTGCACTTACCACTTCTCAGCAGCAGGTGGTGCGCCTAGGCTCCTCCTCCTCAGGCCTGCCCCTCCCAGACTACAGCGGCTGCTGGAAGATGGGCATTCACGGAAGAGGCTGCTCCTGGACCACAGTGGTGGGACAGCTGGCCCTGACCCACGGGGTGAGGAGCTGATCAGTGCCCAGGGTATCAGCAACTTGCAGCACCCAGCACCTGGTGGGTCTGCCAGACATTGCACCTTTGGGGCCAGCTGTTACCGGCACTCAGTCAGGTAATTGCTTCCAGTGCCCAGCGGTCTGGCCTACCGCAGTGGACAATCAAGTCTGCCTCTGGAATCCCTGTGGATGCTGTCAGCTGCTGAGTTGCTCAGGGAGGTTTCCCCAGTCATCAGCTGGAACAGGCTGGAGCAGGGGGATGACCAGTTCCCTTTGATCCGCCCTTCCCCTCATGCTGCATCCTACCCTGGTGGGGATCACGGTTGATCGACCCACCCCACTCTCCCCGTCCTAATCCCCCCACTTCTCACCTCCCCCAAACTCCCTAGAGACCTTCTTTGTTTACTCACAACCCGGGACCACAGTCCTGTGCATTCTCTCCCCATCCTCTATCTTGGTCAACAGAGCAGGAGTGAACTTAATCCATTCTGCTCTGCCATCTTCCTGAAAGTCTTGTTGTCCACTCCTTTTTATCTCCCATTCCTAAAAGTATTTAGGCCACTTTAAATTTTCATACTTTATTATTTTAATCTCTACTCTAAAGAAAGTTGAAATTTTAAGTTTGTGATTACAGTCTTCCATATTTAAATGTATTATACTGATATTTTTAGTATTGTACCATGATAATTTACTATTTATACTAACATTTCTTCTTTAATATTAATTTGTGATACTGTTTAGTTGCTTATTTATGCTTTTGTATCTCTATGTTAATGTCACTGGCCACTGATAACCTGACTTCCTTTATCTTCCAGGAAAATGGTGTCTATACAATAGCAAAATTAATTTTACCAAGCAAGCAGAAAAATGCAGCAAAAACACATCTGTTACAGGTAATAAAATATTCATTGTTCTTCTTCATCAAGTTACTGAAATCTGAGGAAATTCTGATAATATAACTGATGATTTGTAGAATTTTCAGTTTAATGCTGGTCTCTATTGACTGTGGGATAAAAATATCTGCTAAGGGAGGTTCAGCTGACATGGAAATACATGGAAAAAATATAAAAAGCTTAACTTCCTTTATTTATGTGTAGGGGATTTAGGTGATTTTATTTATTTTTTTGTTTATAAGTCATTTCTATTTTTTTAAACATAAGTTGCTGTGTATCAGAAAAACGTTGAGGAAAATAATAAGCTGTCTTTAAGCATGAACCACAGCCACTAACATTTCTTTAACAAGCAGGCCTGTAAAATGAATCTTGACAGATGAGAATGGCTTGCCATGTGGATAAAGGAGTATGGGTGGAATATCAGTGACATCTGCTACAGGGCAGGGGAAAGGTCATTCCCTGCAGAGGGAATAATATCAGGAAAGTATGGAAGCCCAAGAATGTAGAGCTTTTTAGGAAAAGCTGGGCTGGGGTATGTGGTTGAGGGAAGGAGTTCCCCCTGGCAAGGAAAACTCAAAGAAAGATTGTGACACATCATGCAGCGTCCTAAGGTTTTTCTGAGGAGTGCATATCAGAGACCCAGTGCTCCCAATGAGGCAGGAAGGACAAAAATCAAATTTAAAGAATGCCTTGGCAGTAGTGCATTTCACCTTTTTTTGTGGGAGTCATTTGGAAAATAGAATAATCTAATCAGATCACCTGTAATCTGATTTAGGAGCTATCACTTGGTATAATGATCAAAACTTGCAGAAAATTTTTTCTTAAATATTTTTATTGCAAAATCTCCACACACATACAGTCCAACCATATCATGCAATCAGTGGCTCACAAGTCGTCACATAGTTGTGTATTCTTCACCATGATCATTTTTAGCATTACTCCAAAAAAAGAAATAGAAAGAAAAAAAGAAAACCTTATGCATCCTATACCGCTTACCCCTCCCTCTCATTGACCAACAGTATTTTAATCTACCCATTTTTTACTCTTTATTCCCCCTATTGTTTGTTTATTTTTTATCCTTATTTATTTATTTATTTATTTACTCAACTCTCCATACCCTTGCAGAAAATTTTGATGTCATCTTGTGTGCTGGCAGGCAGAGGGTTTTTTTTGAGAGCTACCAATGTGAACATACAGGGTGTGTCTTAGTTTCTTTAGTACACCACCAACGCATGACACTGTGCTGGAAAACAGATGAAGTCAAATTCAGCCTACAGATACATTTTTTAAGCTAGTAGAGTGTTTATAAATTCAAATTAGGATGGATTTTGAAGTACATGTACACTCTCCCTTTCTCACGTTTTCTCACCAGACTCCTTCACATAATTTTGTTTTCTGCGTAATCTTTCTGGGCAATTTTATTTGTGATCCTTATGTACTCAGATCAGTAATTTTATGAAATAATCCTGGATTCAATTTCAGGAGAACCCAGTCATCCCATTGGCAACTCTTTGTACAACTACAGGCTCTAGCTCTCTTTTTACCTTGGCACTGCAAAATAATGTTTATTTTTCTTAGTTGTAGTATCACAGGACTCTTTCTGAGTGTTCTAGGGAGTTATTGTAGATTGTTTTATTTGGGGAGTGCTTAAAACTCTTTACTCAAGAGACCAATTTATCAAGTTTGAGTCCAGTGTGCCTGTGGCTATTTTTAAATGTCATCATTTTTAGTGTTTATTTTCTCACAGAAGCCATATAAATTTGAGGCATGCAGAGCAGGCTAGAAACCATTGAGCTTCTGGAAATCTCTGGGCATTTGTTTTTCTCAGAACAGGAATTTTGTTTCTTGTCTCTGTTCTCATTTTGTGCATTCTAGAAAGGAATTAATTTAAGTACTGAGTGAAACAAGGCCAAGGTTCCTAGTGTTTTACAACATAAGCACTTTTTAAATATAAGAACTACTGCAGATACTGATGGTTTGGTTTTCAGTTTTAATCTTTAGTGCGAACATTTTCCAGCCACTTGCCAAAAAGCCTCTTAATATTTATTTCATAATAATTCTGCCCTGAGATTGTTTTAATTTGTTGAGTTCTACCATATAAGAATCAGGTACCTTTTTTGTTTTCTAGTGTTATTCTTTCAGAGCTTTGAGGTATCTCTTCAGTATGGAAAGAAACAGACCACTCTTTAAAAGGTACAGACTTAGGGAAATTTTAGTGACTGTAAACCATTAGATTCAACTATATTCACACGTCTGATTTAGATGCAAACAGTAAAAGAAGAACGTTGCAAAATGCAAAATATATGCTTTCAGATTTCTAAGAATCTACAGATATGACTGAGCTAAGTTAATGTATCTTACAACTGAAAATGGTGAGTGTTCTAGTTTGCTAGCTGCCGGAATGCAACACACCAGAGATGGATTGGCTTTAAATAAAACGGGATTTATTTTGTTGGTTCTTCAGAGGAAAGGCAGCTAACTTTCCACTGAGCTTCTTTCTTACGTGGAAGGCACAAGATGGTCTCTGCTGGTCTTCTCTCCAGGCCCCTGGGTTCCAACAACTTTCCTCGGGGTGACTTCTTTCTGCATCTCCAAAGGCCTGGGCTGAGCTGCTAGTGCTGAGATGAGGAATGATGAGTTGCTTAGCAGTGCTACATTGCAATCTCCCATTTAAGCACCAGCCAATTAAGTCAAACATCACTCATTGCAGCAGACACGCCTCCTAGCTGACTGCAGATGTAATTGGCAACAGATGAGGTTCACGCACCATTGGCTTATGTCCGCAGCAACAAGACTAGGTATGCTCACCTGGCCAAGTTAACAACTGAATCTAACTAACACAGTGAGGAAAGGGTAGAAATCACTATATCAGTATAACACTTCTTAATTACATATATCTGTCATGGAATTTAGTTTTTTTCTTTTTTTAACATTAGTATTTTAAATGGATGGCATCAAAATATGTGCCTATTTTTGTCCATCCAAAAAATTCAAAGTTGTTCTAATTATTTCCCTTTAATCAACAGAAAAAATAATACTTTTCTTGGATATCTTTTGATGGGGTAGGAGCTCACTTGAGGAGGACAAGGCTGGATGTTTGTGGGCCAGGAAGCCATGCTAGTGGGTGTGATGGAAAAAAATCACCATTTGGGAGGCAAACACTAGTTACCTCTGTGCATTAGTCTGCATGCTCTTTAACAGGGTGGGTTAGCCAAAATCATAGGCCTGATTTCTTACTAGAATTTTATTGGTAAAGCAGATTCAAAATAAAGCCTCGAGTTAATATAGCATCTTTTGTTCAGGAGTAATTTTTGTTATTGCTTCATTTCTATACAATGCTTGAATTAGGGGAAGAAAAATGAAGTAAAATTTTTCACTATAACCTTTCATTTCAAGGCCCTAAACCATCCATTTTAGTGGACTTAAGCCATTTTAATAAGCTCTTGAAACCATTACCTTGGAAATGAAGCATAAATCTCTCCATGAGTTTTCCTTATCCCTCTAAAACTGTAAGTATAGTGTATTTTTGTTAGATAGGTTGGCATTATTGCCCCCACTTTGTTGATAACCTAACGAAGTCATGTTTGTTTCATAGAATTAATCTGTCACTGATCTAGATCCAAAGCGGGAGTAACAGCCAACAGTTTCCAACTCCTACTTTAAATGTATGGTGTATGTATTTTTTGTGTAGACTTTTCCCCACTGACCTGTTTGAGATCTTCATTGATATGGGACATTATGTTTGAGATATCAGTGCTTATGAAGACCTGGTGTCAAAGCTAAATGTATTAGTGGTAAGGTCCGTTTTAAGTATTTTGGCAGGCTGACATGTCCTGGATGAAATTTATGTGGCAACCCATTTCCTTTGTATGTTTTGATTAGGAGGATAAACTGAAGCAAATCTCTGAAAATACTGAAAGCATTAATCAGAATAAACCTCCTTCAAAATATATAGGCAACTATGCGATTTTGGACCATCTTGGAATTGGAGCTTTTGGCTGTGTGTACAAGATGACTTTCCTCTTCAGGAGACAATTCCCAAACAAACTGGACATTGCACTTTCACACCTCCACTCAGCTGGATCGAGCCCTACTCATTGAAAATAGTGAACAAACAGATATAAAAATTTGAATGATTATTTTGTCCATCAGCTAGCTATGCTGATAATGTGTTAGCTCTCAGTTCTAGAAATTGGCTACTCACCTTTTGAAGACAAAAGTTTTCATTAGTTTCTCACTAAGGATGGTAAGAATGGCTTATCTCAATGCATGCCACACTCTCTAAATTTATACCAGGGTTTCTGTATTTGCCTAATAAAATCCTTTTAAATATGGCAGACTGATCCAGGAGACTCCAACCTTTTGAGCTAAGCTTAGTATAAATATATCTACAATTTAAAATTCTGTAACTTCTTTAGAAGAGTTGATTAATCATGCCACAGTTCATCTCTTTCTTCCCCTTTCTACCCTTGCTCCATTCTTATTTTTTTCCTCCTTTTTGTCTTCCCTGTCTTCCTTATCCTAGGTTAGAGAGCATAGTGGTCAAAATCTTTTAGCAATGGAAGAAGTCAATCTACATAATCCAGAATTTGGGAAGGATAAAAAAGATCGAGACAGCAGTGTAAAGAATATTGTTTCTGAATTAATGATAATTAAAGAGCAGGTAAATGTTTTTTTTTAATTTATGATGTTTTCCTTAAATAAATGTCATCAAAAGAAAGTAGAGCTTTTTGTGCTGCCTTTGTCTGTGCTTTTTTGGTTACTGGATCCTTTTGAAACAAGGCATTGAAGTGATTCTTTTTTAGCCAGCTTTTCTCCTAAGGTTTGATGATCATAAAAATGCATTCTGGAGTTTATATCAGGGCCATGGGTACAAATTGACTGGATTTTCAGCACAAAGGGTCATATATGAGATATCCTTCTCTTTTCATTGACAGCATATCGATTCTCATTACATTGTAGAACATGCATAAGAATATGACTAGGCGTTCCTTCACTTTTCTCAAGTGGAACTAAGCTGTTAACTCAAATATGGCTTATTATGGATTTTCAAGATAGGTTATTATTTATTGGTTGAGTGAAGACGCATGAGCAGAATATTCTGACATAATGCCATTACTATTATTATGGACGTTTGTTTGGGGAGAAAGAATAAATGGGTCAGAGGAGAAATGGGCCTTCTTTTTTTTTCACAAGGGCAGGCACTGGGAATTGAACCTGAGTCACTGTCACCTGCCCCCATCGTGGCCTTCCCAAGACATTTTTTTATGATCCAAGAACACATTGATTTCTTTTTTTTAGCTTTTTTTATGTTTCCATTTGTTACAAATGCTGTTCATTTATAAGTCCTGTGGAGAGCTATCAGCTTCATGGCTCTTTATTCTCTGCTAGTCAAATTTGCACAGCACCTGTGCTGGAAGCAAAGAATACCTTAAATATGATGGTCTCTATTCATTGAAATCTGTAGCTCTACTCCAATTTAAAATTTTCTACTCCTAAGTTAGAACATTAACATTAATAACTTATTTTATGGTTAACCTTTATGTATTAATAGATTATATTTAAAAATAAGTTATTATTTTCTCATATTTAAGATAACTTAGCTTTCAACAGTGAACTGTTTTACTATAGCACAAGGCAAAAATGTGGCTTTTGACTTAAGCTGAATAAGTGTCTTCATTTGAACCAAAATCTGGATACTGTCCTGGCCAATGAGCTAGGTCCAAAACATGGCTCTGATTGCCTACCTGGTCCCATATTGTTTAAAATATACTAGACACTTGCTAGTTGATGAGGTAGGCTGTTTGTTTTAGCACATTTAATAAGGAAAGTGTATTAGGGTGGGGCCATATATAAGAGGCATGTACTTGGACTTTGAGGTAACTCACAATTGAACATCTGCTGCCTCAGTAAAGGATTGAACCAAAGGAAAGGATAATGATATTGGACAAGGTAATGGCAGAGACAAGCAACAGGAATGGGATGAGAGTGAGAGTTTATTTGTTAAATTTAAGAGTATACTGCTGTAACAGAGACTTCAAAAGATAGTGGCTTGGGGGTGTGAGGGTAAATCAGTGGTAGAATTCTCATTTGTTGTGAGGGAGACCCAGGTTCAATTTCCAGCCCATGCACTTCCCCCAAAACAAACAAACCAAGAAACCAACAAAAGCAAACAAAAATTCAACAAATGGTGCTGCAATAATGGAATACTCATATGGAAAAAGAATGAAATATGACCCCTGCCATACAGCTTATAGATAAGGAAGCAAGCATACAGCTTAAGGAAGAGGGCTCACAATATACTAGGATAAGGAAAGTGGAAGTTGTCTCTCTCATATAACAGTCCCAAAGTGAGTAGACCATTTAGGTAGACTTTGCTTCACACACTCATTCAGGGATGCAGGTTTTTTCCTCTTCTTCCTCTGCCATCTTCTAAAGCAATTATCTTCACTGCACAACTGAAATTCCCAGAAGCACATTCACATCCAAGGTGGGGGGAGAGGAAGAGCCTCTAATACTTAGGACTTAGACACAGGACTACACTTGGTTTCCACTCACATTCTGTTGGTGAGAACTGAGTGATAGGCCCACTCCTGGATATAAGAGAGGCTGGGAAATGTCATCTTTAGGAGGTGAGGCTTGTCCAGCTTCAGCTCCATTGTGGTAGAGCAGTGGGAGAGTAGGTTTTGGTAAACAGGTAGAAGTGTTCCCCACAAAAGGTCAACAAGAAACAAAAATAAGAGAGGTAAGCCATTTATAGGTATAGTGGTAACTTGTCTGAAATAAAATAAATTTCAATTTTCCTAGAAATTCAAACTAGAAATAACTGTAAAAATTTTAATGCTCTTGTAGAATATGACCTTTTTTTTAAAAAGTAGAATTTTCTAGCCACATCCTTCAAGTAAACTATTATTATGATTTAAACTGAGTTAATTCAGATTATTTCAGTTTCATACTAACAATTTTGGAGAACCCAGGAAGTTTGGGTAAATAGACACAAATCAATGTATATGAATATATAGGTGCATAGGGGGATTAAAAACAAAGAATATATGAAATCAATGTAAATTATTTTAGTTTTCCTCTCTATACCATCTGTGGCATTAGAGTATAGAATGTTAAATAAATTCTAAGGTTCTTTCTAGTTCTACAGTTCTCTGTTTCAGTTAAATTAGGTGATGAAACAGTCAGTTTTCAATTCTGGTTGATAAGGCTATTTAGGAGATTGCTATTTTCACATCACTTTTGTAAGTAAGAAAAAGTTCTGAAAAATCTCAATTAGATAGTATCTTGAAATTCTGTTTTACAAGCTTTTTTTTTTCAAATATGAAGTACCACTAAATAAATAGTCTGTTAAATAATGTTTTGGTATTTTTAAATAATGTAATGTTTATTTCTTTTTTCTTGTAGCTATATCATCCCAATGTTGTATGCTACTACAAAGCATTTCTGGAAAGTAAGTGAATTTTCATTGATATTTCCTACTTAGGAGAAGTATCTTAGTTACTCAATATGTTTTTATATTAGAATGTTACTAAAAAGCTTAATAAACTATTTTAACTTTTTTTTTTAATATTTGGACTACCTTATGCCTCATTTCTTTGAACAGTGAAACAATGATTTAATCAATGACCTGCAAATAGTCACAAAATACTGAGATCACCATATGAAAGACACTAAACAAATAAAAACCAAAATAGCTATTAAAGTTATTTTCATTAAAAATAAGAATCAAGAGAAAACAAAATTAAGGAAGGTGATTTTTTTAAAAGTTATTTTGTTGAATCGGATTACGTTTTCCACGCCCCAAATAAATTGGATGAGATTTATTTTACCTAAAGTTCATGTAAATGCCACAAGATGGCGCTGGTGTCTTGAATGATTCTACGGGCAGGTAAGGCAGGCTCTTTCTCGCAGGGACTGAGTCAAAAACGCTGAGATAAAGCCAAACTCGGTTACTTGTTTAAAACCAGCAAACTTCAATAACATACGTCTTTATAAACCTTAATGATCTGTGTCACGTATGAAATTTCAAAACAAAATATATTTAATGAATGATTTAGAGAAATATGAAGCAATAATTGGGGCTTCCTCTTTCCTCCTCATAAATGTTATTGCCATTCAAGAAAAACTTTTGTGTTCTTTGGTCTTTGTTAGGTGATTTGATCCATTTTCCTTCCCCCAGGGGAGTTGGTCAGATTTAATGCTGAAACTCTCCAGGAGTAAATCCTGCCCATTTGGCCATTTGCTCTTGATAGTAGAATAATTACCCTTCTCTTAGTGCATATCCCATCAGAAAGAGATCAATATTGCACAACCAACAGAGAATGGCATGGATCAGTGTGCACGGACATAAAAGGCTGTTGGATGAAAAAAGTATAAATTTCTGATCAAGTATAGCATGATTGCATTTTTAAAAATATTGTGTATGTAAATGCATATCATTAAAAGAAAAACTTTTCATTACTTTAGGATCTCATAGCTTTATCGAGTGATTCATGGATCAGGTAGCATTCCATTCAGAAAGTAGAAGGGAGCGCCACTGAGGGAGTGGGAAATGGGAAGCTCATATAGGGCAAAAGCAGAGGCAAGCAAGGAAATATTCTGATTAGCTGATGTTAAATTTCCATTTTACATAGGGTGGTCTTACAGAATGGGGAACAGAATGGTTAGTATGATATGTCCAATAGGGTAAACCATCTTTCTTAGACCAAACTGGTTTATCACCAGGCCTTGCTTATCAGCAGTTCTGCAGGGTGTTTTCCATTGTTCCATTTTCTTGGAAAGCCCCTGCAAGTCAATTGTTTTTGTCTTTTGGAAGATTCTTTCTTAGGAAAGGTTCCTTCCGGCAATGTCCAATGCAGGCTGCCATTGTATTTTAGTTAATAACATGCATATTTTATCTAAATCCAAAAAATCAGAGAGAATGCATGTCACATACCGTTGTTAAGAATTAGGTATTGGTTTTAAAGGAGGAAGTGAAATCTACTTCTTTGTCTTCTGGCATTTGAGGCAAATAGACAAAAACAATCAGTTATGAGATTCCTAGTATCCATAAAATTAACCAGGTGAAAGCTGTCTTTGCTCTTGAGGTGTATAACAAGTTTCTATCATGGGGTGGGGTGAGGTCTTCACCTGTCATTGTAGTACTGTTGCATAATTCCAATAAACAATTCTGTACAGTATTCTAGAGACTCCAAAACAATGCAGTACTTAACATGATATAAGGATAAATTTTTGACTTCTGAGAGGAAAGATGGGTTAATGTTATTTTGGGAATCTTCCATGATTTGGGATTATTTGCTTATTCTCTTTGCAACCTTCCAACCATTCTACATTCTGGTGTACCTAGAAAATGGTACTTTATTTCCCAGAGTAAATTTTTGCTAAGCGGTTACTCTAGCTAGAAGCAATTGTCCCTGGGCTTCAGTTGCCCTAAGGCCCCTTTACTCCATACCCTCCAAGCCTGAGCTGCTCCATAGTGTGCACATCTTGAATTCCTTATGTGCTGTGTCTCCCTTTGGGAGACTTGGATTATAATTTGTTTTTTCAAGATGTGTGTATTAAATTTGAGTTTCTGTTACCTTTTTGTGTTCTTTTATATAGATGACAGGTTATATATAGTTATGGAGTTTATAGAGGGGGTCCCTCTTGGAAAGCATTTCAGTTCTTCGAAGGAAAACAACACCATTTTGCTGAAAAGAGACTATGGAAAATATTTATACCAGAGTATGCTTTAAAAAAATCTTCATTAAATTTTTTCTATAAAACAGTAAACTCCTGAGCTGATTTGTTAGAGACATGTGTAGTAGTCACCATTGCTTATGCATGTATGGGGAAATAAAATTCATTTATTAATTTCCTGTTTCAAGCTGTGCTTAGCTCTTTGGTATCTACACAAGGAAAAGAGGATTGTCCATAGAGATATGATGCCAAACAACATTATGTTGGGGGATAAGGACAAGGTAAAGGTAAGTATGAAAATCTTAACATTTTTAACTGAAGAATTTCTGATTATTATTCTTGATGAGCTCTGTCTGATAGAACTTCATGTCTGGATGGAAGTATTCTTGAGATCTGTACCATTCAGTATGGTAGCCACGTGTCACAGGTGGCTATCAGGCACTGGAAATGTGGCTAAGTGCAACTGAGGAATTGAATTTTTAACTTTATTTAATTTTAATCAATTTAAATAGTAGCCATGCATGGTTAGTGGCTACCATATTAGACTGTGACTAGTATAGTTCTAAATGATTGAATTAAACTTTGCCCATAGGAGAGAGTAAAGTACTCTTAGGATACTTGAGCATTTAAACCCCATATCAATGGGTTCCAGGATTTTCCTTCCATAGAACACTACCTCATCAATAAAAGCTTTTATAACCACCATGTGAGCACATAGTTTTGAATTGTTTTACCATAGCCTGGTGTGTCTTATGGGCGACAAATGTACACGTTGAGAGGTAAATAAAATCCCTGCCATTTATGTACATCAACAAATTGTTTTTATCACAATATTTTCATCTGTAGCAAGTAAGCCTAAGAATGTATGAAATGTTCAAATGATTCCCTGCCCTGCCTCCCCACTGTTGTCTAATTCTTAATTGTAATTTAAATTAAAGATTAGTTTTTGACTTAGAGTTATATATACACTCTTACCTATCCTTTACTCATACACTTTTGAACACTGTGTTCCTCTCATGGGCTATTAATGACTTACTGGTAACAAGTAGGGAGACACATCCTTAAATCAGTGGTTTCTGATTAGTTTTAAACATAGCATCCTATTAGTAAAAATTTTTTTGAGGCTACACAGCCAATATATATATGCTTATTTATAATTTGATATGTATATCACTGTATTGGATAGTGCATAAAGTCTATAGAAATAAAATATAATATTATGTATTGAAATGGAGGTTTTATCATTTTTTCCTGTCTCCCAGTGGATTGCCCTGGGTACCCATCTTTGGAGACCACTGCCCTAAATGTCATTGATGTGAAAGACATACAATGACATCTAAAGCAGAATCTCTTCTTTTAGGAAAATCTAATTTCCTGTGAAATCCATTCCGCATGTACATATTCACCATAACCATGCCTGCAGTAATAGCCATCAGTTTTATAGTTCAGATATTTACAAGTAGAACATCCTATATTAGTTTTTAAAAAGCAACAACAGAAACTCCGTAGATAACCTTCAATTAAAAATGTTTGGAAATGTTTCTAAGCCATAGCTTTGTGAAATAAAAAATAAGGCCAAATAATTGTGACTTTTCATCTTGGACACTTATTTGATGAGTCATTTTGCTTACTGTAAGCTTTCTACACTCTCTTTTAATTGTACTTGTGTTTCCTTAAGAATTTTTGCTGTGTATCTACATATGTACACTGGTCAATTTGTAAGTTAATAAGGGTTATTAAAAATTATGTATGTGTGCCAGTTTGAAGCTATTATGTACCCCAGAAAAGCCATGTTTTACTCCTGATCCAATATTGTGGGGGCAGTCATTTCTTTTAATTCTGATTCATTACAATAGGGTGGAAGTTTTTATTAGACTATCTGCATGGGCATGTGACATGCCCAATTGTGGGTATGGCCTTTTGATTCAATGGAGATATCACTCCACTCATTCAAGATGGGTCTTGATTAGTTTACTAGAGTCCTTTAAAATGGGAAACATTTTGGAGAAACCTTAGAAATGATAGATGCTTAGAGATGCAGATGCTTGGAGAGCAGAAGTGACAGAGCCCACAGAACCAGAGAAACCTTTGGAGATGAAGAAAGAAAATGCCCTAAGGGAAGCTGTTTGAAACCAGAAGTCAAAGACCCCAGCAGATGCCAGCCACTTGCCTTCCTAGCTGACAGAGGTTTTCTGGATCCATTGGCCTTTCTTGAATTAAGGTATCTTTCCATGGATGCCTTAGTTTGTACCTCTTTTTAAGGTTTAGAACTGTAAACTTGTACCATATTAAATTCCCTTTTCAGAAGCTGTTCAATTTCTGGCATACTACTTTCCAGCAGCTTAACAAACTAAAACAGATTTTGGTATAGGAAAGTGGGATGCTGGTGCTGTTTGCAAATACCAGACATGTCAGAACAGCTTTTTAAATGGATAAGAGGAATATTCTGGAAGAGTTGTGAGGACCTTGATAGAGAAGGCCTAGAATGCTTTGAAGAGACCGTTGATAGAAATGTGGACTCTAAAGATACCTATGATGAGGCTTTAGACAGAAATGATGTATGTGTCATTGCAAACTGGGAGGAAGGCATTCTTCGTGGATGGAAAACAGAATTTGAGAGTGATATACTAGGATATTTACCAGAAGAAATTTCCAAGCTAAATGCAGAAGATTCAGTCTGGCTGCTCCTTGCTGTTTATATTAAAATGCAAAAGTAAAGAGATAAGTTGAGAACTGAACTCTTGCATACAAAGAAAGCAGAAATTAGTGGTCTGGAACTTCTGGGCTTCAAGAAAGTGAGAGCCCAGTAAATAGGATCCCACAGAAGGATTTAACTAAACATGGAAGCAGTCAGCCATTACAGGACAAGCAAGGATTGGAGTTGGAGTTATTCAGAAAAAAATTTGTGGAAAGTTCAATTGTCTGATGGTTATGATCCCTGCATACTGCATAAGAAATCAACAAGAGTGCTGTGGTATAACAGAACTCTGTATAAACAGAACCAGTGTAAGCCTGGACTAAAAGGGACAGAAAAGGGACAAACTGAAGGAAAAATATTTTCAGAGACAAACCATAGAACCTAAGGTCTGGAGCCAGGAAACCTCAGGCTAGGAGACCGGACCCATCCATATATGTTCAGAGGGTGAGTTTGCCCCAGGAGCAGAGGGTGTGCTATCCACCTTGTTGCTTAGGAAGAGTTGTGCTGCCCAGGCACATAATGCATGGGACATTTATAGAATATAATGCCCTAGGTGTTCTTTAGGATTGTCTGATATGGTTTTGGTTGGGGGTTGGAAAGTTATGACTGGTGGCAATGAAGCTTGCATAAAAGAGACGTCCAGAGTAGCTCCTACACTATTTGAACTCTCTCTGTCATTAGTTGCACTTGTTTTCCTACTTTTGGTCAGGATGGCATTGATCTCACAGTTCCAGGGCCAGACTCATCCCTGGGAGTCATCTTCTACAGCACCAGGGAGACTTTCACCCTTGGATGTCATGTCCCACATGGGGAAAGCCATGATTTCACTTTAAGAGTTGGGCTTAGAGAGAGTGTGGCCACATCTGAGGAATAGAAGAGTCCCTCCACAAGTAACTCTTAAGCATACCTATAGGTAGGCTAAGCTTCTCCACTACATACATAAACTTTACAAGAGTAAGCCACAAGATCAAGGGCTTGGTTTTTCTGATTGGCATGTCTCTAATGTTTGACACAGTGTCAGTGGTTTCCCCAATGCTAAAGTTTAATAGTTCCACATTTTGCTCCCATCCCTCAAGAGATTTTACCTACTTTTGATTATCTGCTTAATGTAGTCTAAGATGTATCCAAACATTACATTAATCTATACAAGAATAAAGACCCTTATTCTTATTCTGGGCTCACTTTGCTTCAATTGTTTAAGTGAGCTATCCAGACAGGTTGAGCGAAATTATATGCTACAGAAAATTTAGATTCCAGAAAAAATAAACCTTTCTTCCTTTGGTCTCAAAGACTAGCTGTGAGACAATGTCTTTCTTACCCCTGTGTTCTGAATTACATTAATCCCAAACTGATTGGCTTCATCCTTATTCCTAAATACCAGGTTATACATATATAACACAGCCTCTCAAAATTCAGAAATATTAATTACCACTCCATACTAAATATGTCTGCTATAAGACCTTACAATCTAAGCCTTGTTTTATAATAAGCATTTTCTAAAGGAGACCATAAAATAATGGTTCCTCATTTCTGGCTTATTTTGCCTAACCAAATATCCCTCAGTCTCATTCACATTGTTGCATGCCTCATGACTTCATTCCATTTTGTTGCTGCACAATATTCCACCATAAATATACACCATCATTCACCAATCTACTTCTCAGTCAATGGATCCTTCAGCCACCAGCATTCATTAGGCACCATGTATAATGCCCAAAGTCCACAGTTCAACAACACTCTCAATTTTAGATAGTTTCATTGTTCCCCAAAAAAGATAACCAATAAACACATCCTCACCAAATAGGAGATCTAAACCTCCCTATAACTCTTGTCACTCCCACTAGTACCAGCAGTACCAGTTGTGGTACTGCTGATATTTGCCTGTTAAACACAGTCCATAGCATATAATAACAGTTTCCCCCCTGTACTCTGGATTTAAACACTCTTTGTACATGAATCAAACCTTCAAATTAGTCTATACAACCTCTTTCAATCATGTTCACCTTCAATATACTTATAGATCCACTAGAGAAGTAGGCATAGAGAACTGCCTTCACTTCTATTTATTCCCTCATTATACAACCTCATTAGTTAATCCTTTCACCCAACTCTAGCTTCCATGTATCTCTCTGACCCCTGTATTCTGTATTATAAGCCTCCCATTTTACCTTTACCATGGTCATAAAAGTGGAGTCATACAGTATCTATCCTTTTGTCTTTGGCTTATTTCACTCAGCATTATGTCCTCAAGGCTCATTCATCTTGTCATGTGCTTCAGAACATCATTTCATCTTATTGCTTCATAATATTCCATCATATCTCTATACCACATTTTGATAATCCACTCTTATGTGGGTGGGTATTTGTATTGTTTGCATCTTTTAGCAATTGTGAATAATGCTGCTATGAACATTGGTGTGCAAAGGTCTGTTGGTGTCACTGCTTTCAGCTCTTCTGGGTATATATCAAGTTGTGCTATTGCTGAGTTATAGGGCAACTGGATGTTTAATTTCCTAAGAAACTGCCAAACTGTGTTCTATAGCAGCTGTACCATTATGTATGCCCAACAGCCATGCTTTAGTGTCCCAATTTCTCCACATCCTCTCCAACATTTGTAGCTGCCTGTATGTTTAAGAGCAATCATTCTGATAGGTGTGAGGTGGCATCTCCTTGTAATCTTGATCTGTATTTCCCTTATGGCTAATGAAAATGAGCATCTCTTCACGTACTTTTTAAAATTTTTTTGGTATGGACAGTCTCTGGAAATCGAACTTGGGTCTGTAGCATGGCAGGTAAGAATTCTTTTCATGTGCTTTTGAGCCATCTGTGTTTGCTCTTCATAAAAATGCTTATTCATATCTTTAGCCCATTTTATAATTGAGTTGTTTGTTCTTTTAATGCTGTGTTGTATTATTTCCATATGTGTACAGGATATCAAGCCTTTGTCTGATGTGTGACTTCCAAATATTTTCTACAATTGATTTGCCTGTTTTCATAACTTTTTCAACAAAGTCTTTTGAGGTGCAGAGTCATTTGATTTTGAGGAGTTCCCATTTATATATTTTTTCTTGTGTTGCTTGTGCTTTGGGTGTAAAGTTTAGGAAGCTATATCCTATTACTAGGCCTTGAAAGTGTTTCCTTACATTTTCTCCTGGAAGCTTTTTTTTTCACCTATTTCTTATATTTAGGTGTTTGATCTGCTTTGAACTAATTTTTGTATGGGGTGTAAAGGGTCCTCTTCTATTCTTTTGCCTATTGATATCCAGTTCTCACATGCCCATTTATTGAAAAGAATATTTGGTCTAAATATAGTGGATTTGGAGGCCTCATCAAAAATCAAGCTGACCATAGATTTGCTGGTCTATTTCTGTACTCTCGATTTAATTCCATTGGTCAATACTTCTATCTTTGTGCCAGTACCATGCTCTTGTGACTCCTGTAGCTTTATAATAGGGTTTAAAGTCAGGAAGTGTTTATCCTCCAACTTTGTTCCTTTTTTTGGATGCTTTTGGCTATTTGGTGTCTCTTTGCCTTCCTGATGAATTTGGTAAGTAGCTTTTCCAAGTCTTCAAAGTAGGTTGTTGGAATTTTGATTAGTACTGCATTGAAACTGTAAATCAATTTGGGTAGAATTACATCTTAACTCTATTTCATCTTCCTATGCATGAGCAGGGAATGTCTTTACAACTATTTAGATTTACTTTGACTTCTTTTAGCAATGATATGTTTTTTTCTGTGTACAAAACCTTTACTTTCTGGGTTAAGTTCATACCTAGGTACTTGATCCTTTTAGTTGCTATTTTGAATGCAATTTTTTCCTTAACTGACTCCTCAGGTCATTGTTTGTATATAAAAATGTTATTTATTTTTACACATCAGTTTTATGTCCAAGAACTTGTGAATTTGTTTATTAGCTCAAGTAGTTTTGTATACATATCCCAGGAGTTTCCAAATATACTATCATGTCATCTGCATATAATGAAAGTTTTATTTCTTCCTTTCCAATTTGGATTCCTTTTATTTATCTATCCTGACTGATTACTATTGCTAGAAGTTCTAGTACAATGTTGAATAATAGTGGTGATGGAGGGCATCCTTGTCTCACTCCTGATCTTAGAGGGAAAGTTTTCAGTGTCTCTGCATTGAGTATAATTCTGGCCATTGGTTTTTAATATATGATCTTTATCAAATTGAGTAATTTACCTTTGATTCCTATCTTTTGAAGTGTTTTTAACAGTAAATGATATTGAAATTTGTCAAATGCTTTTTGAGCATTAATCAAGATGATCATGTGATTTTTCCCTTTCAATTTGTTAATGTGAAGCATTACATTTATTGATGTTATTTTTTTTATTAAATAAAGAAAAAAAGAAATTAACACAATATTGAGAAATCATTCCATTCTACATATGCAATCAGTAATTCTTAACATCATCACATGGATGTACGATCATCATTTCTAAGTATATTTGCATTGATTTAGGAAAAGAACTAGCAAAACAACAGAAAAAGATATAGAATGTTAATATAGAGAAAAAATAAAAATAAAAATAATAATAAAAAAGAAAAAAAGAAAAGGAAAAAGAAAAAAACAAAAGACACAAACAAACAAACAAACAAAAACTATAGCTCAGATGCAGCTTCATTCAGTGTTTTAACATAATTACATTACAATTAGGTATTATTGTGCTGTCCATTTTTGAGTTTTTGTATCTAGTCCTGTTGCACAGTCTGTACCCCCTCAGCTTCAATTACCCATTATCTTACCCTGTTTCTAACTCCTGCTGGTCTCTGTTACCAATGACATATTCCAAGTTTATTCTCGAATGTTGGTTCACATCAGTGGGACCATACAGTATTTGTTCTTTAGTTTTTGGCTAGACTCACTCAGCATAATGTTCTCTAGGTCCATCCATGTTATTACATGCTTCATAAGTTTATTTTCTCTTAAAGCTGCATAATATTCCATCGTATGTATATACCACAGTTTGTTTAGCCACTCGTCTGTTGTTGGACATTTTGGCTGTTTCCATCTCTTTGCAATTGTAAATAATGCTGCTATAAACATTGGTGTGCAATGTCCATTTGTGTCTTTGCCCTTAAGTCCTCTGAGTAGATACCTAGCAATGGTATTGCTGGGTCGTATGGCAATTCTATATTCAGTTTTTTGATGAACCGCCAAACTGCCTTCCACAGTGGTTGCACCATTTGACATTCCCACCAACAGTGGATAAGTGTGCCTCTTTCTCCGCATCCTCTCCAGCACTTGTCATTTTCTGTTGTGTTGATAATGGCCATTCTGGTGGGTGTGAGATGATATCTCATTGTGGTTTTGATTTGCATTTCTCTAATGGCCAGGGACATTGAGCATCTCTTCATGTGCCTTTTGGCCATTTGTATTTCCTCTTCTGAGAGGTGTCTGTTCAAGTCTTTTTCCCATTTTGTAATTGGGTTGGCTGTCTTTTTGTTGTTGTTGAGTTGAACAATCTCTTTATAAATTCTGGATACTAGACCTTTACCTGATATATCATTTCCAAATATTGTCTCCCATTGTGTAGGCTGTCTTTCTACTTTCTTGATGAAGTTCTTTGATGCACAAAAGTGTTTAATTTTGAGGAGCTCCCATTTATTTATTTCCTTCTTCAGTGCTCTTGCTTTAGGTTTAAGGTCCATAAAACTGCCTCCAGTTGTAAGATCCATAAGATATCTCCCAACATTTTCCTCTAACTGTTTTATGGTCTTAGACCTAATGTTTAGATCTTTGATCCATTTTGAGTTAACTTTTGTATAGGGTGTGAGAGATGGGTCTTCTTTCATTCTTTTGCATATGGATATCCAGTTCTCTAGGCACCATTTATTGAAGAGACTGCTCTGTCCCAGGTGAGTTGGCTTGACTGCCTTATCAAAGATCAAATGTCCATAGATGAGAGGGTCTATATCTGAGCACTCTATTCGATTCCATTGGTCGATATATCTATCTTTATGCCAATACCATGCTGTTTTGACCACTGTGGCTTCATAATATGCCTTAAAGTCCGGCATCGCTAGACCTCCAGCTTCGTTTTTTTTCCTCAAGATGTTTTTAGCAATTCGGGGCACCCTGCCCTTCCAGATAAATTTGCTTATTTGTTTTTCTATTTCTGAAAAATAAGTTGTTGGGATTTTGATTGGTATTGCATTGAAACTGTAAATCAATTTAGGTAGGATTGACATCTTAACTATATTTAGTCTTCCAATCCATAAACATGGTATGCCCTTCCATCTATTTAGATCTTCTGTGATTTCTTTTAACAGTTTCTTCTAGTTTTCTTTTCTAGGTCTTTGGTCTCTTTAGTTAAATTTATTCCTAGGTATTTTATTCTTTTAGTTGCAATTGTAAATGGAATTCGTTTCTTGATTTCCCCCTCAGCTTGTTGATTGCTAGTGTATAGAAATGCTACAGATTTTTGAATGTTGATCTTGTAACCTGCTACTTTGCTGTACTCATTTATTAGCTTTAGTAGTTTTGTTGTGGATTTTTCCGGGTTTTCGATGTATAATATCATATCATCTGCAAACAGTGATAGTTTTACTTCTTCCTTTCCAATTTTGATGCCTTGTATTTCTTTTTCTTGTCTAATTGCTCTGGCTAGAACCTCCAACACGATGTTGAACAATAGCGGTGATAATGGACATCCTTGTCTTGCTCCTGATCTTAGGGGGAAAGTTTTCAATTTTTCCCCATTGAGGATGATATTAGCTGTGGGTTTTTCATATATTCCCTCTATCATTTTAAGGAAGTTCCCTTGTATTCCTATCTTTTGAAGTGTTTTCAACAGGAAAGGATGTTGAATCTCATCAAATGCCTTCTCTGCATCAATTGAGATGATCATGTGATTTTTCTGCTTTGGTTTGTTGATATGGTGTATTACATTAATTGATTTTCTTATGTTGAACCATCCTTGCATACCTGGGATGAATCCTACTTGGTCATGATGTATAATTCTTTTAATGTGTTGTTGGATTCGATTTGCTAGAATTTTGTTGAGGATTTTTGCATCTATATTCATTAGAGAGATTGGTCTGTAGTTTTCTTTTTTGTAATATCTTTGCCTGGTTTTGGTATGAGGGTGATGTTGGCTTCATAGAATGAATTAGGTAGCTTTCCCTCCACTTCGATTTTTTTGAACAGTTTGAGGAGAGTTGGTACTAATTCTTTCTGGAATGTTTAGTAGAATTCACATGTGAAGCCATCTGGTCCTGGACTTTTCTTTTTAGGAAGCTTTTGAATGACTGATTCAATTTCTTTACTTGTGATTGGTTTGTTGAGGTCATCTATTTCTTCTTGAGTCAAAGTTGGTTGTTCATGTCTTTCCAGGAACCTGTCCATTTCATCTAAATTGTTGTATTTATTAGTGTAAAGTTGTTCATAGTATCCTGTTATTACCTCCTTTATTTCTGTGGGGTCAGTGGTTATGTCTCCTCTTCCATTTCTGATCTTATTTATTTGTATCCTCTCTCTTCTTGTTTTTGTCAATCTTGCTAAGGGTCCATTAATCTTATTGATTTTCTCATAGAACCAACTTCTGGTCTTATTGATTACCTCTATTGTTTTCATGTTTTCAATTTCATTTATTTCTGCTCTAATATTTGTTATTTCTTTCCTTTTGCTTGCTTTGGGGTTAGTTTGCTGTTCTTTCTCCAGGACAGTTAATTCCTAAATTTTTGCCTTTTCTTCTTTTCTGATATAGGCATTTAGGGCAATAAATTTCCCTCTTAACACTGCATTTGCTGCATCCCATAGGTTTTTATATGTTGTGTTTTCATTTTCATTTGCCTCGAGATATTTACTAATATCTCTTGCAATTTCTTCTTTGACCCACTCGTTGTTTGAGAGTGTGTTGTTGAGCCTCCATGTATTTGTTAATTTTCTGGCACTCTGCCTATTATTGATTTCCAACTTCATTCCTTTATGATCTGAGAAAGTGTTGTGTCTGATTTCAATCTTTTTAAATTTGTTAAGACTTGTTTTGTGACCCAGCATATGGTCTATCTTTGAGAATGATCCATGAGCACTTGAGAAAAAGGTGTATCCTGCTGTGGTGTGATGTAATGTCCTATAAATGTCTGTTAAGTCTAGCTCATTTATAGTAATATTCAAATTCTCTATTTCTGTATTGATCCTCTGTCTAGATGTTCCGTCCATTGATAAGAGTGGGGAATTGAAGTCTCCAACTATTATGGTAGATGTGTCTATTTCCCTTTTCAGTGTTTTCAGTGTATTCCTCACATATTTTGGGGCATTCTGGTTCAGTGCATTAATATTTATGATTGTTATGTCTTGTTGTTTAATTGTTCCTTTTATTAGTAGATAGTGTCCTTCTTTGTCTCTTTTAACTGTTTTACATTTGAAGTCTAATTTGTTGGATATTGGTATAGCTACTCCTGCTCTTTTCTGGTTGTTATTTGCATGAAATATCTTTTCCCAACCTTTCAATTTCAACCTATGTTTATCTTTGGGTCTAAGATATGTTTCCTGTAGACAGCATATAGAAGGATTCTGTTTTTTAATCCATTCTGCCAGTCTATGCCTTTTGATTGGGGAATTCAGTCCATTAACATTTAGTGTTATTACTGTTTGGATAATATTTTACTCTACCATTTTGCCTTTTGTATTATATATATCATATCTGATTTTCCTTCTTTCTACACTCTTCTCCATACTTTTCTCTTCTGTCTTTTCATATCTGACTCTAGTGCTCCCTTTAGTATTTCTTGCAGAGCTGGTCTCTTGGTCACAAATTCTCTCAGTGACTTTTTGTCTGAGAATGTTTTAATTTCTCCCTCATTTTTGAAGGACAATTTTGCTGGATATAGAAGTCTTGGTTGGCAGTTTTTCTCTTTTAGTAATTTAAATATATCATCCCACTGTCTTCTAGCTTCCATGGTTTCTGCTGAGAAATCTACACATAGTCTTATTGGATATCCCTTGTATGTGATGGATTGTTTTTCTCTTGCTGCTTTCAAGATCCTCTCTTTCTCTTTGACCTCTGACATTCTAACTAGTAAGTGTCTTGGAGAACGCCTATTTGGGTCTGTTCTCTTTGGGGTGCACTGTACTTCTTGGATCTGTAATTTTAGGTCTTTCATAAGAGTTGGGAAATTTTCAGTGATAATTTCTCCTATTAGTTTTTCTCCTCGTTTTCCCTTCTCTTTTCTTTCTGGCACACCCACAACACGTATATTTGAGTGCTTCATATTGTCATTCCGTTCCCTGATCCCCTGCTCAAATTTTTCCATTCTTTTCCCTATAGTTTCTGTTTCTTTTTGGAATTCAGATGTTCCATCCTCCAATTCACTAATTCTAGCTTCTGTCTCTTTAAATCTACCATTGTAGGTATCCATTGTTTTTACCATCTTTTCTACTTTGTCCTTCACTCCCATAAGTTCTGTGATTTGTGTTTTCAGTTTTTCTATTTCTTCTTTTTGTTCAGCCCATGTCTTCTTCATGTCCTCCCTAAATTTATTGATTTGGTTTTTGAAGAGCTTTTCCATTTCTGTTTGTATATTCAGCATTAGTTGTCTCAGCTCCTGTATCTCATTTTAACTATTGGTTTGTTCCTTTGACTGGGCCATATCTTCAATTTTCCGAGCATGATCCATTATTTTCTGCTGGCGTCTGGGCATTTAATCAGATTTCCCTGGGTATGGGACCCAGCAAGTTGAAAGATTTTTCCGTGAAATCTCTGGGCTCTGTTTTTCTTATCCTGCCCAGTAGGTGGCGCTCGTCTGTCTGCAGGTCCCACCAGTAAAAGGTGCTGTTGGTCCTTTAACTTTGGAAAGCTCTCACTGTGGGGGAGTTTCGCCAGCCGAAGCGGCTTGGGGGAGTGCCAATCGGAATCTCCTAGCTGTCCCGGGAATCCGTGCATTGGGAGGCTCGCCGGCCTCTGCGACTTGGGGGAACACTTGTCTAAATTTCCCAGCCGGCCTGGGGCTCCAAGCATGGTGGGGGCTGCCAGTCTCCGTGGCTTGGGGGAGCGCCTGTCCAAATTTCCCAGCCAGCCTGGGATGCCAAGCATAGTTGGGGGCACCGGCCGCTGCGACTTGGGGGAGCGCCTGTCCTATTTTCCCTGCCGACCTGGGGTGCCAAGTGTGGTGGGGGTGTGCCGGCTGCTGCAGCTTGGGGGAGTGCCTATCCACCATTCCCTGCTGGACCGGGAGGCCATGTGTTTGGAAGGGACCTCGGTCACCAGTCTCCACGGCTTGGGGGCTCTCCGATCTAATTATCCCAACTGGTCTGGGGGACCACGCATGGGGGGGTCACCAGCCACCATGGCTTGAGAGGATCGCCTGTCCAATTCTCCCAGCCAGCCCGGGAAGGTGGGAGAGAGGGACTCCGGCCGCCTGCCACCCCAGCCCGGGGAAGCACGTGCCCCTCAGTGATCTCACCGCAGTGGGTTCTCCCAGCTAGTCAGCCATTCCAGAATGGGGTACACTGTCTTCTTGGTCTCTGTCGTGGCTCCAGGAGCTGCTCTGTACCGTTTCTACTTCCCTAGTAGCTGTTCTGGAGGAGGAACTACAACCAGCATGTCTTACTAAGCCGCCATCTTCTCCAGACCATTGATTTTCTTTTATTGAACCATCCTTGCATTCCTGGTACAAACCCCACTTGATCATGGTGTACAGTTCTTTTCTTGTGTTGTTGGATTGAATTTGCTGGTATTTTATTGAGAATTTTGGCATCTGTTCATTAGAGAGATTGGTCTGAACTTTTCCTTTCTTGTGACATCTTTACCAATTTTGATATTAGAATGATATTAGCTTCATTAAATGAGTTAGGTAGAATGCTTTTTCTTCAATTTTTTGGAAAAATCTGAGCAGGATTGGTGTTTGTTCTTTCTAGGATCTTTGAAAAAATTCCCCTGTGAAGCTATCTCACCTGGGCTTTTCTTTGTAGGAAGATTTTTGATGACTGATTAAATATCTTAGATTTATGATTGGTGTATTGAGATATTCTATTTCTTCCTGACTCTGTAACTTGTTTGTGTGTTTCTGGGAATTTATCCATTTCATCTACATTGTCTAGTTTGTTGGCATATAGTTGTTCAAAGTATCATCTTATAATTTCTTTTGTTTCTTCAGAGTCTGTAGTAATGCACTCCTTCTCATTTCTGATTTTTTAAATTTGCATCCTCTCTCCTTTTTTTTTGTTTTGTCAGTCTCCCATCAATTTTGTTGATTTTCTCAAAGCCCCAACTTTTGGTTTTATCAATTCTTTTCTATTGTTCTTTTATTCTCCCATCCACTTAACTTTGCTTTAATATATATATTTTCTCTTTTTCTATTTACTTTGGAGTTAGTTTGCTGTTCTTTCTCAAGTTCCTCTGGGTGAGCATTTAAGTCCTCAATTTTTGCTCTTTCTTGTTTTTTAAATATAGGCATTTAGGGCAATAAATGTCCTTCTTAATGCAGGCTTTGCCACATCCCATAAGTTCTGATAAGTTGTATTCTCATTTTCAGTTGTCTCCAGATGGCTACCGATTACCCTAGCAATTTATTCTTTGACCCACTGTTGTCTATAAGTGCTATTTAATCTCCTATATTTGTGAAAGTTCTCATCCTTGGGCGGTTGTTGATATCCAGCTTCATTCCATTGTGATCATAGTGCTGTGAAAGATTTCAGTGTTTGTAAATTTATAAAGATCTGCTTTGTGCCCCTGTACAATATTCCATGAGCACTAGAAAATAATATATATCCTGGTGCTTTGGGGCATAGTGGCCTATACCCCAGCAGATCTATGTCTGTTAGGTCTAATCCATTTAACAAGTTGTTTTACTTCTTTATTTCCTTGTTGATCTTCTGCTTGGTTGTTTTATATAGAGAGGGAAGTGATGTATTGAAGTATCCTTCTGTTATTGTTGAAATCCCTTCAGTTTTACCAATGTCTGTTGCATGTATTTCAGAGCTCCTTGATTAGGAGCATAGACGTTTATGATTATTATTTTTTTCTTGGTGAATTGTCCCTTTTATTAATAATTAGTGTCCTTCTTTGTCTCTTATGATGTCTGTAAATTTCAATTGTATTTTGCCTGATATTAATATAGCTACTCATGTTTTCTTTTGGTTGCAACTTACATGGAACATCTTTTTCCATCTTTTCACTTTCCATCTATTTGTATCCTTGTGTCTAAGATGAGTCCTTTGCAAGCAGTATATAGCTGGATTATATTTCTTAACCCACTCTGCCAATTTTGACTTTTAAGTGTTAAATTTAATTCATTAACATTGAAAATTATTACTGAAAAGGTATGTTTTGATTCCACCATCTTATCTTTTGTATTTTGTCAGATCTATATTCTTTTTTATTCTCTCTGTCTCTTTTTTTCCTCATGGGCAGGCACCAGGAATCGAACCTGTATCTCTGGCTTCACAGGTGAAAAATGTGCTTACTGAGCTACTGTGGCCCACTCCAGATCTATATTCTTTTGTCAGATCTATATATTCTTTTCTATCTTTCTATTTTTATCCTTTAAGTTACCCTTACTGGTACTCTTCAATTGTGTGCTCTCCTCAAGTCTTCCTTCTCCTGTCTTTTTTATCAACTGACAGAACTCTCTTTAGTATTTCTTGTACAACAAATCTCTTGTTGACAAATCTATCAGGATTTGTTTGTGTGTATGTCTCCTTTAGTTTTGAAGGACAACTTAGCAGGGTACAGAAAACTAAGCTGGAAGTCTTTTTCTTTCAGGATCTTAAATATATCATACCACTGCCTTCTCACCTCCATAGTGCCAGTTGGGTAATGTGAACTCAGTCTTATGTGATTACCCTTGTATGTAAAAGATTGTTTTCTCTTGTCATTTTCAAGATTTTCTGCTTTTCTTCAACATTTGACAGACTGATTAGTATGTGTCTTGGGGAAGACCTGCTTGGATTTATTCTAATTGGAGTTCATTGAGCTTCTTTGACTTACATATTTATGTCCTTTACAAAGGTTGGGAAGTTTACCCCCATTACATACTCAACTAATCATCCTAACCCTTTACTCTTCTCTTCTCCTTATCGGTCACCAATGATTCTTATATCCATGCACTTTGTTTTGTCCATCATTTCCCTGAGATACAATTTAAATTTTTCCATCTTTTTATCATTTGCTGTTTGAGTGTTTGAAATCAGTTGTCCTGCCCTCTAGTTAAGTTATTCTTTTTTCTGCCTCTTCAAATATTCTGTTGTGTTTCTCCAGTATGTTTTGTATTTGGTCTATAACATCTCTTTGATATCTGTAATCTCTTTGACATTTGTTATTTTTCTATTTATTCTTTCAAATTCTTCTTATTTTTTTGTATGCTGAATGGTGGGGTCACATTTCATTTTTTTTCCATGTGAATAGCCTGTTATTGCAGCAAAATTTGTTGAATTTTGTTTGTTTTTGTTGGTTTCTTTGTTTTATTTGTTTGAGAAGTGCATGGGCCAGTGATCAAATCAAATTCCTGTTTATATTCTTCTAGTTTCTTCTTGATTTCCTTTATGTCATTAGCCATTCCATTTATTTAATTTAGTAGTTACATGAACATCTTTGATTAGTTGTTCCAACGTTTGTCTCCTCTAGTGTTTTAATTTGGTCATTAGGCTGGGCTCTATCTGTCTGCATCATGATATGCTTAATGATCTGCTGTTCTCATGGCAAAATTAATATTTTGATTGGTTTACTTTGGAAGTTGATTTCCTTCAGTCATCTTAAGCTTTGTGTTCATGGGATGGATGTAGAGCAGGATGCAGAATGTAGGGCAGGGCACAACAGTGCAGTGATGTATTGCAGTCCAGGTATTGGTGTAGGTTGGGGATACTGTGCTGATACCTGTAAGCATGCATGCCTAGCAGCAGGGAGGATGTGGCTGTGTGGGTGCATAGGTCTGGAAGGTAGGGCCCTGATGTGAGCTTGTCTAGGATGCAAGGCCTTTAATGAGCATGTGCAGAGCTCAGGGCAGTGGGTTAGCATTGCACCTACATGGGTTAAGGATGTAACTTGTTGAATATGGCCTGGCTGTGCAGATCAGCACTTGGCCAGAGCTTGGGGGGGCATGAATGGTGGTCATGTGCATGTGCCTATCTGAGAGTGCCATAAAACAATATACACATGTGTAGAACTCAGGTGGGTTCAGGCAGAGATGCAGGACTCTATGGGCTGGGGGGTGGGGGTAGCTTGTGTATGCAGGTAAGAACTCGCAGCCTTTATCTGCTGGTGACTGCCTACAGGGGTCAGGGAGGGTGAGGTAGAGTTTGGAAGGGGTGGAGTGAGACTGCTTGAGCAGGAGCAGTGGATTGGGCTGTGGCAAGCATGCATGTGCTTAAGGTGGAGGTAGGGAAAAGGTAGCCATGTGATATTTGGCAGGACAGTGGTGCTTGGAGTGTGGGGAGCGGGCAGGTGATGGGATTCAGGTGTGAGGGGTGTAGGGTGAGTCATGGGTCATGGGGTTGAACTGATGAGGGTAGTGCATACAAGGAATGTGGCCTGGCTTACTCCCTAGTGTCTGTATCCCAATCCTCCCACTCCTGAGGGCTCTAGACTTCTAGCCTTACACTGTTTGCATCAGCCAGATTGTCTCCTGTTATCTACTCCTCTGTTCCTCAGCTTTTGGAAACAAGGCCTCTCTATGTGGTGCAGAAGACCCTCATAGGTTACTTATACCCTGGAATCACCATCTCAGTCATCCTCTTGTTCCTTTTCTAGCTGTTTCTTGAAGCAGGGTCACTTACACCCTGGAATCACCATCTCAGTCATCCTCTTGTTCCTTTTCTAGCTGTTTCTTGGAGCAGGGGTGAACTCAATTTATCTTATTTTGCCAACTTCCCAGAACTTACAACCCCAGGTCTTTCTTGAATGATACATATTAGCCCTACTATCTGTCATGAGTATTAGCCAGGGAATTAGCCACCCTGGGTCCACTTCCAGGAGTACACCTAGACTATTTTAATTATATCTTGCTAAGTTCTGTCTTTTACAAAAAGCTATTGAGAGGATATAGCAACATCCCTAAAAAAAGCAGATAGGCAATCAGTCCACAGTAAGTACAGGGGACAGGGAACACTGTCATGTTTCTGGGGGTGATATGGTCATATAAGGCCATGTTTTACAATCTGCTGTGATAAACAGCATCCAAGGCTTATCCCAACCCAAAAATGGTCAGTGAGAAGCAGACTTCTGTACAGTTATTTGGCTGCAAACATTCATCACTCATTTGATAGAATACTTTTGCTCCTATATAGGTTAACACAAAGGGAGAATTAGAGTAGGAACACAAAGAAGTGGAGGATTTTGTCAAAGCAAAAAATTTAATAGCTAAAATATAAACCCTGCAAAATGTGGCTCCATGACAGACATTTGGGCACAGAATCGCATTCATGTAGGATAAATTTTTGAGCTCAATGGCAAAGATCTGGGAACACAAAGATTGCCAAATGATTTTGGTCACAACTCTTCAAAGGAACTATGCAATGCTGGACCATCCTAAGAAAGCAATTCCTAACTGTATACCAAGCTTTATTATAAATAGATCATATCATTTAAGATATGACAGTAATTTTCTTAAAAATACATCCATTTAAGAAGTGAGTAGAGGGGTTATTTGTAAGGCTTATTTCTGTGGTATCTCAAAATGACAACAAGTATGGTGGCAATCATATCTACAGCAAAGGGACATTTAACATCTGGTATCATCTCACTGGAGTTATAGGCCCTTATGAGGCCCATATTATGCACCATGGGAGGAAAAGAGGCCCTAGAGCTGTTCCTAGAAAAGCCATGACTTTTTGTTATTTTGACATGGAAAGGCTCTGGGAATTGAACACAGGTCTCCAGCATCACAGGTAGAAAAGTCCTAACTTTTAAGGTAGGAAAAAGGGGCATACTTTTATGTATGTCTCCCACAAAGGCCAAGCTCATCTTGGACAATGGTGGAGACAAAAATAGGACACTATGGACAATGGACTGAGCTAAGAGATCTTTGGTTGATTCTTATAAAAGAGCCACACCTGCCCATAATTTGCACTAATTCATAGGCAAGAAGTCTTATCAGAGACCCTCAGAAATCTTAACAGACAGCCCACCAAGGAAGGAAACTAGCTTTTGTGAGGATATGACCACAGTACCAGCCTTTGCACAAATCATGCAAGTATAAAAATGGACAAATGTTCTGTGGATTCATGAGCTAAGTGCCACCTGAGATAGTATAACATTATAAATTCTTCCTCTTATTACATCAGGTCCCAGAATAATACCTTGAGGTCTGGGAAAGACAGTGTCCAAAGAATCCTCATGCTGATAATGGTGGAGGCCTCTGCCACCATAGAGCTAGTCCTGATAATTCTGGAAGAGAAAGAACAGAGGGACATGGCATAAATATGGTGGCTATAGGAAGGAGAGTGTTCAATCCCAAAGGGCACAGCTATAGCAGGAGTCCACTGGATTATGGTTAACATTGTTAAAATAGATTTGGCAGACCCCCAAACCCCATAGTGCTTTTTAAAAATATTATGAAATTCTTATAATTATTGTCTTATGCAAATGTGAGGATGGCCAAGCCCAAATTTCATAGGGCAGGCCACACCTGGGAACTCTGATGATTTCTCCAGGACAAGTGGGCTGGCTGAAGTAGAGAAAGAAATTTGGTTTGGGTGCTGAAGTCATCACCTCTCCTTTAAAGGCCTAAAGCTGACCAGATGAGACCTTTCTCATTGGTGAAGGAAATCTCTTCAGTTTATTGTAGACATAATCATCCAGAGATTTAGTGAACTTACTGATGATTTAAATCCACAAAATGTCCTCACAGTAACAATCAGGTCAGTATTTGCTTGGCTAAAAAAACTAGACAATATAATCTGGACAAATTGAGACATGAATTTAACCATCACAAACATGTTGTGATACTACCACTATTGTATTAGAGGTCCCCAGAACCCAAAATGTTTGTGTGATTCCTATTTTTAATCCTTTGCTGTGTATTTACTCTATACAGTTCAAGTTTTTTCCTTCCTGGAGGTTTGAAGCAACAATTGATGTCTATAAACCAAATCCCCTTCTCAGATATTTTCCAAAATCACTTTACCTATTATCTAATTTGCCTTTCAACTCTTCATCTTTAAAGTCTAGAATAACTTAATAGTGAAATTTCTCTTTGTGAACTTATTAGTTACGAAAAATAAGAATTTATTGAAGAGTAACTAAAATTTGACTTGCATTAGTAAAAACATCCAAAAACTCTTTTAATAAATCACTAGAATAGAGAGGCAAAAATGTGAAACTTCTTATCAAAACGCTTGAACAAAATGCAGGGCTTTTGCAGCTCTAAGAAAGAAAATGTCTGCTGCAAGGTGAAAACAGTAAATATAAAAGCTGTGTTTTCTTCTATTTCACTTAAAATGTAAGTGACTAAAGGTAGATACAATTTACAAACTGTTCAGAAATTTTGCTTTGTATTATTTCCTGCAATTCTTTTAAAAATCTGTAATAAGTGATCCTTGAGAAGTAGGAGTACATTTCATAAAATGGACAAAATTTTGAGACAGCTCAGAATAAATTATTTGCTTTTTACCATGTGTGTCAAGAAACTTGTAGAGAGTTATTATAAAAAGTATAGATCAACTCAAATGCAATATAAAATTTTGTATTTCTCTTAGCATATCAAATTTAAATACTTAGGGAAGGGACAAAAGCACAATATATTACATCTGATAAATCTAAGTACTGGTTATAAACATTTGTTGCTTATATTTTCTCTCACTTTCCATAGATTGAGAATATTCTATTTTTTTCAAAGGCAATTGTAATTCATTTGCATATTATAAATTGATCCTACCTTTTCAGTTACTTGTAACATTCAGTAGCTGATAATGATTTTTCTGCAATTATACATCTAATAAGATACCTATAAAATTTTTAAGAATCTTATAAAATATTTAAGTTTTTAGATTTACTAACAGACAGTACTGGGTTCCCAGTATTTGTTATATTACCTCTAATATTTCTGCACATTTTTTATGTTTGTTATAAAAATGTCTGTCAATGCTCAGTAGCTTATAAACTACTATTTTTATGCATCTTTTATTATAAGTAGGATTTAGTGATACAAATAAGAAATTCCTTGCTTTCATGGGATAAATTCAATGTATTCCAACCAAATAACCAGGACTCATTCATAAAGCAGTGTGCAAGATTACACAGCCCCCTAGGCTGAATCAGCAAGAGGACTTTGTTTCATATTTTATCTTGTTTGTGATAGATGTAAAATTCCACAGAACTGCCATTACAATCTTGTAATCTATCGGCTAGATGATGATAAAGTAATTAATGAGTAATCACATTTTTTATGTTTCTAAAGGGGAAGAATAATGTATAATTATTCTTATGTTTTATTTGAAAAAATTTTAGTTAACCAAAAATTTTCTTTTCAATTGTCGGAAATTTAGAACTGAGGACATGTACATTTAGAGATATACAAAAAAATGTATTATCTAATAAAATATTAATAGATGAAGCTATTTATCTAACTTTCTCTATCTGTGTATCTAGCAATATAAAAACATCTATTATGGATTCTTTAGTAGACAAACACTGATTTATTTGTTCAGCAAATGATTGAGAATTAACACATCTATGCAAAAGGCACAAGCCCCTCTACACACATATATGAATAACTAATTGATATATAAAACTTTTGAAGTTTTGAATAATATGTTTGCCTCTAAAATATATTGAATTAAATATTTAATAAAACTCTTCTGCTTCTAAGTCTATTAATTTTAAGTCCATGTATTATCTGAGTTAAAAATAGATTGCATTGTTGAATTCTCTTCAGGCCAGGGACTAAAATTACCTGCTGTTTTCTCCTTGCTGAACCTATGCCAGCTGAGGCAGCCAGGTGCACTTTGGATAAATGAACCTCAATTATTCACTCTATCTGCTGATAGTAGACTGTTTTGGAAGAACTGCTTAACAGGTGTGAAAGATATATGGAGAGAGGGAAAAAAGGAATTCTTGCTTAAAATCAGCATTGTTGTGTTCTCAAAGTCTGCCCAGTCCAAAATTTTATAGATTCATTTGATATTTAGGGAGGAGTTTGATGTTAATAGAAAGCTGAATTGATGGAGAGACAGATAATCAGATGTAAATAATTATATCTACAGTTATGGATAAGGTAAGAAAATTGAGTGTGTAATGGTGGTGTTACGAGCATCATATTCTCAAGATGTTCTCTTCTCATCCTTTTATTTTTAATATGGTTAATGATTCTGATTTAGAATTTTGTACATAACACATAGCATGGTTTTTATTTTTCTCATATCAATTGCTATAAATAAATATAAGCTATTGATTATTAACATACAAGATAAGTATGTTCTTAGATCTGGCACTATTTTATAATATTTTTGTTTAATGATCTTAGGAACTCTTTTTTCTTTTATTATATTGCCCTACTTATTCTCTACATTTTTTCCTTGTGTGATCATTTTTATTGAAATGAGAATAAAATATGACGCTAATGCACTTTTCAAAATAACCACTAGAAGAAAATTTCAAGTTAGTGTATAAACTTTCTGAATGCTTCTGTGCTGATAGGTGAAAAAGTTTCTGAAGGGCTAATAGGATAAATATTCTCAGATTTTTAGTTATCATTACTGAAGTCAAGTGTAATTAAAATACTGCTGTAGGTAATACTGCTCATTTGCTCCTTAAAGGATCTCCTGTGGATAATCAGAATTGTGTTCCCTTGGGTTCTGAGAAGCTTATTTTTACATCAATTTCAAACTTTTTCTTTTCCATCTGCATTACATTATTATTTTCTCTCACTATAGAAGGTCTATTTTATAGGTTTATTGTTAAAACAAATAGTATAAACTATGAAAGTATCTTATAAGTTGTGAAGCAACATATAAACTTTAAGGTGCCTTATATTAGTTATGTGCTATTGCTGAAGCCTGAAGGTAATTTGCAATTCAGATATTTTGATGAATTATCTCCTACAAAAACTAAGGAAGTCCATGCCATCCTGACCAAAAGGGAGGAAATAAGTGCAACAAACAAGGTATCAGTAGTTGAGATAATTCAGAGTTGAGAGGCTACTCAGGGTGTCACTCTCACACAAGCTTCATTTTAGTCATTGTCACCCATCACAACCTGCAAAGCCCAACCAAAATCATTCCAGCCAATCCCAAAGAATACCCAGGGCTTATAGAAGATCCCACAAACGTTCTATGTACCAGGGCAACCCCCCCAGAAAACTACAAGCTCAAAATGGTTCCCTCAACAAAACAAGTCCCAAAACCTAAAGTGACCATCCTCAGAACATCAGCTAGTTCCATTTCCTAACCCCATACCATTGACAGCTTCTTCCAACATGCAAAAGTCAGAATGGGCATAACCCAAATACCCAAAAATAGAGGAAGAAAGATCAAAGGTGATGGTGGAGTTATGCAGAGAAGGTAGGGTTTAACAAATGATTATAATTGCTGAATCATTATACTGATATTTCTTTTACTCTCCAGTATCCTGGAGAAGCTAGAAGTAAAACCTAAAATTGTGGAATCATAACCATATCAAACTCTGAAATCTGTTTTACAGCCAACTGTTGCACTGTGCTTTGAAATCTATTGCTTTTTTGTATATATGTTATTTTTCACAAAAAAGAGTCAATTGTGATGATAAAAATATATATATATATTCTTTCTAGCCTCCAATATTCTAGAGCAGCTAGAAGGAAAAATCTGAGATGATTGTATGGTAACCTATGACAAACTCTGAGATCCATCATCTAACTATTTGTTGAAGAGTGCTTTGAAAATTACTGCTTTTTTCTTTCTCTGTTTTGTTTATATGCTATATTATACAATAAAAAAGTAAAAAAAAATAAAACTAAGGCATTATGAAAGGAGATGTAAGAACATCTGTTTTGGCATGATCATGGATTGATACATTGATTTTCTACCTAATCCTTGTGCTCCAGCTGTTGAAGTCATTATGGAATTAGTCATATGCTTTTCCCAGAAGCTAAAATTATCATTTACAGCCTATTTAGTTTTAGTTTTTTTTCCATCCTCATTTACTTGAGGCTCCTTCAAGAAAATTACCCTGAGCTTAGAACTGGCCCAAACAACCTCTAAAGTAGATGAATAATAGGTGTCTCAAAATCCAGTGAGAAAAATAAAGCACGGGTCCTATTTCCTATCTAGTCAGGCTTCTAATTTAGTCCCTTGACTGTCCCTCTGTTCTTGTTTCCTCTCTAGCTCCCAAACACCCACCATCAGGCATCAGAGATGAAGAGGAACTAGGATTAGGCATTCTGGGGGCTTTTGAACCTAGCACAGTGCAGACTTTCCTGAGAGCTGCCCAATTTGCTGACTGGTCCACATTGATCAATCTCAGAAGACACAGGAGGCTGGGCAAAGCCAGGCCTGAGGGATCCTACAAGAATGGGTCCTAAAATCTGGTGGAAGAAGGGCAGAGTGGCCACATAGAGAACGCGGATGCATGCATAGCAGTTCACATTGTGTGGGGCAACTATACTGGAAGCAGTCTTCTGTTTTGCCTCTGAGGTCCTATATCTCATGAGGATCAATAATGGCACCAGTTGAGCAGCTTGTGTTAGATAAATACAGTCCTTGGTACATGGTAGGTATTCAATAAATATTGGACAGGAAGGAGTTCAGGACAGGTATAGCCTGGCTATTCAGTGTTGTCATAGATCTGGATCACATCCTCATAGTTGCAGAGAGCCTGGATGAGCTGGGAGGTTTTCTCTAGGTCAGGGTCTACCAGCTCTACCTTTGTGTTGAAGATGAGCTTTAGTATAAAGGACACAGAATGTAACCCCTGGGTGTCCAGTCTCTTCCTCATCTGATGCAATGAAGAGGCATCACAAATAAATTTAAAAATGGTCTTTTCCTCTTTGTCATGGGTTTTCTTGACATCTTCAGATCCTGCTTCCATTGCCAGTTCCAGGACATGCTCTAGGTTCACAAAATTCTTCTCTCTGTCTTCCACTCCAACAATGATCACTCCATTTTTTTCAAAGGAGTTATGAGCTCCTTCAGTCGTCATTCCCCTATTCTCATTCATGACATATCTGATATCTCAATGGCACTTAGAGCCACTGTTAGATAACACTTCAATAAATAGAGAAGAACCACCAGGGACTTGACTCTCATACAGCAAATAAATGTCTTTGGTCTTCTCAATTTTCTGTGCTGCCTTAATTGTAATTTGAGCAGTGTTTACTGAGACATACCTCTAAGATGCTGGCTAAGTGACTTTTGAGCTCAGTGTTGGGGCTTTAACCACCTGGTGGATGCTCAGACTAAGTTTGATAAAGATGTGACTCCTTTTGGTGTCCTTGGGATCCTTGATGTGCTGAACTTTGAACCATGTATTGTGCCTGGTGGGGACTGTCATGGTCAGAGGCAGTGTTCTGACCAGAGAGGAGCTGCTGCCCTGGGGCTCAGGCTGAAGTCTTGGGGACACATGTGGAAGAATGGCCCACACCCCAGGACCACTCAAACTCAAGCAAAGTCCCACAGATCTGCCCACACTGGTGGTGGCAAAGACAGCCATTGGCTTCGACCCTGGGCTGCAACCTAAAAATAACAGTGGTCAATGTCAGCCCATCCCAGCCACCCCCGGGACAGACTGACCATGGCACACTCAGTGCTATCCCAATTGCAACCAGAGCATTTACTTTAATTTTACTGTCCTGCACAGAGATCAGTGATGTCCTATTGTAACTGGTGCCCAGCTTGCAATGGTGCAGCTGAGCCCCAATCCAGGTTCAGGGGTCTCACTGCTAAAATAATTTAGACAAACAAGAAAGCCAGTAAGAATAAGTAGTAAAGTTTATTAAAGAGAAAGAGAGAGTACATATTTAAGAGTTGAGACAGTGTGCCCAAGGGAGGGACGCAAACTGAGTAAAGTGACTTTAGCTTGTTTATAGGACAGTTTTACTTGTGGCAGTTGGTAGGGCTTTTTTTGTTCTAGGAATAGAGCTAGTGGAATTGGTGGTTTGCTGTCACATACCTAAATTTTGTCTTTGGCAGATGCTTGATATTCTTTATAACCCTATGCTTCCTATCATAAAGAATTTGCCCTGGGCCCAGGATTTTATGGGTTTTGTGGTTTGGGGAGTTTTCAATGGTTGACAAGGTTTGGGGGCTTTAGGGAAAATTCTTATACAGAGAAAACTATAAAAAAAATTAGCTAAAGAAATCATGGAAGACCAAGATAAATGGAAGGGCATACTGTGGACATAGATAGGAAGTTGAAATATAGTTAAGATGTCATTTCTACTTAAATTGATTTATAGATTCAATCAATACCAATTAAAACCCCAACAACATACTTTGCAGAAATAGAAAACAGTAACCAAATTTATTTGCAAAAGCAGGGTGCCTCAAATATCTAAAAATATCTTGACATAGAAAAATGAAATTGGCTATATCATATTACCTGAATTTAATGCATATTATACAGCTACAATGCTCAAAACAGCATATTACTGGCATATAGATACATTGACAAATGTAATCAAATTGAGTGTTCAGATGTAGCCATATCATCTGTGAACAATTGATATTTAGAAGGGCTGTCAAGCCAGACCAACTGGGAGAGAGCAGTCTCTTCAGTTAATGGTGTTTGTACTGGATATCCATATGCAAAATAAGAAAGAGAATTCATCTCTCAGACCTTACACAAACATTAAGTCAAAATGGATCAAAGATCTAAACTTTAGAGTTAAGACCATAAAACATTTAGAAGAAAATGAAGGGAAATATTTTATAAATCTTCTGATAAGAGTGGTTTCCTAAACTTTACTGCAAAGCTCAAGCACATTTAAAAACAAATAATAGATTCCAGGCCAAGATGGTGGCTTAACAATATGTGCGTTTCAGTTCGTCCTCCAGAAAAAGTACTAAATAACCAGAAACAGTGCAGAAAGCTCCTGGGCCACGTCAGTGACCAGACACACTGTACCCAGTCTGGAACAGCTGGACTGGCTATGAACCCCCCAGAACTGTGAGTTTCCCAAGCTGCAGCAGCCAGTGCCCCTCCTCCACAGGCTGCTTCACAGAGGGGAAAGAAAACAGCAGCAGAGGCTGAGCCCAACCAACACCAATTGTGGAATTAATTAACAAATTCTGACTACTAAAAATAGGCCCCCAGCTCAGGTGAACCTGTCAAAGTGGAGGTCGCTCATTTTTGCTCTGGCCAAGGGGGTAGGCTGATGGGAAAAGAAAAAAAAAGAAGGAAACAGAGGTTTTGTGGCTGTGTTTCTACAGAGGCTTGGCTGCCTTTGGATAGAGCTGCAAGGGCTTCTCAGGCTGCAAATGCCCCAGGCATAGGCAGAAACAAGCTCATTTGAGGGCTTGTCGGAGGCATACCTTCCCCAGGGGAGGCGTGAAGCCCAACTAGGCGGAATCCCTCCCTCAAGAAATTCAGACACCAGGCTTATAATTTGAAGCCATTAAAACCAGTCTACAACCTCTCCTCTGTCTCCACCACACCCCCAGCAGGGAAAGTATGCCAAAGTTAAAGGTACCGCATCATCTTATGCTGGTGGGACCTGCAGCAGACAAGCACCACATACTAGGCAGGATAAGAAAAATAGAATCCAGAGACTTCACAGGAAATTCTTTCAACCTGCTGGGTCTCACCCTCAGGGAATACCAACGCAGGTGACTCTTTCCTCCTGGTAGCAGGCCTTTGGTCTGGGAAAATCCGGCTGGGGTGTATAATACCTAAGCAGACTCTCCTAGGTATTGGGGGTGAAAGGCACCATACAAGCAGGGCAAGAAACGAGAAAACAAGAAACGAAAAATTTTCCTCTGTTAAACAAAACTTAAACTAGAGGTCCAGAAAAAGCTGAAATGAATGTCAAAGAACAGATAGACAACAAATTCATCCAGCAAGAAAACCCTAGGTAAAAGAAGTGAAAGAAATCTCCAGAATAAACTAATTAAGGTAATTAAATGCCTAGACACCAGCAAAAAATAAGAAAATCACACTAGGAAAATTGAAGATATAGCCCAAAGGAACAAACCAACAATTCAAATGACATACAGGAGCTGAAACAATTAATTCAGATCATGCAAACAGACATGGAAAATCTCATAAAAAACCACATCAAAGAATTGAGGGAGGATATAAAGAAGGCAAGGAATGAACAAAAAGGAAGAAATTGAACATCTGAAAAACAAATAACAGAACTTATGGAAATGAAAGGCAAGGTAGAAGAGATGAAAAAACAATGGAAACCTATAATGGTAGATTTCAAGAGACAACATAGGATTAGTGAACTGGAGGATGGAACATTTGAAATACAGCAAGAAAAAGAAAATATAGGGAAAAAATGGAAAAATGTGAGCAGGGACTCAGGGAATTGAAAGACAATATGAACTACATGAATATATGTGTTGTGGGTGTCCCAGAAGGAGAAGAGAAGGGAAAAGGAAGAGAAAAACTAATGGAGGGGATGATCACTGAAAATTTCCCAACTCTTATGAAAGACTTAAAACAACGGATTCAAGAAGTGCAGCATACCCCAAAGAGAATAGATCCAAATAGATGTACTCCAAGACATTTACTAATCAGAATGTCAGAGGTCAAAGATAAAGAGAGAATCTTGAAAGCAGCCTGAGAAAAGCAATCCATCATGTACAAGGGAAGCCCAATAAGACTATGTGTAGATCTCTCAGCAGAAACCATGGAGGCAAGAAGACAGTGGGATAATATATTTAAATTAGTAAAAGAGAAACACTGCCAACCAAGAATTCTATATCCAGCAAAATTGCCTTTCAAAAATGAGGGTGAAATTGAAACATTTTCAAACAAAAAAATCACTGAGAGAATTTGTGACCAAGAGACCAGCTCTGCAAGAAATACTAAAGGGAGCACTACAGACAGATATGAAAAGACAGAAGAGAGAGGTGTGGAGAAGAGTGTAGAAAGGAAAATTATGAGTAAAGGTAAAAAGAAGGAAAATTAGATATGACATATAAAATCCAGAAAACAAAATGATAGAAGAAAGTACTACCTGTGAAGTAATAACACTAAATGTTAATGGATTAAACTCCCCAATCAAAAGACACAGACTGGCAGAATGGATTAAAAAGCAGGACCCATCTATATGCTGTCTCTACTCAAAGGACATGAGGGCAAGGACACAAATGGACATTTGCACACCAATGTTTATAGCAGCATTATTTACAATTACCCAAAGATAGAAACACCCAAAATGTCCATCAACAGACGGGTGGCTAAACAAGCTATGGCATAAACATAAGATGGAATATTATGCAGCTGTAAGACAGAATAAAGTTATGAAGTATGTAACAACATGGATGGACCTTAAGGACATTATGCTGAGTGTGATTAGCCAAAAACAAAAGGAAAAATACTGTATGATCTCATTGATAGGAACTGAGAGTGAATAAACTTGGAATATTTCATTGGTTACAGAGACCATCAGGAGATAGAAATAAAGTAAGATATTGGGTAATTGGAGTTGAAGGGATATAGATTGTGCAACAGGACTGAATACAAAAACTCAGAAATGGACAGCACAACATTACCTAGCTGTAATACAAATATGTTAAAACACTGAATGAAGATGAATGTGAGAATGATAGAAGGAGGGCTGGGGCATAAATGAAATCACAAAGAAAGATAGACATAAAGATTGAGATGGTATAATCTAGGAATGCCTAGAGTGTATAATGATAGTGACTAAATGTACAAATTAAAAAAATGTTTTTGCATGAGGATGAACAAAGGATTGTCATTACTGGAGGGTGCTGAAAATAGATGGTAATTAATATTTTAAAATTTCAACTTATGTGTGAGACTAAATCAAAAAATGTTTATTTGGTACAAAACTTATATTTTGACTAGTGCATTCACCTAATATAAGTTATGTAGATAGTTGGTTGAACACCATAAGTACATGAAACCTTGGTAGGACATGAGATTTGTTGTTTGTCCAGGTGATGCCCATGAACCCCAGAGTGTTTGATCAGTGAGTGGAAAAGTATTTGCAAAGTCCCCTTCGGGAAATGGTGAGAACAGGGGAAAATTTAACCTCTGCAAGTTGAATTCTTGATATCTCACAAGCAGTGTGGACAACGAAGCTATAGGCTGAGCCCCCAGTCTTGGGGTTTCATATGAAACTTAACCCCCAAAGGTAGGTCAAGCCTACTTAAAATTAGGCCTAAGAGTCACTCCCAAGAGAACCTCTTTTGTTGCTCAGATGTGGCCTCTCTCTCCAGCCAACACAACAAGCAAATTCACCCCCCCCTGCCTGTGAACATGACTCCCAGGTGTGGACTTCCTGCAATGTGGGACAGAAATCCTAGAATGAGCTGAGAATCAGCACCAAGGGATTGAGAAAAACCCTTGAATGAGCTGAGACTCAGATCAAGGGATTAAGAAAACATTCTCATGAAAGAGGGAAGAGTGAAATGAGACAAGTGTCAGTGGCTGAGAGATTCCAAACAGTTGAGAGGTTATCCTGGCAGTTATTCTTATGCATTAATTAGATATCACCTTGTGGCCAAGTTCTTATGGAGTGGCTGGAGGGAACTGCCTGAAAATGTAGAGCTGTGTTCCAGTAGTCATGTTTCTTGATGACAATTGTATAATGATATAGCTTTCACAATGTGACTGTGAAAACCTTGTGTCTTTTGCTCCTTTTATCTACCTTGTCAACAGTGAGTAGAACATATGGAATAAAAATAAATAATAAGGGGAACAAATGTTAAAATAAATTTAGTTTGAAATGCTAGTGATCAATGAAAGGAAGGGGTAAGGGGAATGATATGTAAAATTTTTTTGCCTGTTTCATTTTATTTTCTGTTTTTTTTATCTTTTTCTGACTTGATGCAAATGTTCTAAGAAATGATCATGATGATGAATATGCAACTATGTGATGATATTGTGAATTACTGATTATATATGTAGAACAGAATGAGCATATATTAAGAATGTTTTCGTTTCATTATTGTAATTTTTTAATTAATAAAAAATTTAAAAAATATATAAATGGATCTCCTCAGAAAAAAAAATTGTGTATCGAAGAACTTTCTCAGGAAAATAAAAGACAGCCTATGTAATGGGAGATGATATTTGGAAGCCACATATCATATACGTGTTTAGTATCCAGAATATATAAAAGGATTCTACAACTCAACAACAAAAAGAGAAACAATTCAGTTAAGAAATGGGCAAAATACATAAACACATATCAGAAGAAGAAATAAAATGGCTAAAAGGCACATGAAAAGATGCTCAATTTCGCTGGCTATTATAGAAATGCAAATCACAACCTCAATGATGTATCATCTCACAAACACTAGAATTGCCATCATCAGAAAACCAGTAAACAGTAAGTGCTATAGAGGATGTGGAGATGAGGCACACTTATTCACTTTGGTGGGAATGAAAAATGTTACAGCTGCTCTGGAAGGAAGTTTGGTGGTTCCTCAAAAAACTAAGTATAGAATTGCTGTATGATAAAGCAATCTCAATACTAGGTGTATATTCAGAGTAAGTGAATGCAAGTACACAAATACACATTTGCACACCAATGTTTATAGCACCATTATTTATGATTTACAAGAGATGGAAACATTCCAAACGTCCTTTAATGGGCTTGTGGCTAGACAAGATGTGGTATATACATATGATGGAATATTACTCAGTTGTAAGACAGAATAAAGTCATGAAGCATGTAACAATGTAAATGAACCTTGAGGATGTTATGTTGAGTGAAATTAGTCAGAAACAAAGGGACAAATACTCTGTGGTCTCACTGATATGAACTAACATTAATGAGTGAACTTTGCTAATTAAACATAAGGCACAAGTTATCAGGAGATAGAAAGAGGGTAGAGATGTGCATTGTCCTGAAGAATACAGATTGTGCTATAAGACTGACTGTAAAAACTCAGCAACGGATAGCACTATATTTGATCATAGCACAAGAATGTATATATGCTGAATGAAACTGAATATGAGTATGGTTGAAGGAGAAGAGCTGGGGGCATATAAGAAACCAGAAGGAAAGATAGAGGATAAAGACACAACTAGTATAACATAGGAATGCCTAGAGCAGACAATGATGGTGACTAAAAGTACAAATATAAAAAAGCTTTGCGTGAGGGAGAACAAATGAATGTCAATAGTGCAAGGTGTTGAAAATAGGATTTTGTACAGGAAAAACTACAATCAATGCATGCTAGGAATTATAGTCAAGAGCAACATTGTAATATGCTTCCACTGAATGTAGCAAAGGCATTATGTCAAAACTAAATGTCATCTAGTGGAGAATATGTGGCAGGGGTATGGATTTTTTGCAGAAGAAAAGGAAATGTCTTCATCTATATTAGGTTGACAATGCATGTCTATTTACTTAGGTTGGTTTTCTAATTTGTTAGCTGTCAGAATGCAATATACCAGAAACAGAATGGCTTTTAAAAAGGGGAATTTAATAAGTTGCTAGTTTACAGTTCTAAAGCTGAGAAAATGTCCCAATTAAAACAAGTCTATAAAATTGTCCAATCAAAGGCATTCAGGGAAAGATACCTTAGTTCAGGAAGGCCGATGAAGTTCAGGGTTTCTCTCTCAAGTGAGAAGGCACATGGTGAACACAGCATCATCTGCTAGCTTTCCCTCCTGGCTTTCTCTTTCATGAAGCTCCCCAGGATGAATTTTCCTTCTTCATCTCCAAAGTGCTGGTTGATGGATTCTCTGTTCCATGGTGCTGCAACATTCTCTGCTCTCTCTGAATCTCCTTCATTCTCCAAAATGTTTCCTCTTCTTTAGGACTCCAGAAACTAATCAAGACCCACCCAAATGGGTGGAAATGTGTCATCACCTAATCTAGTTTAACAACCACTCTTGATTAAATCACATCTCCAGGGAGATGATCTAATTACTGTTTCAAACATACAGTATTGAATAGGGATTACTCTGCCTTTAGGGAATGGGATTTTGATTAAAACATGGCTTTTCTAGGGTACATATATCCTTTCAAACCAACACAGTTGGATTGTATGGTGTGCGAATAAATCTGTTTAAAAATGGACAAAGAGAAACAAGTGCTAGAAAAAAAATGTGGAGAATGATATGTACCTTTTCACTGCTGGTAGGGAAGGTGAGAAATGCAGCTGCTCCAGAGGGCAGCCTGGTGTTTCATAGGAGGCTGGGGTGGGGTTGTGATATGATCCTGCATCCCTATTGCTACATATATTCCTGGAGGAGCTGAGAATGGGGACATAAAAACACATTTGCACAGTAGTGCTTATGATGGCCATCTTCATGATTTGCAAATGATGCAGTTGACCTAAGTGTACAATACCTGTGGGAAGGGAGTGGTGACTGTGATGTATACATACAATGGACTACTTCACAGCTGCAAGAAGGAATGAAGTTGTGAGATGTGCAACTAGGTGAATGAACTTTAAACACAATGTGTTGAATGAAATGACAGAAATATTATCATCCCTCACTCATTTGGACTAACTAAAATATACAAACTCAAAGAATTGAAGTCAAGAACATGGGTTATCAGGTTAGAATCTATGTAAAGGGTCCCTGATTGTAAGCTCTTAGAGTAGTCACATAAATTCATGAATTTTAACTGTTATTTGTAAATTCTGAGATACTGAGCTATTTGTATATAATCTGGTCATTCTCTGAAACTTGAGGTATGTATGAGACCATGAGACTCTGAATTATAGCACTGAATCTATGAAAGTCTGCATTACCCCATACAGCAACTGTTTAAAAAGTTGAAAAATTTATCAGACTTTGACTAGAAATGAATGAAACTTATTTGGATAGAACTAACATAATTCAAAATACAGGGTAAAGGATGATATCGTACACATTTTAAAACTTCAACTTCTGTGTGAGACCAAAGGAAGGGATGTTAATTTGGTTTGAAATTTATATTTTGTGTAGTTTATTACAAAATTAACTTGTATGGTCCATTAATTGAACATCATAATTACATGGAATCTTGAAAAGTCATGAGATCTTATTAGTTTGTTTTTTGTGTGATGCCCTCATATATCCCAGAGTAATTTGGGCAGAGAATAAAGAATGTTTGCAAAATCCTCTTGGGGAGACTGGGAGAGAAGGGAGGAAATATTAAAGGGGGAATAACTGAATTCTCTCAAGCAATTGCTATAACCAATTCAATAGGCTATGCCCTTGGGCTCAGGGGTAACCCTATGAAACTTATTTCTGCAAAGGAGAAGCTAAGTCTGTTTATAATTATGCCTAAGTGTCACCCCCATAAAGCATCTTCTGTTGCTCAGATGTGGCTTGTTTCTCTAAGTCAACTCAGCAGGTGAACTATCTGACCTTCTCCCTATGTTGGACATGACCCTAAGAAGTTTAAATCTCCCTGGCAGTGTGGGGTAGGACTCCCATTATGAGTTGCAACCTGGCATCATGGGATTGATAAAACCTTCTTGACCAAAAGGGAGAAGAGAGAAATGAGACAAAATAAAGTTTCACTAGTTGAGAGATTTCTAACAGAGTTTAGAGTTTAAACTGGAGTTTATTCGTATGCACTGTATTGATATCCCTTTTAAGTTTACGGGTGTATTGGACTGGCTAGATGGAAGTACCTGAGGCTGTTTAACTGCATTCCAGTAGCTTTGATTCTTGAAGATTATTGCATAACTACTTAACTTTTACAATGTGACCATATTTTTGTGAAAACTTTGTGTCTAATGCTCCTTTTATCCAGGGTCTGGACAGGTGAGTAAAAAAATGGATAAAAATAAATAAATAATAAGAGAGACAAAATGTAATATAACTTGGGTAAATGAAAATACTATTGGTCAATGAGAGGGTGGGTTAGGGTGCATGGTATGTATGAATTTTTGTTTTTTCTTTTGATTTATTTTTCTGGAGTGATGCAAATATTCTGAAAATGATCATGAGCATCTATGTGAATGATACTGCAAGATATTGATTGTCTCACATGGTTGATCTATATGTATGTGGAGATTTCTCAATAAAAATATTAAAAATAACAAATGAATAAACAAAAGATGTGATAAACCATAAATATTTGATAGATTGAAATACTAGTGGTCAATGAGAGGGAGCCATATGGGGAATGGGACATATGAGTTTTTTCTTTTTCTATTTCTTTTTCTGGAGTGATGCAAATGTTCTAAAAATGATCATGGATTTGAATATACAACCACATGATGATATTGTGAAACTTTGATTGTATATCATGATGGATTGCATATATGTGAGGATTTCTCGATAAAAAATTTTTTTAAAAGAAAAAGATGGAGGTGGTATATTATATTTTTAAGTTATTGGAAGAAAAAATCTGCCAAACTAAAAATTATTTCTTGCTCCAAAATTCTTGATTAATAACCTTTTATCAAACAAAATAAACAATAGAAAAGCAGATGTATCAGCATTCAACTTAGAGAGGAGGGATGGTGGAACACATAGCAATACATTAATAAAATTCTATAATCTAAATGGAAAAATATTTTTTGGAGAACTATATCATACACTAAAGGAATATTGCAGACATGTTGTGTTGTTTGAAATGTTTTTGTATTGTGATTAAACACTACTACATTTCTAACACCAGTAAGTGTCTTCAACTTATCATTGTAAAGTACACCTGCAAATATATATATTTTTTCACCTCATGGGTTCACCATAAAATAATGATTGAAATTCAGCATCACTCTTTGTAATTTAACTTTGTCTCTTTTCACTTATTGTTCTAGTTTGCTAGCTGCTAGAATGCAATATACTAGAAACAGAATGGCTTTTTAAAGGGAAGTTTAATAAGTTCCTAGTTTACAGTTCCATGGCTGAGAAAATGTCCCAATTAAAACAAGTCTATAGAAATGTTCAATCTAAGGCATCCAGGGAGAGATACCTTGGTTCAAGAAGGCTGATGAAGTTCCGGGTTTCTCTCTCAAGTGAGAAGGCACATGGTGAACACAGTCAGCATTCCTCTCTCATCTGGAGGGGCACATGGCAAGCATGGCATCATCTGCTAGCTTCTTCTCCAGGCTTCTTGTTTCATGATGCTCCCAGGAGACATTTTCTTTCTTCATCTCCAAAGGCCACTGACTGGTGGGCTCTGCTTCTTGTAGCTATGTCATTCTGCTCTGCTTTCTCAGAATCTCTCATTCTCCAAAATGTTTCCTCTTTTATAGGACTTTAGAAACTAGTCAAGACTCACCCAAATGGATGGAGACATGCCTCCAGCTAATCCAGTTTAACAACCACTCTTGATTAAATCTCATCTCCAGGGAGGTGAGTTTATTACAGTTTCAAATATACAGTACTGAATAGGAATTAGAAGAAGCAGCTGCCTTTACAAAATGGGATTAGGATTAAAACATGGCTTTTCTATGGTACATACATCATTTCAAACCAGCACATTTGTAGATAAATAAGCTTCAAATGGAGTGTCCAGTTCACTCTTTTGAGACCATATTGACTTACTCTAGGTCATGATTGACTGTTTGAAAGAATACTGAAATTAATTTTTGATGGTTGACTGTCCATACTTGATGCAAATCTACGCAACCATCTCCTAAAAATCTCATGAGAATGTATAGAGGGTTTTATGTGATGATGTAGCAGAAAAGTAAATGCCATATGTGTAAGGAGGAAAAAATTCTTACCTGTGAAAAAATTGGAAATATGCATTTAACAAGTTTATTAGTGCTGATAAAATTCAAATTGAAATATATTTTAATTTAAGGAGCTATCAAATATTAGCAAAGTAAGCAAGGAAACTGAACACTCATATATTGTTGGATGAAAAAAAACATGCAAAATTTTGCACTTTATGTAGCATATCATATCTTAGATTCCTAAGGATGGTCTTACAGATAAGATTGAATGGTTTTGTTTAATATAGCAAAAATTGCTGGTTGGCTTAATAGCACCATATAAAAGTGTTGGCAGAGCTATGAATTTGCTGAATTCTGCAAGATTCTGGCTAAGGCAATTCATGACATGACTCAATATCTGCATCCACCTTGTGACTTCTCTCTTTCTCTATCTCTGTCCAAATTTATTCTTCTTATAAGCATTCCAGTCTAATTGCCTACCATTTCCTGTTTGTTCTCATCATTATCAATGATATTTTCAAAGATTGCCATTCAACATAAGATCACATTCATGAGCCTGGAGGTTAGGGCTTATACATATCTGACTGGAGACAAAGATGATATCCATAACAAGCATCAAAGTTAGAATCAGATATATTTTAGCATTCAATATTTAAACTACATGAATTATTCCTCAAGAAATAGTAGAGCTATCATTGTTAAAGCTATCATTTTTAACCTGAGTGTTCAGAGTCCTGGTTAATAAGAGAGTTGGGCCACAATAGATAATAGAGGAGATTGCCAAGTAGTTAGAAGCTTCATCTGGGTGATGATCCAGAGTCCATTTATCACCATAATTCCATGTGTAGAGAAAGGCCCATTTTTGAAAGATATGAGATTTTTCTATTGTAAATACATGCTCTGTGTGACAATTGCCAATTTTACATAATGGTTCAGTTGATTTTCCAAAAAGCATTGAAGAACTATTGAAAATCATTGACAAGTTTAGTACTATTCTTGGAAGTGAAATTTTTCTCCTTGATGTACCGTATTATTTAAATTAGTAAAAATCCCAGGTTAGGGAAAAGATCATCCTGAGTTGAAAAAAATGTCCATTCACAGATTAGTTATTACAGCTAGGCAGATGAAATAAATGACTGGTTGTGTTTGCAAAGCCAGAACAAGGCTGCAAGCCTCCAGAAACATTATGCAGAAACAGAACAAACCAGGGCCAAGGCCCTGAAGTTTCAGGAAGTAGGTTATATTTTTTTATGGCCATAGGGCTCAGCCAAGTAGCCTCTGAAAGTTTGGGCCCCCAACAGGCTGTTATAGGGCTTAAAAGGAAGTGGTTGGCCATCTGCTGATGTACAGAAGGGGAGGGGTCTCTATAGGAATTTATCTTATCCTGCCTACGTGCAGTTTTAAACATTCCCAGGGCAAGGGAGAGTTTTCAAAAGGAAATGGCCTGAGTAAACAGGGGCTTGCCTCCTGTGAGAGTAAATGACTTCAGCAAGCAGGGACTGCCTGCTGCATTCCCACCTTTGATGTATGCTCATGCCAGTGGGCGATAGCATCACTTATATCTCATCATCTTCTTGTTGCAAGTATTGGTATGTCCTGATGTGAGCTGGGCATGGGTAACAAGGTAGCCATGTGGGGTTTAGACCCCTGCAAAGTTGGGGGGGTGAGGCTTGTGCCCCACCTATGTTGGCCCCAAGTTTTCTCCTGATGACCCCTTTGTTGTGCCTCTCTTAGGTTTTTCCTTCCTGAAGAATCTTACCCATCTTTAGCTAATTAGCCATCTGCCAGGGCCAAGCAGGGTAATGTGAGGTGTACAAGTGAGGGAGGGGAATGTCCCCCAAGAGGGTCTCCTCTGTTTCCTTGACAGCCTATGCACCTGGCCTCCACACCCAGCCCCTGTCTTGGGATTCCCTCACCTGCTGGTGGGACCCCAGAGTAGCAAAAAACAGCACCATTGAACTGGTAATGTGGGATTCTAGCATACTGGGGGGCTTTCCTTTAGGTTGCATACAGAATAATGCAGGTCTGAGAACTTCCTGGCATGAATACTGGTTATAGTTTCCACCTTTTTCCCAACATAGGTGGTCTTGAAGCATGTCTTGTATGTGTCATTCCCCTTGGAAGGGCTTATGACCATGCTGAGCAGAAAGAGAGGAGTGAGGTGCATGGTGCTGGCTATGGGGAGTGCCACCACATGAACATGCAATTAGCTTCAGGGAAGGAATGGGGACACACACTCTGGGCAGAGGCTAGAAAAGGGGAAGTTACCTAGGTAAGAGGGATCACACCAAATTAGAGTAAAGTTGATTTTTGGGAAGAACTCCAGGTGACCTGTTTCCAGGAGGGCTAAAACTGCTAAATGAAAGACAAATACAAACAGCAAGAAAAGACAATTATTCCGCAGGCCAGGATGTCCTTATATCAATTCCTCAATCTTCAACTGTGTGTAGATCAGCCAGCTTCCAAGGTGACTGAAGCAGGGCTTCGAGGTCTCCTCAGGCTTTGGCTGTGCATTGACTAGCTACTTTCCAGTGAGTTAGAGCAAGGCAATGACAATCATTAAGGCCTTAGTCATGGGCTGGTCAGCTGATTTTGGCTGTGATTGAGAACAGTGCAGTGGCTTCTAGAGAATGATTCATGTTGGGTGTTCAGAATCAAGGGTGCACTCTCAGGGGTCATCTGTGGTGGCCCACTTAATCTGAGAATGGTGAATCCATGGGATGATCTCTGTGACTCTGATAGCTGTTGGGGTCACTATAACAACATGGTAAGGACCTCTCCATTGAGGCTGGAGGGAGCCTTTTTTCTTTTCTACAGTCTTTTACCCACATCAAGTCCCCTGGCTCAAACTAATGTAAAGAAGGGTGGATGATAAAGAATTGGGTACTGCTTTCAACACCTTCCCTTTTACTTCACATAAAGTTTTTCCTAACTTTGACCATAATTTCCTTTTCACAAACCTTTGGCATCTTACTATATTTGTCCAGGCTTTGCCTTACATTTTCCTCATTCTGTTACAGCCATTTATTTTATGTTAGGATAAAACTACTTTCTTTTTCCTTTCAGTGAAAACACATCCTTGATATCCTTCATACTTATCATTATTTTAAACAAATATTTCACCACATACAATTGCCATCAAAATTGAATTTGTCAGAATAATGTTAAATACATGAAATGCTATTTGGAACATCAATATACATTTTTTAATAAGAATTAATGGCACATAACAAGACTTTAAAAAACTGTAAGGATAAAGCTTTCAAGCGGAGTTTCTCAATATTAAACAGCTTCCCCAATTTAAAAATAAGAAACATAAAACCAAAAGGGAGCCACAGATTTGGAGTCAAGGGTAATGGGGTTAGGCTTAATCCCTTTATCTGGAAGAAAGCAACTAAATGAGGATACAGAGGTATCAAGGAAGCTGGATGCAGGTCTTCTGCCTTACCATAAATAGGAGCACTATTCACTTTATGATTATGTTCTAGTTTGCTAGCTGCCAGAATGCAACACACCAGAGAAGGATTGGCTTTTAATAAAAGGGAATTTATTTCATTAGTTCTTCAGAAAGGCAGCTAACTTTCAACTGAAGTTCTTTCTTACATGGGAAGGCATAGGGTGATCTCTGCTGGCTTCTCTCCAGGCCTCTGGGTTCCAACAGCTTTCCCTGGGGTGATTCCTTTCTGCATCTCCAAAGGCCTGGGCTGAGCTGCAAGTGCTGAGATGAGGTGTGCTGAGCTTCTTGGGCTGTGCTACATTGAGCTCTCTCATTTAAGCACAGCCAATTAAATCAAACATCATTCATTGTAGCAGGTGTGCCTCCTAGCTGACAGCAGATGTAATCAGCAAGATGAGGTTCACACACCATTGGCTCATGTCCAAGCAATAGATCTAGACACCTTCACCTGGCCAAGTTGACAAGTGAATCTAACTACCACAGATTATGACTTGGTTTTACATTTTTCCTTCATATGTTCTCTGTGTCTCATTATTTGACAAAACGTTAATTTTTTTTGGTTGACCCCAGCTTCCAGAAGGGTTTGGAACATGTCTCTGTGGGAAGTCCCGTTACTGCTATTGGGGAACCATTTCCCATTTTATCTTTTGGCCTTTCCTTCCCCTGTATTCCAGTCTCCCATGTCTCCTAGCTCTGCCATTTTATTTAAGACACTGTTAAGTGGATTGCCTGTTTTTCCTAATAATAAAGTCATTATCAAGTGTTTATATGCTGGAGTTCCTGCCTTAATGATAGCATTTCTTTGTGAAGCATTGACAGGGAGGAGGGGTATGTGTCACCCTCTCCCAACACAATTGCTGACTTTATAACTTCATTTATAAATCTCTGTATAGTATTTCACAAAGTGAACCAGGGTTGATCATTTCATGGCTACATTGTGTCAGCACAGCATTGCTCATTACATCCAATGCCAGCCAATGCCAACAAGTTAGAACTTTCTCCAGTATGCTGATAAAACTCTTGAAAAGCAGTCTCTATAAAGGGAGTGGTGCTTATTCCTACAAGTTTCATGCAATCAGCAAAGCCCAGCACCAATCCTCCAGCCCCTGCATCAGCAATTCTGAGCATCCAGGCAATGAATGGCTCACCAGTTTTCTGAGTAAAACACCTAAGAATGTTAGTTTTTTTTGTTCTTTTATAGTGGTTTTGAATGTACCTGATTGCCTTGTTTCTCTTCTTTTTTTCTTGGTATTGTGTGAGCTCCTATTTCGGGGGATATTTACTCTTTTTTTCCTGACAAACTTTCTCATCTAAAATATTCCCATTTTTTCCATCATCTACCTCATCCCAATTATCAGGGTCCCAATTAGCAGTAGCTGTGGCTAGTACCATACGTACTTTCCCTTTGTTTACTATACCTCATCTCTTTTCATTTATATGGGCCACATGGGCTGTGGCCCATTCAGCTTCTGACTGATAACTGAAAATTTGATTTTCCAAAACAAAATTTTGTTTCTGCTGCATGGACAGTTTTTCCTGTAATTCTGCCAATTTCTTTTCATTGTTCATTTTTTTTTCAGAAATTACTCAATCTTTCTGTTCACACAGTTTTCTATGTTCCATTAACTAAGCCCATCCTTTTCTATGCACTTCAATATTTCTTTCCCTTTTACTGATGGAATGTTTTCTAGACACAGAGAAACCTGAATAGGCTTTCCTGTTTAATTTTATTCCCCCAATCTTCACAGGGTCCTGAACATTTTGCCCATTCCTTTGCAAGTGAGGAGTAAGGTAAATCATCCCATCCTGGGATTTCTTGTTTCTTTTTACTTTGAGCTTAGAGAACTTTTTAAAAATGGCATTATCTCCTAATCTATACCCAAAGATTATGGCTGACTATTAATCTATTTCAAGTAAATCTTGAAGAGGGGTTATTGACTTAAAAATTCCCAAATGTCTTAGACCATCAGAAAGTACAAACCAGGGAGACAAAATGTTTAAATCCAAACATTCTTCATACAAAAAGGACAAGAAACTAGCAACTTTAAACTTATCAAGAATGGTCCTAATAAAGCATTACAATATTCAGAAGAACATAGTCCGTATTTTCTGCACAAATTTTCTCAAGTTTGTCTTGCTTACCTTTACCATTATAAAGCTGTGCTGAAATGCAAATCCTGCTCACAGCATCAATTTTGTAACAAGAAAGGCAACATGATATTTGTGGCCATTTAATTCATAGATTAGGATTTGCAGACTACACAGACTGCAGTGATATAAAAACAGATTTTATTATGAAAGTAATTAAAGAAAATAATTAAAAGACCGTAATTAAGAGTATCCAAATATATAGCATAGTTACATCACCAGATAAGATGGCACCAACACCTGAAGAGAAATGCTGGAGAGTTTCAGAAGCAATATTTTAATTCTCATTAGTAAAAGTCCACAGCAATCTTGGGAACAGCATTCAGAGTCTCCTTAGTTAAGATCCATAGTAGAGCATAAGATTCTGATGGGGTGCTCTTCCTCTCTCATAAGATTCTTTTCTCTCTCTTCTCCTAAGTTTTTCCTCTCTCTTTCTTAACTGCTTGATACAGTTTTTTATGATATCTTCACACAGTAGTGGCCAAATTCCAATTAGCTTATGTAACTGGGCCCAGTTTTTCCTCTGGGAACTGGCTAGGGACCAAAGGGAGCTTCCTGAGATCTAGATATCTTTACTTAAGTACTCCTCCTTCTGGAAGGAAAGTCAGACCTCCAAACTAGAGCACACATTTTAACTGTTTCTTACCAAGGTCATGCAATTGCAACATTAGTTGTACAGAATAGACTCTGCACATTTTTTTACTAGGTTATAATTTCCTTAAGGCAAGAATCATGGCTTATTAATTTTTGTTTTTTATTAGTGTTTAAATAACAGGGTAGTCTTAACACTTCTTTGGTGGATTATGCGACTGTTATTGTGTGTAGCAAAATCTTGTATCAGCACTGTTACAGGCCTGTTTGCTTAATGAGATAAATTTTAAAACCCCTACACAGATGTTTTCCTTTTGCTCTGAGATGTGAAAATCTTAATCTATAAAAGGGTAATGATAAGCCATTATCAAGAGAATTTCTTTTTATTCTCCCCAAAAGTGGTCCACTCTAATTCACACAGTTTCCTAAGTCAGCCAGGGGTCAGTCTGACTCCCCAGACATTCATAGAAGCTTTCTTAAAGTTGGACATCATGCCCCTCAAGGGTGTCTTACTGACTCCCTCCCATATTGGCATCATTAGGGAGAGGGCTTGCAGACAAATGACAAAGGGTTTTGAACAAACTGTTGCTTCATTTGGTCTGGCCTTGCCGTTAGCAGGGTCATAGGAACCACAGGGTCCAAACTCAATTATGGTCTGGTGCATGGCTCCTATGGCCCAGGACTTCCTCTCACTCACATGTTTACATGCACACACTCCAACACCTTTCCTGCACCACCTTCCTGAAGCCAAACCTGAAGACTTCCATATCTCCCTGTCCTCTGGACACAGACTGGTATTCAGATAGTCTAACCAGACCTGAAGACTTCTGTTTCCCTGTTTCTCAAACTGGAGATCATTACTCAGAGTGTCTCTAGAAGGTGATCAGGCTCCCCTTCCACTCAGGCCCCTAACCTTTTATGAGTGGGCTGAAACTGATGCACCTGGGTGCTTACCAGTCACACACAGTGCTCCCAGGAACCTGATTCCAGAAACTGTTCCAGTTCTTGTTGCTTCAGCAGTGATGAGTGCCCTGACAGGAAGTCAGGAATCTGAAAGGTGAGATAAAAACCCATTGCTCGCACTGGATTCAATCAGGTCTCTGGTATGGGCAACACTGTCACCATGGGTAAGGGATGTGAGAATATCATTGGCCTCTTGATCCCAGACAAGCCCCTAGACATGTTGCATGAAACCAGGAAAAAGGCTGGAAGCCTTCAGGAGCATTACGTAGAAACAGAACAAACTGGGGTTGAGGCTCTGAAGTTTTATGAGAGAGGTTTTATTCATCTATGGCCATAGGGCTCAGCCGAGTAACATCTGAAAGTCTGAGCTACCAACAGGGGTTGTTGCAGGGTTTTAAGGGAAGCACTTGGCTACATGTTGATGTAAAGAAGGGGAGGGGTCTCTACAGGAATTTTTCTTATCCTGCCTACATGCAGTTTTAAACATTCCCAGGGTAAGGGAGACTCCTCAAAGGAGAAATGACCTGAGTAAACAGGGGCCTGCCTGCTGTGAGAGGAAATGGCTTGGGCAAACAGGGGCTGCCTGCTACAGGTTGAACCTTGATAACATGTTTATATGATTAGCTGACAGGCTTGTGAAATTTCTGAATAAGCAGAGACATACTTAAAGGAACAACCACAAGTGTTAATAGGTTCAAATGTACCTAATTATGGTTTTTCATTCTACTTGACTAGAGGAATCACTTAAAGTGGTGGATCAGAAAGTTTTCTCTGGTGGATAACAGAAGAAATGGGATTTAGTCTACACCTACTTACATAATTTTGGAATATTTCTGCATAAATTATGTTAGTTTTTGAATTTTTGATAACAGCTGTCTGTGAGAAATGAGAAATAATTAAATACTGGAAGATGAAAATTTGCATGCACAATTTTAACACATATTTCAATTTATTTTACCTCAGACTTTTTAAGCATCTATCAGAGATATTGAATAATCATTGTTCCTGAAAGTTCCCACAGAACTAATTAGCATGTATGTAATAAGCTATTTGATGTATTTAATTAAGCATAGAAGCTTAGAGAACAATAAGAAATTTTAGAAAAATATTATAAACCTGAAGCATTAAAAAAAGCTGTTTCTGAGTAGCATTTCTATAACTGTTTTGTTGTTGCTCTTTTATCAAACCAATTAACACTTTGAGGTCTAGAGGCAATTTATTGATTATTAAATATTTGCTGCTACTCTAAAAAGGCTATTTAGACATAGAATTGCATACTGGGTAGTTAGATAAAGGTGGAATTGTAAATTAAATTTAAAAAGATAATACCAAACATTAGGAATAAAAATAAACACATAATGTGAAGTGATGAGACATACTTATAACCAAAGTAAAAAATGAAAGTTGTAGAAATTCTGATAAATAAGAGATGGTAGCTACACTGAATTATAAGAGAGACAATGGATTAGTGATTTTTCATTAATAATAAATAATTTAATAATAAATGAAAATATTTCACTTAAGAAATATTTTCACTTTAGAATACATATCAGGGAAAAATCCATAGAAATAAGGAGCTATTCACATAAATATATGTGTGTTCTTTCATATTTATATGTATACATATACATATTCATCTGTATATATATAAATTTATAGGTACATATATACATATAAATATATATTTGCATATAAATGTGTATCCATATATACATACATATATGGGCATATATGTAAATAAATGGAAAAGGGCCTACACAATAAATGTGGTAATATTTTAGAAGATTACCATATATAATAGGCTATATTCTCATTGCTGATTATGTAAATATTATGAAATATTTAAAGTATATATGTGCATTTAACAATTATTTAAATAACATAACTTCCAAAATAAACCAGAAAAAATATACTTTGGGGGGCCATAGTAGAATAATATACTTAGATTCAAATGTTACCTTAAGAATTGAGGATATTAATTTATGAAATGTATTACAATTGTTTATTTAAAATGATGTTACAATATTATAATGCTGCCATTTAAAAAGGCAAATTGTAAAATTCAGCATAGAGTCAATATTACCTAGCTTATGAATTTTTCCTCATTTCTAATGTCAAAAGACATTTGTGTTCTCTATTGTTTGTGAGACTTGCAAGTTTTTGATATCTCCTGAAATACAGCATTCTGTTTATAGTTCTGTTAAACTCACGTGAAGCTCGGCAGGAAGGAGTGATCTATCCATTGTCATTTACCAAGGGCAGGCTAAAGGAATTTATCCATGAGTTGTCTGCAGAAAAGCATTGGTTTGTGAGTTGTATGTTTTCTAGTACATTTTCTAACTTTGTTATAAATACATTCTGTAAATAAGGTCTGTCCTTTCATGGATTATTTGCAAATGATATCAATATTTTAAGAAGATTTACCTTCTCAAACTTTCCTGAGGGCTCCAGCCAACTTTTTGTTTCAAAGACTATAGAGGAGGGGTTGAGCATGGGAGTGAGGATAGTGCAGAAGCAGACATTGTTTCAATAAGATCAGCAGAATAATAGGTTTTGGGAGAAAATTTGATGATGGCTGTTCCATAGAAGAGACACATCAAAATCATATTGGATAAACAGGTTGTCAAAGCCTTTCTCATCTATAACTTCAACCATAATCTCAAAACAGTAGACAGTATCTGCCCATATGAGGTCATAATGGCAGATATTGGAATGAGAATGTACACAACACAACTAACATAAAGTCCAGTTTCATAAAGAGATGTATCAGCACATACAAGTTTCAAAAGAGTGGGGATCTCACAAAAGAAATTATGGAGGCCCAGGAAGGTGTAGTAAGGGAGATTTAGAATATTTATTACATTGACCAAGGCACTGAGCAGAACATTGGGCCAGCTGCCAGCCACATGAAGGCACAAGCTGTAGGGTATGTAAGAACTGAATAATGGACAAGATGACATATAGTCACACAGTGGTCATAACCCAATACTTCCAGAAGAAGGTACTCTGCTCCAATAATGGTTGCAAAGAATAAAAGCTTAATTTCACAGTTAGCAAAGGAAATGCTATTCTTCCCAGACAAGAAATCTATGGATATCTTTGGGAGAAATATTGAGGCCTATAAGAGGTCTATGAGGGAAAGTTGGCTAAGATAAGAACTTAGTTTTATAAGTTGAGCATCTATCCAAATGAGAATAATTATCATGATATTGTCAAAAATGGTCACAAGAAAACCAAAAATTTGACCAAGGAGACTATATTGAACGTGGTGAAATTGGCCCAAGAGAACAAAGTCAGTTCCAGTTGTCTGATTAGTCCATCTCTAATTCTTACTTCAATAGGCTGAAGACAATAGACAACACTCTATTCCTACCAAAAATTGGGTCTATTTCCATTGTATAATGTGCAATCATTATCTTCCCTAGGCATACAATGTTATATTTTATGTCTCAACTATTACAAAATCTGTTTACCACAAAGTTGTTCTAATACTATTGCAATGTCAGTTCATGCTGACTTAAAGGGTTTAATTCAAAATTGCCAAGAAACTACTCTGTTGGTATTTCAAGGAAATGCAATTAAAATCCTTAAAATTTTGATAATGTAAATAAGCAGAATTTGATTTAAAAATAAACATACATTTTTCTATTTTCTCTCTCCCTCCAGCATTTATTTCTATCTGTATAGATAATTTACCTAGTATATCTTTCTATATTATAGCTAATTTATACATATTATATATATCCAACACAGACCCTTCAAAACATTTTCTGCTTTAATCCTGATCTCCAAGACCTCCCTGTGAAAATGAACAGCAGTTATTTAGTAATCTTATGTACAACTATGAGAAATATGTTAGTTGTTTTACATATGCTATTTTAGTTTTGTAATATAACTGAAAGAGATTATTCTTCTGCTTTTGGCAAATTTGATTTTCAGAGAGATTAAGTAAATTTTTCATATTTAGGCAGCAGTTAACCAGTGTCATGGTTAGGGACAGGTGTCAACTTGGCCAAGTTGTGGTACCTGTTCATCTGATTGGGCAAGCGCTGGCCTGTCTGTTGCAATGAGGACATTTCATAGGATTAGGTCATGATCGCATCAGCTACATCCACAGCTGATTCCATTTGTAATCAGTCAAAGGGGAGTGTCTTCTGCAATTAGTGATGCTAAATCCAATCATGGGAAGCCTTTTAAGGAGGACTCAGAGAGACAGGTTGCATTCCTGCTTTGGCTGGTGAGCCTCTCCTGTGGAGTTCATCCAGGCCATCCATTGGAGTCATCGGCTTCGCAGCCTGCCCTGTGGATTTTGGACTCTGCGCTCCTACGGTCACGTGAGACACTTTCATAAATTTTATATTTGCAAGTGTTCCCTGTTGGTTCTGTTTCTCTAGAGAACCCTAACTAATACATCTTGGTACCGGGAGTGGTTCTTAAGGAACAGAATCTTAAAAAGGGTTTTTATGAATGGTTTTCTACTCTGACTGGGTCACAGAGACACTAAGGACTCTGATTCCCGTAATCAGAATGACACTCCCAATCCATGGACTGAGTTGGCAAAGGAGATAGTCAAAATATCATCATTCGATTCTCCTAATGCTTCGCTTGTACGAAGCCAGACTCTGGGGGATAATGTTTTTGACACCTTCACAGAGTTGTAGGAATAAGAGTTATAGAGATGTTGGTTGGTTGTTGTTAGATACACTGTCTACATAAAGGGTGAAAGGGATGGGCTAAGTCTTCAAACAAGAAGCTTAAGTGCCGTCTGAAAGATGAGAGTTTTATGATATCCTGAAGGAAAATTTTATTCCTGTAGCCGTGGACTTGAGATTCTGAAAACAACAGAATCTTATTGTTAGAGTAGCAACATTACAACGTAAACTGAAATCTCAGTCTTGCATGGTGTCTGCCGTTAAAGTGAGGGCATTGATTGGAAAGGAGTGGGACCCTGAAAATGGGATGGTGACATATGGATTGATAATGATGTTGGGGGTGAGGTTGAAACCCTAGACCATGCTGAGCCTTCTTTAGATAACCCTGTAATAGTTGCCCTGAGGACATAGCTCCCCACCTCCAGCCTGCCTTGAGGAATTGGCCACCCAACCTCCCTGAAGGGATTAGCCCTAGAGTTATTAATCCTGTTTCACAGATGAAACTGCAAATGAAAGCCCTGAAGCAATGGCTTGGAGAATTTCTAATTCTTTCATGACCCCCCCACCACCCCTCATTTCTTCTAGACCTATAACTAGACTAAAGTCCCACAGGCCCTAAAGGTGAGTACAAAGTATCACACATGAGGAGGTACATTATACTCCAAAGAACTGTGTGAGTTTTCCAATTTATATAGTCAGAAATCAGGGGAATATGTGTGGCAATGGATTTTAAGATGTGGGATAATGGTGGGAGGAATATAAGGCTGGATCAGGCTGAATTTATTGATATGGCCCACTAAGCAGAGATTCTGCATCAATGTTATAGCTAGAGCAGTTAGAAAAGGTGTTAACAGCTTGTTTGGGTGGTTGGTTGAAACATGGATCAAAAGGTGGCCACATTACCTGAGGTTGAAATGCCAGAACTGCCCTGGTATAATGTAGATGAGGGGATCCAGAGGCTTAGAGAGATTGGGATGTTAGAGTGGATTTATCATGCAAAGCCTGCTCTTACACCCCAGGAATGTCCAGAGGATGCACCTTTTACCAGAACAGTGAGAATAAATTTGTGAGACTAGCACCATCATCCCTCAAGAGCTCTGTGGTTGATTTCTTTTTGCCCCCCCCCCCCCCTTCTCTGTAGGTCAGATATTACTGTAGGAACTGCTGTCACTGAGCTGGAATCCTTAAACACAATGGGGATGACAGGATCCCGAGTTGGCAGAAGCCAGGTGGCAGCACTTAATCACCAAAGACAGGGTAGACGTGGTATTATAATAGACAACAAACTCAAAGGAGGCATCAAAATTATATGACACACAGAGATTTGTGGCATTGGCTAGTAAATCATGGGTGCCTAGAAATACAATAGAAGGGCAGTCTACTAAATTCTTGTTGGAGCTGTATAAACAAAAGAGTTCTAGGTCAAGGGAACAGAAGTCTAACCTGAATTACAAAAACACAGAGTCACGGCCCCTTAACCAATTTCCAGACTTGAAACAGTTTACAGACCCTGAGCCCCTTGAATGAAGGGGAGGCCAGGTCCCTATGGGGAAGAAACCTGTTACACTGCCACAAATTTATACTGTTAACCTTCCTCTAAGTCTTCCCCAAGGAGACCAACGGCCTTTTACCAGGGTAACTGTGCATTGGGGAAAAGGAAATGATCAGATATTTCGGGATTATTAGACACTGGTTCAGAAGTGACATTAATTCCAGGGGACCCAAAACGTCACTCTGGACCACCAGTCAGAGTGGGGGCTTATGGAGGCCAGGTGATCAATGGAGTTTTAGCTCAGGTCCATCTCACAGTGGGTCCAGTGGGCCCCCGAACCCATCCTGTAGTTATTTCCCCAGTTCTGGAATGTATAATTGGCATAGACATACTGAGCAAATGGCAGAATCCCCACGTTGGTTCTCTAACTCGTGCAGTGAGGGCTATTAGGTGGGAAAGGCCAAGTGGAAGCCACTAGAGCTGCCCCTACCAAGCAAAATAGTAAATCAAAAGCAATACTGTATTCCTGGAGGGATTGCAGAGATTACTGCCACTCTTAAGGACTTGAAAGATGCAGGGTGGTGATTCCCACCACATCCCCATTCAACTCTCCTATTTGGCCTGTGCAGAAAACAGATGGGTCTTGGAGAATGACAGTGGATTATCGTAAACTCAACCAGGTGGTAACTCCAATTGCAGCTGCTGTTCCAGATGTAGTATCATTGCTTGAGCAAATCAATACATCCCCTTTCACCTGGTATGCAGCTATTGATCTGGCAAATGCTTTTTTCTCAATAGCTATTAGTAAGGACCACCAGAAACAGTTTGCTTTCAGCTGGCAAGGTCAGCAATATACTTTCACTGTCCTACCTCAGGGGTATATCAACTCTCCAGCCCTATGTCATAATCTTGTTCGCAGAGACCTTGATCGTTTCTCCCCCCACAGACATCACACTGGTCCATTATATTGATGTATCATGTTGATTGGACCTAGTGAGCAAGAAGTAGCAACTACTCTAGATTTACTGGTAAGGCATTTGCGTGTCAGAGGATGGGAGATAAATCCAACAAAAATACAGGGGCCTTCCACCTCAGTAAAATTTCTAGGTGTCCAGTGGTGTGGGGCATGTCGAGATATCCCTTCTAAGGTGAAGGATAAATTGCTGCATCTGGCCCCTCCCACAACCAAAAAAGAGGCACAATGCCTAGTGGGTCTTTTTGGATTTTGGCGACAACATATTCCTCATTTGGGTGTGCTACTCCGGCCCATTTATCAGTGACCAGAAAAGCTGCTAATTTTGAGTGGGGACCTGAACAAGAGGAGGCTCTGCGACAGGTCCAGGCTGCTGTGCAAGCTGCTCTGCCACTTGGGCCATATCCAGCAGATCCAATGGTGCTGGAAGTGTCAGTGGCAAATAGAGATGCTATCTGGAGCCTTTGGCAGGCCCCTATAGGAGAATCACAACGCAGACCCTTAGGATTTTGGAGCAAAGCCTTACCATCTGCTGCAGATAACGACTCTCCTTTTGAGAAACAGCTTTTGGCCTGCTACTGGGCCTTAGTAGAGACTGAATGCTTAACCATGGGCCACCAAGTTACCATGAGACGTGAGTTACCTATCATGAGTTGGGTGTTGTCTGACCCACCAAGCCATAAAGTTGGGCGTGCACAGCAGCACTCTGTTGTAAAGTGGAAATGGTATATACGAGATAGAGCCAGAGCAGGTCCTGAAGGCACAAGTAAGTTACATGAAGGTGGCACAATGCCCATGGTTTCCACTCCTGCTGCCACATTACCTTCTCTTTCCCAGACCAGAGATATGGCCTCTTGGGGAGTTCCTTACAGTGAATTGACTGAGGAAGAGAAAACTCGGGGCTGGTTTACAGATGGTTCAGCACGATATGCAGGTACCACCCGAAAGTGGACAGCTGCAGCATTACAACCCCTTTCTGGGGTGTCCTTGAAGGACAGTGGTGAGGGGAAATCCTCCCAGTGGGCAGAACTTCGAGCAGTGCACCTGGTTCATTTTGCTTGGAAGGAAAACTGGCCAGAGGTGCGTTTGTATACTGACTCATGGGCTGTTGCTAATGGTTTGGCTGGATGGTCAGGGACTTGGAAAGACCATAATTGGAAAATTGATGACAAAGAGGTCTGGGAAGAAGTATGTGGATAGACCTTTCTGAGTGGTCTAAAAACATGAAGATATTTGTGTCCCATGTGAATGCACACCAGAGGGTGACTTCAGCAGAGGAAGATTTTAATAATCAAGTGGATAAGATGACCCGTTTATGGATACCAGTCAGCCTCTTTCCCCAGCAACTCCTGTTATTGCCCAATGGGCTCATGAACAAAGTGGTCATGGTGGTAGGGATGGTTATGCATGGGCTCAGCAACATGGGCTTCCACTCACCAAGGCTGACCTGGCTACAGCCACTGCTGAGTGCCCAATCTGCCAGCAGCAGCGACCCACACTCAGCCCCCAATGGCACCATTCCCCGAGGTGACCAGCCAGCTACATGGTGGCAGGTTGATTACATTGGACCACTCCCTTCATGGAAGGGGCAGCGATTTGTTCTAACTGGAATAGACACATACTCTGGATATGGGTTTGCTTTCCCTGCACGCAATGCTTCTGCCAAAACTACTATCCGTGGGCTTACAGAATGCCTTATCCATCGTCATGGTATTCCACATAGCATTGCTTCGGATCAAGGAACACACTTCACAGCAAATGAAGTGCGGGAATGGGCACATGCTCATGGAATTCTCTGGTCTTACCATGTTCCCCATCATCCAGAAGCAGCTGGATTGATAGAACGGTGGAATGGCCTTTTGAAAACTCAATTACGGTGCCAACTAGGTGGCAAAAACTTGAAAGGCTGGGTAATGTTCTCCAGGAAGCTGTGTATGCTCTGAATCAGCATCCGCTGTATGGTGCTGTTTCTCCCATAGCCAGGATCCATGGGTCCAGGAACCAAGGGGTGGAAATGGGTGTGGTACCACTCACTATTACTCCTAATGATCCACTAGGAAAATTTTTGCTTCCTGTCCCTGCTACCCTGAGTTTGCTGGTCTACAGGTTTTAGTTCCAAAATGGGGTGTGCTTTCTCCAGGAGAAACAGAGTGATACCACTGAACTGGAAGTTAAGATTGCCACCTGGCCACTTTGGGCTACTTATGCCTCTGGATCAACACACCAAGAAGGGGATTACATTATTGTCTGGGGTAATTGACCCTGACTATCAGAAGGAAGTAGGACTGCAACTACATAATGGAGGTAAAGAAGAGTTTTCTTGGAATATAGGAGATCCCCTGGGGCGTCTATTAGTACTACCATGCCCTGTGATTAAAATCAATGGAAAACTGCAACAACACAATCCAGGCAGGACCACTAATGGCTCTGAGACTTCAGGAATGAAGGTTTGGGTCACCCCACCAGGCAAAGAACCACGGCCAGTGAAGTGCTTGCTGAGGGGAAAGGAAAAACATGGAATGGGTAGTGGAAGAAGATAGTGATAAATATGAACTTCGACCACGTGATCAGTTACAGAAACGAGGACTGTAATTCTGTTTTGTTTGTGTCATACTATTTAAGTTGTAAGATATCAAGTTTAAGAATGAATATTGCCCAAGGATTTGCACCCTATTCTGGAGAGATTTAATGTGTTTCCATGTATATGCTGGACAGTTGAGTATTGTCAGGTAAAAAAAAAATGTGTGCTTATTTGTTTTCATTTGGAAATTAAGTATGGTCTAAGGTGATATATATATGTGTGTGTGTGTGTGTGCCAAGTTACAAGGGTGGACTGTCATGGTTAGGGACAGGTGTCAACTTGGCCAAGTTGTGGTACCTGTTCATCTGATTGGGCAAGCGCTGGCTTCTGTTGCAATGAGGACATTTCATAGGATTAGGTCATGATCACATCAGCTACATCCACAGCTGATTCCATTTGTAATCAGTCAAAGGGGAGTGTCTTCTGCAATTAGTGATGCTAAATCCAATCATGGGAAGCCTTTTAAGGAGGACTCAGAGGAGACAGGTTGCATTCCTGCTTTGGCTGGTGAGCCTCTCCTGTGGAGTTCATCCAGGCCATCCATTGGAGTCATCGGCTTCGCAGCCTGCCCTGTGGATTTTGGACTCTGCGCTCCTACGGTCACGTGAGACACTTTCATAAATTTTATATTTGCAAGTGTTCCCTGTTGGTTCTGTTTCTCTAGAGAACCCTAACTAATACAACCAGGACCACTATTCATTTAAAATTTTCTGTTTTCCTTGTTTCTTCTCCTTGGCATGTTACCTATTGGCATTGAAAAGAAAAATATTGTTTAAGTGTTCTTTATTTTGAAATCAAGATAGGGAAGTTATTTTCTTTATTATATTGGTAGCAGAAAACAATGAACCTTCTAAATGAGATGGAAAAAGCTCACTATCAACCTAGATGCCTGCAGAGTGAGATGCAGTAATTTGACTCCACTTGCGTAAAAGATTGTCAAGGATATGACAAACCATAAAAACAATGGAAACACATTTTGAGAACATAATTCTATTAGTGTTATACTTTGGCCAGAGTGCTGGGGGATGTTCATCTATGCATAATCCAGTAGAGCTCTGTGTGAAGGGAAGCAACAAGCATATAGTACAAAGTAAAATAACCTAGTGTGAAGGTGCTACATGGAGTGAACCTCCATCAACTCATATGTTATTTTATAGGGATAAAGGGAGGGTGGCACTACATAGTGAACTCTAAGTTAAACCATGAATTTTAATTAACAGTACAATTATTAAAGGGTTGTCATCAAGTGTAACAAATGTTACACACCAATGTAAGGTTTAGGTGGTGGGGTGGTATATAGCAATCTTGTATATTATGCCTGATTTTTATGTAAACCCACTGCTTCTCTAATAAAAAAATTAATGAAGTGAGTAGATTGGTTAATATTATTAATGTACAGGCAATACATTATTCATGATATTCCTCAAAATTTGGGGTATTGAAACAACAACCAATCATCAAAAAATAAATTTCAAACCACAGGGAATTAAATAACCTCTTTCCTGAAAGGGATAATCAAAGCACACTCATTGCCATAGTCTATAGTGACATTTCTTATGGTTGGAAGCACCCCTATCTCTTATGATGCTCTCTTTAAGAAAATGTATGTAAACTGTATGTAACAAGAATTGCCCTTAAGTAAAATCATTGATTGCAAGAATAATGCATTACACCATTTATGTTTATTTTAAGTACTGTGAGCCTATATATCTCACTACTTCTTCAACAAATAATGAACAAATACAAGATAACAGAGCAGTAAGAAGTATTTCAAAATGCCATGGACTCATTAACTTTGCTTAATCTCAGGGGAGTTCCACACTGCTAAAAAATACATGAATTCTGATTTGTATTTCAATAATTTATGTTTTACTTCAAAATTTTGTTTTGCAAATCATATTAAAGGAATCTAAAACATAGTAAAATGTATAATATGTACTCTAATTAAAAATCACAGCATGCATGAGTGTATTTCAGATTTTATTTTCAGTTGATGGTTGAAAATTATTCAATATTTTATAGCATTTTCTTCAAAAAAGCCAATTTAGATAAATAAAAATAATCCTTGACTCAGGATTCATTTTGAATTTGTCCTTATACTGTGCCTTATTTGCAATATTCTTGAAACTTCATTCATTTGGTCTTAAAGTAATGGAGAGTCAGAAGAAAAATATTTAATGAAAAAAATCACGTGAACAAACACTAAAAGTAATTGGATTCTTGAAAGTGAATTTAGTTACCTCTAAACATAACTGCTTTATTTATTATATTATATATCTTACACACACACTCTATGTATAGAATGGAATTGGTTATTCTGTATTAGTGACACATGTGTCAACTAAAGTAATGCAGATAGAAACTAAGTTATATAGAATATAAAATAGTTAATTATTAAAGGGCTTTCTTCTTATATCCTTAATCATCTCCTAGTTTTGTGTATTCCCTCCTACAAATGGCTTTACAGATCCATCAAGAGACTTGACAGTCAATAAGAATTTTGGAGTTTGGAGTACTGCCTATTCTTCCTTACAACAAATATCTTGGTATCTGATTCCCTAGTGTTCATTTAGGAAATGAACTTTTTTTCATTTCAATGAACAATGAACTATAAATCAATATGCAAAGAGGTAGACATAATCACACACTGTGGTTTTGATATTAATATATAATGTTCCCTTTTGTTGTTCAAGTGATTTTCAACATATGACATATAAAATAACATTTGTATATAAATATACTGCTCCATAATTTGGTAAGAGATTTTCTCTCATTAATATATTGATATGTAATTCGCACTTTTCTTGGTATGGACAGACTCCAGGAATCAATCCCAGCTCTCTGGCATGGCAGGTGAGAATTCTGCCACTGAGCCACCATTGCCCAAGTAATTAGTACTTTTAATTACCTTTCAAATCTTAAGAGTCAGTTTATTCATTTGAAATAACTAGAAAGATCTAAGAATATGAAGGGAATAAAGACCTGTCTATATTTACCACAACTAGTGAATTTGTACATTTTATTCCCTATGTATTATTAATTTATGCTTTACTGGGAGAGAAGGATTTATTTATACTTATTATTATTTTTCCCAGGTGAATGTATCAAAGTTTATGCAATGTTTTAATTCAAAAATAAAAATTCTTCCATTTAGAGCATTTAAATTATTTATCTTTGATTCCACAATAGTAAATAAATAAATAAATAAATAAAATTTTCACTACCCCTTTTATTAGATATTTAATTGCTATGTATTAACAATATATTTTGCAATTCAAAGGATTTTTGAAACAATGTTTCCTCTTTTGTTATTGAAGATTTCTGAAGGATATATGGCATCAAACACATGTGGTAAATAAAAAACCTGGTATGTAAGAGCTGCTCAATTTCATATATATTTATACTAACTCAAAATAGAATTGACTATTATATATCATTACATTTGAATGTCCTGCCAAACATGGGTGATAGTTGAATTAATTAACTACTTACAAAATAATAACGTTATCAATTTGTCTATTATCATTGGAATTTTTTTGTCTTGAAATTATATCCTATATATTTTTTCAGAAATAATATAGTCTAATTTACCTTTTATAGTTTACCTCAAAATATTACCCAAAATCTATGCATGTAAAAGGAAATGCTGCACAAAGTAGTATCCAATTCTTATTATACAGTGAATTACTTAATTTAATCTCATGGAACAGTGACAAGTATTGGAAAATGTTAAATGTTTTACAATATGAAGATGAGTTTTGATTTTTATAGGTTGTTAGAATTAGGAGTGAGAATTGATCCATAATGTATAATTTTATTTTCTGACTGGTTTCATTAAATACAAAAATAACAAACCTTAAAACCTAGAAACATTTTATTTCATGAACTGTGTTTAACTCCATCAGTTTGTTGAATATCAGGCATCTTATTTAAAAATAACAACAATATACATATACATACAGATATACACACACAGCACATATTTTATATGTATAAAAACAGCTTGTTCTATTTCATTTTATATTCATCATCATTGTTTTTGTTTGTGTATTTGCATAATAGACACATTTCATTAAAGGTTCCTGAGCTTTCTAATCCCCAAATGATCTCTATATATGTTTTCTATATATGTAGGGAGGCAAATATCTTTATCACTCTTAAGAAATGAGTTAAGTTACAAAATGAAATCTCTGGCTATATAAGGATATCAAAGATGTTAGTTTAAGGTAGAGCTAGTTTTAAGGTCCTTGTGAGTGTATGATATTAAATTAATTTAACTTTCATTGCGTACTACTCTCATATGCTAAGCAGAGTTAAAATTGCTTTATTTATATATTAAATCCTCAAACCTCCCATTGTCCCTATTGGAAAGGCACTATGAATGAAACTTGAATTTCTTAAATTTAAAAGCTTACCAATTTCACACAGATTTCAAGTAGTGGAGCCAAAAATGTATTATATATATATATATAACATTTCAGGGCCTCTGTTTCTGTCAGCCATGTGTCAGAACTATAAAACACATATCATTAAAAATTTGAGTTTTGCATTTTTGCACTATAACATTTTAAAGATACTGTTAAAATACGAGTGAATATATCTCAATAAAATTGCATTAAAAATGCAAGTATATTCACAATTAGCAATTTGGAAGTGCTTGCACACATCCTAATTTCATCATGGCTGTTCTGCAAGACCAAACTAGCAACACAAAAATATCAGCACTATAATTACTAAACCAAAATCAGGGTTTGAAAGCAATTCTTAAATTATTTTGTTAATTTCTTTAGTTAAATTTGGTGTAATTTATTTTAAATTAGGTTTAAAATAGATTAGTGCAAAAATGAGACAAAAGATTTATGTCGTTTTTTGTTCCAAAGAAATATTGGAGAAAGATTTTTCTGCTGAGATTCTAGTGCATGAAATAAGCATAAGTTTTTGCACAGATAGTAGCATTTCCAACATGAGAATCTATCTTCATATGGCAGGTTATCCGTTGTTGGGTCTAATCACTTACACCCAAGTCTTATTTCATAGTATCATGGTAAATGGAAACTACAAATTACATTTCCATGAATCTCATTCTTTGTATAGTTTATGTTTATCATCTATCAGTGAGAGGGATTTACAAACATTTTGGAAGATTGAAAGAGAAGTGACTGTGCTAATCTCTGAATGAATTATATGTGTGGACAGTATCAATATCAATACTGGTATTAATATTCTTAATTTATTTATTATTAATATTGACAAGTCATTTCACACATACAGACTTGAAAATACAAATATCTCAGTGTAAATTTTGTTCTGAAATCCTTTCAATCTATTGCATACATCCATTTCAAAATATTGAGAAACTTTTATCTTTTTCTTAGGTAAAACACTATATACCAATTAAAGAACTCCCAACTTACAGAATAAAAAGGATATAAGAAATAGAGATTATTTAGCAGAAATAAAAAATTTCCATTATTTTAGAAAAAATGGACCAAAAATTCTTGAAATAATAATTGTCATTTTTTTCTGCTGTCACAATTTATGACCCAATGTGACACCTGCTTTATCCTCTCTATGGCATATTTGTTCATCCTCTCATGTTTCTTTTACTACATGCAATTATTATTTTTCACTTTCTATTGCAGTAAATATTGGAATATTTCTGCTTTAAATTATTTCCACAATGATCGTTTTATCTCTGATAATAGAGAAAAGATATAGATTTAAGTTCTTAGTTAATTATTCCATTTTCAAATATGAAATAATCTTTCTCCAATAAAATGAGAAAATGTGAGGGTATTATTAAATCCATAACTCATTATAGTTAGTTCAACCACATTTCATAATTCCTAGCTAAAATACAGAAATAAATGGGGTATTTATTAACCTTACAGAATAATTTTTAAAATATTTAGTAAGGCAAACAATCAAAAGAACCCAATTTATCATTAAATCTGATCCTATGACATGAAATGTAAATCCAAAATTTTTAATGTTAGAGTATACACATTTTGTGGGGTTGCTTTTTACATTCACAAGTGTTATGTTCCTTGGATTGACAAGAGGAGATGTCATTACATTATTTTTTTTATTAATTAAAGAAAAAGAAATTAACACAACATTTAGAAATCATTCCATTCTACATAAGCAATCAGTAATTCTTAACATCATCACATAGATGTATGATCATCATTTCTTAGTACATTTGCATCGATTTAGGAAAAGAACTAGCAAAACAACAGAAAAAGATATAGAATGTTAACATAGAGAAAAAATTAAAAAAAAATAATAAAAAAAGAAAAAAGAAAAGGAAAAAGAAAAAACAAAAGACAAACAAACAAACAAACAAAAGCTATAGTTCAGATGCAGCTTCATTCAGTGTTTTAACATAATTACATTACAATTAGGCATTATTGTGCTGTCCATTTTTGGTTTTTGTATCTAGTCCTGTTGCACAGTCTGTATCCCTTCAGCTTCAATTACCCATTATCTTACCCTGTTTCTAACTCCTGCTGGACTCTGTTACCAATGACATATTCCAAGTTTATTCTCAAATGTCGGTTCACATCAGTGGGACCATACAGTATTTGTCCTTTAGTTTTTGGCTAGACTCACTCAGCATAATGTTCTCTAGGTCCATCCATGTTGTTACATGCTTCATAAGTTTATCCTGTCTTAAAGCTGCATAATATTCCATCGTATGTATATACCACAGTTTGTTTAGCCACTCGTCTGTTGATGGACATTTTGGCTGTTTCCATCTCTTTGCAATTGTAAATAATGCTGCTATAAACATTGGTGTGCAATGTCCATTTGTGTCTTTGCCCTTAAGTCCTCTGAGTAGATACCTAGCAATGGTGTTGCTGGGTCGTATGACAATTCTATATTCAGTTTTTTGATGAACCGCCAAACTGCCTTCCACAGTGGTTGCACCGTTTGACATTCCCACCAACAGTGGATAAGTGTGCCTCTTTCTCTGCATCCTCTCCAGCACTTGTCATTTTCTGTTTTGTTGATAATGACCATTCTGGTGGGTGTGAGATGATATCTCATTGTGGTTTTGATTTGCATTTCTCTAATGGCCAGGGACATTGAGCATCTCTTCATGTGCCTTTTGGCCATTTGTATTTCCTCTTCTGAGAGGTGTCTGTTCAAGTCTTTTTCCCATTTTGTAATTGGGTTGGCTGTCTTTTTGTTGTTGAGTTGAACAATCTCTTTAAAATTCTGGATACTAGACCTTTATCTGATATGTCGTTTCCAAATATTGTCTCCCATTGTGTAGGCTGTCTTTCTACTTTCTTGATGAAGTTCTTTGATGCACAAAAGTGTTTAATTTTGAGGAGCTCCCTTTATTTCTTTCTTTCTTCAGTGCTCTTGCTTTAGGTTTAAGGTCCATAAAACCGCCTCCAATTGCAAGTTTCATAAGATATCTCCCTACATTTTCTTCTAACTGTTTTATGGTCTTAGACCTAATGTTTAGATCTTTGATCCATTTTGAGTTAACTTTTGTATAGGGTTTGAGATACAGGTCCTCTTTCATTCTTTTGCATATGGATATCCAGTTCTCTAGGCACCATTTATTGAAGAGACTGTTCTGTCCCAGGTGAGTTGGCTTGACTGCCTTATCAAAGATCAAATGTCCGTAGATGAGAAGGTCTATGTCTGAGCACTCTATTCGATTCCATTGGTCGATATATCTATCTTTATGCCAATACCATGCTGTTTTGACCACTGTGGCTTCATAGTATGCCTTAAAGTCCAGCAGTGTGAGATCTCCAGCTTCGTTTTTTTCCTCAAGATACTTTTAGCTATTCGGGGCACCCTGCCCTTCCAGATAAATTTGTTATTTGTTTTTCTATTTCTGAAAAATAAGTTGTTGGGATTTTGATTGGTATTGCATTGAATCTGTAGATCAATTTAGGTAGGATTGACATCTTAACTATATTTAGTCTTCCAATCCATGAACACGGTATACCCTTCCATCTATTTAGGTCTTCTGTGATTTCTTTTAACAGTTTCTTCTAGTTTTCTTTGCATAGGTCTTTTGTCTCTTTAGTTAAATTTATTCCTAGGTATTTTATTCTTTTAGTTGCAATTGTAAATGGAATTCGTTTCTTGATTTCCCCCTCAGCTTGTTCATTGCTAGTGTACAGAAATGCTACAGATTTTTGAATGTTGATCTTGTAACCTGCTACTTTGCTGTACTCATTTATTAGCTCTAGTAGTTTTGTTGTGGATTTTTCCAGGTTTTCAACGTATAGTATCATATCATCTGCAAACAGTGATAGTTTTACTTCTTCCTTTCCAATTTTGATGCCTTGTATTTCTTTTTCTTGTCTAATTGCTCTGGCTAGAACCTCCAACACGATGTTGAACAATAGCGGTGATAATGGACATCCTTTTCTTGCTCCTGATCTTAGGGGAAAGTTTTCAATTTTTCCCCATTGAGGATGATATTAACTGTGGGTTTTTCATATATTCCCTCTATCATTTTAAGGAAGTTCCCTTGTATTCCTATCTTTTGAAGTGTTTTCAACAGGAAAGGATGTTGAATCTCGTCAAATGCCTTCTCTGCATCAATTGAGATTATCATGTGATTTTTCTGCTTTGATTTGTTAATATGGTGTATTACATTAATTTTCTTATGTTGAAACATCCTTGCATACCTGGGATGAATCCTACTTGGTCATGATGTATAATTCTTTTAATGTGTTGTTGGATTCGATTTGCTAGAATTTTGTTGAGGATTTTTGCATCTATATTCATTAGAGAGATTGGTCTGTAGTTTTCTTTTTTGTAATATCTTTGCCTGGTTTTGGTATGAGGGTGATGTTGGCTTCACAGAATGAATTAGGTAGCTTTCCCTCCACTTCGATTTTTTTGAAGAGTTTGAGGAGAGTTGATACTAATTCTTTCTGGAATGTTTGGTAGAATATACATGTGAAGCCATCTGGTCCTGGACTTTTCTTTTTAGGAAGCTTTTGAATGACTGATTCAATTTCTTTACTTGTGATTGGTTTGTTGAGGTCATCTACTTCTTCTTGAGTCAAAGTTGGTTGTTCATGTCTTTCCAGGAACCCGTCCATTTCATCTTTCCAGAGGGGAAAAGAAAGACAGTTTACCAGCTGCAGGGGCTGAGCCCAACCAAACGCCAACTGTAGAATTAATTAACAAATTCTGACTACTAAAAATAGGCCCCCAGCTCAGGTGAACCTGGTCAAAAGGGAGGTCACTCATTTTTGTCATGGTGCCAAGGGGGCAGGGCTGATGGAAAATGGAAAAAAAGAGAAGGAAACAGAGGTTTTTGCAGTTGTGTTTCTACAAAGTCTTGACTGCCTTTGGATAGAGTGGCAGGGCTCCTCAGGCTGCAACTGCCCCAGGCATAGGCAGAAACCAACTCGTTTGAGGGCTTGTCTGGAGCCTGTGCCTTCCTCAGGGGAGGTGTGAAGGCCAACTCAGGTAGAATCTCTCTCTCAAGAAATTAAGACACCAGGGCTTGGTAATTTGAAGCCATTAAAACCAGCCTACAACCTCTCCTCTGTCTCCACCATGCCCCTAGCCAAAATTAAAGGTACCACATCATCTTATGCTGGTGGGACTTGCAGGCAGACAAGCACCACATACTAGGTAGGATAAGAAAAACGGAGTCCAGAGATTTCACAGGAAAGTCTTTCAACCTGCTGGGTCTCATCCTTGGGGAAAACTGATGCAGGTGACTCTCTCATCCTGATAGGAGGACAGTTTGGTCTGGGAAAATCTGGCTGCAGTCTATAATACCCAAGTAGACCTTACTAAGTGTGGGGGGAAGAAGGCACCATACAAGCAGGGCAAGAAACAAGAACTGAAAAATTCTCCTCTGTTAAATGAAACTTAAGCTAGAGGTCCAAATATGGTTGAACTGAATGTCAAAGAACAGATAGACAACAAATTCATCCAGCAAGAAAACCAAAGGTAAAAGAACTGCAAGCAATCTCTAAAATAAACTAATTAAGGTAATTAAATGCCTAGACACCAGCAAAAAATAACAAATCACACTAGGAAAATTGAAGATATGGCCCAGTCAAAGGAACAAACCAACAATTCAAATGACATACAGGAGCTGAAATATTTAATTCAGAACATATGAACAGACATGGAAAGCCTCATCAAAAACCAAATGAATGAATTGAGGGAGGATATAAAGAAGGCAAAGAATGAACAAAAAGAAGAAATTGAAAGTCTGAAAAAACAAATCACAGAACTTATAGGAATGAAAGGCACGGTAGAAGAGATGAAAAAACAATGGAAGCCTACAATGGTAGATTTCAAGAGACAGAACATAGTATTTCTGAACTAGAGGGTGGAACATCTGAAATCCAGCAAGAAAAAGAAAATATAGGGGAAAAAATGAAAAAAATATGAACAGCAACTCAGGGAACTGAAATACAATACCAAGTGCACAGATATATGTGTTGTGGATGTCCCAGAAGGAGAAAAGAAGGGAAAAGGAGGAGAAAAACTAATGAAGGGAATTATCACTGAAAATTTCCAAACTCTTATGAAAGACTTAAAATGACAGATTCAAGAAATGCAGCATACCCCAAAGAGAATAGATCCAAATAGATGTACTCCAAGAGATTTACTAATCACAATGTCAGAGGTCAAAAGAGAAAGAGAGAATCCTTAGAGCAACAAGAAAAACAATTCATCATGTACAAGGGAAACCCAATAAGACTATGAGTAGATCTCCCAGCAGAAACTATGGAGGTGAGAAGACAGTGGGATGGTATATTTAAATTATTAAAAGAGAAAAACTGCCAACCAAGAATTCTATATCCAGAAAAATTGTCCTTCAAAAATGAGGAAGAAATTAAAACATTTTCAGACAAAAAAATCACTGAGAGAATTTGTGACCAAGAAACCAGCTCTGCAAGAAATACAAAAGGAGCACCAGAGACAGATATGAAAAAACAAAAAAGAGAGGTGTGGAGAAGAGTGTAGAAAGGAAGACCATGAGTAAAGATAAAAAGAAGGAAAATTAGATATGACATATAAAATCCAGAAGACAAATTGATAGAAGAAAGTACTACCCATGCAGTAATAACACTAAATGTTAATGGATTAAACTCCCCAATCAAAAGACATAGACTGGCAGAATGGATTAAAAAACAAGGCCCATCTGCATGCTGTCTCTACTCAAAGGACATGAGAGCAAGGACACAAACGGACCTTTGCACACCAATGTTTATAGCAGCATTATTTACAATTACCAAGAGATGAAAACACCAAAAATGTCCATCAACAGATGGGTGGCTAAACAAACTGTGGCATATTATGGAATATTATGCAGCTGTAAGACAGAATAAAGTTATGAAGTATGTAACAACATGGATGGACCTTAAGGACATTTTGTTGAGTGTGATTAGCCAAAAACAAAAGGACAAATACTTTATGGTCTCACTGATATTAACTGACATTAATGAATAAACTTGGAATATTTCATTGGTAACAGAGACCATCAGGACATAGAAATAGGGTAAGATATTGGGTAACTGGAGCTGAAGGGATACAGATTGTGCAACAGAACTGAATATAAAAGCTCAGAAATGGACAGCATAACACTACCTAACTGTAATACAGTTATGTTAAAACACTGAATGAAGCTGAATGTGAGAATGATAGAGGGAGGAGGGCTGGGGTCATAAATGAAATCACAAAGAAAGATAGACGATAAAGATTGAGATGGTATAATCTAGAAATGCCTAGAGTGTATAGTGATAATGACTAAATGTACAAATTTAAAAACGTTTTTGCATAAGGAAGAACAAAGGAATGTCATTACTACAGGGTGCTGAAAATAGATGTAAATTAATATTTTAAAATTTCAACTTATGTGTGACTAAATAAAAAATGTTTATTTGGTACAAAATTTATATTTTGACTAGTGCATCTCCTAATATAACTTATGTAGATCGTTTGTTGAACAACATAAGTGCATGGAACCTTGGGTAGGACATGAGATTTTATTGGTTTGTCCAGAGTGATACCCCAAAGAACCCCAGAGTGATTTGATCAGTGAGTGGAAAAGTATTTTCAAAGTCCCCTTCGGGGAACAGTGAGAACGGGGGAAAATTCAACCTCCCCAAGTTGAATTATTGATATTCTCACAAGCAGTGCAGACAACCAAAGCTATAGGTTGAGCCCTCAGTCTTGGGGTTTGTTCACATGAAACTTAACCCCACAAAGGGTAGATCAAGCCTACTTAAAATTAGGCCTAGGAGTCACCCCAATAGAATTTCTTTTGTTACTCAGGTGTGGCCTCTGTCTCCAGCCAAAACAACAAGCAAACCCACCACTCTCTCCCTGTCTATGTGGGACATGACTCCCAGGGGTGTGGACCTTCCTGGCAACGTGGGACAGAAATCCTAGAATGATCTGAGACTCAGCATCAAGGGATTGAGAAAACCTTCTCGAACAAAAGGGGGAAGAGTGAAATGAGACAAAATGTCAATGGCTGTGAGATTCCAAACAGAGTCAAGAGGTTATCCTGGAGGTTATTCTTATGCATTAAGTAGATATCACCTTGCTATCCAAGATGTAATGGAGAGGTTTGAGGGAACTGCCTGAAAATGTAGAGTTGTGTTCCAGTAGCCATGTTTCTTGATGATGATTGTATAATGATATAGCTTTCACAATGTGACTGTGTGAATGTGAAAACCTTGTGTCTGATGCCCCTTTTATCTACCTTGTCAACAGACAAGTAGAACATATGGAATAAAAATAAATAATATGAGGAACAAATGTTAAAATAAATTTAGTTTGAAATGCTAGTGATCAATGAAAGGGAGGGGTAAGAGGTAGCATATGTAAAATATTTTTTCTTTTTCTGTTTTTGTTTTATTTTTCTGTTGTCTTTTTATTTCTTTTTCTGAACTGATGCAAATGTTCTAAGAAATGATCATGATGACGAATATGCAACTATGTGATGATATTATGAATTACTGATTATATAGGTAGAACAGAATATGCATATATTAAAGATGTTTGCATTTCTTTCTTGTAGTTTTTTTAATTAATAAAAAATTATTTAAAAAAGACAAGGGATGAACTAAAAGAAGAAATTGAAAGACTGAAAAAACAAATTACAGTATTTATGGGAATGAAAGGCACAGTAGAAGCGATGAGAAGAAACAATGGAAACCTACAATGCTAGATGTCAAGAAGCAGAAGATAGAATTAGTGAACTTATGGATAGGACATCTGAAATCTAGCAAGCAAAAGAAAATATAGAGAAAAGAATGGAAATATATGAGCAGTGACTCAGGGAATTGAATGTCAACATGAAACGCATGAATATACATGTTGTGGGTGTCTCAGAAGGAGAAAAGAAGGGAAAAGGAGGAGAAAAACTAATAGAAGAAATTATCATTGAAAATTTCCCAACTCTTAGAAAAGACTTAAAATTACACATCAAAGAAGTGCAGCATACACCAAACAGAATAGATCCACATATCCATACTCCAAGAAACTTACTAATCAGAATGTCAGATGTCAAAGAGAAAGAGAGAAATTTTTTTTGTTTTTTTTTGTCTTTTTGAAAGAGAGAATTTTGAAAGTGGCAAGAGAAAAGCAATCCATCCCATTCAACGAATGCTCAATAAGACCATCTGTAGATTTCTCAGCAGAAACCATGGAGGCAATAAGACAGAGGTATGATATTTTTAAGATATTAAAAGAAAAAAACTGCCAAGCAAGAATCTATATCCAGAAAAATTGTCCTCCAAAAATGAGTGAGTTGGGCCATGGTGGCTCAGCCAGCAGAGTTCTTACCTGCTATACCAGAGGCCTGGGTTCAATTCCCAGTGCTTAGCCACACACACACAAAAAAATGAAGGGGAAATTAGAACATTTTCAGACAAAAAAATCACTGAGAGAATTTGTGACCAAGAGACCAGATCTGCAAGAAATACTAATGGGAGCACTAGAGACAGATAGAAAAGACAGGAGAGAAAGGTGTGGAGAAGAGTGTAGAGATGAAGATTATCAGTAAAGGTAAAAAGAAGGAAAATTAGATGTGACATGTAAAATCCAAAAGGCAAAATGGTAAAAAAAAAAAAAAAAAAGTACTGCCCTTGCAGTAATAATACTAAATGTTAAGGGATTAAACTCCCCAATCAAAAGACATAGACTGGCAGGATGGATTGAAAAACAGGAACTATTTATGCTATCTGTATGCTATCTACAGGAAACACATTTTAGACCCAAGGATAAACATAAGTTGAAAGAGAAAGGTTGGGAAAAGATATTTCATGCAAGCAACAATCAGAAAAGAGCAGGAGAAGCTATACTAATATCCAATAAATTAAATTTCAAATCTAGAACAATTAAAAGAGACAAAGAAGGATGCTATGTATTAATAAAAGGAACAATTCAACAAGAAGACATACAAATTGTAAATATTTGTGCAACAAGCCAGAGTGCTCCAAAATGCATGAGGTAAATTCTGAAAAGAAAAATAGACAAATCTAACATAATAGTTGGAGAATTCAATTCCCCACTCTTATCAATGAACAAAACATCTAGACAGAGGATTAACAAAGAAACCAGAAATTTGAATAATACAATACATGAGCTAGACTTAACAGACATTTATAGAACATTACACCCCACAACAACAGTATACCCCTTTTTTCCTCAAGTGTTCATGGATAATTCTCAAGGATAGACCATATGCTGGGTCACAAAGCCAGTCTCAATAAATTTTTAAAAGATAGGAATCATACAAAACACTTTCTCAGATCATAAACAACTGAAGTTGGAAATCAATAACAGCCAGAGGGACAGAAAATTCACAAATATATGGAGTTTCAACAGCACACTCTTAAGCAACCAGTGTATCAAAGAAGAAGTTATAAGTGAAATCAGTAAATATCTCAAAGCAAATAAAAATGAAAACACAATGTATCAAAATTTGTGGGATGCAGCAAAGGCAGTGCTAAGAGGGAAATGTGTTGCTCTAAATGTCTGTATCAAAAAAGAAGAAAGAGCAAAATCAAGAAATTAACTGTTCACTTGAAGCACTAGAGAAAGAATGGCAAACTAACCCCAAAGCAAGCAGAAGGGAAGAAATAATGAAAATTAGAGCAGGAATAAAGGAAATTGAGAACATGAAAGCAATTTAGAAAATCAACAAAACCAGAAGTCAGTTCTATCAGAAAACCAATAAGATAGATGGACCCTTAGCAAGGTTGACAAAAAACAGAGAGAGGACACAAATCAATAAAATCAGAACTGGAAGAGAAGACATAACCATTGACCCTGCAGAAATACAGGAGGTAATGAGAGGAGACTATGAACAACTCAATCCTAATAAACTCGACAATGTAGATTCCTAGAAAGACATGAACAACCAACATTGACTTGAGAAGAAACAGACGACTTCAGCAAACCAATCACAAGTAAAGAAATTTAATTAGTTATAAAGAAGCTCCTCAAAAAGAAAAATCCAGCACCTGATGGCTTCACATGTGAATTCTACCAAACATTCAAAAAGCAGATATTACCAATCCTGCTCAAACTCTTCAAAAAAATCCAAGGGGTGGGCCATGGTGGCTCAGCAGTTTAAGTACTCGCCTGCCACGCTGGAGACCTGGGGTCGATTTCTGGTCCCTGCCCACGAAAAAAAAATCTTGAATATACAACTATGTGATTAAAAAAAAGAATGTTTATATTGTGTGCTGATTGGTTTTATTAATAAATCTTTTTTTTTTAAATAGAAGAGAAGGGAAGGCTACCTAACTCATTCTGGAAGCCAACTTCACATTCATACCAAAGCCAGACAAAGATACTACAAGAAAAGAAAATTGCAAACCAAACTTCCTAATGAATATAGATGCAAAATCCTCAATAAAATTCTTGCAAATCAAATCCAACAACACATTAAAAGAATTATACACCATGACCAAGTAGGGTTCATCCCAGGTATGCAAGTATGCTTCAACATAAGAAAATCAATTAATGTAACATACCATATCACAAAACAAAGCAGAAAAACCACACGATCATCTCAATTGATGCAGAAAAGGCATTTGACAAAATTCAACCTCCTTTCTTGATGAAAACACTTCAAAGGATAGGAATAGAAGGGAACTTCCACAGCATGATAATGGGAATATATGAAAAACCCAGAGTTAACATGATCCTCAATGGGTAAAAACTGCAGTTTCCCCTAAGATCAGGAACAAGACAAGTATGTCCACTATCACCATTATTATTCAACATTGTTTTGGAAGTTCTGTCCAGAGCAATTAGACAAGGAAAAGAAATACAAGGCATCAAAACTGGAGAGGAAGAAGTAAAACTCTCACTGTTTACAGATGATATGATACTATATGTAAAAAAAAACCCAAAAAATCCACAGGAAATCTACTAGAGCCCATAAAGAAGTACAGCAAAGTGAAAGGTTACAAGATCAACACTCAAAAACCTGTAACGCTTCTACACACCAGTAATGAACAATCTGAGGGGTAAATTTAAAAAATTCCATTCACAGTTGCAACCAAAAGAATAAAATATTTAGGAATAAATTTAACTAAGGATAAAAAAGACCTATACAAAGAAAACTACAAGAAATTGTTTAAAGAAATCACAGAAAATGTAAACAAATAGAAGAGCATACTGTGCTCATGGATGGAAAAACTAAATATAGTTAAGATATCAATTATACCTAAATTGATTCATAGATTCAATACAATACCAATTAACATCCCCAAAACTTTCTTTTCAGAAACAGAAAAATGAATAACCAAATTTATCTGGAAGGGCAGGGTGCCCAGAAGAGCTAAGAATATCCTGAGAAAGAAAAATGAAGTTGAAAATCTCACACTACCTGACTTTAAGGTATATTATGAAGCTACAGTGGTCAAAACAGCATGGCACTGACATAAAGATAGATATACTGACCAATGGAATTGAATACAGTGTTCAGATATTAACCATCTTATCTATGGACAATTGATCTTTGATAAGGCAGTCAAGCCAACTCACCTGGGACAGAAGAGCCTCTTCAATAAATGCTGCCTAGAAAACTGGAAATCCACACGCAAAAGAATGAAAGAGGATTCATAGCTCTCTTTCTATACAAAAATTAACTCAAAATGGATCAAAACCTGAACATTAGATCTAAGACCATAAAAGTTTTAGAAGAAAATGTAGGGAAATATAAATCTTATAATAGGAGGCAGTTTCTTAGATCTTACACCCAAAGCACGAGGATTGAAGAAATAGATAAATCAGAACTCCTCAAAATTAAACACTTTTGTGCATCAAAGAACTTTGTCAAGAAAGTAAAAAGGCGGTCTACACAATGGTAAATAATATTTGGAAATGATATATCAGATAAGGGTCTAGTGTCCAGAATATATAAAGAGACGTTCAACTCAACAATAAAAAGACAAACAATTACAAAATGGGCAAAAGACATGAACAGACATTTTTCAGAAGAGGAAATACAAATGGCCAAAAAGCAGATGAAAAATGCTCAACTTCACTGGTTATTAAGAAAGTGCAAATCAAAACCCCAATGAGATATTGTCTCACACCAGAATGACCATTATCAATAAAAAAGAAAATGACAAGTACTGGAGAGGATGTGGAGAAAGAAGCATACTTGTCCACTGTTGGTATAAACTTTAGGGTTGTGTTTAGGATTGGTGTTGGTGTTGGTGTTAGGGTTAGGGTTAGGGTTGGGGTTTACACCAACCCTACACTCAACTGCAGCCCTAAAACTAACCCTAACCCTAACTCTCACCCTCACATTGTGCCTCGCCTTAACATAATTTGTTTCAGAAACTGAGTAATGTACTTGGTTCACACATGTCTATACACATTTTCAGCAGATGAAAATGGTAACTTATTAAGCTATGCATTTAGGTAGTGCTGTGAGGTCTGAGCAGAGTCCATCCATGGGATTATCAGGTAACCAGATTTGTACAAGGAATTTTCCTTGAATTATCCTTGATTTTTGGTTGTTCTTTTTGTTTTATACTAACTTCAATGAGGAATACAAATAGTAAAGCAGCCCTAAATCTTCACCAGTAGAGGACTTGTTTGTTAGTAATTAGTCCTATGTAGTAATAATTTATTCTCTTCATCAATTTGGACTATTTATAATATTGGCTTGAGGGCTGTGAAAATATGAAACTGGCTACAATATTCTCTCATCTTTTTTCCAGCTTTAAATTTCAGTAATTTTTTTGCAAACTCCATGTGCTGGTTTGAAAGGATGTATGTCCCCTAGAAAAGCCATGTTTTAATCTAAATCCCATTTCATAAAGGTAGAATAATCCCTATTCAATACTGTATGTTTGAAGCTGTAATCAGATCATCTCCTTGGAGATGTGATTTAATCAAGAATGGTTGTTAAACTGGATTAGCTGGAGGCATATCTCCACCCATCTGTGTGGGTCATGATTAGTTTCTGGAATCCTATAAAAGAAGAAAAATTTTGGAGAAAGAGAGCAATTCAGAGAGAGAGCAGAGCAGAACAACATAGCCACAAGAAGCAGAGTCCATCAGCCAGTGGCCTTTGGAGATGAAGAAGGAAAATGTCTCCTGGGGAACTTCATGAAACAGGAAGCCAGGAGAAGGAGCTAGCAGATGATGCTGTGTTCACCATGTGCCCTGCAGATGAGAGAGGAATCCTGACCATGTTCACCATGTGCTCTTCCACTTGAAAGAGAAACTCTGAATTTCATCAGCCTTCTTGAAGCAAGTTATATTTCCCTGGATGCTTTTGATCAGACATTTCTATAGACTTGTTTTAACTGAGACATTTTCTCAGCCTTAGAACTGTAAACTAGAAACTTATTAAATTTCCCTTTTAAAAGCCATTCCATTTCTGGTATATTGCATTCCAGCAGCTAGCAAACTAGAACATTCCACTTAATTTTCACTTGTTGCAGAATATTTCCCTCTGATACCTGATATCACTTTCTTGATAACACTGTCCTTATTTCAGTTTTCTTGATGGGAGTATTATATTGATTCACATCATACAAATGGAAATGGACTCCACACCCCAATGTATGTTCTATTCAGTGAGCTCTCCCACATTTCAGTATAATACAATGCAATTTCATAAACAGTAAAAATTTCATCAAAATCATCTACAGACATGGTCTGTTCTAAGGCAAAATTCTACTCTGGCTGTGGAACTGTAAAAATCAGGACATTATCTGCTGCCAATATACAAAGCAGGAATAGTCATAGCATACATATTCTCATTTTCATAGTGTGGTATTGGAAGGAAAACCTGGGTCAAATGTCCCAAACAATTCCTAATCCAGCAGGGCAAATTCCATCATATTTCTAAATCTGAGAGTCATTTATCCCCAGGGCTTTAGAAAGAGGTAGTGCAACACTTTCCAAGGGCCTACACAGAAGCCATCCAGCTCTCTCCAAAGGCAGCCTTCAGAATAAATTATTGTGCTCACCTCTTCCTAAGCTCCACCCTCTGCAAACATCAGCAAAGTACCTGGGATCTTTAAAATCTCTGGGGTAAATACTCAACACCTCCAGAACAATTGGGTGCAACAATGCTCCCCAAATTCCCAAGGAAGGTGCTTCACCTTCTCAGAGACTGGGGTAAATCCTTCCTGAGCACCTAGATAGAAGACATGCTCTCTGCCTTTGGGACATGCTTACCCTCTCCACGTGCATGGGTGGGACTCTACTCCTGGACTGAGGTTTTTAACTTCAGACCTTAGCTTCCATGGTCTGTCTTTGGAGTTATTTTCCATTCAATTCGTTGCTTTTCTGTTCCTTTTAGTCCAGACTGGCAGTGATGCCATTTATAAAGGCTCCACAACACTCTTTGTGGTTTTCTATGAAGTACCCTGGGATCATGCCCATCTTAAATGAGGACTTTCCACAAATCCTTTTTGGAAAATCCCATAAAAATCCTCTCTTGTCATGTAATGGTTGCCTGATTCCATGTTTGTTTAAATTCCCATGTGGCCACTGTGGGGCACTTCTTTTCTAGAAACCCAGAATTTTCCAGAACATCAAATTCTGTTTCCCTCACACCTAAGAATCAAATTTGCTAAATTTTGTGCCACTTTAATACAAGGATCACCTTCCTTCCAGTTTGCAATAATATGAGCATCATTTCTGTCCAAAGCCTTATCAGAGGTAGATTTAGAGTGCGAATTTCTATGAACAGTCTCTTCAAAACACTCTAGGCCTTCTCTATCAAGCTTCTATCATCCCTTCCAGAATATTACCCTTATCTATTTAAAAAGTGATTCTAATATGTTTGGTATTTGCAACCTGCAGTAGTACTCCTCATCTCTGGTGCCAAAATCTGTTTTAGTTTGTTGAAGCTGCAAGAATGCAGTGTACCAGAAACAGAATAGCTTTTAAAAGGCAAATTTAAGAGACTTCTGGAAAGGTGGCCAAATAGAGTAGGTTGAGTTCATCTCAGCTCCACAGAAAAATTAGACAAGGGAAAAGAAGATGACTGAGACAGTGATTCAAGAGTACAGCTGACCTAGGAGAGCCTTCTGTACCACATAGGACAGTCCTAGTTACAGAGGCCAAGGAACTGAGAAGCAGATGGCTAAAGACTGGCACAGAAGCACAGAACCTGTGGGAGTGCATGAATGGGAGCTAGTGACTAGGAAGTAAACCAGGCCATATTCCTTGAATGTGCTACCCTCATCAGCATGAGCTCCATAACCCATGACTCACACAACACTCCATGCACATAAACCCCATTACCTACTCCCATTCACCACACTCCAAGCACCCCTGCCCCACCAGCACCCAATGCACATACACACACACCACACTCCCATGCCAAGTTAAACCCAATTGACATCACCTGCACCCCTTCTGAGCACTACCTCTCCCTCCCAGTTCCTTGCAGGCTGTTGTCAGCACATAAAGGCTATGGACACCAACCATACCCGGGCTACCTCTGCCCCCCACCCATACTGTTACACAGAATCACCCAGCCCCCCTCAGTTATGCACATCAGATTATGACACTCTAAGACCACACATATGCATGGGCCCCCAATCACATCATTCAGCTCTGAGAATGTCAGTATATAGTAGTCCTAGAACTGTGTATGGACTCAGACTTCAGTACACTTTCCAGTCCTGAGCAAGTGATGACCTATGCAGCTGAGTCACATCTGCTCCAACACGTGAAGGCATAACACAGACCTGCTGCAACAGCTCTATGCATGAGCACAAAGGGCCCCTTGCCTTAAAACAGTGTACACCATGGTTATACTCCAGATCAGTGCACCCACACATCTACATCATCCCTGGCCACTGGGCACCCACGTTCACCAGCATCAAAGTAACCTCCACAACCTATGCCTACACCTGCCATGAAATGAATCACTTCACAGTTCTGACCCACCCCATACCATGCTCCCTGCTACATATCCATCCCATAAACACAAAGCCTTGGACTACTGAAAGAAATCAACTCCCAAAGTAAATCAATCAAGAGATTTTCATGTGATGAAAACAACAAAAGATAACTAAGCATTTCACAATGCAGACAGATATAGCTATGGCTAATGAACAAGTTAAAACACCAGAGGAGACACAGATGTTGGAACAACTAATCAGAGATGTTCATATAACTCTACTTTAATAAAATAAGTGGAATGGCAAATGACATAAAGGAGATCAAGAAGACAGTAGAAGAGCATAAAGAGAAATTTGAAAGAATAAATTAAAAATAACAGATATCACAGAGATTAAAGACTCTGTTGAACAAATAGAAAATATACTTGCTCTAGTTTGCTAGCTGCTTGAATGCAATATAGCAGAAATGGAATGGCTTTTTAAAAGGGGAATTTAATAAATTGTAAATTCAGTTTACAGGTTGTAGAAATGTCCCAACTAAAGTAAGTCTATACAAATGTTCAGTCTAAGGCATCCAGGGAAAGATACCGTGGTTCAAATAGGCTGATGAAGTTCAGAGTTTCTCTCTCAAGTGGAAAGGCATGTGGTAAACACAGCATCATCTGCTAGATTTCTCTTCTGGCTTCCTGTTTCATGAAGCTCCCTGGGAAGCATTTTCCTTCTTCATCTCCAAAGGTCGCTGGCTGGTGGACTCCCTGATTCTCATGGCTATGTCATTCTCTACTCTCTCAGAATCTCCTGGCTTTCTTTCTTGTTCTCCTTTATAGGGTTCCAGTAAACTAATCAAGACTCACCCGGAATGGTGGAGACATGTCTCCACCTAATCCATCTTAACAACCATTCTTGATTGGGTCACATTTCCAGGGAAATGATCTAATTACAGTTTCAAACATACAGTACTTAATAGGGATTAGAAGAAATGGCTGCCTTTACAAAACTAGGATTAAGATTAAAACATGGCTTTTCTAGGGTACATACTTCCTTCGGACCAGCACAATACACCAGATTTGAAGAGACACAGGAAAGAATAAGCTATATAGAGGACACGATAACTGACTTTGAAGACTCAAAACAGCAAATGGTAAAAAAAAAAAAAGACGGAAAAATTTGAGTTGTAGTTCAGGTAAATGGTAGACAAAACAAAGTGCACAAACATAAAAATTATTGGTGTCTCAGAAGGAGAAGAGGGGACTAAAGGGCTAAGAAGAGTAGTTCAGGATATAATGGGGGAAAAGTTCCCAGCCCTTATAAAGAACATAAATATACAAGTCAAAGAAGCCCAATGAACTCCAAACAGAATAAAACCAAATAGGCATTCTCCAAGACACATATTAAGCAGTCTTTAAAATGTTGAAGAGAAGCAGAAAATTCTGAAAGTGACAAAAGAAAAACAATCTATTACATACAAAGGAAACCACACAAGACTGAGTTCAGACTGCTCAACTAGCAACATGGAGGCAAAAAGACAGTGGTATGATACATTTAACATCCTGAAAGAGAAAGACTTCCAGCCAATAATTATTTACCGAGCCAAATTGTCCTTCAAAACTGAGAAAAAGATGAAAAATTTCACAGAAAAACAAATTCTGAAAGAATTTATCAACAGGAGACTGACTCTACAAGAAATACAGAAAGGAGTTCTGCTAGCTGAAAAAAAAACAGGAGATGGAGGTCTGGAGGAGGGCACAGAATTGAAGAATATGAGTAAGAGTAATTTAAAGGATACAAAGAGAAAGAAAGAAAAGAATATATATATTTGACAAATAAAATGAAAAAATAAGATGGTGGATTCAAGAAATGTTTTTTCAGTAATAAATTTGAATGTGAACAGACTAAACTTACCAATTAAAAGATATAGATTGGCAGAATGGATTAAGAAATATAATCCAGTTATATACTGCCTACAAGATACTCATCTTAGACACAAGGATACAAATAGCTTGAAAGTGAAAGGATGGAAAAGATTTTTTATGCAAGTTATAACCAAAAGAAAGCAGGAGTAGCTATACTAATATCAGACAAATAGACTTTAAATGTAAAGACATCATAATAGACAAAGGACACTATATACTAATTAAAGGATCAATTTTCCAAGTAGGTATAACAATCATAAGTGTTTATGCTTCCAATCAAGGAACTCCAAAGTACATGAGTAGACATTGGCAAAACTGAGGGGAGCAATAGATGTTTCAACAATAATAGTCAGAGACTTCAATACACTGCTCTCCTTTATAGACAGAACAACCAGATAGAAGATCAACAAAGGGGAAATAGAGAAGTTGAATAACTTGACAAATGAATTAGACCTAACAGGCATACGTAGGTCATTGGACCGCAAAACACAAGTATACACATTCTTCTTTAGTGCTCATGGTACATCCTCCAGGATAGATCATATGATGGGGTACAAAACAGGTCTATATAAATTTAAAAACAATGAAATTATTCAAGGCACTTTCTTGGATCACAATGTGATGAAGCTGGAGCCCAATAATCACCAAAGAATGAAAACATTCACAAATATATGGAGATTAAATAACAGATTCTTAAACAACCAGGGGATCAAAGGAGAAATTGCTAGAGAAATCAGTAGCTATTTGGAGATGAATGAAAATGAGAATACAACTTAGCAGAACTTATGGGATGCAGCAAAAGCTGTGCTAGGTGAGAAATTTATTGCCCTATGCCTATATTAAAAAAGAGAAAGAGCAAAAATTGGGGACTTAAAAGCATACCTGGAGGAATTTGAGAAAGAACAGCAAACTAACTCCAAAGAAAATAGAGGAGAAAAACAAAGATTAAAGCAGAGATAAATGAATAAGAGAACAAAAGAAAAGTAGAAAGAATCAATAAAACCAAAAGTTGGTTCTTTGAGAAAATCAATAAAGTTGATAGATCACTAGAAAGACTGACTAAGAAAAAAGAGAGAGATACAAATAAAGAAAATCAGAATGAGAAGGTTGGCATAACCACAGGCCCTGAAGAAATAAAAGAAATCATAAGAGGACATTATGCCAGCAAACTAGGTAATTTAGATGAAATGAACAAATTCCTGGGAACACATAACCATGCTACACTGACTTAGGAAGAAATATAAGATTTCAACAAACCTGAAGTACAGAGATTCAATCAGTCATCAAAAATCTTCCTATAAAGAAAAGCTCAGGGCCAGATGGCTTCATGGAAATTTTATCAAACATGCCTAAAAGAACTCACACCAATCCTGCTCAACATTTTCCAAAAAATTGAGAAAGAAGGAGCTCTACCTAACTCATTTTATGAAGCAAATATAATTTTACTACCAAAACTGGGTAAAGATGCTATAAGAAAGGAAAACTACAGACCAATATCCCTAGTGTACATAGATGCAAAAATTCTCAACAAAGTAGTAGCAAATTAAATCCAAAAACACATTAAAGGGATTATACACCACAACCAAGTGGGGTTTATACCAGGAATGCCTAGATGGTTGAACCCAAGAAAATCAATTAATGTAATATAGTACATTAACAAATTGAAAGGGAAAATCACGTGATCATCTTGATTGATGCTGAAAAAGCATTTGACAAAATTCAACATACTTTTCTGATAAAAACACTCCAAAAGATAGGAATCAAAAGTAACTACCTCAATGTGATAGAGTGAATATATGAAAAACCAATAGCCAGCATCATAGTCAATGGAGAGAGGCCAAAAGCTTTCCCCATAAAATCAGGAATGAGACAAGGATTCCAACCATCACCACTATTATTCAACATTGTGTTAGACGTTCTGTTTAGAGCAATCATGCAGAACAAAGAAATAAAAGGCATACAAATTGGAAAGAAAGAAGTAAAACTGTCATTATTTGCAGATGATATGACACTATACTTGGAAGAGCCTGAGAAATCTACAGCAAAGTTACCTGAGCTAATAATCAAATTTAACAAGGTGGCAGGATTTAAAATTAATGTGCAAAAATCAGTAACGTTTCTATACACAAGCAATGACCTAGCTGAAGAGTCAGACAAGGGAAAAAATCTACTCAAAATAGCAACTAAAAGAATCAAGTACTTAGGAATGAACTTAACTAGGAATATAAAAGAATTTACATAGAAAACTACATAACATTGCCAAAAGAAATCAAAGGAGATCTAAATAGGTAGAAAGACATTCCCTGCTCATGGATAGGAAGGCTTAAATATAGTTAAGATTTCAAGTATACCCAAATTAATCTATGTCTTCAACCCAGTACAAACCAAAATTCCAACAATCTACTTTGAAGTCTTGGAAAAGCTAAGTATGAAATTCATCTGGAAGGAAAAGAGACTCCAAATAGCTAAAAGCATCTTAAAAAAACAAGAACAAAGTGGGAAGGTTAATACTCCCTGAGTTTAAAACCTATTATAAAGTCACAGTTTCAAAACAGCATACTACTGGCACAAAGATAGAAGTATTGACCAATGAAATCAAATTGAGAGTGCAGAAGTAGACTACCAAACCTATGATCAACTGACTTATGACAAGGCCCTCAAATCCACTGAACTGGGACAAAAGTCTTTTGAATAACTGGACATCAAATAACTGAATATCAATAGCCAAAACAATGAAAGAAGACCCTTATCTTACAACTTAAATAAAAATCAACTCAAAGTAGATCAAGCATCTAAATATAAGAACTACCACCATAAAGCTTCCAGAGGAAAATATAGCAAAACATCTTAAAGACCTAGTGATAGGAGGTAGCTTCCTACACTTTACATCCAAAGCACAAACAACAAAATAAAAAGCAGATAAATGCTTTTTGAGAATGCCTCAAAATTCAAATGCTTCTGCACCTCCAAAGACTTTGTCAAAAAGGTGATGATGAAGCCAACTCAATATGATAAAATATTTGGAAATCACATATTGGACAAAGGTTTGACTTCCTATATATACAAAGAAATTATACAAATCAACATTAAAAGAATAAACAACCCAATTATAAAATGGACTAAAGAAATGAATCAGCATTATTCTGAAGAGCAAATATTGGTGTCTCAAGAAGCAGAGATGCTCATTTTCATTGGCTATAAAGGAAATGCAGATCAAGACTACAATGAAATACCACCTCATGCCTATAAGGATGGTTGCTATTAAACAAACAGGAAACTATAAATGTTGTAGAGGATGTGGAGAAACTGGGACACTTATGCGCTGCTGGTGGGAATGTATAATGGTGCAGACACTATGGAAGGCTGTTTGGTGGTTCCATAGGAAACTAAATATCAAGTTGCCCTATTACCCAGCAATAGCACTATTTGATACATACCCAGGAGAGCTGAAAGCAATAACACAAACAAACATTTGCACGCTGATGTCCATAGCAGCACTATTCATAATCACCAAAAGATGGAAACAACCCAAATGCCCTTCAAAAGACACATGGATCATGACTGTGTGATTGTGAAAACCTTGTGTCTGATGCTCTTTTTATTTACCTTGTCAACAGATGAGTAGAGCATATGGAATAAAAATAAATAATAGGGGGAACAAATGCTAAAATAAATTTGTTTGAAATGTTAGTGATCAATTAAAGCGAGGGGAAAGGGGTATGGTATCTATATATTTTTTCTATTTTTGTTTTATTTCTTTTTCTGAATAGATGCAAATGTTCCAAGAAATGATCGTAATGATGAATAGGCAACTATGTGATGATTTTGTGAATTACTGATTATATAGGTAGAAAGGAATGATCAAAATAGGAATGTTTGCATTTGTTTGGTGTTTTTTGGCATTAAAAAATAAAATTAAAAAATTAAAAAAAGAAGACATACAGATCAACAAAGTGTGGTATATACATATGATGGAATATTATGCAGCAGTAAGATGAATAAATTCCAGAAGCACATGACAAGATGGATGAACCTTGAGGACACAATGCTGAGTGTAAAAAACCAGACACAAAGGATAGATACTCTATGATTCCACTTTTATGACCAGCATATAGGTGTAATTAGAGGTTTATAATACAAGACATAGGGGATGTAAAGGTACATAGAAGTTAAAGATGAGTGAATGGTTAGCTAATGAGGTTGAAGTCCAATGTAAGGGAATAGATAGAAGTGAAGGTGGTTCTCTAGTGGGTTTATAAGTAACATTACCATATCAAAGATGAATAAAATTGAAAGGGGTTGTATAGAACTATGTGTCCCACTGGTTAACCCTACAAATATGAATTAGTTCTTGCGAGAAACACTTCAAACATATGTTCAAAGAGTGTTTAAGTCCAGGGCACAGGGGAAAAACTGCTATTGTATGCTATGGGCTATGTTCCAAAGGAAAATATCAGCACCCCCGCAGCAACAGCAGAGGTAAATAATGGGGGAGGGACAAGTGTTAAGAGGAGGCTTAAATTTCCTATTTGGCAAAGGTGTGTTTTTGGTTTTCTTTCTCTTGGAAACAGTGAAATTATCTAAAGTTGAGAATATTTATGGACTGTATACATGTTTGGACACTATACATGATGCCTGATGAAAGCACGTGGCTGAAAGATGTACTGACTGAGAAGTAAATTGGCAAACTATGGTGTATACTTATGAATGAAGTTGTACTGCTACAAAAAAGAACAAAATAGTGAGCCATGCAACAATGTGAATGAACATGTTGGACATTTGGTGAGGCAAAATAAGCCAGAAACAAAAGAACAAAAATGGTCTGGTCACCTTTAGAAAATGCTTATAAGAAAAAAACCTAGATTGTGAGCTTTTAGAGCAGACACATTAAATCTGGAGTGGTGGTTGTTATTTCTGGATTTAGAGTGGCTGTTATGTATGTATAACTTAATATTTGGAAGACAGTGTCTATATTTTATAACCACACATACTCTTTGAGAACGAAGGAAGAAAGAGTTATTTGGTCTGGAATTGAAATTTTTGGTACCACATAATCTAACCCAACCTATCTGTATAGCTCATTTGAACAACTGAAACACAGGAAGCACAGAATAAGAAAGGGGTATTTTAATTCTGTATAAATTATTGTAATGCCTGGATACATCCTAGACTATATTAAGCAGATAATCAAAAAAGTATTGACAAGATCCCTTGAAGGATGGAATTGAAAAATGGAACTATTAAAATATACCATGAGGGAATTCCCTAATACTGTGTCAAACTTTAGGCACACCAAAATTAATATGTCATGCCTTGTATTCTGAGGCTTACTTTGTGAACTTATAAAGGTAGCAGAGAAGCTTAGACTACCTATAGGCTTGCATAAGTGCTACTTCTGGAGGACCTCTGTTGTTGCTCAGATGTGGCCTCCCTCTCTCTAAGCCCAACTCTGCAAGTGAAATCATTGCCCTCCCCCCTACGTGGGACATGTTATCCAGGGGTGTAATTCTCCCTGGCAACATGGGAAATGACTCCCAGGGATAAATCTGGCCCTGGCACCTGGGGATCAACATTTCCATCCTGACCAAAATGGGTAAAAGATTGTAACTAACAAAGTATCAGTGGCAGAGAGAGTTCAAAAAGAGTTAAAGACTACTCTAGACATTGCTCTTATGCAAGCTTCAGTTTGATCTTGCCACCTGTTATAACCTTGCCAAACCCCAAGTAGGACCATTCCAGCCAATCATAAACAATATCTAGGGCAATATATAAGATTCCACAAGGGTTCCATGCACTAGAGTAACTTTCCAGAAACCTACAACCTCCAGATGGATCCCTGGTCCAGGTAAGTCCTGAAACCTGGAGATCCCAGCCTCTCCACAACATCAGATAGTTCCATCTCTCTACCCCATATTAGTGAGAGACCCTTCCAATATGAAAAGTTTAGAATGGCCATAGCCCAAACACTCCTAGAGAGAGGAATGGAAAGATCAAAGGTAATTATGGTGTTATACAGTGAAGAAAAGATTTAACAAATGAATATGAATACTGAATCATTAAATTGATATCTCTTTTAGTCTCCAGTATCTTAGGGCAGCTAGAAGTAAAAACCTAAAAGTGTTGAATTGCAACCCATGTGAAACTCTGAAATATATTCTACAATTAATTGTGGTGCAGTTCTTTGAAATTTATTGGGTTTTGTATATATGTTATTTTTCACAAAAAAAGAAGAGGAAAAATCGATTGTGATGATAAAAAAATATTTAAGCCTTCTAGCCTCCTATATTCTGGAACAGCTAGAAGGGAAAAAAATCTGAGAGGATCATATGTAGCCGATGACAAACTTTGGGATCTGTCTTGTAACTATTTGTTGAAGAGTACTTTGAAAACTATTGTTTTTTTATTTCTTTTCTTTGTGTATATGTTATACTACAATAAAACAGTTGAAAAAAGCAAATGCATTAAGTTGTAAGTTTACTGTCCTAAAGCCATGAAAATGTCCAAGTTAAAGCCCCAACAAGAGATTATCTACACTCAAGAAAGACTGATATCTGAAACAATCTGTTAGCTGGGAACCTGTTTGGACTCTGTTGGAATCTTAAGCTTCTGAACCCCTCTCTCAGCTGGGAAGGCACATTTTCACATCTGCTGTACTTCTTTTCTGGCTTCTAATTTCATAAAGATTCCCCTGGGATGTTTTCTTCCTACATTTCCAATGGTCACTGGGTGTGTGGGCTCTGTTGGCACTGAAGATTTACCAAATGGTTGCCTCTTAAAGGGCTCAATATAGTGACCTCATCTTGGAAACAGAATTCCATTGAAACAACCTAATCAAAAGATACCACCCATAATTGGATTTGTCACATCTCCATGGAAAAAAAAAACATCTCCATGGAAATAGAATGGCTTTCAAAATGAGGAATTTCTTAAGTTGCAATTTTACAGTTCTGAGGACATGAAAATGTCCCAATTAAAGCAAATCTTAAGGTATCAATAAAAGTTTACTTTCACTCAAGAAAGGCTGATGAAATTCAGGGTTTCCCTCTCAGCTGGAAGGGCACATAGCAAAGTCTTCCAGCTATCTCTTCCTGGTTTCTTGTTCATGATGCTTTTTTTCCCCTAACTTAATGTACATTGTCAGTGTAGTTGAACAGCATAAGTACATGGAATCTTGAAAAGGGCATAGGATATTTTTGCTCTGTCCAAGCTAGCGTGATGTCAGGATATATCCCAGAGTAATTTGTACAGTGAACAAAAAATTATTTGCAAAGTCCCCTTGGGGGGGGCTGGGGAGAAATAAGGAAATATTCAGCTTTGCCATTTGGAGAATTTCTGATATTCTCACAAGCAGTGGGGGCAGCAAAATCAATTGGCCAAGCCCTAGAGCTTATGGTTCAACCATATGAAGCATATTTCTATGAAAGATCGGTTAGCCTACTTAAAATTATGCCTAAGAGTCACTCCCAGAGAACCTTTTCTATTGCTCAGATCTGGCCTTGCTCTCTAAGCTAACTTGGCAGGTGAAATCACTGCCCTCTCCCCTAGGTGGGAGACTCCCAGGGGTGTAAATCTCCCTGGCAATGTGGGACATAAATCCTTGGATAATCCAAGACATGGCATAATGGGATTGAGAAAGCCTTCTAGACCAAAAAGGGGAAGAGATAAATGAGACAAAATAAAGTTTCAGTGGCTGAAAGATTTCAGAGCTGCAAGATTATCCTGGAGGCTATTCTTTTGCATTATAGGGATATCCCTTTCTATTTTATGGTGTATTGGACTCACTGTGGTAAGTACCTGCAACAGTTAAGCTGAGTTCCAGTAGCCTTGATTCTTGAAGACAATTGTATAACAATAAAACTTTTACAATGCAACTGTATTATTGTGAAAATCTTGTGTTTGATGCTTCTTTATTCCTGGGTATGGACAAATGAGTAAAAAATACATAGAAAAATAATTAATTAAATCTATAAATAACAGGGGAGATAAGGGATGAATTAAATTGAGTAGTTGAAAATAATAGTAGCCAGTGAAAGGGATGGGTAAGGGGTATGGGATGTGTGACATTATTTGTTTTCTCTTTCCTTTTCTGGAGTGATGCAAATGTTCTAAAAATGATCATGGTGATGAACAATTGTGTGATAAAAAGTTCCCATCCAGCAACATTGAATTAGGATTAGAGAACATGGCTTTTCTGGAGTATACAATAGTTTTTTAAAAACTCATCAAGTGAAGAGGGAGCAAAATTAGTTAGTGCCCAATTCTCTTGATTCCTGATGCTCTCTCCATAGATCAGAGTGGATTTATGAGACTGCTCTACCAAGGAATGTTCTTTACTGTTTGGACTTTTTCTAGGAAGGAAAGACAGTGTTAGTTCATGGCACCTCCAAGGAAGATCATCTAAGGATTTGAATACTAGAGAAATTAAGTTGTCCTCTAAGAGATAAACTATGAAATCAACACATTTTGTTTATTAGATCAGAGAAAGAGACTCTTCTCAATGAGAAGAGGAACTCACAAGATGCACATTTTGACTGAAACAGATTATTCAATCGTAAATACTTTACTAATATATATAAAGGAAGAAAGTGTCTGCTCTAATATGCTAGCTTCCAGAATGTAATATACCAGAAATAGAATGGCTTTCAAAATGAGGAATTTCTTAAGTTGCAATTTTACAGTTCTGAGGACATGAAAATGTCCCAATTAAAGCAAATCTTAAGGTATCAATAAAAGTTTACTTTCACTCAAGAAAGGCTGATGAAATTCAGGGTTTCCCTCTCAGCTGGAAGGGCACATAGCAAAGTCTTCCAGCTATCTCTTCCTGGTTTCTTGTTCATGATGCTTCCCAGGGGCATTTTTCCTCTTCATCTCCAAAGTTCTGTGACTTCATGGACTCTGTTCTTGTCCTTCTCTCATAATTCTCTCCAAAATGTTTCCTCTTTTAAAGGAGTCCAGGAAAATAATCAAGATACACCTGGAATGGGTTGAGTCACATTTCCCTTTAATCAAAGGTTAATATCAACAATTGGGTGCATCACATCTCTGTGTACAAAATCTAATCAAGTTACCAACTTACACTACTCAATAGGGATTAAAAGAAGCTGCTGCTTTCATAAGATGGATCAGGATTAACATGGATTTTTAGTGTATATAATTCTTTCAAATTGGCATATTCCATCCTCTGGACCCTAAAAAGACACAATTTTTCCATATGCAAGAAACAACCATTCTGGATGGACCACAATGATTCCCAGTACCCAGGCAAAAAAAAGAAAAAAATGAATAAAAACAATCATTCCATTACAATATCAGAAAGGCTTAAAGCATTTCAGTAACAGTACAAATACAATACAAAGTAAGAAACAGCACAAAATCTCATCAAAGTCAGCTGCAGGCATGTTCTGTCCTAAGACAAAATTCTTCTCTGGCTATGGGCTTGTAAAATTCAGGGCAAGTTCTTTGCTGCCAACATACAAAGGAGAAAGAGTCATAGGATGCATATACACATTTCCATAGGGAGAAATTGGAGGGAACCCATGGGTTACCAGTGCCAAGTGTATCAAAAAACCCGAATGGCAAAATCCACCAGGTTTTAAAGTCTGAGAGTCATTTGTATTCGGGGCTTTAGAAAGTGGCAGCCTCACCCTTTCCAAAGGCCTGTGCAGTGGACTGACTCCTCTGAATTCCACTTAGGGGACAATGTGGAGATTACTTTTTTCTTGGTTCCCCCCTCTCCAAGCATTGGGGCTGCTGTTCTTGGACTCCCTGCCTTTTCCAGGGCACATGATCAACTCCTCTATATGGTGGCATCCAGGCTGTCCCCAATCCCTGAGTGATGTGCTCCACCACTCCACGGCCTGAGGCAGCATGACTCTTCCACTAGAGCAAGGTGGAAGATCCATCTGCTGCCATTTCTAGTATATGTCCACTAGAAATGCTTGTGTGGGTTCACTTTTCTGGCCTGAGGCTTCTTGACTTCATACCCAGGTTCTCCATGGCTTTGCTTTGAGGCTATTTTACCTTCATTTCTTTCCCTTTTCTGAGGTCCCCAGTTGAGGCTGGCAGCAGTTTCATTTATACAGGTCTCACTGCACTCTTGTTAGCTTTCTATATAATGAGGGTCATGTCCATCAAACAGAAGGAGTTTCCACAAATCCTTCCTGGATAACTCCATCTCCAATCCTGACTTTCTCTGAAATGGCTGATTGGTTGCAAATTTAGCTAAATCCTCATGTGGGGCACTATTCTATGGGATCTCCATTCTGGATCTCCAGAATTTTCCAAAATACCAATTTCTGGTTTCTTTGTAAACAGGAATTCAGTTCTTAGTTTATCTATTTCCTGTTGCATTTCACTATAAGTTGCAAGGAGAAATTAGACTGCACCTTCTACATTTAATTTGGAAACCCCTTCACTAAAGAAACAAGTTCATTGTTTTTAAAATCTGCCTTACGACCAAAACCACTAGTCAATTTTGCCAGGTTACCTTCCATTTTAAAACAAGGATCACCTTCCTTACAGTTTGAAATAATATGTCTCATTTCTGTCTAGCACCTCATCAGAGGTTTCTTTAGAATCCACATTTTTACCAACTCTCAAGAAAGAATTTTAAGTCTTCTCTACCAAGTTTCTCACAACTCCTCCCAAATTTTCCCCTTCTCCATTTAAAAAGCCATTCAAACATGTTTGGTATTTACAAACTACAGCAGCATCCCACTTTTCTAGTACAAAAATCTTTTCTAGTTTGCTAACTGCCAAAATGCAATATACCAAAAATAAAGTGGATTTTAAAGCATTCCAGAATGGGTGGAGTCACATGTCATTCTAAGCAAAGGCCAATACCCACAATTGGGTGAGTCAATCTCCATGCAGATAATCTTATCAAGTTTCCAACCTACAGTCTGAACAGGGATTAAAAGGAATTGCTGAATCTACTACATGAATAAGGATTAAAACATGGCTTTTCTAGGGTACTTAAGCCATTCAAGCTGGCACAGATAAATGTCATAAAGATTTGCATAGGGAAGAATTCCAAGAAGAGGGCAGAATAGGATATACTGAGTTCAACCTTGCTTAAATGAGCAGCTAAATAAGGGATGGGAGTGTGACTGAGATGGTGATTACAGGGTGTAAGCGACCTGGGAGAGTATTCTGCACAACATAGGGCAACCCTGGTTGCAAAAGCTGGGGAACTGAGAAGTAGAGAACTGGAGATCATCCAAGTGGTGCAAGCAGCCTAGTGTGAAAGTCTAGAGCCCTCAGGAAAGCATGGATAGGGAGATGGGGACTGGGAAGTAGGCCAAACCACATTTCTTGAATGTGCTACACTAACCAGTGCAGCCCCATGACCCATGACCCACCTCACACCCCATGCACCCACCAGAACCCTGTCACCTGGCACCCTCCCCACACTTCAAGCACCCCAACCCCACCAACACCTTCTATTCATACCTATCCCACAACCCCACCCCAGATGCACATTCACCAACCCAAGCCCAAACCAAACCTCTAGCAAAGGTGCAGCCTTGCCCTGGCACTGCCAAGCTCAGTCCCTTACCTCTGCTAGAGGTCAGCAGTGCATAAAGTCTGTGGGTGCTTATATCCATACCCAGGCTACACCCACCCCAGCCCATAGTCATGCAGCCACACCCTGTCTCCCCTGATCTCCCCACCATATGTACAAAAGTTTAAGGCCTCCCCAGATAGGCACATGCACACGGCCCCAAGTCAAGTCCTCAGCTCTGGGCAAGCACTAGCATGTACAGCTGGGCCACATTTTCCCCCAGTCCATGTATGCACAATACTGAACTGATGCGCTAAGATCTGCTAATGCACACAAAACGGTTATGCACTCTTGACCAGGACACAATTGGACCCTGCCCCCAGACCCACGACCCACATAGTTACATCCTCTCTGCTATGGGTCACTCAAGCTCACAGGCACTAGTACATCATACCCAACCTGGCCTAACCTGTACTACAATGCATTATTGCACTGTTGTGCCCTGCCCCATGCATGCATCCTGCTTCACATCCATCTGGTAAACACAAGTCTTTAGACTACTGAAGGAAATCAACTTTCAAAGTAAACCAATCAAGTTATTTACATGTCACCAACACAGCAGAAGATTAGTAAGTATATCACAATGCAGACAGATATAGCCCTGGCTGTTGAACAAATTAAAGCACCAGAGGAGATACAGATATTGGAACAGTTAATAGAATATATTCACATAACCCTACTAAATAAAATAAATGGGATAACTAATGATATAGAAGAGATCAAGATGACACTAGAAGAGCATAAAGAGGAATTTGAAAGAATAAACAGAAAAATAGCAGATATCACAGAGATTAAAGATGCTGTAGATGAAATAAAAACATACTAGAGACACACCACAGCAGATCTGAAGAGACAGAAGAAAGAATAAGTGAAATAGAGGACAAGACAAATGATTTGAACACTCAAAACAGCAAATGGCAAAAAAGATGGAAAAATTTGAATTGGAAATGATGTGCAAAACAAAGGCAGAAATATAAAATCATTGGTGTTCCAGAAGGAGTGAGAAGAGTAATGAGCTAAGAAAATTAGTTGAGGATATAATGTGAAGGAAAACTTCCAAACCTTTATAAAGGACATAAATATACAAGTCAAAGAAGTTCAACAAACTCCAAATAGGATAAATCCAAACAGGTCTTCCCCAAAATACATACTAATCAGTCTATCATATGTTGAAGAGAAGCAGAAAATCCTGAAAGAGAAAAACAATTTGCTGTATGAAAGGGTAACCACATAAGACTGAGTTCAGAATACTCAACTGATACTATAAAGGTAAGAAGGCAGTGGTATGATATATTTAAGATCCTGAAAAAAAAAGACTTCCAGCCAAGAATTCTGTACCCAGTCAAATTTTCCTTCAAAAGTGAGGAAGAGATTAAAACTTTCACAACCAAAAAAATCCTGAAAAAATTTGTCAACAGAGAATGGCCCAGTGAGAAATACTAAAGGGAAAACAGCTGGTTGAAACAAGAAGCCAGGAGAGGGAGGTCCAGAGGATGGCACAGAATTGAAGAGTACCATAATATTAACTGTGCTGGTTTGAAAGGATGTATGTGCCTGTTCTAGTTTGCTAGCTGCTGGAATGCAACACACCAGAGACGGATTGGCTTTTAATAAAAGGGGACTTATTTCATTAGTTCTTCAGAGGTAAGGCAGCTAACTCCCATCTGAGGTTCTTTCTTGCGTGGGAAGGCTCAGGGTAATCTCTGCTGGCCTTCTCTCCAGGCCTCTTGATTTCAACAACTTTCCCCGGGGGGATTCCTTTCTGCATCTCCAAAGGCCTGGGCTGAGCTGCAAGTACTGAGATGGGGTATGCCAAGCTGCTTGGGGTGCACCACATTACACTCTCTCATTTAAGCACCAGCCAATTAAGTCAAACATTCATTGCAGCGGGCACACCTCCTAGCCAACTGCAGATGTAATCAGCAACAGATGAGGTTCATGTACCATTGGCTCATGTCCACAGCAACAGAAATAGATGCCTTCACCTGGCAAAGTTGACAACTGAATCTAACTATACAGTCCCCTAGAAAAGCCATGTTTTAATCTAAATCCTATTTCATAAAGGTAGAATAATCCCTATTTAATACTGTATGTTTGAAACTGTAATCAGATCATCTCCCTGGAGATGTGATTTAATCAAAAGTGGTTGTTAAACTGGATTAGGTGATGAAATGTCTCCACCCATTTGGGTCGGTCTTGATCTGATGCTCCTTGTAGCTACCTTGTCAACAGGCAACTAGAACATATGGAATAAAAATAAATACTAGGGGGAACAAAAGTTCAACGGAATTGAGTTGTAAACGCTAGTGATCAATGAAAGGGAGGGTAAGGGGTAAGATATGTAGAAATATTTTTCTGTTTTCTTTTAATCTCATTTTCTGAGTAGATGCAAATGTTCCAAAAAATTATGATGACAATGAAAATGCAACTATGTAACAATGTTGTGAATTACTGATTATATCTGGAGAACAGAGTGATCAAAAGTTAAGAATGTTTGCGTTTATTTGGTGTTTATTGGTATTAAAATTAATACCAAGAAATGAAAGAAAAAATAAAAAGGCTTGGGGCACAGACTCTGCGTCACAAAGGTCTCTGACAGTCAGTCAGGAGGCGGGACCGTGGGAGGGGGAGCTGAGCAGGAGGACCCACCCACTGCCCAGCCCCCTGCTGCCACGGCGCTGGTGGCAACTGCGGGTCAGGGAACCCCAGGGAAGGTCTGCTGCCCCATCGCTTCAATGGGCGGAGGCTTCTGCCAGGCGGAGACCAATCGGCATGTGAGCAGGAAGACATCAATCTCCACTGCCAGGGAACAATGCCGTCAGACGTCCTGCTAGACACCCAACACCCAGAGCGCAAGTGGCTAGCCGACACCCGGGGCACCGGCTGGGCTTTCCTGCCAGAGCTGAGGGCAGCAGAACCGCGAGGTCTCCCCGACTCCTGAGAGGACCGGAGATGTATGGCAAAAATCAGGGGTGTTGTGTGAAGGGCTGCCTGTTTTCCTGCCGGGTGCACCGTGCCCGCTTCAGGGATCAGTTTCCCAGGTGCGAGGCTGGAGCCTGGCCCCAAATGGTGCTGCGCCCAGACTAGGGGGCCAAGTGGCTGGGGATGCTGGTGGTTTGGGAGCGGTGCTGGGGAGAAGCTGCACCCAGGCAGTGGTGTGTCCGTGGGGTGTGCAGGCTGGGTAGAGCCGCAGGGGTTGGCCTGGCAGGGTGGGGGGTCAGGATTCTGGAAGGGACCTCAGAGACTTGGGCTGAGTGCAGGGTGGCAAGGTGCAGCTCACTGAGCGCGCCCGATGTGGCGGTGTGCGGGCAGGATGCAGACCGTGGGCAATGCTGGCACAGGGTTGGTGGCCAGCAGGGGCCTGTGGTCGAGAGCCAGACAGCAGGTTGGGGAGGGCCCCTCGCCACAATATGGCTAGGCAGGGTAGCCCTCCCCAGCCTCTGCTCATGTGGATGCAGGTGGTGGCTGTAGTCCTCAAATTCCTAAATTGTTCCAGTGCGCATGCTCGCGGTTGAGCCGAGAAGCTAAGCAGGGTCAGGTGCTGTTCGGGCTTGGATGGGAGACCGCCTGGCAGTCTCATCTCTTTTCAGGTTTATTGATTCAATGGATGGTCATGGCCAACTCATTGCCAGTACTGCCTTGGTGAGGAATGGAATGATTGCAAACTGGCCACACCTGTGCCAAGGCTTCCTGTCCAGGGAAAGTGGGGACTTTGGAATAAATTTGTATATATCAACTGCATTCTCTTTTAAGTTTTTGGAAATTTACTTTTTTCGTATACATTGACATCAGTGCATTCCATCCAGGTGGATAATCAACAGCTAACAATCTCATCGCACCATTGTGGATTTAGGATGGTGATCATTTCATAGAATATGAGAAGAACTCACGGAAAGGAAAGCACTCATACAAGCCATACCCTTTCTCCCTCCTTCTCATTCACCACTGGTATATACAAATACACAATTTGCTTTACCTTTCCTGCTCTCTATTATTTATTGATTCTTTCTCTGCACCGTTTTTGCACATCGATCCACACACTGGAGGAAAGGAGCAACAGTAAGAAAACGGATTTCCCAAGAGCACAGTCCTATTGTAAATGCGGAAACTTTTGATGATCATCCTCAAGAGTCAAGGCTTGGGGAACAGGGCTCAACAACTTCAGGTGATTCCCTGCAGCCACTCCATTCCCCCATAAATGGAAATTGGATGACCATAGAATCCCTGTGCATCACCAGCAGGATAACATCAGGACTGCTTGAAATCTTTTGGCCCCTGAATCCTTCTTTTGTCTCATTTCTCACGTCATGTTTGTGTCATCCATTCCCTGGATTCCTGGCCCCTCTTTTCCAATGAGTTCTGTCCCATGTTTCCAGACATGTTTGCACCCCTGGGTGCAGGTCCTATGTGGTGGAGGAGGAACTTTGAGTACACCTGCTGAGTTGGCTGAGAGAGTCAAGACCCCTGTGAGCAACAAAAGAGGATGACAGTAGGATGTCCTGGAGAGTCTGTAAGGAAATGCCTGAAAATATAGAGCTGTGTTCCAGTAGCCATGTTTCAAAAAGATGATTGTAAAATGATTTAGCTTTCACAATGTGACTGTGTGATTTTCAAATCTTTGTGTGTGGTGCTCCTTTTATCTGTGGTGTGGACAGATGAGTATAATATATGGAATTGGAACACACAAATAATAGAGGAAACAAAGCTTGAAATAAATTGAGTAGTTTGAAATACTAATGGTTAATGAAAGGGTGCAGTAAGAGATATGGCATATATTCGTTTTTTATTCTTTCTTTTTTATTTCTTTTGCTGAAAGATTCTAATGTTCAAAAAAAAAGATCATGGTTATAAATGCACAACTATGTGATGATATTGTAAGCCATTGATTGTAACCATGTCAATAGCATTTGTATATCAAGAAAGTGTGCATGTTTGTTCATTATAATAAAAATATTTAAAAAAATGCTACAACATGAACAACACAATATATGTCATATGACAAAGGGGATGAAATAGGAAAACAAGGGTATTTGCTTTATGTATAAATACATAGATACTAATTACAAAGCAAGGAAGAAATATCCATGCCATTACAGTCCTCACTTCCTTGTGGATTGTTGCATGCAATAGAGATTGGTACTACTCCCTTTTCTGCCCAATTCCTCAACCTATGAATGTTGGGTATGGGGAAAACAATACCACATATTGGATGCTAATTCAGAACACACACAGCCTTCTGGTGAACATTTCCCCATCACTTCAAGATACTTGCACCAAGTTGACGACATAATTGGGTTTTCAAAAGGCCATTCCACATTCTATCTATCCTGTTGCCACTGAATGTGAGGGCAATGTGGTAAGGTCAGGGAATTCTATGAGCTTGTGCCCATTCCCATTCTTCATTTGATTTGAATGGGGTTCCTTTATCAGAAGCAATGTAGTGTGGCATTCCATGATGGTGGATAAGCCATTCTGTACTCCACATATGGTAGTTTTTGCAGAAGAATAGCATAAAAGGAAGGCAAACCCATATACAGAGTATATTTCTATTCCAGTTAGAACAACTGCATCCCCTTCCATGATGGAAGTTCTCCAATATAATCCACCTGCCACCATGTAGCCAGATGATCACCTCAGAGAATTATGCCATATTGAGGCTCATATTGGGCCTCTGCTGCTGACAAATTGGGCACCCAGCAGTTGCTGTAGCCAGATCAGCCTTGCTGAGTGGGAGCCCATGTTGCTAATCCCATGCATAACTTCCATCCCAACCACCATGAACATTTTATTCATTGGGTAATGACAGGAGTTGCTGGTGAAAGAGGATGACTGACATACAAAGAACAGGTTATCTTGTCCACTTGGTTATTAAAACCTTTCTCTGCTGAAGGCACTTTATGGGGAACATTCAAAATGGACACAAATATTTTCATGTTTTCTGCCAACTCAGAAAGATCTATCCACATATTTCTTCCCAAGACCTCTTTGTCACCAATCTTCCACTCTTGTTCCTTCCAAGTCCCTGATGATCCAGACAACCATTAGCAACAGCCCATGAGTTGGCATACAAGTGCACCTCCTGTAAGCTCTCCTTCCAAGCAAAACTGAACCAGGTGCACTGTTCAGTGTTCTGCCCACTTGGAGGATTTTTCCTCACCACTGTCATCCAGGGACATCCCAGAAAAGGGTTACAGTGCTGCAGCTGTCTACTTTCTGCTGGTACCTGTATATTGTGCAGAACCATCTGTAAACCAGGCTCAAGTTTTCTCTTCCTCAATCAACTGACTGTAAGGAACTCCCCAACAGGACATAACTCTGGTTGAGAAAGAGAAGGTAACGTCACAGAAGTGCACACCCTGGACATTTAGGTCACTTCCTCATGTAAATTCTGCCTTCAGGGTCTGTTATGGCCCTATCTTGTATATACAATTTCCACTTTATGATGAAGTGCTGTTGTGCACACCCAAATTTATGGCATGGTTGGTCAGACATCACCCAGCTGATGATAGCTGTGCTAGTTAGATTCAGTTGTCAACTTAGCCAGGTGAGCATACCTAATCTTGTTGCTGCAGACATAAGCCAATGGTACGTGAACCTCATCTGTTGCCAATTACATCTGCAGTCGGCTAGGAGGCGTGTCTGCTGCAATGAGTGACGTTTGACTTAATTGGCTGGTGCTTAAATGAGAGATCGCAACATAGCACAGCCTAGCAGCTCAGCATTCCTCATCTCAGCACTTGCAGCTCAGCCCAGGCCTTTGGAGATGCAGAAAGAAGTCACCCCAGGGAAAGTTGTTGGAACCCAGGGGCCTGGAGAGAAGACCAGCAGAGACCATCTTGTGCCTTCCACGTAAGAAAGAACCTCAGTGGAAAGTTAACTGCCTTTCCTCTGAAGAACCAACAAAATAAATCCCCTTTTATTAAAAGCCAATCCGTCTCTGGTGTGTTGCATTCTGGTAGCTAGCAAACTAGAACAACAGCCAACTTAGATCTCATGGTAACTTGGTTTCCCATGGTTCAGTTTTCATCTCTACTAAGGCCTGGCAGCAGGCCAAAAGCTGTTTCTCAAAAGGAAAATAGATATCTGCAGAAGATGCCAAGGCCTTACTCCAAAATCCTAAGGGCTTATGTTGTGGTTCACCTGCCAAAGGCTCCAGACAGTATCTCTATTTGCCAGTGGCACTTCCAGTACCATTGAATCTGAAGGATCATATTTTTCAAGTGGCAGAGCATCTTGTACAGCAGCCTGGACCTGTTACAGTGTCTTCTTTTATTCAGGTCCCCACTCAAAATCAGCTTCTTTTCTGGTCATGTGGTAAATGGGCCAGTGTAGAACCCAAATGAGCAATGTGTTGTCTCCAAAATCAAAAAAATGAAAGAGGGCTTGTGCCTCTTTATTGGTTGTAGGACAAATGTGATAAAACAGTTTATCCTTCATTTTAGAAGGGATATCACTGAACACCTGGACATTTCAGAGGCACAAGTCCTCTCCATTTTGTTGGATCTATCTCCCATCCTCTGTAACAGAAAGCTCTTACCAATAAGCCTGGGGTAGTTGCTACTTATTGTTCATTGAGTCCAATCAATATGATATAATCAATATAATGGACCAGTGCAATGTCTTGTGGGAGGGAGAATTGATCAAGGGCCTTGCAGACAAGATTATGACATAGGGCTGGAGAGCTGATATACCCTGAGGTAGGACAGTGAAAGTATATTCCTGACCTTGCCATCTGAAATCAAACTATTTCTGGTGGTTATTGCTAATAGCTATTGAGAAAAAAGCATTTGCCAGATTAATAGGGGATGTTTTTTTTTTTTCATTTTTTTTTTTTACATGGGCAGGCACCAGGAATCGAACCTGGGTCCTCAGGCTTGGCAGGTAGGCATTCTTACCTGCTGAGCCACTGTGGCCAGCCCTAATAGGGGATTTTTTGATTTGCTCAAGCTATGACACCACATCCAGGAAAGCAGCTGCAATGTGAGTCTCCACCTGACTGAGTTTATGATCACCTACTACCATCCTCCAAGACCCATCTGTTTGATGCTCTTGAAGAGATTGTTTTCCAAGTTTTTGGATTAGATATTCCAGAGACTGAACTTTGTTAGGAATATTTTACATCAAGTTATTTCTTCATTTGTGTGGGAAATATTTTCATGTTCCTTTGTATGTTTTTAAATTTTTTGTTAATAACTGAATATTTTGAGTACTATGTTGTGGTAACTCTAGCAACCTAGTTTCCCTACTCTTCAGTCCAATAGAACAAGTACAATAACAAAAAAAGAAAAGGAAGACAAGTAGAAAAAAAGAAGAGAAAAAGAGAAAGGGACAAAAGAAAATGTCATGCAGAAAGTCCACAATTAAAAAAAAAAATAATGAAGGTGCACTCCCTCTCCAAATCTCATATCTTGATGGGAGCCTGGAAACTGTTTCTCTTAAAAATTAAAACTAGACCAGTGACCCTGCTCATGCTGCAGGTAATTGCCATTCACAAAACAGAAGGAAAAAAACTAACAAACAAGAACAGAAAAAAGAAATGTATTGACTCCCTATGCTCCTGTAGATTCTGGTGTAAGACCAGATACCGCTGCTGCAGAGAACTCCAAAACCAAAGAATCTTCTCTATGCCCTCAGGCATGTTCCAGAACAAACAACACAAGTACAAGATAGGAAAAAAATAAGTGAAAAGAAAGAAAAGTTATTAGCATGATGCCAGAAGCGGCTACTACCAAAAGGGTTGAAACTAGGATCTGTTCTGACTCCTCAGGGATCGGTCAAGTCGGGAAGTCCCATATAGAAGAAAGCAAGCAAACAGTCAAAGAAGGTGCAATTGCTCTGTAGGTCCTGGTGTATGCTGGTGGGAGGTCTGTAGCTGCTGGTGCTGAGTGTGCCAAATTTCAGGCCAACTTCTGGGCTGTTCCCTCAGGGATCACCCAGCAGACTTAGAGTAAGTCTGTCTTACAAATAGTGATCTCTCAGCAGCCTCTTACTTCCTACAGCCATACTGTAACTGCTATAGATTTCCATTTTATTTCCAAGGTTACCAGATAGTTAATCACGATCTAATTTCAAGGTTGTTTATTATTCTAATGGAAGGAGAATTTGCAAAACTTCCTAACTCATATTATATGGATTATTATTAAATTATTTAAGTTGAAATATGATATATATATGATAAATGTAATTTACACATACATAGTGTGTATGTATGCATGTGTGCATTTTATTTCCATCAACTTTGTTGAGATTGCTTAGAAATTTTATTGCCTATATTTTTAGCTTAACTTTTTCCCCTACACTTTCATTTGTTTTCCCCCCTTTATGCCTTTTAGGTTATTGATTGATATTTGATTACTTACCATCCACCTCTAGTGAGATTTAACTTATGCTTTTTATTAATATTCTTTGAAATACCAAATTTGTAGATATGCTTAAACTTATTTTGTTGTCTTCACTCCAACTTACATAAAGAAATAAGAGCATTTATTACTTTTTGCTTCATTCTTTGTGCTCTAATTAAATCATTAATGCTGATAAACCTCTTGAATTTTATTCTTTTCTATTTAAGATATGTTTTTAATAGTTAAGTCTTTCAGTATGTTTATTAAATATTTCATATTATTTGTTCCTTTCAGGTCAGGCTCATTTTTCTTCCGACAGAAGCATGAATTTCATTAGTAACTGAGGAATTCTGTAAATATACATTTTATGAATCCAAGGATAATTTGAAAATTGTGACTTCTCTCTAACATGTTAAGTTAAGTGGGTATTTGATTCAAAGATCCTAGTTATGTCCTTATAAATTATTGACCATACTGGAACATTTCACTGCATTTAACATTGCTAATAAGAAATTCAACTAAATCTGGATGCACTTTTTAAGGCAACGTCTGACAGTCCCCACTTTGGCATTGGTGTTTTTACACATTTTCTTTACACACAATGGTATGTGTTTTCTGAATGTGTGTGCGTATGCACACATGTTTATTAACTTTTCCTGTTTAACATTTATGTAGTTTACCTATTTCTGTATACAAACTACATCAATACCTAGTGGCATAAGACAATAATTCTATTACCCATGATTCTTGGAGTCAGGTAACAGACTAGAGATATGGCAATTTCTGTTAAATGTAATGTTTAATGGAACAGCCAGGATAGCCTGGAGAATACATGAGATCACTTGAAAGTCTGATGTCTTTGATAGGATGGATGGAACAACAAATTTCTGGGCAATGGACAGACTTCAATGTCTGGCCAGCAGGATGGCTGGACTTTTTTTTATGTATTGTGCCATGACTGAAAGAGAAAGGAAATAGAACATGTCAGGCCAGAACATTGGACCCAGAACTGACACTATTTTTCTTCTGTTGTACTGTTTTGGTCAAAGCAAGTCACCAGAATCAGAGGAAGAAAAGTAAATTTCTTGATGATGTAGCTGCTTATATGCAGGATAGTGGGTGTAATTGTTAAGCAGAAACCTTTGCAGTCACCACACCACAGCACATGCTGGGCCCTTCCTTATGCTCTCAAAATAATTTTTCTGTCTAATTTTATTCTTCTTTCATTTGTATTCTGTTATGCTGGGATCTGTTTTAGAATGATGTTGTATCATCAGAATCAATTCACCATTTTAAGTTTCTTCTACTTTATATATATATAAATATTTTTTTACGTGGGCAGGCACCAGGAAGTGAACCTGGGTCTGCTGGCATGGCAGGCAAGCATTCTTGCCACCATGGCAAGGCCACCATGGACCACCCTTTATATGCTTTTTAATGCATTAAAATTTTAGCTCCATATGTGGCTTACAGTTGTTTCTGTTCTGCAACTCAGTCCACCTATTAACTTTTTTGTTTCCTTTTTGAATGTTAATTTTTAATCAAAGTGTACATTCATATAGTTTAAATGGGTAAATAAATCCACAATTCTTTATCAAAAATCAGAATCTCCCTCATCCTATGTCCTTCTCCTACAGCAAACCATTTTTAGAGACTGCCATTTCTGTTTTCTTGACTCAGTCACCTCTACCTTAGCCCCATCTGATATCTGTCCCACTCCAACCTGAGTGCAGGAATCTCCACTTTTAGTCTCCTGTTTACAGAGGTGATGACTTCATTAACTTTTGTACTTTGGATCATATTTTGATCATAAATTTCATATTTTCTGTTGCATGTTTTCCAGCAAACAACAGTAACAATAAGAGTGGCCTCCAGAATAGCCTCTTAAATCTATTTGAAATCTTGCAGCCACCGATACCTTATTTTGTTACAATACTTTTCCTCCTCTTGGTCAGGAAGGCACTGTCAGTCCCACAATGCTGGGCCAGGCTTATCTCTGGGAGTCATATCCCATGTTGTCAGAGAGAGATCACTCCTGGATGTCAGATTCCATGTCGGAGGAAGAGTAATGATTTTACTTGCAGAATTTGGCTGAAGAGAAAGAGAGGCCACATTTCAGCCACAAAAGATATCCTCTGGAAGTAATTCCTAGACATAACTCTAAGTAGGTTTAGTGTCTCCACTGCATAAATAAGCCCCACAAGATTAAGCCTCAAGTTCAAGAGTTTGGCCTATTGAATTAATAATCTCTGATATTTAAGACAGCATCAGGTACTTCCCCTGTGGTAAAGTTTAATAGTACCATATTTTTTCTCCCATCCCTTAAGGGACTTTGCCAATACTTTTCACTTACCTGCTGAACATATGCTGGGATGTATCTGAACATTATATTAAGCTACACAGAATTCAAAGCCCTCATTTCCATTCTGGGCTTCATGTGTTTGGGCTCTTTAAGTGAGCTATCCAGGGAGATTGTGTGAGATTATGTAGTACAGAAAATTTAGGTTTTTGATGAAATAAAACTCTCATCCTTTGATTTCATAAAGTAGGTGAAGTTCTAAAGGACAATGCCCTCCTTACCCCTGTATTCTGATTTACCTTAGTCCCTACCAAATCAGCTTCATTCTTATTTCTAATTGATGTCTGATCTGTTTTTTAATCTCCTTTACAGTTGCTATATGTGGCAATGCTGACTCTCATATTCACAGAATTCCTACTCTGAGTCTGAGGAGTCACACAGGTATCCAAAGTTATAGGGCTTTTAATTATTTTTGGCTATTCACTTTTTAAAGGAATTTTAACAATTAACTTTCATTTACATAATGCCTACTTGAATCATCTTCAAGGAGATGAAGGATATTTGCTCTATGTAATAACTTCAATATGCTCATATGCTAATGTATATTCTTCATTCTCCTTTCTGAAAATGTATGAGCTCTCTTGTGAGTGTGATGTCAATTATATTTCCTTCCAGCTATCTTTATAATTATAGTCATCAATGGCCTACTTTAATGTTGTACAGCAGGGTGGTGTATTGGCTATCTTTCGATCATCTTTTCTCTAATTTCTAGTGAATTTGCAAGGAAGGGAATTCCTGAGGTATCTGCTTACTCTTTTTTCTTAAATGATTTGCTTTGGATGAGCCTACAATCTATGTAGATAAAAATAAAAATATACTTCAAATGTCACCAATCTCAAATTCTGTTTACACTTTCAGAGTAAACATTCCTTTTCTTTGATTTAATTATTTTTATAAGCAAATGTTATGGAGAATTAAAAATGATGAACTGAGACTCTTTGGTCTGCTGTACAAATCCATTCTTTTTGCAAACTCCATTTCATTGTACTATTATATATACAATTCAAAAATTCTTATTTTATCAAGTTCAAAGGTTAAATTTTTTTTTACTATTTCTAACCCCATTATTCTATTTGCAGTGAACACTTCAATTAAAATATCTTTCCATATGTAGCTGTACTCTTCCTCCTGATTTGGCTTGTGGTAGAAACATTTGGATCATACACACTGTCTTTTCCTTTTCCCCAGAACTTCCAGGAAAAGTGTAAACTAATTGAATAATTATTTAAAGGAAATAAAAAATTCTCATATTGCTCTCTACCTGATCCTTATTCCCTTTTCCTTGTTTCTATGTTATCTTCCACCTCTAAATGTCTCCACTCTCATTCACTTAATTTATTTCATCATGGCTCCTTAGCTACCTGACCTTTTGTAGCATGCACATTTAAGACCTCCCTTTTTGTTAGAAAATTGCTAATGATTCAATCTATGCTTACTAAAGTCCTATCCTAGGCTAGGCAATGTGAATACAGCAAGGAATAAAATGAGAAGAGCTCTTGTCTTTAAGACATTACCTTCTCATTGATCAAATATTATCTGAAGTGAAGAGGCCTCTCACTGAGAAAATGTAGTTGGAGTTGTTAATGCATATTTTACTTCATTATAAGATACAGGAGTGGTGTTCAGAATGCAGTGCTGAGATGTAAAGAGTTAAAGTCATAAGATAATTTCAGAATCAGATGGAATATGATTTCCTAATGCAGTATAAGGAAAATATTTTATGAAAGTGATGACTGGGCTATCAGAGAGGGTCCTTAGAAAATTTTATGTTTGAAAGAGACTACAGACAGAATTCTAAAGATATAGAAATATTAGTAAAATTAAAAACAATACATGTTATAAATTTCATACTAGTATTATAGATAGGTTTAATTTTACTAAAAATAGTAGTTAATGTTATTTTGTTGCCCAGTAGAGATTTTCTTAAAGCCTTAAGTCATCATTAGCTGATTCAATAAACTTTGATTTTTTACTACTGTATCAGCAATTGTACATTGGTACATAATTCATTTGATAATATCTGTTATCTATAACTTGTCTAGAGAGTCTTGATGTCACATCCAGTGTATTCTTTCTCTTTTCATTCTTGGATTTTAGTGCCTGAAACATGAAATTTACTTAGAAGGTAAATTAATGAATCATAGTGAAAACTTGTAGTTTGGACTTAATATTATATTACTAAATCATGAGAAACCAAAGTGCTTCTAGATTTATACAGAATTATCAGTCTAGATGATTAAAGAAATTCAAATACTATAATTTAGTGACAATATTTAAGTTCAAAACCAAGATAAAATTTAATAGAAATAAAACAAGAGAAAAACCCATATCAGAAATCAATGACTCAAGGTGATGCAAGGTTCTTCAAAGTGAATTATCATATATTTACAATTCCTACAAAAGAATTTATTTTAATTGAGAGTCTTTCATATGATATAAGCTATGGGAGAGGCATGGTCCTATCTTTCTTGTTCCTGCTCATTTCTGGCATGTGCACTGTAAACTTTTTAAAAAATTACCATGAAAATTATAGGTTTTTAAGGTTTATTTTATGACCTTGTACATATAGCCATCCTTCAGAATTATTCAGCCTATTGATATTTTCATTCTCCTCATTGTGTGGTTGGATGAGAGAATTGGTAAAACTGATAATGGCCCCTGGAGTATGCATTTGAGTAAAAGGCCAATAGCTGAAGTGACAATTTCGTAGTTCTTTGAGGCATAGGAGCTTATTATATATCACTAGTGAATGAAATGATATTAGAACATAGGGTAAGGCTTCCAAGGCACTTCAACATTCTTCCCACAGAGGAACATTTGTTTGTATAGTTTGGAGGGAGAGCAAACATTTGAAAGCAATGCAGATATCTAAATATCAAACCTTAACTAAAACTTTCTTTTACTGGCAGATTGTTAAGGAGACTTATCAGTTTTCATTTCATTGCCTTTCAACTCCAAACATATCCCTCAATATAAGGTGTATAATGAAAAACAGAATCCTTTTACCATTTATTTAAATTGAACAAAATGATGTGTTTTCTACATAGAGGGCATTGTGGACCTGGGCATTGATGAGAGGTACCTAATAGTGAAAAAATGCTGAGTACTGAGTCAAAGTTGGGAAAAGTATTTTTGAAGACTCTTCCTACTTTGGCCAATAAGGAGACCTCAGTAGAAGCATCCAAATCAGATGTCTGTTTTGAGGTCCATTTTTAAAGGTCTTTGAATGTAGAGTTTGTATAAGATCATGAATAGCCAGAGTTCTTGAATAATTGACTACAATGCCCCTGGACACTAAGGAACAAATATCATCGGGAGATCAGCTTTATTCCATGGAGTTTTTCAGGTAAAGACTTTACAATTGTCTGTGACTATTCTGAATAGCCATACATAGATATTTGTCCAGAAGCCAGATTTCTCAAATTGTCCTCACAAGAACAAACATATATTCTGGATATGGATTGCTTTCACCACTTGTATTGCTTCTGCCATTATCTCCAACTGTGGACTCATAAAAAGTTTATCCCACAATCATGACTTGTTGACAGTATTGCAAATGATCAAAGAACATATTTCTGAGCAAAGGAAGTGGAGCCATGGGCTCACATTTATTAAATAATCTTGTCATATAATATTCCTCTTAACCAAGAAGTGTCTTGCCTAATTGAAAGGTGGGGTAGCTTATTAATGATTCAGTTACAGCACCAATTGGGAAACAATAGCTGAAAGGATGGTTTTTTTTTCACACATGATGTAGTTTATGCTTTGAATCAGAGACATATTTGGTTTGGTTTTGTCTGTAGCCAGAATGCATGACTACAGAGATAGAAGGAGGAGTGGATTCTCTTACTATAATACCTAAAAACCTTACTGCAGATTTGGACTTCTTTTCCAAGAATATTTGATCTTTGCTTGTTTTGAGATCAGAGTCCCCAAGAGATAAGTATTATCACCAGGAAACTCAGCTCTGGTTGCACTGAATGGTAGACTACTTTTATCTGGCCTATTTGTACTCCTTAAATGACTGAGCTAACAGACAAAGTGGATTTAATCAACTGAATGGGGTGATTGTTACTTATTACTGAGGAGAAATCTGGTTGCTGCTACACAATAAAGGCAAGGTAAACTATGTGTTATACACAGGGGATTCTCTGTAGCACCACAACATTTTCAAGTCAATAATAAAGTTAAATCAGGAACTAATTAAAGTGGAAAATTCTGAATGATTGAGAACTAAAGCCATTTGAGACTGATATTTAGGGTCAGTTCAGGTAAAGAACACAGAGCAGCTGAAGTTTCTGGATTATTATTATTATTATATTAACAATATTATTACAAATAATAACAAATTTTGGAGGACATTTATATGGCAGAGAGTCTTGATGTAGAGTGCCAGATAATGAGCAGGTGAAATATGGCATCCATATTGGAGCGGTCAGATAAGTCCATAAGTGTTGAGATGAATATCCATGAAAGAGAAAGTGAGAATGATTGCAGTTTGGTTTGTTGAGAGAATGATTATATAGAGAGGGATTGATAAATTAAGTAAATATATTAAATATAATGAGATTTAAATTTCTCAATGTTGAACATGGAAGTCATTAGTATGGAAAGAGTGAAAAATAGAATGAACTATATGGCTTTGGAATGGAATTAAGGTATGAGGTGTGATCGCATGGCTTTTGATATATACATAGAGATATATAACTGCAATGTAAGTATATGTGTATATATATATATGAAAATGCATACTTTTGTATATATGTTTCATATGCCATCTGTACATATGCTTATAGTGGATTGTGACTCTGCATACAAAAAGAGTGAATAAGTCAATGATAGTAAAATTAATACATGATTACAATGTATATTTGATGAAGAATGAATTGCTAATATAGGATTGTGGCACCTCCATACAAAATACTTATTAATTACAAAAGGAAAATGAGGTTCTTTACTGGGGAGTAATTAAACTGATACCTCCTTAATCAAATGGGCAAAGTTAACATTTCCATTACTAGGACAGATAAAAATTAAGCAGCAACTGATAAAATGGAATATGAATATGAGTAAAATATCATTTCTGTGACATTCTTGCCACAAACTCATAATTAATGTCTAGTCATAAGTTAACATTAGACAAAACCATATTGAAAGACATTCTACAACATACTTAAAAAATAACAAATTTTGTGAAAGACAAAGACATACTGAAGAAATTGCAAAGGAAATGACACTAAAGAGACATCTCCACTCATCCACGTAGGGTTGCTTACTGGAGCCCTTTAAGAGGGAACCATTCTTAAAAAAACCTTAGAGCCCATGCAACCAGAGAACTTTGGAGGTGAAAAAGGAAAATGTCCCTGCTAGAGCTTCATGAAACTAGAGGCCAGGAGAGAAAGCTATCAGATTTCATCATATGCCCTTCCAGCTGAGAGAGAAACTCCCAACTCATCGACCTTCTTTGAGTGATAGTACCAAGTTGTTGGTGCTTTAATTTAGGCATTTTCATAACCTTGCCTTAATTTGTACATTTTCACAGCTTTGGAACAGTAAATTTGCAACTTAATAAATTGCCCTTTTTAAAAGTACTCCATTTCCAGTATATTGCATTTCAACAGGTTGAGAACTATTACAGTATCCTTACTTAAATTTATACCTAAATTTTTTATTTGGGGGATTTTTCTGGGTCTTCTCTCTGCCTTTTCCCCTCTTAAACTCCATTAAGATGATTAAGATGCACCTTGAATGAGGTGGGTCACATCACAAGTTAAGATCCTACTCGCAATGGGTCCAGACCCATGGGAACGGATTAACTTTAGGAACATGATCTTTTCAGGTGCCCACAAAAGTTCAAATTATCACATAATCTAAAGAGGGGAGCCTGACAAAAATAAAGGGTAACCAGTTAAATTTTAATTTCAAATATACAAGGGAATTTTAAATGGAAATATGTAGCATGCAATATTTGGAGAATATTTGCTCCAAGATAGTATATGTTAGATATCCAATATTCAAATTAATTGGTGCCCTATATATTGATTCACTGACTATGAAAATCTTACCACACTATGTAAGTAATCTGATTAAGGAAAAGGTTTTTTGTTGTCTATGTTGTTCTCTGCTATATTCTAAGGAGGTAGAATGAGGCCTTGGCACATCTTTTACTCTTAGGCATATCTTAAGTTATGATTCTATTATAAATAGGCAATATATGAACCCCACAGCTAGCCTTATACTCAATGGTGAAAGACTGAATGCTTTCCTTCTAAGACCAGGAACAAGACAAGCATGACTACTGTCTCCATTATTATTCAACATTGTGCTGGAAGTTCTAGCCTGGGCAACTAGACCAGAAAAAGAAATAAAAGTCATCCAAACAGGGAAGGAAAAAGTAAAATTTCACTGTTTACAAATGATGTGATATAATTTGTATAGAATCCTAGAAACAGTAAAGCAAATCTACCAGAGCTAATACATGAGTACAGCAAAGTGGCGGGGTATAAGATTAACACCCCAAAACCAATAGTGTTTCTATGTGCTAGTGCTGAGCAATCCAAGAAGTAAGTCAAGAAAAAATATCCGTTTACAATAGAAGACATATTTCCATTTAAAATTCCCTTGTATATTTGAAATTAAAATTTAACTGGTTACCCTGATTTTTGTCAGGCTCCCCTCTTTAGATTATGTGATAATTTGAACTTTTGTGGGCACCTGAAAAGATCATGTTGTTAAAGTTAATCCATTCCCATGGGTCTGGACCCATTGTGAGTAGGATCTTAACTGGTGATGTGACCCACCTCATTCAAGGTGCATCTTAATCATCTTAATGGAGTTTAAGAGGGAAAAAGACAGAGAGAAGACTCAGAAAAATCCCCCAGAGAAGCTCAAGTAAATAAGCCAGAGCAGCTGATAGAGGACGCACAGAACACAGACAGAAAGCCACTAATGCCAGAAGACAGAAGCCCCAAAACCCAGGAGAGACATAAGAGACTAGCAGACATTCTTATTTTCCTGGCCATATGACAGAAGAGCTGAGGATTTCTAATAGGTGGTCTTTGGGGAAGAAGCCTCACCTGTTGATTCCTTGATTTGAACATTTTCAAGACCTTGGAACTATAAGTTTTTAAGGTAATAAAATCCCAATTAAAAAAAAATCTGTCCATTTCTGGTATGCTGTATTTCATCAGAGTTAGCCAACTAAGACAGGTATTGAGTTGAAAAATGGAAGTTTGTCAATATTTAATTTTAATTAGAATAGAAGTGGTGGAAATTTAAGTACATTCTTGTTAAGAATATAAATAATTACAGTCAGATTCTAGAGAAATTTGGAAATATTAGTAAAATTCACATATGAAAATTATTCCACATGGTAATGATTTCACCTCCTTCTCATGTTCTAGATAGACTTGAACAATGATAACATTCCTAATTTGTTCAACAAGGTATTGTATTCTGTACTTATAGATGAAAAATAATATAGCTATATGAGTCAAGATGGAATGACTTCATAAACAGAAGAAAAATGGTACATACTGATACTATGTAAGAAAAAATCGTGTGTGTGGTTATTTCTGGAGGTAAAAAACCTACAAGGGAAAAACTTCAGGGAATATAAACACATCACTTCTGCTCTTACTGAAATATTTTATTTTTGAGGTGGATTGTGGGTGCCTTTTTGTTTAGCTTACTTTTTAAAAACATGTTAACCTTTCACTGAAAACGTTCTAAATAACAAAAAGGGTATCAATCAAAGTAATTCATCCCATGAAAAATTTTAAAGGAATTATATCATCTCAATGAAAGAGAATATCATTCAATAAAATTCAGTGACCATGTATTGAACATGGCTTTCAGTGAAAGAATTAGAAGAGGATTGCACTAAAGTGCTAAATATATATGTCAAAACATGAAGCAAGCAGCAGAATTAATTGTGAAGCTTTAGAAGAACAATCTCTAAGGTTTCAGGCCCTCATTAATTTTGTTTTTAACTGTATATGTTTTAATTAAGTGAGGTAAGTAAAAAGAGGTGTTAGAATGGAATGAAGAGTCACATTTTTGTAATTACATGCAATATTTTTCTCTGTATAAAAGAAATACAGTAGTATCAAAAGATATCCTTGGGTTGAGAGAGCAACATGCTGCAATCAAGTTTTCCACAATCAACAAAAAAGTAGAAATATAATAGAAAATATTCCATGCATTAGAATAAAAAATATAAAATACCCAGGAATCACCCTCTTGAGAACATGCATAAATTTATAAGAAAATAGGCAGTAGATTTGAAGAATGCAAAACACACTAATAAAAGGATAAATAGACTGAAAAATATGTGAGGAACATGAAGATATTATTAATGTCAACTAGGCCAAGTTGGACATACACAATGTGCTTTGATATAGGAGAATGGGGTGCTTGGAAGAGTGAAGATGCAGCATAGATGCAGAGTGATAGTGACATTGGAATGCCTTGTCTGCCATTCACTAGCTCTAGACTTTGGGCATCCTGAAAATAATTGAGAAAATCAACAAAAGCAGAAGCTGGTTCTATGAGAAAATCAATAAGATTGATGGACCCTTAGCAAGATCGACAAAAAGAACAGAGAGGATGCAAATAAATAAGGTAAGAAATGGAATAGGAGACATAACTACTGACCCCACAGAAATAAAGGAAGTAATGACAGGATACTATGAACAACTTTATGCTAATAAATATGACAATGTAGATGAAATAGACAACTTTCTAGAAAAGCATGAACAACCAACTTGGACTCAAGAAGAAATAGATGACCTCAACAAACCCATCACAAGTAAAGAAATTGAATCAGTCATTAAGGAGCTCCCCAAAAAGAAAAGTCCAGGACAAGATGGCTTCATATGTGAATTCTACCAAACATTCCAGAAAGAATTAGTACCAATCATGCTCAAACTCTTAAAAAAAATTGAAGTGTAGGGAAAGCTACCTAACTCATTCTATGAAGCCAACATCATCCTCATACCAAAGCCAGACAAATATATTACAAAAAAAGAAAACTACAGACCAATATCTCTAATGAATATAGATGCAAAAATTCTCAACAAAATTCTAGCAAATCGAATCCAACAACACATTAAAAGAATTATACATTTTGACCAAGTAGGATTCATCCCAGGCATGCAAGGATGGTTCAACATAAGAAAATCAATTAATGTAATACACCATATCAAATCAAAGCAGAAAAACCACATGATCATCTCGATTGATGCAGAAAAGGCATTTGACAAAATACAACACCCTTTCCTGTTGAAAACAATTCAAAGGATAGGAACAGAAGGGAACTTCCTCAAAATGATAAAGGAAATATTTGAAAAACCCACAGTTAACATCATCCTCAGTGGGGAAAAACTGAAAACTTTCCCCCTAAGATCAGGAACAAGACAAGGATGTCCACTATCACCATTGCTATTCAACATTGTGTTAGAAGTTCTAGCCAGAGCAATTAGGCAAGAAGAAGAAACACAAGGAATCAAAACTGGACAGGAAGAAGTAAAACTCTCACTATTTGCAGATGATATGATGCTATATGTCAAAAACCCTGAAAAATCCACAGCAAAAAGACTAGAGCTAAAAAATGAGTATAGAAAAGTGGCAGGTTACAAGATCAACACTCAAAAATCTGTAGTGTTTCTATACACTAGTAATGAACAATCTGAGGGGGAAATCAAGAACAGAATTCCATTTACAATTGCAACCAAAAGAATAAAATATTTAGGAATAAATTTAACTAAAGAGACAAAAGACCTATACAAAGGAAACTAGAAAAAATCATTAAAAGAAATCACAGAAGACCTAAATAGATGAAAGGGCATACTGTGTTCATGGATTGGAAGACTAAATATAGTTAAGATGTCAATTCTACCTAAATTGATTTACAGATTCAATGCAATAGCAATTAAAATCCCAAAAACTAACTTTTCAGAAATATAAAAACCAATAACCAAATTTATCTGGAAGGGTAGGATAGCTAAAAGTATCCTGAGGAAAAAAAATTGAAGCCAGATATCTCATGCTACCTGACTTTAAGGCATATTATGAAGCTACAGTGATCAAAACATGGTACGGGCATAAAGATAGATATATTGACCAATGGAATTGAATAGAGCACTCAGATATAGACCCTCTCATCTATGGACAACTGATCTTTGATAAGGCAGTCAAGCCAACTCACTGGGGCAGAACAATCTCTTCAATAAATGGTGCCTAGAGAACTGGATGTCCATATGCAAAAGAATGAAAGAGGACCCAAATCTCACACCCTATACAGAAATTAACTCAAAATGGATCAAAGACCTAAACATTAGATCTAAGATCATAAAACTGCTAGAAGAAAATGTAGGGAAATATCTTATAAATCTTATACTAGGAGGTTTTCTAGACCTTACACCCAAAGCAAGAGCATTGAAGAAATCAGGTGGAGCAACGAAAATATGGAGGTAACCAGTGCACTGCATTCAGAACAGTATGTTAAGAAAGAGCTGGCCAAGAAGTTGGGAGGGCTGTAGGAACACCTGGCAGAACTCAAAGAGACAATGGAATTCAAGAGCAAAGAGGCTCAGGGTTTGCAAGAGCAGCGTGACCAGTACCTGAGACACCTGGTGGTATTTTTAAAATCAGCCATACCTGGTGGTGAAGAAGAGTGGGCACATCTGTGCAAGCAACTGGAGGAACAAAAGCTATGCTGCCAGTACCTGGCTTGCCAGTGACCTCATCTCAGTGTAAGCGAGAGGTGCTCCTCCCACCGGGACTGGTGGGTAAAGTGTATCAGGGGACATTAATCAGGCTCTGCAAGGGGCTATGAAGAAGCTGCAGCACTGCTTTACTGAAATTATGCAAGACCAACTAGATTTGAAGAATCGGATGGAAGAGCTGGAGCATTGCTGACTGCAGCTATCTTGAGAGATAGACACAATTGGTAAGTGCATTGTCCTCTACCAAAATCAGAGGGCAGTAATGAAGGAGCATCACCATGTAAAAGAGAACATTAGCTGCCTAGCAAATGACAAGGAAGATATGAAGGTGAAACAGCTCGAGATGCAGAAGCACAACAAAACATTTGTTGGTGAGTGGAAAGGACAGCATGGCATGCTTCTGGCAGCTGCCCAGAGCCCTGCTGGTCAGGCCACAATAGCATTCCCAGACCCCCAGGAGCTTGGAGCTGACAACGGACAGGACCTTCCCGAGGGGAACCTGGCAGATGATGTGGGATCTGTTAAGGGAGAGGCCCTCCAAGGAAAAACTGTCCCCGAGACTTCCACTGCCCAGCAGAAAATGCAACTGCTACATGAGGCTCAATACACCCAGGATCGCCATGGGTGGGCGATAATCCCTGCATCCCCTTCTTCTACCAGGCTGAGAAGTATGGAGAAGCCAAGGTTCTGGTCATCTAAGCCTGTCTCTGGCCCCCACTTTATCCCTAACACTCTTTCCCCACCCCCTTTCCTGACCCCCTTTCCTACCACCCTTTATCTCTAGAGTAGCAAAGTGGGGACCCTGAGGGCCTCCCTTCAGCCTCTTAGACCCCTTGCTACCTTGGCCAGGATAGGACTATGTTTTCATTTCTGGGCTATGAATATTTAGTCCTAAGAAAATTAAAAGAAAAAAACCAAAAAAAAAAAAAACAAAAAACCAAAAAAACAAACAAAAAAATGTTTTAAAAACTAAAAAAAAAAACCAACTAAAAATGTATATATAAAGAAGGCAGGACATTTTATGGTAGAAACCTGCTTGACAATGTAAGGTCTTTCAATTTCCAGGTAGAAGTATTATTGATGTGCAATTCAAGAATTAATGGGAATGAGCTGTAGGCTTCCTTCCAGCACAGAATGAGCATAATAATTTTGTCCTTTTGGAATAAATGGAAGACTTGAGCCTATAAACCCTCATGCCCAGAACTACCAATCTGTCACCTTAGAATAAGGCACTCATCCACCCCTTATTTAGAGGGGTGAATTCATTCTTTATACTCATGGGCTCATATGCCCCCTCTTGGAGGCACTGGTGGGGACACTGGTGCCATTTTCTTCAGCTTCCCTTTTTGGGCAGTGTTTACACATTTATTTAGGCAACAGCATGGGCTGGTGGCAAGATTGATGTCCCCTCAGAGTGTAAAGACTACAACTGCATGACATTTTGTATATCCTGGATGCAGGACAGTGCCCTGTTTAACAGCGGAGCCTGGGGCTGGGTAATGGAGCCTGGTGCTTTACTCATGTATGGGGAAACTTCTTCATTGATCTATGGAAACTTCTTTATTGATATATGGAAAAGCACAGAGGAAGGAGGTGGGAATAGGGTCTGCACCCAAGTGAGAATAGCAACTCTATTCATTGATACCTGGTACAGTACAGAAGAAAGAGGGGGAATAGGGTGTTTTACCCTAGTGATACTGATTATTTTCACTTTCACTTCACTGTTCATTCTCAGTAAACAGGTTCTGCCAACAAAGAAATGTTAAGTGAACATGTAATGGATTTATTAACTTAATTTGTAAAAAAAAGTTTGCCAATATGCTCCCTTCTATATCCTGCCATTACACCCTCCCCCAGTAATCTGGAATTTGTTATCTCTGTGAATTAACCATTTCTAGTAAACAGTTATAAGTATCATAACATTTTTGTCCTTGTGTGTCTTCCTTGTCACGCTGAACATATTTCAAGATTTTTCCATGTTGTATCACATCTCATAACTTCATCTTTTCTCATGGCCAACAACATTCTTTTGTGTGCATGTACTCATTTTGTTTATCCATTCACTTGTTGATGGACATTTGTGCCCCACCTTTTGGCTATTGTGAATAATGCTGCCATATACACTGGTGTTCAAGCTAAAAAATAATAATAAAAGGAGTAAATCCTTTGCAACAGTTTTAAATAAAAGATAGCCTTTAGGGTTTGATTTGGGGGGGGCAAAAATGTCAAAATTGTCAGGTTTGAACATAGGTTAAATAGGAAAATAGGTTATTGTGAAACAATAGTTGGTTCCTTATTTAACCAAAGTGACAACAAAGTGTCTTCTAAATTAATGGATGATAAGGTCAACCTAAACCTCAACAGCAAATTTTATTCTGATATGGCATAGAACCTTTGTCTTCTAGTCAGAGTACTCAGAGTACTTTTCTTCTAGTTAAGAAAGCTTTTTATAATTTTTCATAAAGATCACACCAATAATCTGCATTATTTTAACAGGGAAAACTAAGCTCCAGTTTTTTATGAATACACAGTTGGACACACAAAAAACTGTTACAAAATATTGTAAACAAGCCTATCAGTGTTTTGGTTAGCATTGACTACAACAAACAGAATTCCCTTTCACAACCTTCTACAACTTTCCTTATTGATTCAGGTCTTGTCTAACACAAAAATACAACAAACCAACTAACAATTCAAACAGACACTTTTATATTTAAGTAAGACTTAGAGAGATGCCAATTAATGACTAAACCATCACATCAATTAACAGTTAAACAGGCATTGACACTTAATTACATTAAATACCAATTAAGCTTCATTAAATCCCAATCCACTTTTATCTTGATGCCCCACTCAACGAGTCAGTGAATAACAATTAAATGCGGGATGACTTATTTTCCTGTAGTATCCTCAACAGACACATTCAGGGCAGGGCCTTGAACCCCATAGAGCATGGCACCCAGAAAACAGAAAGGTGTAGAATACAGAGCAAGATGGATCATTCTGGAAGTGAGACCCAGGGCCCCAAGCCCAGGTCCAGGGGGCTTGACCTCTGGACTACTTTCCTAATCCACTCATGCCTTGAGGACCCTCTCACCCAGTCAAATGTCCAAACTTGCAGCTGGAAAATGTTTCTCTCTCTGAAACCTTTTAAGGTGCAAGGGTCTGGAGTGTCAGCAGAACAGAGAAAAATCTGGTCACTAAGCCTCTAGACTAAATGAGTCAAGTGGTCACAAGATGACTGCATTTACTCATCAGCTGTGGCCCAGAACCTCAGGCAGATGGATTTCTTAGGAATCTCTGTCCCATTGGGATTGAAAAATACTAGACAAAAGTGGTTGGTTCTCTGCCTGATGTACATAACAGCCAACCTATGACACCAGGGTTTCAAAAAGAGAATGAGTTTAATGCTCCACACGGAGGGGGAGGGCAGATGGCCCAAAATCTATCTGCCCAAGTCTAAAGAGTTGAGAGTTTCTATGGATTTAAACAAGGGGGGATGGAGATGTTACCATGAAAACAGTAAGTATGAAGAAGGCCAAGACTAGGCCACAACAACCACTACAACAGGGTGTATAAACCAGAGGGAGAGCAGCTGAGGGTCAGTAATTCCAGGTATTAACTTCTTCCTATTCTGCAACATAGAAAGAGAAAAACACTGATATTATGATTTTGTAATAATCATTAGTAAATTCTTAACTTCTCAGTTATATGAAGACCTCAACTTCAACGATATGATTTTAGCCTCACAATAAGCCTTTTTCCTGGCAACAGAGCCTTACCCTGAGAGCTACACCCCAGAGGGACCCCTCCATCACCTTCCACGGTGCCCCTCTGCCATATCGCTATTTACACTCACCACATGCCCCACTCCCATCCCTGAGACCACAGAACTCCCACTTCTGGGGCCTGCATGGGCCCTCTCATGGGTCCACCCTCACCCTCTTTATTAGTTTATTCAGCTGTTGGAATGAAATATACCAGAGATGAAATGGCTTTTTAAAAGGAGATTTAATGGGTTACCAGTTTACAGTTCTAGTGCTGAGAAAATGTCCAAACTGAGGCACCAACAAGAGGTTACCTTCAATCAAGACAGTTCCGTTGCTTTCACCTTCTGATGTCACCAGTTTTCTCTAAGTATCTGTGGGCCTGCACTTAGCTCCTCTGAGACACAACTCTGGGTTCTGGCTTGCTTAGCACTTCATAGGAAGGCACATGGTGATGTGTGCTGGGCTTGGGTTCCTGACTAGCTTCTGTCAGCTCTCTCAGCTCTGGATCTCCTGGGGCTTCTGCATTTCCAAACGTCTGTATGGGCACTCCAAGCATCTCCAAAATGTCTATGTCTGAGCTTTCTCCAAAATATTTCCCCTTTTGAAGGACTCCAGTAAATTAACCCAGACCCACCTTGAATGGGTGGGGACACACATCAACCTAAGCAAAAGGTCATAATTGGGTGTGCCACATCTCCATGGAAATAGTCTAATCTAATTTTTAAATATATGATACATAACCACACACAAACTTAAACATTCTTACCATATGATCATTCCACTCTTGCTATATAATCCATAACTCACAATATCATCACATAGTTGTATATTCACCATCATGGTAATTTCTTAGAACATTTGCATAAATTCAGAAAAAGAAATAAAAAGAAAACAGAAAAACAGTCATACATATCATACCCCATACCCCTCTCATTGATCATTAGCATTTAATCTACTAAATTATTTTAACATTTGTTTCCCTATTATTTATTTTTAATCCATATGTTTTACTCATCTCTCCATAAGGTAGATAAGAGGAACATCACACACACAAGGTTTTCATAATCACACAGTCACATTGTGAAAGCTATATCATTATACAATCATCTTCAAGAAATATGGCTAATGGAGCACAGCTCTATATTTTCAGGCAGTTCTCTCCAGCCTCTCCATTACACTTTCACTTAACAGGTGATATTTATTTAATGCATAAAAATAACCTCCAAGATAATCCCTTGACTCTGTTTGAAATCTCCCAGCCATTGACACTTTATTTTGTCTCATTTCACTCTTCTCTCTTTTGGTTGAGAAGGTTTTCTCAATCCCTTGATGGTGAGTCCCTGCTCATTCTAGGATTTCTGTCCCACGTTGCCAGGAAGGTCCACACCCCTAGGAGTCGTGTCCCATGTAGACAGGGGGAGGGCAGTGAGTTTGCTTGTGGTATTGGCTGAGAGAGAGAGGCCACCTCTGAGCAACAGAAGAGGTTCTCTTGGGGGTGTCTTTTAGGCCTAATTTTAAGAAAGCTTAGCCTATCCTTTGTGGGGTTAAATTTCATATGAACAAACCCCAAGATTGGAGGCTCAGTCTGTTGCTTTGGTTGTCCCCACTGCTTGTGAGAATATCAAGAATTCTCCCCTTGGAGAATTGGGGAACTTGGGGAACGTGAAATTTCACCCTTTCTCACCATTCCCCCAAGGGGACTTTATAAACACTTTTTTATTCAGTGTTCAAATCACTCTGGGATGTAGCAGGGCATCACTCTGGACAAACCTACAAAATCTCATGCCCTACTCAAGGTTCAAGTACTATGGTGTTCAATTAAGCTGTCCACGTGGGTTATATTAGGAAATGCATGAGTCAAAATATAAATTTTGTACCAAAGAAACATTTTTTTGCTTTAGTCTCACACATAAAGTTTTAAAATATTAATTACCATCTATCTTCAATACCCTGCATTATCAACATTCTTTTGTTCTTCCTTATACAAAATCATTTTTAAATTTGCACATTTAGTCACTATCATTATATACTCTAGACATACCTAGATGATACCATCTCAAACTTTATTGTTTATCTTTCCTTCTGATTTGATTTATGCCCCCAGGTCTCCTCCCTCTATCATTTTCACATTCGACTTCATTCAGTGTTCTAACATTATTGTATTACAGTTAGATAGTATTGTGCTAGCCACATTCCTATGTTTATCCTTGGATCTAAGATGCGTTTCCTGTTGACAGCATACAGATGGGTTGTGTTTTGTAATCCATTCTGCCAGTCTATGTCTTTTGATTGGGGAGTTTAATCCATTAACATTTAGTGTTATTACTGTATGGGCAGTACTTTCTTCTACCATTCTGCCTTTTAGATTTTATATGTCATATCCAAATTTCCTTCTTTTTACCTTTACCTTTTCTTCCCCACACTGATCTCTCCTGTCTCTTCTTATCTGCTCTAGTGCTCCCTTTAGTATTTTTTCCAGAAGTCTCTTGGTCTCTTGGTCACAAATTGTATGATTTTTTTTGTCTGAAAATGTTTTAATTTCCCCCTCATTTTTGAAGGACAATTTTATTGGATATAGAATTATTGGTTGGCAGTTTTTCTTAAATATATCATCCCTCTGTCTTCTCACCTCCATAGTTTCTGCTGAGAAATATAGACATAGTCTTATTTGGCTTCCCTTGTGTGTGATAGGCTGTTTTTCTCTTGCTGCTTTCAAGAGTCTCTCTTTCTCTTTGACATCTGACATTCTGATTAGTAAGTGTCTTGGGGCACGTCTATTTGGATCTATTCTGTTTGGGGGATACTGCACTTCTTGGGGAACTCACTTCTTGGTGCAGTATCTTTCATAAGAGTTGGGAAGTTTTCAGTGATAATTTCCTCCATTAGTTTTTCTCCTCCTCTTCCCTTCTCTTCTCCTTCTGGGATGCCCACCCCATGTATATTTGTTTGCTTCATGTTGTCATTCAACTTCCTGTGTCCCTGCTCATATTTTTCCATTCTTTTCCCTACATTTTCTTTTGCTTGTCATATTTCAGATGTCCCATCCTCCAGTTCACTACTCCTCTCTTCTGCCTTTTGAAATCTGATATTGTAGTTTTCCATTGTTTTTTTGTCTCTTCTACCGTGTCATTCATTCCCCTAAGTTCTGTGATTTGTTTATTCAGACTTTTGATTTCTTCTTCTTGCTCAATTCTTGCCTTCTTTATACCCTCCCTCAATTCATTGATTTGATTTTTGATGAGGTCTTCCATGTCCGTTTGAACATTCTGAATTGTTTCATTTCCTGTATCTCATTTGAATTGTTGATTTGTTCCTTTGACTGGGCCATATCTTCAATTTCCTAGTATGATTCGTTATTTTTTGCTTGTATCTAGGAATTTAATAACCTTAATTAGTTTATTCTGGAGATTGCTTTCACTTTTTTTTTTTTACCTAGGATGTTCTTGCTGGATGACTTTCTTGTCTGTTCTTTGACATTCAGTTTAGCTTATTCTAAGCCTCTATCTTAGGTTTTGTTTAACAGATCAGAATTTTTCACTGCTTGTTTTCTTGTTTCTTACTCTGACTGTACCGTGCCTCTTTCCCCCCATTACAAAGATCTACTTTGGTATTATAGACCCCAGCCAGATGATCCCAGACCAAACTGGCCTCCTCTCAGGAGGAGTCACCTGCCTCACTTTTCCCTGAGGATGAGACTCAGAGGTTGAAAGAATTTCCTGTGAAGTCTATGAACTCTTGTGTTTTTCCTATCCTGCCCAGTATATGGAACCTGTCTGTCTGCAGGTCCCATCAGCATAATGTGATGTGGCACCTTTCACTTCAGCAGACTATCCCTGCTGGAGGCCTGGTAAAGAGAGGAGAGGTTGTAGGTTGGCTATAATTGCTTCAATTTTCCAGTCCCTGGGGTCTGAACTCCTTGAGGGAGGGATTCCACCTGAGCTGGGCCCCACTCCTCTCCTGGTGAAGGCACAGGCTCCAGACAAACACTCAAACAAGCTCAATATGGCCTGGGGCAGTGGAGCCTGAGAAGTCTTGCAGCTGTATCTAAGAAATAGTCAAGCTGTAAAAACATAGCCACAAAAAAAGAAAAAGAGAAATCGTTTTCAGAGCAAGACCCCCATTCCTTGGGTTTGCCAATCAAGAGCTTAAGTTGGTATGTTGCTCTGTATATCTCTAGGTGCTATGTGCCCTATCCTTTCCTTCAGGGCTCAGACCTTTTCAGATCCATAAAAAACCTGTTTTTTTTTTTGCTTTTTCTGTGAGCCCTGCCCCCTCTGCACTGAGGCAAAAACCACAGACCTCGGCTTTTACTCAGTGTCCAGCCGAGATAGGGACCTATTTTTAGTATATTTAGTATATATAAAATATGACCTATTTTAGTCAGAATATGTAAATCAATTCCACAATTGGAGCTTGGTTACACTCAGTTCCTGCTGCTGGTAAAGTCCTTTCCTTTCCCCTCTAGGAAGCAGCCTTTGGGGGAGGGACACTGGCTGCCATTGCTTGGGGAACTCACAGTTCTGGGGGGCGGGTCACAGCCAGTCCAGCTGGTTCAGACTGGGGTACACTGTGCATCCGGTCACTGATGGGGCACCAGCAGTTGTTCTGTCCTGTTCCTGGCTGTTCATTAGTGCTCTGGAGAATGAACTAAATCCCACACCTCACTAAGCTGTCATCTTGGCTCTCCCCTACCCATACTGTCCTAGTTTACTAGCTGCCAGAATGCAATATACCAGAAATGGAATGGCTTTTCAAAAGGGGAATTTAATAAGTTGCTCGTTTACAGTTCTAAGGCTGAGAAAATGTCCCAATTAAAACAAGTCTATAGAAATGCCTAATCAAAGGCATCCAGGGAAAGATACCTTGGTTCAAGAAGGCCGATGAAGTTCAGGGTTTCTCTCTCAAGTGAGAAGGCACATGGCAAACACAGTCACAGTTTCTCTCTCGGCTGGAAGGGCACATGGCAAGCAAGGCGTCATCTGCTAACTTTCTCTCCTGGCTTCCGGTTTCGTGAAGCTCCCCGGGAGGTGTTTTCCTTCTTCATCTCCAAAGGTCACTGGCTCGTGGACTCTCTGCTTCGTGGTACTGCAGCATTCTCTGCTTTCTCTGAATCTCTAATTCTCCAAAATGCTTCCTCTTTTATAGGACTTCAGAAACTAATCAAGACCCACTCAAATGAGTGGAGACATGTCATCCCCTAATCCAGTTTAACAACTATTCTTAACTAAATAACATCAACCAGGGAGATGATCTCATTACAGTTTCAAACATACAGTATTGAATAGAGACTATTCTAACTTTAAGAAATGGGATTTATATTAAAACATGGCTTTTCTTAGGGGGCATACTTCCTTTCAAACCAGCACACATGCCAATTGTATTTTAAAAAGAACTTTTAATGTAGTAACTCAGTGAAGATAAATTTCTACAGAAAATGGTCAGCCTCAAATAAAAATATGTTGTCACTGTACATTCCCACATGGCTGGGGGGTGATGAGCTGCTTGTCAGACAGTGGGGGGCACACAATTACCACAGGCAAAATAATGGCACATCTGGTGTCCCCAACGCCCACATCTTCAGGTAAACAAGAGCCTTAATTTTCACACCATCAGGCTTTTCTTTACCATTTCATTGGCCTAGAAGGGTTAGAAACCACCAGGGGAAAGAAGTATAAGAACTCAGTGTATCCCAACTCCCTACAGTCTAGACCAAGAGATGCTGTAGTGTGCACCAAAGCACAGGGACCCCTCCCCACCCCTCCTCCCCTCCCCTCATCCCCTCCCCACCCCTCCTTCTCTCCCACCCCTCATCCTCTCCCCACACCCTCCTCCTCTCTGAATCAGATGTGTGGAGGTGTTCAAACTCTTCAGGGGTCTCTCAGTACAAATTGAAAATGCCCAACAGAACCCCCAAGTCTGAGTTTTCCCATCCCCCCACCCCACCCCCAATCCTCCATGCAGGTCGGTGTGGCTAAGGCCCTGACTCCTGCTGTGGGTCCTTGTTCGCACCATTGCTCAGATGGGGACATCCTCCTGGGTTTGCACCAAAGGCCACAACTCAAACGTTATTTCTCCCTCAAACCTTCACTACTTCCAACCACTTCCCGAAAGCAATCATATATTTTCATTTTCTAAATCCCTATTATTTCTTGGTATCTCTGCTGTCTGCTGCAATTTACTTCTCATCTCTCTAAGTGGCTTGTAAGTCCTCCAAAGCAAGGGTAGAGTGGGTCCTACTTTGTAGAATATCACCAAGAAGGGCCTTTGAGGATTAAAGCACAGCTGTGGGTACAAACCACTTAAAGTTTAAAACAGTGTTGTCATTCCTTTCTGAATTTTTAAATACACTTTATTGACTTCTGAAATTTTGGTTTTATACCATAATATGCTGTAAACAAAGTACAGCATTAAGTAAAATCCTTTTATGCCAGTACCACAATTTAACAAACAAGATTCATGTAAAACATGCAGGCAGTTCACTGCAGAGGTGTCCGCCTTGGCCCAGGTCTTCCCTCCCAATCCCAGGTGATCATGGGGCAGAGCTGTGTCCTCATAGCAAAGCACCCAGCCCCCAGGACTCATGCAGTAGCTGTTGAATACATCAATTTATGTATTAAAATTCTCAATCCTGTGATGGGTGACATCAAGCACATCCCCATGAGTGGCTCAGTGCTCACTCCCATAAGCAGGTGGCAAGGTGTGTGCCATGGCTGGGGCGGGTAGGCTGGCCTTCTAGGGTGCAGCATGGCACCCACAGCCACAGGGCTGCCTGCCCCAAGACAGAAGATGAAGTGACATCTATCAAAAAACACAAAACAAAAATATCCTTTAAATAAAAAAAGGAAAGAAAAAGCAGAGTGTGTTAGGCTACGTCAAATACAGAGACTTTGGAGGTTAGAAATGGGACTCAGCATTCCTCTGTCCGTTTACTGGACACACACCCAGAGGTGTCCTATATGTGAACTGCCAAAGAGGTGTGGCCCCTTCTTGAGCTGTGCATGCCCTCGGGGATGGGGCTGGCATCCTTCTGGAAGGCTGGCTCCTTCCCACCCTGCAGCTGCTGCTACTGGACCCCTGGCCCCATGACCCCTCCCACCACGATATCAAAGGGCAGCCCCCAGGCATCTCACCACGTGTAAACACCTTGTGGAAGTGTCGAGCTTGTCTGCCCATTGCTGGCCTCCTGGATCAAGCTAACTTGATCCAGAAAAAGAGAAAAGACACGTTATGAATATCAGAAAAAAGAGAAGATGTCACTATAGAGCCTACAGACAAGACTGGAATAATAAAGAGAATATTCGCATCAACTTTTGTATCCATACATTCTACAATTAAGGTAAAAAATTCCTTAAACAAAAAACTTTAAGACCAATGTATGTAGAACTGGCTATTTCTTCTTTAAATATGCATATAATTGAGACTTCCAGGAAGAAGGCTGATCGCAGTGGAGTGAATTCACTCCTGCTCCAGGAAACAAGGTAGGGGATGGTGACAGAATGACAAGGACTGTGGTCCTGGGGGTGAGTAATCAAACTGGGATGTTAGGTAGTCTGGGGAGAGTGGCAGGGGATAGGACAGGGAGAGTGGGGTGGGGTGGGTGACTGTGATCCCCACCAACGTGGGCTGTGGTGCTCAGGCAGGTGCAGCCACAGGGAGCTGACTGTCCTCCAGTCTAGCCTGCCCAGCTCCACCTGGGGAGACCTCCCGATGTGGGTCACAGTGGACAGAGCCCATGGGAGCCTGGACATGGACCCGATTGTCCACTGAAGATGGCTGGGTCTCAGGGCATGACCACCAGCCCTGAGGGAACAGCCAGCCTTGCAGGTGCGGTGTCTGGCAGAACCACCAGCACTGTGGGGCAGCTCCCCAGTCCCACCAGCAGAGACTGGTCATCCAACAAGGCTGGCCCAGAACATTCCCTCACTGGTACGCTGCTCCCCCACAAGAAGACTGAGGGAGGAGTGCCTCAGGATTGCAACCTCCTAGCGAGAAGGCATAAGTGCAGGTTAGCTCCCTGTGTGCCTACATTTTTATTTATTTTTAAATGTTTTTCCTAATTTGGCCTTTCTTTCCCCCTTTTAAAAAATATATTCTTTCTATACATCTTTCTTAATGGTATAATTGTTTTTTCATTATTTTTTGTTTTTATTTCTACACATTTTACATATTTGTAGATTGTTTTCTATTTCTTATTTCATACATTATTTTTATTATTCCATTTCACTTTGTATTTGTTTTTATTAAATTTCCTCTCCCTTGGGCAGTGCGATGGTGGCTCAGTGGAAGGCTGGATTCCTGGTGCCTGCCCATGTGAAAAAAATTTTTCCTCTTCCTTCTGCTGGGCACATGTCTGACTTCAGTTCCAGTATGTTGTGTGGTGTTTCTTTTTGATTCGTACCTACTATTGCTGAGGGTTTTTTGTTGTTGTTCTGTTATTTTATTAATATTTTTATTAAATTCTTATTTTATTTTAGTAACATTATCTTTTACTTCCAGTTTTTTTGGGGAAGGATGTTGCATGGGCCCAGAGTTGAGCCTGGGTCTCCCATATAGCAGATGGGCATTCAATCACTGAAGTACTCATGCATCCCAGGTATTATGGGTCTAGCTTCTAATAGGCCCTCAAGTTGAATTATAACATGAGATCTGGACCTTGATTTGGCAGAGAATAACCAACAAACCAAGTGCAAAAGGAAACCTTCAGCAAAAACCAACTTCCAAAATAACCATATCAGGAAAACCAAATGCCCCAAAGACAACAGAAAATCACAAATCACATGAAGATCCAAGCAGAAATGGTTCAGCCAAATGACCAAAGCAAAATTCCAGAGGAGATACAGAATATGGAATAACTATTCAAGAATGTTTCTAAAGAAATAAAGGATATCATGAAGACAGTAGAAGAGCAAAAAAGAATAATTCAGAAGGTTAAAAAGAAAAATAGCAGCTCATGCAGAAATGAAAGATACAGTAGACCAAATGAAAAGATACATGATGGCAGTTTCAAAGTAGCATAAGAAAGAACAAGTGAGCTTGAAGATAGAACAACTCACCTAGAATGTACAAAAATACAAATCACAAGAAGAATGAAAAAAAAGCAACTGGATCTTAGGGAAATGATGGACAATAAGAGGTGAAGAAATAGAAGAACCACTGGTATCTGAAATGGAGAAAAGAATAAAGAGCTAGGAGAGTTAGTTGAATATATAATCAGGGAAAATTTCATAACCCTTATAAAAGACATAAAATGCAAAGCAAAGGAGACCAGCAAACTCCAAATAGAATAAATCCCAACAGCCTTACTCCAAGACATATACTACTCAAACTGTCAGCTGTCGAAGAGAAACAGAAAGTTCTGAAAGCATCAAAAGAAAGCCAATCTACTAAAACACATAAGACTGATTTTAGACTACTCAACAGGGACCATGGAAGCAAGAAAACAATAGTATGATATATTTAAGATCCTGAGTGAGAAAGGCTTTAAGCCAAGAATTCTTTATACAGCCAAGTAAATCTTCAAAATTGAGGGAGAGATTAAAATCTTCAAAGACAAAAAAGATTGACAGAACTAGTCAACAAGAGCCCAACCCTACAAAAAACACTAAAGTAAGGTCTGGCAGCTGAAAAATAAAAAAAGACAAGAGAGGGAGGGCTGGAGGATGGCACAGACCTTTAGAATATGAGTAATGGTAATTTATTTTATTTGCATGGGCAGGCACTAGGAATTGAACCCTGGTTTCTGGCATGGCAGGTGAGAACTCTGCCTGCTGAGCCATGGTGGCCTGCTCGAGAAATGGAAATTTAAAGGAAAAAAGAGAGAGAGAAAGAAAACAATATATAGATTTCACAAATAAAAACTAAAGGAGAAGATAGTAGAGTCAAGAACTGCTTATACAGTAATTACATTGAGCATTAATGGATTAAACTCACAACTTAAAAGGCAGAGACTAGCAGAACAGATGAAAAACAATAACACATCCATATACTGTTTACAAGTGACATATGTTAGATTCAAGGACATAAATAGATCAAAAGTGAAAGGACAGAAAAAATCTCCTATGCAAGCTGTAATCAAAAGAAGAAGGAATAGCTATATTAATATCAGACAAAATAGATCTTAAGTGTAAAGAGGTCACAAGAGACAAAGAAGAATGCTACACATTAATAAAAGGAACAATTCACCAAGAAGAAATAACAACCATAAATACATATGCTCCCAATCAAAGCGCTCCAACATGCATGAGGAACACATTGGAGAAACTGAAGGGAGCTATAGATGTATCAACAAGAATAGTCAGAAACTTCAAAACGTCCCTCTCTGCTATAGACAGAACAAGCACACAAAGATCAACAAGGAAACAGAGAACCTAAACAAAAGGATAAATGAATTAGATCAAATAGACATATACAGATCATGACACCCCAAAACACCAAGATATACATTCTGCTCTAGCACACATGGAACTTTCTCCAGGATAGATCACATGCTGGGAAACAAACTGGGTCTGTATAAATTTAAAAGGACTTTAACTATCCAAAGCACTTTCTCTGATCACAAAGGAATAAAGCTGGAAATTAATAATCACCACAGAACCAGAGCTTTCACAAATATATGGAGATTAAACAACTCACTCTTAAATAATCTGTGGTTCAAGGAAAATATTGCTAGAGAAATCAGTAAATATATGGAGACAAATGATAATGAGAATACAACATATCAGAATTTATGAGATGTGGCAAAGGCAGTGCTGAGCAGGAAACTGACTGCCCTAAGTGCCTATGATAAAAAACAAGAACAAGTAAAACTTGAGGACTTAACTGCACACCTGGAGAATTTAGAGAAAAAGCAAGAAATTAACCCTAAAAGCAAATAAAAGAAGAGAAATAATAAAGATTGATGGAGAAATAAACAAATTGGAGAACAATAAAACAATAGAAAGAATCAACAAAACCAAAAGTTGGTTCTTTGAGAAAATCAATAAAATTGATGGACCCCTACCTAGACTAACAAAGAATAATAGAGGATGCAAAACAAAATCAGTAATGAGAGGGGGTAGTAATCACAGATCCTGAAGAAATTTTAAAAATTATAAGAGAATCCAATGAATAACTCCATGCCAACAAACTGGAGAATTGAAATGAAATGGGCAAATTCCTAGAAACACTTGAATTATCTACACTGAGAAATAGAAGATCTCAACTAACCAGTTACAAGAAAAGAGATTCAACCGGTCATTAAAAAATCTTCCCACAAAGAAAAGCCCAGGACCAGATGGGTTTTCCTGAAGAATTTTATCAAACATTCCAAAAAGAACCAATGCCAATCCTGCTCAAACTCTCCCAAAAATTGAAGAAAAGGAACCCTACTTAACTCATTTTATGAAGCTACCATCATTGTTATACCAAAATCAGACAAAGATGATACAAGAAAGGAATGCAAAAATTCTTAGCAAAATACTAGCACATCCAATCCAATGCCACATTAAAAGAATTATACACCATGGCCAGGTGTGAGTCACAACAGTTATGCAAGGATGGCTCAACATAAGAAAATTGAGCAATGTAATGCAGGATATTAACAAATAAAAAGGGGAAAAAATTCACATGATCAGTTTGATTGATGCTGAAAAAGCATTTGACAAAATCCAGCATGCATTCCTGATAAAAAAAATTTCAAAAATTAGGAATTGAAGGAAATTTTCTGAAAATCATAGAGGGCATATACGAAAAACACATAAGCAGCTTCGTACTTAATGGTGAGAAGCTGAAAGCATTCCCCTTAAGATCAGGAGCAAGGCAAGGATGTCCATTGTCACCAGTTACTCATTCCTGTATTAGAAATCTTAGCTGGAGCATTTAGACGGGGAAAGAAATAAAATGCATCTTAATAGGGAAGGAAGAAGTATAATTTTCATTCTTTGCAGATGGCACGATGCTATGCATAGAACTCACTGAGAAATCTACAGCAAAGCTACTTGAGCTAATAAACAAATTCAACAAAGTGCTGGGATACAAGATTAATGTACAAGTCAGCAATGTTTCTACACACAAGCATTGACCTATCTGACGTGACAACTAAGGAAAAAATTCCATTCAAATAGTGATCAGAAGAATCAGGTATCTGGAAATAACCCTAATCAGGGATGTCATGGACTTATACAAAGAAAATTACCAAAAACAAAATTGTAAAAAGAAATTAAAAATGACTTATATAGATGGAAAGCTATTCCATGCTCATGGATAGGAAGGCTGAGTGTCAACAAGATGTTGATTCTACCGAAACTGATCTACAGATTCAATGCAATACCCATCAAAATCCCAACAATCTATTTTGAAGACTTGGAAAAGCTGGTTATCAAACTAATATGAAAGGGAAAAAGACTCTGAATAGCTAAAGATATCCTAAAATACAAGAGTAAAGGAGGAGGGCTATCACTTCTGGACTTTAAACTTACTATGAAGTCACAGTAGTCAAAGCACCGTGATACTGGCACAAAGATAGAAGAAGTGACCAATGGAACTGAATCAAGAGCACAGAGACAGACCACCAAGTGTATGGACAGTGCTTCGTGGGGCCCAGACTCCATGAAAGGGCACCACAATACTTTATAAAAATAGTCCCCTATGATGAATACTGAGGCTATTACCAGTTTCTGCTACTGTAAGGAAGATAGTGATAAAAATCCTGGGTATCTAACATCTTCTTATACATTCTTAACATTCAAATTCCTCCCTGAGACTTTAAGTCTTAATACTGTGAAGCAGTTAAATGATTCTATCATAAAGGAGGTGTTTTAGTTTCCCAGGCTGCTTAAGCAAATACCATGAAATGGTTCAGCTTAAGCAATACAAATTTATTTGCTCATGGTTTTAAGGCTGAGGAAATGTCTAAATCAAGGAATCATCTTGGCAATGTTTCCTTCCCAAAGACCAGTTGACAGTAATCCTAGGCTTCTCTGTCACATGGTGAGACAAAATGGTGGCATCTGCTGGTCTTCTCCTTCTCTTCTGGGTTTCTTTGATTTCAGCTTCTTGCTTCCCTGGCGTTCTTTCCTCAGGTCTGAATTTGTTGTCTTCTGAATGACTCCTGCACAAAGATTAAGACCCATCTTAACGGGTCATGCATGTCATGACTGAGTAATCCTAATCATCCCTTCAATCATGACTTCTCAGTTACAAGACTGTCAGTGAAAAAACTGATGTTAAAACTGATGTAAAACTGTAAAGCCCTACACAGCCATTACTGAACCCTAGGGCTTGGCAATAAACTGTTGGAAATGGTATTTTAGGTCATCATGAGCCACAGGTAGGAAAGTTTCCCTTAATCATCCCCAATAAACACCTAAGAAGAGTGATCTTCTGAGAAACAAATCCAGCTCGGCCACTGAACTGCACTGAAGGAAAATATTTTCCAAAAACCTCCAATTATTCTAGTAAGAATAAACCAGACACAAATAAGAACATTAATAAAGACTAAGGAACTTAAAGTCACTTTCAGTGCAAAAAGAGAAGAAAAAGACCAGGTTTCTATATGATCCTGATGAGTTAAAAGACATAGTTTTGGAAATTTTACAAGGATCGACTGAGTTAGACATGTGAAAAAGCTTTTATAGGTTAGGTTCTTCCAAAATAATTCAATAGGACAATTCTTTCATCTGGGAAAGGGAGGCAAGAGTGGATATGATTATAAAGGTTCAAGATTCTGGTATCAAAAAGGTACAATTTACAAATCTGAACTCCTCAGGGAAAAAACCTGAAATTTATACTGAAAGATCTGAAGGTAACAGAACAGTTTTTCAAAAGAAAATGGTCACTTGTGGCTATACAATTTGTCTCCTGAGGCTCAGCTTCCAATTACCTCGAAATATGTGCCTGGGGCACCTTCTGGAATTACCTGCTGGGCAGGGAACTCTAGGATTCCCCCAGGCATCCCCCATGGCCTCCTCCACCGCCTGCATAACCTCAGGCTCCAAGGGGGTGGTTGCATTACAGTCCATATAGTCTTGCCTGCAGGGTGGAAAACAGAGGTGAGTATTCCAGGAGGGGAGGAGCACAAGGAACCAGGTATTATCTGTCCCTGTCACAGGGTCCAGTGCTGCCAAGGGTTTGGCACCAGCTCCCACAAACACAAGGTGCACCAAACCTTCATGACTATGGAAAGTATGCATGTAGATTCCAATAATCTAGTATTTGCCAGTGTCTTTAATAACTGATAGGAGGCTGGACATTGAGATTTTCCAAAATTCCTTCCACAGCTTGGACAGGGTAATGGGTGTAGAGCCCAGGCTACTTATCCTGACCTTGCTGCCTTGTCCTCCTGAGGGCCGGAGGGGCAAGCTCATGTCTGGAGCCTTATATTCTCAGGGTGGGGGTGGGGGCTTCTTTCCCCTCTGTATTTTAACCTTAATTTCCCTGTCCCGGTTCCCAAACATCTGCGAGGCTCTGGGCCACTAGTGTGCCCCATCTTGTCACCCCTCTCTGATCCTCTCCCCGTGGCACAGGCAGGCAGGTTTCCTCCTCAGGTGTGGCCAGGGCCTTTCCCTTCACCTGAAATGACCCTACTTCTTAAGGGGTTCTGCCCTTGACTGCTTACCTTCCTGCAGCTGTAAAATGACCTGTTCCTGGCTTCCCACTAGGTCCGGCCCTGCTTCTCATTAGATCCACAGAACATATAGTGAATAGCCACATGAGTGCAGGCAACTCTCTTTTGTCCACTGCTCCATCCCTGACCTGAGAACAATGGCTGGTCCATTATCAGGGCTCCATTTACCTGCTGACAGAATAAATGTTATAGGAAATACACATCTCCCATGAGAATGCTCAGTCAGTAAAACTTATTTGACTTTTTCTTTCCCAACATCCAAACCTTCAGAAATGCTAACTCAGTCTATACATGGTAGGGAACTCTATGCTATTAACTATTCTACTGATTTTAAAAGCAACCAATGATATTTAAACCAATCAATGTGAAAATTCAAATGCAATTACTAGCTACGGCTATTAAGGCTTGGGTGTTTTCTGGTTTTGAAACTGTCCAGTATAGAGGGAAGGCATGTTGATTTTAATGAATCTTTTTCATAAGCTATGCATAATCAACAAGTACAGGGGTGGGAACTCTGGAGGGCCTACAGCCCTCAGAAATCTGGGATTAGTAGTGATGACCCCATGAGTTTCCATGTCCCCTGCAACTTGTGCACTTAAATCTCTCAGTTCTTAAAACTAGCTACCACCCACTACCTCATGTTGCCAGTCTTTGCAGGGAACTGCAGCTGTTCGATCTGCTGCTTTGCCGAGCTAATTTATGGCTTAAAATTCAAATCATTTTTTCAGCTATCACACTTTGTTCTCCTGTTTGCTACTTCCTTTTAATTCTTTTTTTTTTAACAAACAAACGAAAAACTATATTTCAGGTGCAGCTTCATTCAGTGTTCCAACATAGTTACATTACACTTAGGTATTATTGTGCTGTCCATTTTTGAGTTTTTGTATCTAGTCCTGTTGCACAGTCTGTATCCCTTCAGCTCCAATTACCCATTATCTTACCCTGTTTCTAACTCCTGCTGGTCTCTGTTACCAATGATATATTCCAAGCTGATTCTTGAATGTCGGTTCACATCAGTGGGACCATACAGTATTTGTCCTTTAGTTTTTGGCTAGACTCACTCAGCATAATGTTCTCTAGGTCCATCCATGTTATTACATGCTTCATAAGTTTAGTCTGTCTTAAGCTGCATAATAGCCACAGTTTGTTTAGCCACTCGTCTGTTGATGGACATTTTGGCTGTTTCCATCTCTTTGCAATTGTAGATAATGCTGCTATAAACACTGGTGTGCAAATGTCCGTCTGTGTCTTTGCCCTTAAGTCCTTTGAGTAGATACCTAGCAGTGGTATTGCTGGGTCGTAATCCATTCTGCCATTCTATGTCTTTTGATTGGGAAATTCAGTCCATTAACTTTTAGTGTTATTAATGTTTGGATAATATTTTCCTCTACCATTTTGGCTTTTGTATTATATATATATCATATCTGATTTTCCTTCTTTCTACACTTTACTCCATACCTCTCTCTTCTGTCTTTTTGTATCTGACTCTAGTGCTCCCTTTAGTATTTCTTGCAGAGCTGGTCTCTTGGTCACAAATTTTCTCAGTGACTTTTTGTCTATAAATGTTTTAATTTCTCCTTCATTTCTGAAGGACAATTTTGCTGGATATAGAAGTCTTGGTTGGCAGTTTTTCTCTTTTAGTAATTTAAATATATCATCCCACTGTCTTCTAGCTTCCAGGGTTTCTGCTGAGAAATCTACACATAGTCTTATTGGGTTTCCCTTGTATGTGACAGATTGTTTTTCTCTTGCTGCTTTCAAGATCCTCTCTTTCTCTTTGACCTCTGACATTCTAACTAGTAAGTGTCTTGGAGAACGCCTATTTGGGTCTATTCTCTTTGGGGTGCGCTGCACTTCTTGGATCTGTAAATTTAGGTCTTTCATAAAAGTTGGGAAATTCTCAGTGATAAATTCTTCCATTAGTTTTTCTCCTCCTTTTTCCTTCTCTTCTCCTTCTGGGACACCCACAACACGTATATTTGTGCGCTTCATATTGTCATTCAATTCCCTGATCCCCTGCTCAAGTTTTTCCATTCTTTTCCCTATAGTTTCTGTTTCTTTTTGGAATTCAGATGTTCCATCCTCCAGTGCACTAATTGTAGCTTCTGTCTCTTTAGATCTACCATTGTAGGTATCCATTGTTTTTTCCATTTTTTCTTCTTTGTCCTTCACTCCCATAAGTTCTGTGATTTGTTTTTTCAGATTTTCTATTTCTTCTTTTTGTTCAGCCCATGTCTTCTTCATGTCCTCCCTCAATTTATTGATTTGGTTTTTGAAGAGTTTTTCCATTTCTGTTCGTATATTCAGCATTAGTTGTCTCAGCTCCTGTATCTCATTTGAACTATTGGTTTGTTCCTTTGACTGGGCCATATCTTCAATTTTCCGAGCGTCATCCATTATTTTCTGCTGGTGTCTGGGCATTTGATCAGATTTCCCTGGGTGTGGGACCCAGCTGGTTGAAAGGTTTTTCTGTGAAATCTCTGGGCTGTTTTTCTTTTCCTGCCCAGTAGGTGGCGCTCGTGGCACTCGTCTGTCTGCGGGGCCCACCAGTAAAAGATGCTGTGGCTCCTTTAACTTGCCAATCCGAATCTCGCAGTCGGCCCAGGAAACTGCGTGTGGAGGGGGGGGTCGCCAGCTGCGGCTTGGGGGAGTGCCGGTCCAAATTGCCCAGCTGGCCCGAGACGCCAAGCGTGGCGGGAGGGCCCTGCTAATCAACGTTCCCAGTCAGACCAGGGAGCCACGTGTGTGGAGGGGACCCCAGTCACCAGCCGCCCCGGCCGGGAAAACGCGTGCCCCTCGGGTATCTCACCGCAGCAGATTCTCCCTGCCCGTTCAGCTGTTCCAGAATGGGGTACGCTGTCTTTTTGGTCTCTGTCGTGGCTCCGGGAGCTGTTTTGTATTGTTTCTGTTTCTTTAGTTGCTTTTCTGGAGGAGGAACTAAGACCCGTGCGTCTTACTAAGCCGCCATCTTCTCCAGAAGTCCTCCTGTTTGCTACTTTCTTAAAGGATATCAGTAAGAGATGGGAAAATTAAACTCCATTAGGTTCATAGCCAAAAACTCTTCTCAGTTACCCCAGGGGACAGTTTTCCCAGCTCCCTCCTTTCCATACCAACAAAAGTAGAACCTCGAATGAAATAGATTTAGGCCTGAACTGATCTTTCAAAGACACACAAGCACATCGATCATATTCTAAGCATACATAGAAAGAATAAAAAATATAAAGATTGAACCTATATCTGAGCTCGAGAGAAAAGATACCCAAAAATGGATATCCTGGCTCCAGCCCTAAAGGGAAAGTGATTCCCTCAGGCTCAGCAGAGGTCCTCCCCAGTGTCCCAGCTGCTTGGGCCAGTGGCCTGGGAGGCATCCCACAAGAAACCTCCTCTTCCCCTACATCCAGTGAACCAGCAAATCCTGTGTTTCCAGCTCTTGTACATCTACCTCCCCCACCTCTATCACCACGATACCAACTCAAGCCACCTCCCTTCCTCCTATTACAAAATCTCCACAGCAGGTGACCATCCCCACACCTACTCTTCACAAAGAAGTCAGAAGAAGTCTTAATACCAACTGACATTTCCCATCTGCTCCAATCTCCCATAACCACATAATCTATAGCACAAACCTGGAAGTCTCTCCAATGGTGTAATTTGCTCTGTCTTGTCACCCCAAAGAGGGCAGAGCTAATAACCACCTTACCTTGGGGCCAGCAGGACTCCTGGGGGCTCCTCTCTGCACTCTGGACCTTGCAGTGGCTGTTCCACTTCTAGGTACACTCTTCCCAGAACTGTTGTGGCTGATTATTTGCTGATACCTTGACTTTAGCCTAAATGTCCCCTTCCTGGGGGGGTCTCCCCCCTGACTTGCACTTCCATCTCTGATGGAGGCTGCCCCATCAGATGTCCAGAGTTCCATCTCTGCACAGGGCATCGCTGAGGGACCCCCACCAACCACCCCTTCTCAGGACCGCACCATAGTGACCACCATTGGCTACCTGTTGTGTGCTGAAATGATATTAATGATCTCAAATTCCAAACAACACCATAAACATGCTGACTGCAATTAGAATGTAGACGAACTGAGAAAAACACATCTTTACAATAAGTGATAACCAAACATCTGGTAAAGAAGTGACATAGATGGCATGATGCTTGCCAGAGGGGTGCCTCATAAAAACCCAGCTCTGGGCAGAGTCCCCCTGCAGAGCCCAGATCAGTCTATGGCCACCCTCTCTCTAGGGGCTCAGGTCCCTTAGGGATTAGGGGTGACTGCCACATGCCCTCTCCTTAGGAATTAGGGGTTGACCACTGCACACCCCCTCCTTAGGGATTAGGGGTGACCACTGCATGCCCTCTCCTTAGGAATTACGGGTGACTGCTACACACCCTCTCTTTAGGGATTAGGGGTGACCACTGCATACCCTCTCCTTAGGGATACTTTACCTGATTTTCCACAATGGCAACGTTTTGCAAAACTATAGTTCAATAGCACAGTCAGGATATAGACATTGATATAAACCATCTATGCTATGGATAATTCCCAGGCTTCACTTGTCATTTGTGTGTATCTGCGTTTGCTCCCATAGAATGTATCACTTGTAGTTCATGCATCCACCAGTTCCCTCACCACAGTGATCCCTTCATGGCTTCTTTATAAGCAAACCACCCCTCTCTTCTGAGCTTTTCATCTCAAAGACCTGCAACTAGCCATCTCTTATCACTTCAAACTGTGCCGCCCAAATATGTTCCATAAATGAAAAAATGTATCACCTTTGGGAGCATAATTCCCAGAAATTCATCCAAGTTGGGAATATTAGCAACTCATTCCTTTTCACTATGGAGTTGTCTTCCACAGGATACATGTTCCACAGTTTTTCTACCACTCACAAGTTGAAGGACAGCTGGGCTGATTGCAGTTCATGGCTAGTATGAATAAAGTTACTATGAACATTGATATACAGATTTGTTTGCTGGATTATGCTTCTGTTTTCTACTTTCTCACCAAATATTTAATAGTATCAAGAAATTTGTAGAAATTTAATATTTGAAATCTTCCCTAATACCTTGCAATTTTCCTACAAGTAAAAGAAATAAAGAAAATGTAATGAGTTTTTCACCAAACCACCTTTATTTTTTAGCTTGTTAATGTTCCCAGAAATGCAATATGCCAGAAATGCATTGGCTTTTATAAACAGAATTTAATAATTTATAAGTTTACAGTTCTAAGGCCATAAAAATGTCCAACCTAAGGCATCCAGAGAAAGACACCTTGAATCAAGAATGAGCCAATGATCTTAGTTTTTATTTCTGTCAGCTGGGAAGGCACATGGTGACATGTCCTAGCTTTCTCTTCCAGATTCTCTTTTTAAACAGCTATGATGGGTGCATTTTCTTTCTGCATCTCCAAAGGTTTCTGGGCTAATTTGAAAGGATGCATGTCCCCTAGAAAAGCCATGTTTTAATCTAAATCCCATTTTATAAAGTCAGAATAATCCATATTCAATACTATATGCTTGAAACTGTAATCAGATCATCTCCCTGGAGATGTGATTTAAGCAAGAGTGGTTGTTAAGCTGGATTAGGTGATGACATGTCTCCACCCATTTGGGTGGGTTTTCACAAGTTTCTGGAGACCTATAAAAGAGGAAACATTTTCAAGAATGAAGGAGATTCTGAGAGAGCAGAGAATGCAGCAGCACTATGAAGTAGAGAGTCCATGCACCAGTGCTTTAGAGATGAAGAAGAAAAATGCCACCCAGGGAGCTTCATGAAATAGGAAGCCAGGAGAAGAAGCTAGCAGAGGATGTGGTGTTCACCATGTGCCTTTCTAGATCAGAAAGGAACCCTGTGTTTGCTATGAGCCCTTCACTTGAGAGAGAAACTCTGAACTTTATCGGCATTCTTAAACCGAGGTATCTTACCCTGGATGCCTCAGATTAGACATTTCTATAGACTTGTTTAAATTCAGATATTTTCTAAGCCTTAGAACTGTAACCTGGCAACTTATTCAATTCCCCTTTTTAAAAGCCATTCTGCTTGTGGTATACTTCATACTGGCAGTGAGCAAACTAGAACACCAAGTTTTCTCTATGTCCTTCAAACAAAGTAACATATGCAATTGGTGAAATACTAAAGCAGACATGAGAATTTAGCTGTTTTCCATTGTCAGGCACTAAAGATATTTCCAAAAATGTAAAATGTTGCCACATTTCTCCTTAATATTTTGCACAGGCTTCTCATTAAAAGGCTTAGATGTCATCAAATCCTGGCAGCCAATGGGAATTGTTGGATGAGGGCAAAGAGGAGATGAGCTGCTGAGGAGGATGAACAGGAGGTGAGAGGCAGTTGTGTGTGATGTGAGGGGCGGGCACAGACTTACTCACAGAGATTGGAAGGTCCTGTGGTAATATCTGGAAAGTTCTGGCCAAGTCCTGGAGAGGAAGCCAAGGAGAAGGCTAGTGTGCTGGTTTGAAAGAATGTATGTACCCTAGAGCAGCCATGTTTTAATCCTAATCCCATTTAGTAAAGGCAGCCATTTCTTCTAATCTCTATTTAATACAGTATGTTTGAGACTGTAATGAGATCATCTCCCTGGAGATGTGACTAAAACAAGAGTGGATGTCAAGTTGGATTAGGTGATGACAGGTCTCCACCCATTTGGGTGGGTCTTGATTAGTTTCTGAAGTCCTATAAAAGAGGAAACATTTTGGAGAATGAAGGAGATTCAGACAGAGCAGAGCAGAATGACATAGTCACAAGAAACAGAGTCCACCAGCCAGTGACCTCTGGAGATAAAGGAGGAAAATGCCTCCTGGGGAGCCTGATGAAACAGGAAACCAGGAGAAGAAGCTGGGAGATGACACCATGTATGCCATGTACCTTCCAGATGAGAGAGGAACTCTGACTGTATTCACCATGAGTCTTCACACTTGAAAGAGAAACTCTAAACTTCATCAGCTTTCTTGAACCAAGGTATCTTTTCCTGGATGCCTTAGATTGGACATTTCTATAGCCTTGCTTTAATTGGGACATTTTCTCAGTCTTCAAACTGGAAACTAGCAACTTATTAAATTCTCACTTTAAAAGCTATCCTGTTTCTAGCATGTTGCATTCCAGCAGCTAGCAAACTAGAACAGCAAGTGTCATGGTTAGGGACACGTGTCAACTTGGCCAAGTTGTGGTACCTGCTTATCTGATTGGGCCAGCGCTGGCCTGTCTGTTGCAATGAGGATATTTCATAGAATTAGGTCATGATCACGTCAGCTGCATCCACAGATGATTCCATTTGCAATCAGCCAAAGGGGAGTGTCTTCTGCAATTAGTGATGCTAAATCTAATCATGGGAAGCCTTTTAAGGAGGACTCAGAGGAGACAGGTTCCATTCCTGTTTTAGCTGGTAAGCCTCTCTTGTGGAATTCATCCAGGCCACCCATCAGAGTCATCAGCTTCGCAGCCTGCCCTGTGGATTTTGGACTCTGTGTTCCTGCGGTCATGTGAGACACTTTTATAAATTTTATATTTGCAAGTGTTCCCTGTTGATTCTGTTTCTCTAGAGAACCTTAACTAATATAGCAAGTGAGGCCTCGGGGCCATGCTGGGGAAAGGGGTGCTGTGTGACGGTGGGGAGACAATGTGGCCGGCACTGGATGAAGCTGGGAGGGGTGGTGAGGTACACCAGGGGCGAGGTGCAGTGTGGACCCCAAAGGAAGGGGCTCCAATGGGGAAGATAAGTCTGGGGGATGGTGGAGAGGGAAAAGGGATGGGTAAGAAAAGCTGGATGCAATGTGGACTTAGGAGAAAGACTCTGCGGGGATGAGCACTCCCCTTTGTTGCTCCCCATCTACCTCAAGAGCTGAGGACATGGGTACATCTAGGGGGAGGTCTGTGGTAGAGGAAGGTCCATGAGGAGAGGTGGAAAAAAGCTACAGGGCTGTGGAGTAACTGACATCATGCATGAGAAATGAAGAGTTACCAAGATGGGAACTGGAAGCACAAAGATGAGAGCCCACCCAGGAATGGGAGGAGGGTGGAAGGCCACACCTGCACTGGTAACCACAGAAAGTCAGCCAGAGCAGAATTCAAAGATCTAGAACTATCAACAGATTACTAACAGAAATAACAGAACCAGTAGGCAGACACATATATACAACATTAAAAATGGAGTTATGGGTGGGCCATGGTAGATCAGCAGCCAAGAATGCTCACCTGCCATGTCAGAGGACCCAGGTTCACTTTCCGGGGCCTGCCCTTGTTTAAAAAAAAAGAAAAAAAATGACTTTCATAACTGTTAAATTTTTGGTGAGAAAAAAATAGCTGACATACAGTGGGTGCAGAACACCCACAGGGCTGGGTAAACCACCTTTGGGTTTGATTCGCACGCTCATACATATCCAGCTGTGGCTCTTCAGCCATGAGCCTGCAATGCTGGACACAGAGCACTGCGTGGGAACTGTGCGGCAGGAGATGCTGGTGGCGCTGACATCATCCAGTTAAAACAATCACACCTTTGTGGTAGTGAAAACATTCCTTCATTAAGAGTTTCGGTCTTAAGAAACACCCAGCACAAATGCCAAGGCTGGGGTCGGCATTGAAGGCCAGCTTTACTCCTAGCACTTTTCCATTAAGAAGGAAAACCAAGAGGTCTGCCCAGGCAGGAGTAGGAACTGTGGGACTAGAAGCCATGGTGCACACCGCAATACTGCCAGCCATCACAGCTAGCTTGGGAGAATCAGCAGCTGGGAACTCCCATGGAGAACACGGAGGAAAGTCAACATGTTCTCCCTGTACATAGAGATGCCTAAGCTGGTGCCCAGAGTCAACCGTGCCCTTCAGCCTATAGAGGTCTGTAGGCCTAGGAGTGCCCGGATGGGGAGGCAGGGATGGGGCAGTGAGCCACGCTGAGCCACATCACAATCCAGAGAGTGTCAGACCCAGGACCACTAATGACATAAAGCTGAAAAAAGATAAAAAAAATAACTATAAGCAGCTATAGTACCATTAGATAAAAAAATTACTGAAATAAAAAATTTGAAAATGTTGATAACAAGGTCACTACTATAGCCAAGCTCATAGCAGTAATTACTTACTACTTGATACTTTGAGAATGTATAATTTTCACTGTTAATCAAATGGGATTGAAGATAATTATGGTATTTAGAATCTAAGAAACTTTGATATCTGTATCTATAGATTTTTCATTCCTTCCTTTAATTTTAAATTGGCTCATGAAACTTACAGTGCAAACACAGGTTGTACAATCATTATTTGGATACTTGATTTAAAAATGCCTAAGTTTAGGCTAATGAAGGTATTCATTTTCGGTGGTTCTAAGTGTATTGTTTGCTTCTTCAATTTTTTTTGTTAAATGTCTATATCACGTTCATACTTAAAGGACACTTTTGTCGGATACAGAATTCTATATAGATCGCCTCCTGTTTGCACAATGAAGAGTCCACTGTCCTTTGGCATCTGTTGTTTTCTGCTGAAGGGTGAGCTCCCAGTTCAATTGTTTATTTTGCACTACTCTTATTCTCCTGGGAGCTTTTCAGATTTTCACTGTCTAAGGTTTTCTGCAGCTGTACTATACAGCTAGGAATGGATTTTTATTTTAATAATGGAATGAATGAATGAATTTAATTCATTTTAATTAATTCAATTAATTAATTCATTCCCCGTTTTCACTCCCCACCTACATCCAGAGCCCAGGACGTGGTCCCCATCTCAGGGAGTTCTGGGGTGGAGGAAGGTTCAGGGCGAGAGGCGAAGATGGGCCTCAGGGTTGTGGAGAAAGTGACACCCTGCGTGGGATATGAAGAGCTGCCAAGATGGGAAACGCAAGCACCCTGAGGGGAGCCCACCCGGGAGTGGGAGGAGGGAGCGACTGGGCACCACCCCTGGGGGTGGGGGCTGACAGCTATTGGCCCCACCCTTCAGAGGTGGGCAGAGACAACAGTCCCGGCCCTCCCCACAGAGTGGGTGGAGAGGACTCTGCAGGTGGCCTTCATTGTGAGCTCACCCTCCAGGTCCCGCCGACAGCTCACCCTCCAGGCCCCATGCCTCCCCATTCAATCTTCTCATGGCCCAATAGGCTGGGAGAATGAGGTCACGCCCACATTCCATGCTGCCTAGCACCTCCCCGGTCCCTTCCTTCCCTGGCTCAGTCCCACATCGCTGCGGTAGCTAGTGGATGCAAGTTCACAGTGGTTGCTGGATTAGATGATGGTGCTCCCAAGACCCTATCTCCTGTCCGAGATGTCGGAAGAAGCCCGACGGCAGAAATTGGCTAGGGCCAGAAAAATGTTACGTGAATTTCAGCTGAGAAACAATCTCCCCATTCCACCAAGAGCAAAGAAGAAAAAAAAGACCAAAGTTGGCCCTGAAACACCAACATCTGGTGGCCACTCGCCTGAGGATGCGCCCAAAGACCGCGCCACTCCTGCTTCACCTGCCGATGACACCACCCCTCCTGGCAGTGCCCATCCCGCCTGTGCTAGTTCTCCATGTACTAGTGGCATGGCATCACCTGAGAACTATGATGCCGAAAGGAGTCCTCTTCCCTCGGAGGAAAGCAAGACCATGTCCTCTACCGACAGCCTGCCACAGGTTTCACGACCCCTTCACGGGCTCCTGCCTGAGTCCTCATCCAACATCAGCGGGAAGGACCAGACATCCTCAAATGACATGAAGAATCCAGAGAGCCGATACCAAGACCTATCACTAGGCCTGGATTCCAGCAGTCCTACACACAATCAACTCACAAAGAAGACACAAGAGTTGAACCAAGAAAAACAAGATGCTTTGGATCAACTGGAGATAGTCAAACAAGACTTCGAACAAGAGTTAATGAAGGAGCAAGGAGCTCTAAGACAACAGCTGCAAGAACACACTCAGACAATTGAGATTCTACTGTCTGAGAAGTCGGAGTTACACACGGCCCTTATGCACACTCAACAGGCTCTCAGACAGAAAGCAGGAGAGGCAGAGGCTCTTGCAAATCGCTTGCAGTCTTCAAGGCGACGTGTAAGTGAGCTGGAGCAGACACTGAGCGATGTCTCCGCTCAGCAGAAGCAGGCGGACAAGACCAACCAAGAGCTAACCGAAGAACATGAGAACCTGAAAGTAGAGCTCTGCACACAAAGCAAAAGCAATGAGGCCCTGAAGCAACGTAACTCAGAGTTAGAAGAGACACTTCGGGTTCTGCTCATGGAAAAGTCAGCCATGCAGCAAGGGATGGACGAGCTGCACAAGAAGCTGCAGATGAGGGAACTTGCAAAACCGCCACCACTGCAACCTGAAGATCTTCACGACAACCAGCAGTTACGGCAGACCCTGGAGGAGTGGGAAACCCCACCCCAGAAGCCCCCAACCGGGACTTCCGAGATGGAACAGCAGCTGCAAGCTGAGGCTAGTGAGCTGCAGGAGAAACTAGAGATATCTGGAGAGATAGACACAATTCGTGAGTACATTGCCCTCCACCAAAATCAGAGGGCAGTAATGAAGGAGCTTCACCATTTACAGGAGGACATTAGCTGCATAACAAATGACAAGGAAGACATGATGGTGAAACTGCCTGAGATGCAGGAGCTCAACAAAACACTTGTTGGTGAGCACAAAGGACAGCACAGCATGTTTCTGGCAGCTGCCCAGAGCCCTGCTGGTCAGGACAAAACAGCGTCGCCAGACCCCCAGGAGCTTGGAGCCCACAATGGACAGGACCTTCCTGAGGGAAACCTGGCAAATGATGTGGGATCTGTTAAGGGAGAGGCTCACCAAGGAAAAACTGTTCCCAAGACTTCCACTGCCCAGCAGAAAATGCAACTGCTACGTGAGAATCAATACACCCAGGATCACCATGGCCTGGGCGATAATCCCTGCATCCCCTTCTTCTACCAGGCTGAGAAGTATGAAGAAGCAAAGGTTCTGGTCATCTAAGCCTGTCTCTGGCGCCCACTTCATCCCTAACACTCTTTCCCCACCCCCATCCCTGACCCCCTTTCCTACCACACTTTATCTCTAGAGTAGCAAAGTGGGGACCCTGAGGGCCTCCCTTTCTGGGCTATGAATATTTCGTCCTAAGAAAATTTAAAAAAAGGCAAAAAACAGTTTTAAAAATGAAATTTGAATTGGATCACAGGAAAACGATGGACAAAACAAAGCCCTCAAATATAAGAATCATCAGTTTCGAGAAGGAGAAGAGAGGGGTAAAGGGCTAGGAAGAATAGCTGAGAATAGAATGGGGGAAAACCTCCCAACCCTTATAAAGGGCACGAATATATAAGTCAAAGGAGCCCAATGAACTCCAAGCAGAAGAAATCCAAATAAGCCTTCCCCAAGATACACACTAATCAGTCTGTCAAATGTGGAGGATGAGCAGAACATTCTTAAAGTCACAAGAAAAAAAACAATCTACTACATACAAGGGAAGCCACATAAGACTGAGTTCAGACTACTCAGCTAGCACCACGGAGGCAGGAAGGCAGTGGTGTGATATACTTAAGATCCTGAAAGAGATCATTCAGGGGGC